>NC_072414.2:10000000-10625000 GCF_028858775.2 Pan troglodytes
TTTTGTTTCAGGGGTGCAGCTCAGGGGTGCAAGGCCTGTAATACTTGATATAATCTTGATTGCATTAAAAGAAAAATAGATGAAGATACATGGTTCCACAAGTTTTTGTAATAGGGTGTTCAAGGGTTATGCTTTTGTCATAGTTTCAGCTAAAGAAAATGGAATAGATGCCAAACATCCCTATAACCTAAACTGAAATGTAAAGCACCAAGGCTGGATTTACTGAGTGATTTTGAAACCAGTTCTGCCAGCAGGAATCCTCTACCCTCCTCTAAGCCATGAATCATGGCAACAGAAATGTGTGGGCAGTGAGATGTTCAGGCCTAATCATCATCAGACTTGAGAATCGTGAGCCCAGGAGTCAATCACCACAGGCAACAGTCAAAACAAAATGTCTCTGTCTCTTAGAAACACACGCGGTGAGGATCATAAACCAGGTGGTTTGGTTTTTCCTTTTTGATAAGAATTGCACAAAATAGTATTGATCAGAATTCTTATATGTGTAGGCTTCTTCCAATCAATACTGCAAATAGGGGGTATATCTCTATATAGAGTTGCATGTTTTATGCATCCCAAGTACCAATAATAAATAAAAATGAAAATCTATCAGAAGAAAGACTGAAGGATCTTTCTAACCTCTCTATGCAAATGGCACTACAAAATTGATCAAAGAGTACATAGACAAAAAATGCAAGAAAGAAGTATGATGAAATGTGACAGGGAGTTAATAAAAATATGATGTAGCTTTCCTGGATTTTGTGATTTTTTTCAGCTTCTAAACATTTGTAATTTGTTGAGATTTGTTTTCTCATTCTAAAATATATTCTCCATTGTACTTAATTTTGTATTTGTAGTCATCTATTCTTTTGTTAATGAGGATCACAAAAACTGTAGGAGCTTTAGGCTTCCCAAAACTTGGATCCACCCTGCATAAAAATGCTATAGCAATATGAGGTATTAAATTATATATTTTCAAATAAAGGAAGGAAGTTAACACTCAAAGGAGGAATATGCTGAGTGAGACTTCAGCCAAAACACTGCCAGCCTTCTGGGTCGATAGGTAGACATTGGCCTTTAGCCTGCAGCAGAAAAAACCTGCACCCCAGGTATTGCTGTGTGGTAGGATACATCTTTCATATTACACGGCCATCAGGGCAGTTGCATATGGGTTCAGTTATTATTATACTAATTCTTCACACCCAGCCATGCACACACCAAGCTACGGTACAGTTCTACTGAATGTTTTAATTAGAAATGGACGGTTAGCTTATTTTCCTGGAAAATCAGCACTTTTTAAAAAGGAAGACTTTTTAAAAAGGAAGTTACATTTAAATGGATAAAATGATTCAACATATAAAGGGGGGGTACAAAGACATTTTTTAATTTCTCGATTTTTAAATTTTTCTGAACAAACATTCTTTTCCATATTTCCGCCAGAGCTAGAACCACTTAACAATCTCCTGTACCAATTTTCCATGTATGTAGTGGTGAGCAGACCTGTAACGGTCCTACTTAAAAAGGACAACAACGACGATGAGTTACCCCCAACCTAGTCGACGTAGGATCAAAACTGAAACTCCAAGGAGCCATGGGAACCCCCACAGTGAATGCACTTCCTTCTCCGTAAAGACACTCCGGTGCCTTTCCCACATCTAATTCCACAAAGGAAGTACTTTTTGAGCACTTACTCAGTGCCAGGCACTGAGCTGTCAGTAGGTAATCAGGAGTGAGCCAGGAGTGCTCTCCAGCCTCAGGAAGTGCTGGGTCCAGGCAGAAGCAATGTTGCCTCTGAGTCATGGAGAAGCAACTTCCGATAGCACTGCTTGGCCAAGATGGCACAGCCCTCACACACATCATTTGAAAAATGACTGAATTAGACCAGATTATCTTTAAGGATCCTGTCAAGAGCCAATGATCTATTACTTTTTCCTAACATATTTTCTGATCGTATGCTGTCTGTTTAAATAGCTATATATGTATATTACAATTTGTTGAAAAAATACAGCTAGCACATCAAACCAGTGAATTCAAAGGTAGTATATACTCCTTTTTGAAAGAAATTCAATGATTTAAATGAAATAATTAAGTAATAATGGGTGGGCATTGTGTGGCACACAGGCCCGGCAGTCACACAGGTGGGATAGGAATGACTGAATCATGGGAAATAAAGAACAACTGAAGTTGGCCTGGGTCTACTGGGGTGATTTATTTTAGCCTTTTAAGTTTACACACAATAAAATCCACGTTTAGGGGTTCCAGATCAACGAGTTTCTAAAAGTGCATAGATGATTGTAGCTACCACTGAAGATATTTTTTTAATTCTTTTTTTTTTTTTGAGATACAGTCTTGCTCTATTGCCCAAGTTGTGGGCTCACTGCAACCTCTGCCTCCCAGGTTGAAGTGATTCTCCTGCCTCAGCCTCCCGAGTAGCTGGGATTACAGGCACCTACCACCACACCCAGCTAATTTTTATAAGTAGAGATGGGGGTTTCACCATGTTGGCCAGGCTGGTCTTGAACTCCTGACCTCAAGTGATCTGCCCGCCCCGGCCTCCCAAAATGCTGGGATTACAGGCGTGAGCCACCACCCCTGCTGAGATACAGAAAAATTCTAATACCTTGAAGATTCTCCTTGCACTGATCCTCAATATTTAAACCCTCATCTTACCTCTAACCCCTGAAACCACTAATCTATTCTCTATTTCTGTATTTTTCCCTTTCTCAACATCATATAAATAGAATAGTATAGTTTGCAGCATTTTGAAACTGCCTTTTTAGTTAGCATAATGCATTTTAAGATTCATCTGTGTTATTCAAAATATCAGGAGTTCACTCCTTTTTTATTGGTGAATAATATTCCATTGTCTGGATGCACCACCGTTTGTTTAGTCGGCCGCACATTGAAAGACATTTAAATTGCTTCCAGTTTGGGGTAATTATGGATAAGATAGCTATAAATATCCACAAACAAATTTTTCTATAAACACAACTTTTTATTTCTCTAAGATAAATATCTAGAGGTAGGATTTCTGGGGTCATAAGTGTATGTTTAACTTAAAACATTTATTGGACTTTATTTTTCAGAGCAGTTTCAGGTTCACAGCAAAATTGAGTACAATGTACAGAGATCCTATAGAGCCCCTGCCCCAACACATGCACAGCCTCCCCCATCATCAACATCCCCTACCAGAGCAGCACATTTGTTACAATTGATGAACCTCCATTGACATGTCACAGTCACCCAAAGTCCATAATTCACATAAGGGTATACTCTTGATGTTGCATGTGTTTAAATTTTTAAGAAAATTCCAAACTGTTTTCCAGACTATACCATTTTGCATTCTCACCAGCAGGTTACTGTGGTACCGTATCTTCACCAGCATTTGGTGTTGTCAGTATTTTTAATCCAGTCTAAGATGTACTTAATTATATCTTATTGTGGTTTCATCTGCAATTCCTAATGACCAATTATTTTGAGCATCTTTTCATGTGTTTTAAAATTTTTTGACTTTGTATTTTTGTTCCGGAATTCTATCCAGGATCCCAGACTGTATTTATTTGTTATTTCACCTGTTCTATTATAGTCTGTAACAGTTCCTCAGTTCTTTCTGGTTTACCTTAATCACTTGGTTGAGTTGGTGCCTGCTATTTTTTTTCCACTGTAAAGTTACTATCTTTCATTTTATAATTGGTAAGTGTATTGAGGGAGATACTTTGAGACTATACAGATCCTCAAAGTTTCTTCTCAACTTATGCGACTAATTTTAGCATATATTGGTGGATCTTGTATACATTTAATTCTATTGACTAATTTTAGCATTTATTGGTGGTTCTTGCATACATTTAATTTTATGGTGTTTGCCTAATAGTGATTCTCTATTTCCCTTCTTCTGTCTACATTAATTATTTGGAAATTCTACTGTGAGGAAGAGTTGCCTCTTCTCTCTGATTTATTTATTTGTCCATATATAATGGCATGGACTCATGAATATTTATCTTATTCTATGGCTTAGGTCACCAAAAAGAATGTTAGTAATTTTTATGGATAAATATTTTATTTATTTTTTCACTATTATTATTTTCAATAGTTTTTTGGGTACAGGTGGTTTTTGGTTACATGGATGAGTCCTTTAGTGGTGAATTCTGGAATTTTAGTTCACCTGTCACCCGAGCAGTGTACACTGTACCCAATGCTGTTTTTTATGCTTCACCCTCTTTCCTACCTCTTCCCACCTTGGAATTCCCACAGTCCATTATATTGCTCTGTATGTTTTTGCATCCTCATAGCTTAGCTCCCACTTATAAGTAAGAACATACTGTATTTGGTTTTCCATTCCCGACTTTCTTCATTTAGAACAATGGCCTCTAGCTCCATCCAAGTTGCTGCAAAAGACATTATTTTGTTCCTTTTTATGGCTGAGTTGTATTCCATGGTGTATATATACCACATTTTCTTTATCCACTCATTGATCAGTGAGCGCTTAAATTGGTCCCATATCCTTGCAATTGTGAATTGTTCTGCTTTTTTGACTTTTTAATTATGGCCATTCTTGAAGGAGTAAGGTGGTACTCATTGTGGTTTTAATTTGCATTTCCCTAATAATTAGTGTTGTTGTGTATTTTTTCATATGTTTGTTGGCTGTTTGTATATCTTCTTTTGAGAAATGTCTATTCATGTCCTTTGCCCACTTTTTGATGGGATTGTTTTTTCTTGCTGATTTGTTCGGGTTCCTTGTAGATTCTGGACACTAGTTCTTTGTCAGATGCATAATCTGAATATTTTCTCAGAGTTGATCATTCTTGGTTAATTTTCCCAGGTAGCCAGTCAGTCCTTTCAATATGTAGATTCAGGTCTTTTTCTAATTTGGGAAACATTTCTTGGATTGCAATTTTAAATATTAGTTCTGCTATGTTGACATGGTTTTCTTCTTCAGGGACTTCAATAATAGAAATATTATTCCTTCTTAGCCTATCTTCCATTTCCCCTACTTTTTCTCCCACTTCTTCCTTCCTTCCCTCCTTCCCTCCTTCCCTCCTTCCTTCCTTCCTTCTTTCCTCTTGCTCTGTCACCCAGGCTGGAGTGCAGTGGCATGATCTCAGCTCATTGCAACCTCCACCTCCTGGGTTCAAGTGATTCTCCCACCTTAGCCTCCTGAGTAGCTGGGATTACAGGATCCTGCCACCATGCTCCGCTAATTTTTGTACTTTTAGTAGAGATGGGGTTTCACCATGTTGGCCAGGCTGGTCTTGAACTCCTGACCTCAAATGATCCACCCACCTCAGCCTCCCAAAGCGCTGGGATTACAGGTGTGAGCCACTGTGGCTGGCTCTCTTTATGCCAATTTCATTCTGCTGGCTGTCTTCCTGCCTTTCTCTGATGCCCCTTACTAAAATCTGCATTTGACTCTATTCTCCTTTGGGCATTCTGTAATTTAATTTTTATTTCTGAGATAATTTTGTCTTTTTCTTCCATTTCCTTCTGAATTCAATCAACTTTTAAAAACTTTCTCCTTGTTTATTGTCCATTTCTGTTTCTAGTTTTTGAGTTTCTATTCCAATGTGTTTTATCATATCCTAAAATATTTGAGTACACACAATTCTGTTTGAAATGTAGATTTCCAGTTTTCTTCTTCTTTATGATTATTTTTTGAGGACAAATTTGTGTAAAAGTTCATTTCGTGACTTTCTGCAAATCAAGTTCTCTATGGATTTAATTTTTTTCTTGTTCATTTCAATGATATTGAGGTGTTTTAAATGATTCCTGGTTTAATGGTACATTCTTCTGTCTAGCAAAGGTCAGGTAATTTATAATAGGGCTTTTGTTTTTGTTTCTTTGCTTCTTTGTTTCAGCGATGGTGGAGGGTTTGTGGTGCTTCTGTCTGGAAGAACCTAACTCTTCCCCTTTACTTCTTTTCCTCATCATTGCCCGATCGCTGGAAGATGCTTTTTCCTTCTCTTTTTCCTTTACTCTCCCTCCAGAAGTTGTGCTTTTGGAAGGCTGTCTCTTAAATCATGCATGCTCCACTAAACGGAGTCTATCCCTTTAAATCAAGAGCCTGGCCTATTAAATGGTGGATACGTTGAAACTTCTTTCCTGCAGTCGGCTCTGATCTGTCCAGTTTCTTTTTTATGTATTTTTGATTTAGGGTGGTTTTAATTCCCATGATATCTCTCCACCTCTGGAGCACCCCTTGCCTGCAAGCCTCCTTTGTCTCCCTAGCTTACCTTTGTCCACCTGACCGAATTCCACATGTTTCTTTTGCTGTCAGTTAGAATACCTGATACTAAAATGTAGAGACTGTGGCTGTTCATTTCTCCTCCAGCAGCTCACGCAGTTTTAGGCAGAAAGTTCAGTAGAGGGCTGTTAAAAAGTCTCTTTTGAACTAACTACTAATGGAGGTGGCCTCTAAAATGTCTTGGTTCCAAAACAACAGGCATTCCTTCCATATTTCTACTAGTTCTATCATAAGAAAATTATAACCACCCGGAAATATTGTCCCTTTAGAGTTTACAGAAACATGCTTCTGTTAACTCTAAAGGGACAATGTTTTCTAAAGGGAAAAAGTAGACGAGAAACTAAATTGGGCACTGGAGTGTTCTATCTCAATAGAAAGTGAAGACGATTATTTCACCTTCTCTTTTGCCTACACCTTAAGTTGGAAGAATCACTAAGAATATCAGAGACCATTTATTTGGACAGAAATTTTAAAAATCTTCACTAGACTTTTCTAAGAACTGAGATCTTGGTAGATTCCTGTCCAGTGTCCTAAGTCTTGGCTTATGCAGAGTTGAAAAGACTGAACTGGGAGAGAAATATTTGTTATGAGTGAAAGTTTTTAGTAATATCCTCCAGTCTTTCCTTTGTGGTCCCCTAGCCATAATGAAACATTGAAATGCGACCGAATGAAAGGTAAGTTTTCACTTCAAACTCATTTCCCACCAAACCTTCTACTTTGAATTCTCATGAGCAAGTCCCACCTCTTTATTCATTCCATTTTTTAAAAATACTTAAATCTATACTTCTAAAATAAGATTTAGGACAAAAATAAACTAGGAAGCAACTCAGGAATAGAGAGTTTTAAAAGCTATTACTGGCCCAAGTAGATGGAATTGAATCTTTCACAATCTGAAAAGCTGTTAGAATCACAGATAATTTCATCAACTTTATCCTGAGAAACGAAGCTGGCAGCTTCCTACCATCCTCTATAGCTATTTTCTGGAACTTCTTGATTTCTTGAAGAACAAGGAGATAAAGAAAGGAAAAGTGGTTAAAGACACTGGCATTTCAGACGTAGGCCAGAAATCATTGAAATTTGATGGAAAGTGTAGGTGGAAAGATATATGACATGACCAGCTGACTGGAAGAGCTGTCTGTGATTGTAAAAATTTTTTAAAAGATGGAAACTAAATTTTATTCAGGAGTCACCATATACCAGGCACTGTGTAAGCCTTTACCTGTGAGGCCTTTACTCTTTCCTCCCCTGAAGAAACAACCTCACAGAAATATCGTGACATATGTAATGGCTAGTAGACAATTTCCCATGTGTCTATTGAATTTTGGCAATGTTTTCAAGCAGAGGGACCAACTTTCTTTGTTGGGAACGATCCATCCTTTCAAGGGAAGTTTAGCCTTGTAAGGCAGAGATAAGGCAATTGGGTTTATTGTCCAGTATAATAAAAATATCTCCAGGCGAAGGTCAGGCAAGCTAACTGCCTGATATGAATGTTTTGAGTTCCCTAAGCTACTCTACTGTAACTCAAACACTGAAGGTAGAGTCACTGCCTTGCCCTCCTGTGCTTCCCGGGGGAAAGTGGGGCTTAGAGAACTGAGTGACACCTGCTGCTGTGGATCCTGCTGTGTTCTGGCCCAGGAATCATGGGTCTTCTTCCTAGCATTCGTGAAACTGCAGCAGACTAATTTGTTAGTTTGCAACTATGGTAAATTGTTAGACCTCTTAACAATTCTTCACACTAATATCATTCCCATTTTATTGATAAGAAAACAGAGGACAAAGAAGCTAAACCATGGTGAGGTAAGAAATGACACCTAAGATTTTTGCCTCCAAAGCCACCAAATGCTGCCTCCTCTTAGTGGTTTTTATTTTCATCTTTACATTTTTCATTGCTGTCTAATTTTGGCAATAAGCATGTCACTTTTTAATTAATTTCAGATTTTGAGATAATTATAAACTCACATGAAACTTGTTCAGAAATAATACAGAGAGATCCTGTGTACCATTTCCCCAATTTCCCCCAACGGTAGTAGCATTTTGCAAAGCTACACTACAACCACTTCATACCCATTAGGATGCCAATTATCAAAACAAAGAAAGACAGATGTTGGTGAGGATGTGGAGATATTGGGACATTTTTGCACTGCTAGTGAGAATAAAAAATAGTGCTGCTGCTACGAAGAAAAGCATGACAGTTCCTCAAAACTACAGTACAGTATCACGACCAGAATACTGGCATCAATACAGTGAAGATACAGAACATTTCTATCACCACAAGGTTCTATCATGGTGACCTTTACCTGCAACCAACACTTTCCTCTCACCTGTACCTCTCCTTAACTCCTGGCAAACATTCATGTCATCTCAATTTCTGTAATTTTTCAAGAATATTATACATATATAACATTATATGATATGTATCCTTTTGGGATTGGCGTTTCTTGGTCCATACACTTTTCTGGAGATTCAGCTAAGCTTTTCAGCATAGCAATAGTTTATTCTTTCTTACTGCAGAAGTAGCATTACATGGCTGGGGTGTACCAGTTTGTTGAACCATTCACCTGTTGAAGGACATCTGAGCTGTTTTCAGTTTGTTTGACTACTACAAATAAAGCTGCTGTAAACATTGGGGCACAGGTTTTTATATAGAACATGTTTTCATTTCACCTGGGTAAATGCTCAGGAGTGTAACTGCTGAGTGTCATGGTAGCTACAGGTTTGGTTTTTGAAGAAACTGCCCAAATGTTTTCTTTAGAGGCTGTGCTATTTCACATCACCACCAGCAAAACGTAAGCGATCTGGTCGCTGCATCCCGGCATCCTCACCAGCATGCGGCACTTTCCTTCTTTCTAACAGCCCTTCTGTTAAATGTGTGGCAATATTTCACTGTGGTTTTAGTTTGCATTTTCCTAATGGCTAATGATGTTGAACACCTTTCATAGGCTATTTGCCGTTTGAATATACTCCCTGATGAAATGTTTGTCTCTTTCCCATTTTCATATTCGATTCTTGTTGTTTTCTGTTGAGTTCAGAGTTCTTTCTATATTTTAGATAGGAGTACTTTGTCAGATATGTGGTTTGAAAGTGTTTTTTTTCAAGTCTGTAGCTTGTATTTCCGTTTTCTTCACAAAGTGTTTCGTAGAAAAGAAAATGTTTTCAAACTTAATAAAGCCCAGTTTACAAACTTTTTAAAAAATAGATCTTGCTTTTGGTGTCTAGTCTAAGAACTCTTGCCTAGCCTTAGATCACAAACATTTTCCCCTATTTTAAAAAAAGTTGTATAGATTTATGTCTATGCTCCATTTTGAATTTGTTTTTAGGTAATGTACAAGACTTAGGCTAAGGTTCATTTTTGCCTATGAATGTTAAATTTAGCCTTTATAATTGTTTTATAATTGTCTTGTCCAGAGTCAATTCAAGGCAGTCTGAAAAATTAAGAACAATGCTATAGGCAAAAAGTCAAGAATTTGGAGCAAATAGACTGAGATCATATAAAAATGCACAGAGGGGGCCGGGCGTGGTGGCTCACGCCTGTAATCCCAGCACTTTGGGAGGCCGAGGCGGGTGGATCACCTGAGGTCGGGAGTTTGAGACCAGGCTAACCAACATGGAGAAACCCCATCTCTACTAAAAATACAAAATTAGCGGGGTGTGGTGGCACATGCCTGTAATCCCAGGTACTCAGGAGGCTGAGGCAGGAGAATCGCTTGAACCCGGGAGGCGGAAGTTGTGGTGAGCGGAGATCGTGCCATTGCACTCCAGCCTGGGCAACAAAAGCGAAACTGCATCTCAGAAACAAACAAACAAACAAAAATGCATAGAGGGTAGACCTGTAGAATTACTAGAGATAGTTCTGAGTTTCCCACAAACTCAGTGCAAAAACAGAAATTTGATCTGTTATATGAATCACTCCTTGTCTCCAACATAATGACAAAATTGTTAATAAGAAGTAGTACAAACATCCTTGGTCTTGAGGATTAAGAAAATGAGAAAAGTCCTCATGAAAAGGACTCTGTACAACATCTTCATCAACCTGCTATAACTAGGGTAACCCTATGATCTAAAAATCAGCCAAAACTGACTATCTTTGAGGGTGAACAAGGCACTATCAATAAAAATGCTGAGACAAAGGCATAAACTCAAACTATCCGCAGGAAGCTGGGGCTGGATTCACTTTTTAACAGTAACGCCAACATAGGGCTGTTACATATCCTGAACCTCAAAGTAGGCCTCCCTCAAAACCTAAATGCAGCAGGGCAGGAGCGTTCAGTGGAAGGGGAATGCTGTATGCACTGTATGCCATTCTCATGCTGGAAATAGATTTCAGAATAGAAAATTAGAGAATATTTTTCTTTTGTGCATGATATTCCTACCTCTGACTTGAAGTTCAGCCACCACCTTATAAAACACATACTTGGGACAAGGTTATTGTCTGTGCTGAATGACCCTTTGTCCATTAGCAGGTATCGTTGGTGAAGCCCATTAATTACAATCCCTGAGAGTCAACTCATCCATTTGGGGTATGACATGAATCCTTACAAGTCAAAGTGATGTGTTCCCAATTTCTTATCCAATAACTCGCTATGTCTTACAATGTATAAGGTCTTAATACATTAAATGTGAAGGGTGGACTCAAACAGTGTTGGGGAATTTCAAAGAAAAAATACCAAGAGTGACACATTTGAGCTAGTTTCTGAACACCAGGTCCTCATTCAGAAGGTTGGCAGGCAGTAACATCACCTAACCATCCACTCTATTTTAATTATTTCAAGAGATTACACAGAGTTCTTGATATTGAAGAGTGAACCATGTTCAAGGAAGAAGAGATCGCCCCATAAAACCCTTCCAGCTTGTGTTACAATCGGATGCTTCTAAGATGGACAAAAAAGGCACACAGAGATATTCCCTACTCAGGCTCTGGTCAAATCTCTCTCCACTTAATGGAGCATGGCTTTTAACTGCACCTGGAGGTGAGGAAGGGTAGGGGGCAGAGGGGAAATGGATAAATGCGGTTGAAGGGAGAAAGGAATTACACCAATGGGGCTTCTAGAGTGTTAGGCCCTAGGCCATGTAAAAGAGAAGTTATTCTGACACTTTTTAAAACAGGAAGGAAGACTTCATTTAAGTCTATTGTCAATGGGAGAGAGCTTGAACTCATCGACTCTGCATACAACAGGGACAGGTGGGGATAATGAGCAGAGGGAAGGAACAAATGGAAAATTCACACCAGGAACTTGATTAGGCATCAAGGGTACAGGGACTCTCGTTAAACAGACAACAGGGTTTCTTGTCAGCACTGGGCTAGGCAGACCAAAGACAGGACCAAGGATAAGGTAAAATAAAATAAAAAAAACGGGGTATGGGGGACGGCACTAAGGAGCCTCACTAAAGTTTGGTCAGGGTTAAGGTCCTTGCTCACCTTAAGCAAGTATTCAAACAATTCAAAAGTACTACTGAGACGGTATTTTTCCCATTGACTGGCATGTCGTGGATGGCTCTCCACCCTCCTGCATGACCTCACAGGCAGAACGTGCAACCTGTAGCAAGCCAGTGACTCCCATCACCCTCCCCATTCACAGGCAAACTGCCCTATCCAGGCCATCCTAAGGCACAACTCCCTCGCCGTGCTGAGTGCCATCTCCCAGGCCCTGCTCCTGAAGTTTCCCCGTGTCACAGTGCACACATGTGCTGTCCCAGGCCAGCCGGGCATCACAGCTCCCTTATGTCACCCCAAGGCAGCTTCTGGCCAGGTCTCCCTGCTTCTTCAGCAGATTCACCGCGCTGAGGGTTTTTTTGTTGTTGTTTTTTGAGTTTTTTGTTTTTTAGAAAGTTTTTCTCTGCGGAGAGAGGCAAAACTAAGAAATGTCTATTTAAGTCCTCTGCCCATATTTTAACCAGATGATTTGTTTTCTTGCTATTGAGTCTTAGGAGTTCCTTAGATATTTTGGAAATTAACTGCTTGTCAGGTATATGGTTTGCAAATATTTTCTCCTATTCTGTAGGTTGCCTTTACACTCTTGTTTCCCTTGCCGTGCAGAAGATTTTCAGTTTGATGTACCTAATTACAAGGAGCCATGTCTTGATCCTGTGTCTCCTAGGTTGGGTCTCCCACATGTGTTTCACTCTCTGGCTTCCTTTCTCCATTGCTAACAAACAAGAGGCTAGGCCAGTTACTCATCCTTCCAGGGTCCCAGGCATGGAGGGAGAGCAACGATACTGTGAGGATGACGGAAGGCTTGGAGTATGAGGAGAAAGGCAGGACAGGGCATACTGGTTTCTCCTCACATATCTTTTCCTCATATAAAGTCCTTAAGGAAAACTACCATTTGTACTCAAAAGAAAGAGCCACTTGCCCCCTAAGCACTCTTTACTTTCCCATCCTGTAAGATGTATCAGAGCTGATGCATCACATGAAGAAAAGAAATCTAACAAGCTTCCTGGGCATTCACCATGCCAAAGTCACCATCATGACTGTCACCTGCTGGAGCAGGGCAGAGCCATCCACGAGAGGCAGAAAATTGTGTGCAGGCACCGAGCTCGAGTACCACGATGGCACATGGGGAAAGCCTCAGTGAGGGAGGGGAGCAGAACCCTTGGTCCCCTCGGATCCCCTCGGAGGGACCAGATACACAGGAAGCAAACGGGGTGCATGAGGAAGGCACACAGGGAGGATGCTGGCTAGAGTACACAGTCGATCTGGATTCCACACTTTCCAAGACAGGTTTCGTCCACTCTTACAGGAACAAAGATGCATTTTGACAACATGCTAGCATTAATAAGCTAATAAGCACCCAGTGGTGTCCCTTGATTGTTTAACAAGAAGCTCACTGAGTAGACTCCAAGCTCAGGCCCTGAGCTTGGACAAAGGTGGGAATTTGAAGGTGGACTGAGAGTCAACTTCCTCTATTGTCATCTACGGCTCTGAATAAAATATTTACTGCAGACATCTGATTCCAATTTAATTATCTTTTCCAACAAAGGCAGCTTGGGTTTGACAGGCAACAGGAAAGGCAAGTTAATCGTGGGCATCTGCTAATTAGCATATTTTTCCCACAATTACCTCGCGGCTGCCATTTGCAGCTGGGCCCGCCTCACAGGCACGGCAACAAGGGCTCAGGAGGGGGCTCAGCTCCAGGGTGGGAGCAGCGATAATGACCCACTCCACTCTCATCTTGAGGTCAATGGCAATGCCTAGGTGCCCACATACCTCTGTCTGGCAACAGTCCTCCAAGAGAAGGCTGTTCCCACATGCCAGTGTAGCCAGAGGGCGAGAACTTGTCTTCATCTCCACCCTATTTGCAGTACCCTAGGAACCAAAGAAAGCCAGTATCACCAGCCACCTCTATGCTACATATGACCTTTTGCTTAGAAATAGATCACCCCACAGGTCTTCAACCCTCTTCTTGCTAGATCTTTTGATGAAAACACACACACATACATACACGCACCCCACCTTCCCACCTCAGGCCTTTGCTTACACTGTGATCCTGAAGCCACTTTCTTCTCACATGCAAATGTCTACTTCTACCTACCCACCAATGCCAATTCAAGCATGTCCTCCATGATCCCTGGCTTTCATTCTGCAGGCTGGAAGTAATCTGTCAGTCTTACAAACTCCTTCCCCTTTGCGACTCTTCTTTCTTCTCCTATAATAGCTTTCTAATGTGCATGTTTAATTGTCGGTTGTGGAGTGTGTTTCCAAAGATTTCCACGATATCTCCCATCCCACAGGCTCTTTTGCAATGGTCTTGACTCTCCCTCCACAAGAGGCAGTGTTGTTTGTTTCCTCTCCCCTTGAATCTGACCTGACCTTTTGATTGCTTTAACCAAACAAGGCAGCAGAAGTGATGTCCTTAAATTTCCAAGTTTGGAAATTAAGAAAGAATGCAACTTCTGCTTTTGTGATCTGGGAGAAGTCAGCTGCTATGGAAGAAAGCCAATAGCCTAAGACCACCATACTGTAAGAAAGCCCATGTTGGTCACATGGGGAGGCCACATGGAGACTGAAATGCCAGATCAGCCCCTGTGTTCCACCCACCCAGCAGAAGCACCAGACACACGAGTAAAATGATCCACCTTGGACATTCCAGTGCAGGCAGACACTACATGGAGTGAAGATGGGTGGTTCTCACCAAGCACTGCCCAAATGGCAGAATCATGAGCAAATAAATGATTGCTGCTGTATTAGCTGCTGAGTTTTGGGGTGGCTTGCAATGCAGCTATGGATAGCCAAGGTATTTGCCTTGATTAGCTAAGAGTGTGGACGGGCTTGGGTGTCAGCTGGCCAGGGTCAACATCCTGGATCAGCCACTTACTAGCACTGAGATCTCGAGTAAGGTCCCAGATAAACACAATAGCAGTGTGTTGATTGATTTCTTCATTCAGCCAATGTGTTTCAGAGCCTTCTGTTTTCCTGGGCTGTGCCCAATAGTTTGCATTTGACACAGATGAATATTATCACTCAGAAGATCCCAGACTTCTCCCACAATCTTAGGGTTCCTGGGCAGAACCCAAACCTCTTCATGAATCACGCTGCCTTTTAAGAGCAAGGACAATAGTTTGCTGTGACTTAGGGAAATAAGAGTATTTTATTATCTTACAAGTGCAGTTTAAAGGCATAGTGTCCTTGTCAAAGCAAAAGCATATCTCATTCTCCTTAATAAGTAATCAGTTTAGACTGATTAAATTATGATATGTCCATACAATTGTTGAAAAATAATTAGGAATTATCTATATACAAATACCGAAAGATCTCCCAAAATACACTTTTAAATGAACAAAAAATGTACTGTGTGGTGTGAATGAATGATTCAGTTTGTATAAAAATAAGGAGATATAAGTATATTTGTATTCATCATAATTGAAAGAAGAGTACACAGAAACAGAGGACTGACCTCCGGGAATCAGGAGTGGAGGGCACACTGAATTTTAGACTTTGTCATACTATTTGGCTTCTTTGTTCTACCATGACTGTATTTCACTTTCATAATTTTAAAAACTATTTAAAAAAATTCCCGTCACCTTCATAACATCGCCCCAGTAATACCTGTGTAGGACAAAAATGTCTCATGCTACTTATTCTGAAATTTGATGACCAAGGTGGAATTTGGTTGTTTGGAGTTTGGTTCAGGAGGAAATGGTTGTTTTCTGTATTTGTTTCCTGTGGTTGCTCTAAAACTACCACACACTGGTGCCTTACAACATCAAAATCTATTCTTCAAAGTTCTGGAGGCCAGAAGTATACAATCAACTTCCCTGGGCTAAAACCAAGGTGTCCACAGGCCATACTCCCTCCAGACGGGAGAATCCATGCCTTGGCTCTTCAAGTCGCTGGCAGCTTTGGCAATTGTGGCTCTTGGCTGCACCACTCCAATCTCTGTGTCTTAGTGTGTTTGGGCTGCTATAAGAAAATACCACAGACTGAGTAGCTAATAAACAACAGAAATTTATTTCTCACAGTTCTGGAGGCTGAGAAGTCCTAGATCAAAAATGCCAGCAGATTCAGTCTCTGGTGAGGGCCTGTTTCCTAGTTCATGGATGGTCATCCTCACATGGTGGAAGGGGCAAGGGCGCTTTCTGGGGCCTGTTGAAAAAGGCACTAATCCCATTCATGAGGACCCTGCCCTCATAACCTAATCACTTCCCAAAAGCCCCACCTCCTAAAACCATCACATTAGGGTTAGGTTTCAATATATGAATTTGCAGGGTTGGGTGGGTGGGGAAGGGTGCACAAACATTCAGTCTATAGCACTCTGCCTCTACCTTTACATCACCTTCTCCTCTTCTGTATGTAGTTAAATGTCTGTTTCTTTCTTATAGGGATACATGTGATTGCATTTAGGATCTACCAGATAATGCGGCATGATCTCCCCATCTCAAGATCCTTAACTTAATCACATCTATAAAGACCCTTTTTCCAAATCAAGTAGCATGTACAGGTTCCAGGGATTGGGATAGAAATGTCTTTGTTGGGGGAGGTGGTATTTTTCTACCTACCATATCTTCTACTTGGACCAAAATACAGGACCAAATGCATGCATGAAGTCATTCATGAATTCCACAAATATTTAAGGGCCTCTTCTATCCAGAAACTGCAAAAGCCCAACCCCCGAGTTTTGAAAAGAGCTTGATCATCTTAGCAGGGACTGAGCACAAGTGAACCTTTGCAAATTGGCCCCCTCCCACACACTTCCTAAAAGGAGGTAGCAACCATCTCTAGAGGGGCCAGGGAAGGGATATCTGACTGAGTAAGGCCACAGACAGGCTCCCCGGCCCTTCCTGGCACAACAGAAGGTGGGGAAGCCGAGGAAGGCACAATAGCTCATCTGGGCTTTCCTGGGGCTGCTCACTCACTTCCAGTCTAGTGAGAGTTTATATACTCAGTCTGCTGTTAAAGGGTGTGGGTAATACCCTAGCCTCCCTTCACAGGGTTGCTGAACCTCACCTGCTCCATCCTGCAGTGCTGGCTGATGCCAAGGACTTTAGTCTAAAAGTCACAAGTATTCAGGGCTGACAGCCTCGTCCTGCTTTCATTTCATCTGAAAAATCATTGCACAAGCTAGCACTTTTTTGTGAGAAAAAAAATACATATATATATATGTATATATATATGCAAGCTCTGAAAGGGGTCTTTATTATCTGCCTAGCAACAGTTTGCTATAAATAAAATCACCCTGTTTTGCTATTTTATAATTAATAGCTCAACATTCTCACAACAACATTGGCCTTGCTGGCATCCTGGTTCCTTGTTTTCAATGAGCCTGAATGATTCCACAACCTTTCTCTGAATGTGAATTAGGTGCACAGGGTTTTAAACAAAAGAAATGTTGCCTCTTACCACACATTCACATGCAAAGTAATCAGAGCTGCAGCATTCATGCCCATGAATTTCTCATCTCTGGTCAAATATCTAATCTTCATTTTCATCAATTATGCCAAATTAATAGGATTTATTCTGGGATTGTGTTGTTTGCAGTCTGGTCCTATGACCCCAGGCCTCTCCTGACACCTGCCCAATGTGAAAAGCGCATATTGGTGCTAAGATGTCTCATTACTAACGGTGTGCCCCCACTGGGCTTGACATGCATCAGAAGCACAATCTGAGAGGTAACTCTAAGAAGAATGCGTCATTTTTCCAATTCTATAGTTGAGCAAACTAAGGCACAGCTCTAGTTAGGAGTTTGTCAAGATCCCACAGTGAGTCAGCGGAAAATGAAGGAGAATGTGTTTTGGAAATGGCTCTGGCTGCTTTGACCTTCCAGCCACGTTTCCCTCCCTCCCTCATAGGATTCAAAAAGTGAACCTTATGAAGAACAAGATCGTCCATGTTGGATAATAAGATGCTTTCCCAGAGACTGGAAGGGGTGAGCAAGTATGATGGGCAGCTGACTGATGGACAGATGTTTGAGAGTCCCAAGTAATTATGGTGAAACCCTGGGATGGGCGGAGGGGTGCAGGCTGAAGGCTTCTGGTCACGAATTCCCATGATGTGAAGGCAGAGAGGATGCAAAGTCAGTGGAAACTTGCATGCTTAAGAGTACACCACACCAGGGAGAGGTTTCTAGTTCTCTTCTTTCCTGGATATTACTTATTGATGTATGCAATTTAATAAAATGAGCTGGCTCCTTAAAACACAAACCTTGACGACTACACACTGGCCCTTCTCTCTCCCCTCCCTATTGTCGTTTCCACTTCTAGGTCAGTGGCTCCTGAATAGCTTCCAGCCTTGCTGATCATGCTGTGGCCCACATCAGTTTCAACCACATGGATCACACTAAAAACATCTTTCTGTCCAAGCCAACCTTCCTCCCCAGGTCTTCCATTTCTCTCAGTGGCAGCACCATTGATACCCCACATGTTCATGACAGTCACTCTCTCCTCCGTATATTTGCAGCATCCATATGTCCTGGAGTTTCTGGAAACAGCCCTGATTTCAAACCTTCTGTTTTAGTGTCTGACCATGTGTCAATGCTTGTATTTTGATTTTTGACTGAGAAGACAAGAAGACATAGTGACTGTACCTGTCAATAAGCTGGCATGGCGGTCTTGTCTTCCTTCCTTATGCCTCCCAATCTGATCTTATTTCTAGTTACCATTGCAGGAGTCGCTGTTCTCGCAGCTGGATTTTGTAATAACATTGTCCTCCTCCATTTTGCTTTTCATGACTCCAACAAATAGATCCTCCAAACATAATTGCTCTTTATTCTCTCAGCAAAAGTACCCCAAAACACATAAAGCAAAACAAACAAACAGAAAAACCCAAAAACCCACAGTACCTTTCCACTCTCAACCAGATGAATTCACCCTCATTATCTTGGGGCTTCCTTCCCTTAAGCCTTCCATCTGCTCCAGCCCCCACAGACCTTCATCTCCCTGAAACAATATGACACTCATTTTTAGTTTTAGTATTTAACTTCCAACATTGTAAGTTGCTTTATTATTTGTCATCTCTCAAAAGAGGTTTTAAGACCCTTAAAGAAGGACAGCTCTTTAGCTGTTTTTGGATACCTTTCATCATGGGAAGCTGGTTTCAGGCAAATAGTAAGTGTTCAACAATTATCTTTTAAAAGAGGTGTCATTGCATAGCTTAGTATGTGAAATGGGTATCTCTCATAAACCAGTTCCCTTTACATGTACAGCTATTTAAAGGGATAAACAATATCATTATTTTCCAGAACAAAAATGACCACATGATAAATAAGGCTTTATGAAAAAACATGGACAAGGGTGTGTTGCTTTAGAATAAAGGTGGGGGGCGGGGAGGGGGGAAGCGTTGGGGGCTGTTTGCATTTTATATGTAAACAGTGACATCTGCTGGTGAAGATGCACAGCATTTACATGGCATCTTGAAGTGGATTCAGGGTTCAGAAGCATGAATGTCATTGAGTCTTCATCATGGTCCTCTCAGAGACACCCAAAAGCCCCTTGTGAGACCCCAGGATCGGGTCATGTCCTCATACTTGATGATGATGGATGTGTTATTCTGGGAAATCATACAATTTAATTAAGACGAGCATCGATAATTAAAACAATTCTCCCTTTATCAGTTTCATTAGCCAGTTTTAACTTTTAATTGTCTTCCCTTATGATACATTTTCCCCTTGAAAGATTCCTGCCTGGTTTCCCTAGGGGAAGTGCTTAAAAGCATCAATCTCATCATAGTTCAGCAATCATGAGATAATTTTGTTCCCTAATTCTGTTTTTCTAGCATGTTTGTAAACAACGCCATCAGGAATAAAAGTGTTTGAAGCTGAAGCTGGGTCTGCCATCCAAATGTGGAAAGCGTGCCAGAGGACTGTCTTTCCCATTCCCGCCCCACCTGCACAGCCACAGACAAAGCTCAGCTCCGGGATAAGGTAAATGTCAAGAGCCACACAGCAGCATGCCTTCCCTTCAAGGCAGAACAAAGGGTGGTTTTCTTGGCCAACCTGCTGCACAGGAGGAAGCCAAGCAACACCATTGATTTAAGCCCCAAGGAAAACCTAAAATCTTTGGCCACTTCAGGTTGTAAATCTGGCATCAGATGTCAGAAACTTGTGTGAAAACAGAGACTACTAGGTTTTACTATGGCTTGAAAGGAATAACCCAAAGAAAAGCCTGACTCCAAAAAAGGACTGTCCCAGGCTCAGGGCCCCACAGCGACCACATGCCTGGGTAGGGAACTGCCGGGAAGGTAGCCCAGAATGGTCACATCTCACTCTGCAGCCCCCTCACCGGACAAGGACACCTCCTGTCAGGTTCCGAGTTCTAGTCATTCTTCCTTGTCTCTGAGAGCTGTCCATCTTTTCATACCATTTCTATTGCCACCCGTGGTTCAGCCTGAGGTGCCTCGGAGGACTCACTGGCCAGGCCCCATGGGCACTCTACACACATGATTGAACAAGACCTCTAAATGAGACCACAAAGCAGGCCCATTTCCTTCAGGTGACTGACGTGGGAACTCAGGCTGAGAGCAACTGACCAAGCAGACACAGCTAAAAAGATGGAGCCAGGATTCCAGCCAGGATCTGCCTGACTTTAAGTAATATGTGTTTTCCACTAAACCCATGTCATGGCTTTCCCCAGCTCTCGAAGCTTTGATGGCCCCACTGCCTACTGAATTCAGTCTTAGCTGCCAATCCAGGGGCCAAGCCCTCTGTGCCCCGCCCTGCCCTACTCTTCAGCCTTGCCCAGCTTTTCCCCTCCATGAACATCCTCAAGTCCCCCCGACACTCAAGACTCCCCAGGAGTGTCCCTTTGCTCATCTGCAATGTCCTTACTACCAGCCCATCTGCCCTTTCCAAGTCCTGCTCACTCATCAATACTTCTGTGACCCCCCTGCCGTGAGAACACATTCTCTGCTAAACCCCTGCTCTTCCACCGCACTTTCCTCAGAGTTATGTACAGAGAGGGTCTCCCCCTGCTAGACTGAGCCACCTCGGAGGAAGAGCCTGTGCCTGGATTTTCACATCTTTGTATGTCCTTCCATCCTTAGCAAAGGCACCTGGAATGTAATCAAAATCACCAAATATGTGTTGGATAGATGAATAGGTAGATAGATTATAAATAAATAAAGTATTTATCTAGGTTGTTACCTCTCAGGATGCAGGGAAATATATTTGATTTATAGACATACAGAAGAAGCGACTACATATAGTACAACAAAGCAATGTTGTGTTTGGAATAACAGCAACTGATTAATAAGTATCTATTATGTTACACTGATGTAGTAGACTAACAAGTCTTTATGTTTCACAAGGGCAGGAATAATGTCTACAGCTGCGGCTGCCAGATCAAGCTGGAGTCCCTCCCTGATTTGATGCCATAAAGTAGGAGCTCTCAGTCACCATAGGAGGAAATCACTACCTCAGGCTGCTCACTAGAACCTCTGGGAAGAAACAGAGCTCCCCACCATAAGTCACGGCTTTGGGGTCAGAGTCTCTGGATCCAAGCCTGGTTCTGCTACTTGAGTCTCTCTTGAGTCTCAATTTCCTCCCTGAATATAGGGATGATAATCCCTGTCACATGAGTTGCACTGGGGAATAAATGTGATCATCTACACAGTGCACTCAACAGCGGGCATGACCTGTGGGAAGGGTCCCATTAGTGTCCACATTGCCAGTTATGCAGTGAATATCATTCATGTCTCAGCTTATGTATCAACCAACAGCAATGCAGAGTTATCCTACCTGTAGTTAGTTGAAAGTAGCTGGTGCTGACTATACTTCTAAGTTCTTACCAGTTGTCACTAGACCTTGTCAAAATGGGAAAAGACAGACTTCTGATAAATTCCCAGTCAACTTATAGGCAATTTTAATAGAAAAAAACATAATTCACTGCAGTTTTTAAAAAAATCTACAATGAGGTATGAGCTAAAAGAGGATTCCATAGACTTGAAGTCAAAGTTCATAGTGAATCTCTCAAAACCTTACCTCCCTTTGCCTTTTTAGTATTATTAGTATGTTACATTATAATTCATCCCGATAGTGTTTTCAAGGCACTGGAGTTTCTGAACACTTCAGATTGTCTCCTATGTCCTGCAAAGATACCCCATAATAGTGTAGCTCTGTGAGAGTGAAGTGGTGGCTCTGCACCCTCAAGGTGCCTGGAGAGTCAGGTCCACTCAGTCATGGTGTGCTGCCAGTTGCCAGACCTCTCTCTCTTCCTGTATGCCATGCAACTTTACAGACCAGGAAGGCACTCAAGGGCAGCACAGCCCTGGGGACACATCCCGGTGCCTTATGCTTTAATGTTCAAGACCGCCTCAGCATCTGCTTACTGTGCAGGAGCTAAGGGAGGCGATCACCTCCACGGACCTATTCTCAACAACAGCTCCTCTACACTAGAAGATACTAGAAACAAAAGAGCTGTGCTCCTCTGGGCTGAGTTAGGAACTGGAACTGTCCGTCCCAGTGGAAGGAACTGGGTAAGCATTTGCACTAGCAATAAGCTCTCTGGCCTGTGGACCATGAGCCATGGGGATCCTTCAACACCAGTGGAGGTGAAGTGACTTTGAGTGCATGGACTCCATTCTCAGCAGGTTCACTTTTTATGCTGTCAGATCCGTAAACAAATGTTCGCCCCTTCCTGAAACAAAGCAGGAGAGGACATTGCTGATCTATCAGGGCATCCTGATAACATTCTGCCTCCACAACCAGCCAGTGGAGAATGATTAGAGAAACACGCTGGCTCTAATCAGCTGGGAATGTGAACACTGCTCATTGCTTGATTATGTACTTTAAATCATGAATACTCAGAACAATCATAAGATATATATACACTTAACATATACATATACCGCCTGTACACTCAACCAGAGGACATACATTGGTGGCTGCAGAACTCCGTTATGATAGCATGGAGTTTCATTTAGATCATTTCTTTTTTCACATGACGCCTCCAATTTACATTTTAGTGTTGTTGGTGATGGCTATTGACTGAATGTTTGCATTCTCATGAAATTCATATGTTCAAATCCTAATCCTCCATGTGATGGTTTTAGAAGATGGGCCTTTGGGGGGGTGATTAAGTCATCAGGGTGGAGATCTCATGAATGGGATTAATGCCCTTGTGACAGAGACCAAGAGAGCTCTCTGGCTCTCTTTCCACCTCGTGAGGATACAATCAGAAGGCAACCATCTGCAGCCGGAAGAGGGCCCTCACCGGAACCCAAGCCAGCTGGCCCCCGATCGTGGCCTTCCAGCCTCCAGAACTGTGGGAAGTGGATGTCTGTTGTTTGTGAGCCCCCCAGTCTACAGTGTTCTGTTACAGCAGCCCGAGCTGACTAACACAGTGATATTACCAATGATGGCAAAACACCAAACAGTACATGCTGATCACTCAGAGTTCCTTCTTTGCCAGATATAGAAACGACTTTTCAAATTCCAGCTATAATCCTCCCAAACCTCAACTGAGGAAATGAATCATTATCACCAACTGCAAACTCGCTGTTACCCTCCAGCAATGACAAAGAGAGCCTTTCTCCTGTAGACCTCCCCCTAGGTGGGCCTGGGGCACACTTCCTTTCCTCCCAGCCGCCTGGGGACCTCGAAACTGCTTCTTCACTGACAGAAATAGCAACAGACAAGCCTGGGAAGCTCCCCTAACCTCTTGCAAGGAGAAATTATTTTTCATTTCCTTGAAGGTGTGGGCCCAGGCAGGCTGGCTGTACTCCCTCCCCACACAGCAATCCCAGCACACCTAGGAGACAGGGTGGGGCAGAGAAAGATGGGGGCTGCTAGGGCAGGAGGGCTGGCCCAGCCCCAGCAGGATAACTGTCCTGGAGAGTACACACACCGTGGAGCCCGGTCCCACTCCCAGGATCCATCCTGACCACGTCCAGTCAAGACTGACCAAGACTTCATCCTCAGAGAAGAAGTCATAAAGGAATTCCTTGACATGCTCCCCTTCTCTAATCTGGTATTAACAAATGGTATGACAGACAAATGAAGAAAGGAGGGAAGGGAGAAGTAAATAAACTCCAGGTTTTGTGGACATCAAATTTTAAGAAAGCAAATGAGAACTGAGTTCAATAATGATCCCAGTCATTCTTTAGCAAGGCAGGAGGAAGGAGTGAAATAGCCTCGATCTTCAAACATCCCCAATTCAAGGGACAAAATTCCATTGTACACTCCCTAACCAGTGAATTCAGCTATAGGCACTGCAGTCATATTGATAGGTGAAGCCGGCTGGGCTTCTGAGTCAGTGGGGACTTGGAGAACTTTTCTGTCTAGCTAAAGGATTGTAAATGCACCAATCAGCAGTCTGTGTCTAGCTAAAGGTTTATAAACGCACCAATCAGCACGCTGTAAAAACGGACCAATCAGCACTCTGTAAAACAGACCAATCAGCTTTCTGTAAAATGGACCAATCAGCTCTCTGTAACATGGAACAATCAGCAGGATGTGGGTGGGGCCAAATAAGGGAATAAAAGTTGGCAACCCGAGCCAGCAGCGGCAAGTGGGTTGGGTTAGTTTCCACACTATGGAAGCTTTGATTTTTCGCTATTTGCAATAGATTTTGCTGCTGCTCGCTTTGTGGGTCCACAATAGGTTAAGAGCTGTAACATTCACTTGGAAGGTCTGCAGCTGGCTTTGCTCTTGAAGCCGGTGAGACCACGAGTCCACCAGAATGAACAACTCCGTAGGCGCCACCTTTAAGAGCTGTTAACACTCACTGTGAAGGTCTGTGGCATCGTTCCTGAAGTCAGTGAGACGATGAACCCAGCAGAAGGAAGAAACTCTGGACACATCTGAGCATGTGATCGTACAAACTCTTGACACACCATGTTTAAGAACTGTAACACTCACCATGAGGGTAGGGGGCTTCGTTCTTAAAGTCAGCGACATCAACAACCCACCGGAAGGAACCAATGCTTGGACACAGTAATTCATGCACAGGGTTTAAGGCTTTTGCTGCCAGAAGTGCTTGGCTGTGTGTGTGTGTGTGTGTGTGTGTGTGTGTGTGTCCTAGACCAATATAAAGTGTGTGCTGCCTAGTTCAGCTTCATCTCTTTTCTACCTCAGAGAGGAGGTGGTTTTTCTAAGACCGGTTCTTGGAATTTTGTAATGCGGAATCGGCAAGTGGGCAGAGACATCCGAGACTGAGGGCTAGAGGAGGAGGGGAGGACTAAGAAAAAAGCCCAACGGGAGTGGAGAGGGAACAGTCCCTCCACAAAGAAAGAGTGGGAGGGGTGAGGAGAGAGGATGCTGACAATCAGAGCCCAAGAAAAGCAGAAAAATAAGAACCCAGGAGCGGGAGAGAAGGGAGTCAGATAAAATGGGTTTCCCATAACCTGTAGATTGGTTCTTATGTGCTTTTAGACTGGCATTTCTTAAATTCGTATTTGCTGTTATGTCTGCTGTTCTTGAATATGACTCCTTAGAGCCGCGTGGGTCTTCAGCTCATAAGATTTTCTCAGTCCTAGTCCTGCTCTTGCCTTACAGCTGACGAAATGCCAGCTCAGAGAAATAAAATCAGTGGCCTCAGTATGCACCACAATTTAGAGCTGAACTTTGATTCCTCTGCCTATATTAGTCCAATGTAGACTCTACTACCCATGCTAAAAATATGCTTGTTCCTAAACACGCTCCCAGCCACATCCCTCCCTACCCCGACATGCCTCCTTATGCTGTAAGTTTTATTGGAAAGATAAAAAACCTCATAAACACTCTTCAGTAGAGAGCATTTACATGTCTGAAGAGAAAGTGCCCCACAACAATAGAAAACGTTCCCAAAAGGAACTCAGTTCTGGGGCTGGAAGCTGGGATGCATGCAGGTACAGCAAAGGCCTTACCTTGAGGAGACACTCAAGGTAAGTGTCTCCTTACCTTGAGGAGACACTTGTGAAGTTAGAAGGGACAGACATTGTTTAAAGGGCACACGTATCTGAGCAGGACTCACATTCCATCCAACAGATGGCAGTAGCCACATATTTTTTTAAATAAGCACATAGAAGTCCAACGTTCAGAAGAAAAAAGAACCAGTGAAATGAGATGTAAAATCTTTCTGTCCTCATCAAAAACCAAGTTTTCATTCCGTTTGAATTAACATGAAATTCAAACAACAACAAAACCCATCTACCTAAGCACTGGTAGATAAAATCAACTAACAGCCCTCCAATGACATGTTACTGATTACAAATTATAACTGTTTCTTTGTGTCTTGTTATTAGAAAGATGAAAGAGGGTTAATAATTGCTGTAATATGTTGGGTTTAGCTAACTTAAGTGAGTGGTTGAATATGGTTTCCATTTTCCACATACCAGCATTCTTGAAGTAAAAAATAACGGAACCTCTTGGTTGCTAACAATCTTTTATCCACCACCTAATTCTTAGAATTCTTTACACTTCTGAACATGACTTCCATTCTAGTTTTCAAATTGAGAAAGCACCTATATTAAAAAGCACTGGTTCTCTCCCCATTTGGGATTACACTTAAATGTATAAGGTAGAGAAAATTCTAATAGAGAACATAATTGATGTCAGTTGTAATTGTATTCTGATGTCAAATACATAGTAAAATATGAGCTTATTTTTGTGGTACTGCATTAAAAATACATTTCTTGAGCTCCTTTTTTTGTTCATTCTATTTTTATCCCCCCTTTTTCCTTGGCACTTCCTATCCATGATTTTCTGCATATCTAATATCGCGCAGAGGAAAAAGCACTGCCTGGACCTGTCCACCAGCAAGGGGACATTGCTTTGCATAAACAGACAGAGGGGCAGGCACCTCAAGGGACTCGCAGAAGTGCCTGGGTATTTTTAAATACTTGAGGAAAACACAAGGATGCCTGTCGGACATCTCAGGAACTGCTAGCTCCAGGTAAATCGGTTTTAACATTAGGTTGCTAAATTTCCTTCCATGATGTCATATCTTTGCAAAGCTTGGTTTTTGGTGACTGTTGTGATAGTTGTGGGGGAAAAAGTGATATGTCCTATCTAATTCCAAGGTTTTATATATTGCTAGTGCCCAACTGATGCACCTACATATCATTAGTAAATAATTGTGGTTATTTAATATTACAATAAAATATGATTTATTTTCTTCCAATTTGTACATATTATTTTTTACCCAGCTCCTAAGTTGTTAGGACATAAATACTTATTAAGGTAGTTGGACCCAACAAGGTCATAAATAGAACTGTTAGGTATTTCTTGTGGCCTCAGGGCCCTGTGAATAAGATTACTAAGACATTAAGGGTGCTGTGAACTGAAAATGTTTACGAACTGCTGAACTAAACTATTCACAGAGGTGAGCTGGTTTATTCCTCTCAAACATCTTAGTCATTTCAAGGCTGGGCATGATAGCTCACAACTGTAATCCCAGCACTTTGGGAAGCTGAGGTCAGAGGATTGCTTGAGGCCAGGAGTTCGAGATCAGCCTGAGAAACATAGTGAGGCCACATTCTCCACACAAAAAAAGTAAAAATTAGCTGGGTGTGGTGGTGCACACCCGTAGTCCTAGCTACTTGGGGAGCTGAGGCAGGAAGATTGCTTGAGCCAAGGAGGTTGAGGCTGCAATGAGCCATGAGATTGCACCACTGTACTCTAGCCTGGGCCACAGAGTGAGACTCTGCCTCAAAAAAATTAATTAATAAATTAAAAATCATTTCAAAGTATGAACCATGAATTTAAATAACTGATATAAAAATCTGGAAAGAATGAATCAGAAATAAAAGAGCTTGGGTTTGAATCTTGCCTGCCCCACAAACTGGGTGAGATCAGGTGACCTATCTGAAACTTGGTTTTCCTCTCCTTTGTGTGGGTTAGAGGGGATAAGGTCTCAGCACCTAAGATCCTTCCTGGTACTTGCAAATGCACAATAAGTGGTATCAATTATGATTTCTAAATCAGACATGACCATACAAACATTTCCTTCCTGGAAAAGAGGGGTCTTAATTTGGGGAGTCCAGTGCAAAATAAAAATATGAGGATTTTTGTTCAAAAATTAGTAAGAATTTCAAGATGGTCTCAACAGAGCTGACCAGCTGTGAAGCTACGTGAAGCTGCCCCTGCTCTTGCCAATTTTCTCAGGGTTTTCCAGCTCAAATGAGTCTTTCTTTCTGCACCGAATCTTTATACTCTTATCACCTGTGCCAAATAATTAGTAGCTCACCATTATCCTGGTCCCCAGTCAACTGTAGCAATATGTAATATCATCATATTCACTACTAGCTGCATGGTGACATTCTATTTCCTAAGTGGACTGTGTTAGTTTGTGTTACTATAGAGGAATGCTTAATGGCTGGGTAATTTATAAAGAGAAGAGGTTTAACAGGCTCACAGTTCTGTAGGTTGTGCAGGAAGAGTGATGCCAGCATCTGATTCTGGTGAGGGCCTCAGGAAGCTTCTATTTGTGGCAGAAGGGAAAAGGGAGCAGTCGCATCACATGGCAAGAGTGGGAGCAAGAGAGAGAGAAGGGGTAGGTCTCCCCAGACTCTTTTAAACAACCAGATCGTGCATGAACTAACTGAGCAAGAACTCACTTATCACCAGGAGGATGGTATTAAACCATTCATGAGGGATTTGCCGCCATGATCCAATCACTTCCCACCTGGCCCCACCTACTACATTGGGAATCACATTTCAACATGAGATTGGAGAGAACATCCAAACCATATCACAGATGATCGCATCTTTGTGGGCAAGGGGCTGTAAAGAGTGCTGACTCATTTTCCACCCCACAGCCTCTAGGCACCGCTGGCACATATTAGATGCTCAACAGATACCTGTTGACTAAATAATTGATGGGAGGGTGGTATGGCTATATAGTTGTTAGCCTCTTACTACCATATTCTCCAGACTGTAAAGGCTGTGAGTGGTAGACTGAAAGCATGCCAGGTAATCTCTATAGAGGGCATACTAAAGAAACTAAGAGGACATCGCACAAGTGGGTGTGTTCATCCTGTGTGTGTGTGTGTGTGTGTGTGTGTGTGTGTGTGTGTGTATTTCGTTTTCGTTTATGGTTTTTCATATTAATAAGCTTTATTTTTGGAACAGTTTTAGGTTCACAGTAAAGTGAAGCAGAAAGTACAGACAGTTCCTATATACCCTCTGTCCCCACACATGCACAGACTCCCCCACTACCAACATTCCCCACCAGGATGGTACATTTGTTACTACTGTTGAAATGGTATTGACACATCATCACTCAAAATCCACAGTTTACATTAAGATTCACTCTTGGTGTTGTATATGGGTTTTGATAGGTGTATAATGACAAGTTTCTACTGTTATAATATCAGATAGAATAGTTTCATTGCCCTAAAAATCCTCTGTGCTCTACCTATTCATCTCTCTCTCCCCCAAATCCCTAGTATTAACTGATCTTTTTACTATCTCCATAGTTTATCCTTTTCCAGAATGTCACATACTTGGAATCATATAATATAAAGGCTTTCAAATTGGCTTCTTTCACTTAGCAATATGCGTTTAAGTTTCCTGCATATCCTTTCATAGCTTGATAGCTCATTTATTTTTAGAGCTAAATAACTCTAAAAATGAATGTCCCACAGTTCATTTATCCATTCACCTATTGAAGGGCATCTTGGTTGCTTCCAAGTGTTGGCAATTATGAATGAAGCTGCAGGTTTTTGTGTGGACATAAGTTTGCAGCTCCTTTGGATAAACATCAAAGAGCACAACTGCTGGATATTACGGTAAGGGTATGTTTAGTTTTTAAAGGAATGCCCAAACTGTCTTCCAAAGTGGCTGTACTATTTTGCATTGTCACCAATAATGAATGAGAGTCCCTGTTGTTCCACATCCTCACTAGCATTTGATGTTGTCAGAGCTGTGGAATTTGGCCATTCTAATAGGTATGTAGTGATATCTCATTGTTGTTTTAATCTGCATTTCCCTGATGGCATCTTGTGGAGCATCTTTTCATATGCTTAACTGACATCTGTGTATCTTCTTCGGTAAAGTATCTGTTAAGGTCTTTGGCCCATTGTTTAATCGAGTAGTTTGTTTTCTTATTGTTGAGTTTTAAGTGTCCTTTGTATATTTTTGGTAACAGTTCTTTATCATATGTGTCTTTTGCAAATATTTTCTTCCAGTCTGTAGCTTTTCTTCTCATTTTCTTGAAATTATCTTCTGCAGAACAGAAGTTTTTAATTTTAATGAAGTCCGGCTTATTAATTATTTCTGTCATGAACTGGCTCTCTGGTGTTGTACCTAAAAAGTCATCACCATACCCAAGGTCATCTAGGTTTTTCTCCTGTATTATGTTCTAAGCACTTTATAATTTGTGTTCCACAGGTAGTCTGTGACCCATTTTGAGTTAATTTTTGTTAAGGGTTTAAGGTCTGAATCTGGAAGGATTTGTTTGCATGGGGATAGCCAATGGTTCCAGCACCACGTGCTGAAAAGACTATCTCTGCTCCATTGTATTGCCTTTGCTCCTCTGTCAAAAATCAGTTGTCTGAATTTATTTGGGCTTATTTCTGGTTCCATGTTCTGTTTCATTGATCTATTTGTCTACTCTTTTATCAATACCACACTGTCTTGCTTACTGTAGTTTTATAGTAAGTCTTGAAGTCAGGTAGACTGTCAGCCCTCTCACTTTGTTCTCCCCTCTCAATACCAATATGGCTAAATCTGGGTCTCTTGCCTCTCCATATAAACTTTAGAATCGGTTTGTTGATCTCCACAAAATAACTCCCTGAGATTTTGATTGGGATTTCAATGAATCTATGGATCAAGTTGGGAAGGACTGACATTTTGACAATATGGAGTCTTCCTATCTATGAATATGGACTATCTCAATTTATTTAGTTCTTCTTTGATATCTTTCATCAGTTTTGAGTTTTGTAGCTTTCCTTATAGAGATCTTGTACATATTTTGTTAGATTTATATCTAAGTATTTCATTTCTGGCGTGGTAATGTTAGTGGTAATGTGTTCTTAATTTCAAATTCCATCTGTTCATTGCTGGTACAGGAAAGCGATTAAGTTTTTCCGTGTTGTATCCTGCAACCTTGTTATAATTGCTTATTAGTTCCAGGAGTTCTTCAATGGACTCTTTTGGATTATCTAGTAGACATCTGCAAATAAAGACAATTTTACTTTTTCCTTCCTAATTGTATACCTTTTATTTCCTTTTCTTGCCTGATTGCATTACCTAGGACTTCTAGTATGACACAGAAAAGGAATGATGAGGGGGACATCTGATTCCTGATTTTGCGAGGAAGCTTTGAGTTTCTCACCATTACGTATAATATTCATTGTAGGTTTTTAGATAGATGTGCTTTTCTTTATCAGGGTGAGCAAGTTTCCCCCATTCATAGTCTGGTGAGAGTTTTTATCATGAATGGGTATTGGATTTTGTCCAATACTTTTCCTGTGCCTATTTATATGATCACATAATTTTTTTCTTCTTTAGCCTGTTGATGTGATAGATTATATGAATGGATTTTTGAATGTTGAACCAGCTTTGCATAACTGGGATAAATCCTAGTTGGTAATGATGTATACTTATTTTTACACATTGTTAATTTGATTTGCTAAAATTTTGTTAAGGATTTTTGCATTTATGTTTATGACAGGTATTTGTTGTAGTTTTTTCTTGGAATATCTTTGTCTGGTTTTGGAATTAGGGTAATGCTGGCTTCATAGAATGAATTCCAAAGTCTTCCCTCTGGTATAATTTCTTATTTAAAAGTTTGGTAGGACTCACCAGCAAACCCACTGGGCCTGATGCTTTGTTTTGGATGGTTATTAATTATCGATTCAATTTCTTTAATAGATATAGGCCTATTACAATTGTCTGTTTCTTCTTAAAAGAGATTTGGCAGATTGTGTCTTTCAAGGAAACGGTTCATTTCATCTGGGTTATCAAATTTGTGGGCACACAGTCGTTCATAATATTCCTTTGTTATTCTTTTAATGTTCATGGGATTTGTAGTGATGTTCCCTCTTTCATTTCTGATACTGGTAATTTTTTTTTCTTAGCCTAGCTACAGAGGCTTATCAATTTTATCGATCTTTTCAAAGAACCAGCTTATAATTTTGTCGATTTTCTCTACTGATTTTCTTTCCAATTTTATTGATTTCTACTGTAATTTTGTTATTTCTTATCTTCTGCTTACTTTGGATTTAATTTGCTCTTCTTTTGCTAGTTTCCTAAAGTGGACTGTGAACTTCATAGGAGCTTCTCAGTTGCCCCCGATCCCTTAGATAGGACAGGATGGTTACAGGTAACTGGTGTTAGGTATTTCCCTTCCCCTGGGTAGGTTAGGTTCTGATAAAACCCCAGCATTTAGGCTCTGATAAAATAGTTCCTCCTCAGGATAGGCCTTGTAATAAGAAGAATGCTCTGGCACGTTTCAAAGTGGTTGCTTTTCTTCTCCCCGTGAGAGAAGCATAAGGGAATTTTTCTCTGATCCTTGCTTTGAGAAGCTGGGAGAGTGCCTGTAGTTACACCTCATAGAAGTATAAGAGCCCTTCTATACCTGGGTCTTCCTGGAGTTTTTAACTCCATCTTTTCCACACTCAACCTCCGGCAATTTGTCAGTTACAATTCAGCTTTTCCTATGCTGGCACTGGCGCCCGTGGAGGTTTCTGCTCAAGAGTTTCTGCTGTGATAAAAGTAGATTCATTGCATCCACATGTCTGTCTCTCCAATTTGGGGACAGCAGCTTACCCTATGTCCTCACTTTTCTGATAGATCTAAGAAGAACTGTTGATTTTTCAGTTTGACAGTTTTTTGAATTGTTATTAGGATACAGTGGCAGCTTCAAGGCTCCTCTTGCACTGAAGTGAAAACTGGAAATCCTGTGTTCCCTTTTAAACACTGGCACACTCTAATAAGAACAACTTAATGAGAGTTGACCCCATTCACAAATTTCCCCTGCCTCAAATTGCCCTACATGTGCAGGAGTAGTCTTCAGACAGCCCAGTCCACACATAGGATGGGCACTGACCAAACTTCAGCAACTTGGAAAATCTACCCTGAGAATTGGGTCAGAGAGTCCATTTTCCCCAGTAGATCATCTTCCACCTCCTCGTGAAGATCAAAAAACAGAAGTTAATCTCCAGAGAGAAAAAAACAATGAATCAGAAAGAAAAGTGATGCAAGACAGAGAGCCAGGATGATTTTTCTGTTCCTGGGTAAAGTCACAAGCCTGGTCTCTAGCCGTGCATCCTTTTAATAGACTCCTCTTTTCCACTTAGGTTCCCCAAGAAAATGTCTCTTTCTCTTTGCCATCAATAAGTCAAACTCAGTGAGAGTGAATCTGTCCATAAACTCTGGTGGGGATGAATACCACATTTCCATATCTCCTGAGCTCCTGGAAAGTAATTTGTCACCAGGGTGGCACCAAGGTCCAGAATTTTACCTAGAGCCCAGTCAACAAGGAAGAGCCAGCTGCCAAGGCCAGGGAAGCCAGAGTAGCCACATCTCAGCACTCCACGGAGCATGAATTGCGGTAAAGTCAATGAGAGTAGTATCCTCAAATTTTGCCAACTAAGGATTCAGCATTAAATAAACCACACCCAGGAACAAGCAAAAAGACTGTTTCCTGGAAGAGAAAACTAGATCTGGAAGGAAACAAGAAAGCACCACCCAGCTGGGAGAGGATACATGATACATGTCAAAAACAGCCCCTAGGGTAAGGGACTACATATGCCTTTCTTTTGGCTGTGTCTGCAGAGAGGACAGATGTGTCATGGGAGACTACAGCCAAGAAGACAACTGCAATGAATAACAGGGAGTCTAAGGAATCTTGGGATTCAAGAGAGGTCCAGGAAACTACAAAAAGACTATAGAGTGGAGTCTCTTGGTCTCACAAAAGTCTAGGCTCTGTCGGCTCTGTTTCTCCTCCCGGATCAGACAGCTTCAGCCGAGAAAGGGATAGAGGAGGAGGTCAGAACAACATCCTAGTGATGTCACCATGCAGTCTGTTGGATTTGGTCACCTTCAACTCAACCACAAAGTGGCAGGACATTTAATTTAAATATTCATTTGTGCTTAGTCATCTTATGGTATTCCCTTTCTGTTTCAGGAGGCAGAGGGTCTCTTAATCATCAAAAATTTTCCTGGTTGGCAGACAGAAACTACCGGAAGTTTCTTCCAGTTTTTGTGACCTACATAGTCATTGTAGGGGTCATTCTTGTTATCTGGGTGGAGGCAGAGGCAGAGAGGAAAGATCATGTATTAGTACTTCATTCCTTTTTAAATACCAAATAATATTCCACTGTATGGCTGTACCTCATTTTGTTTATCCATTCATCACTTGATGGATATTTGAGTTGTTTCCGTTTTTGACTATTATAAATCATGTTGCTTTTTACATTGATATGCAAGTTTTGTGTGGACATATGTTTTTATTTTTCATTTTTCTGGTGTACATACATGAGAGTAGAATTGATGGGTCATATGAAAACTCTATAATTAACATCTGAGATTCTACCAAACTGTTCTCTCCACCATTTAAAATCATGCCAGCAATATATGAGGATTCCAGTTCCTCCACATCCTTGCCAATACTTGTTAATGTTTACTTTCTAAATTTCAGCCAACCTAGTGGGCAGTTTTTCTCATTGAAAATTTGATTTGTGTTTCCCTAATGAAAAATGAATAACATTGAAAATCATTTAATATGTTTATTGGTAATCATATACCTTCTTTGGAAAAAATGTATATACAGATCTTTTCCCCATTAAAAAAAATGGGTTGTCTATTAGTTGAGCTGTAAGAGTTCTTTATATATTCTTGACACAAGCCTTTTATCAGATATATCATTTCAAATATTTTCTCCTATTCTGTAGGTAGTCTTTTCATTTTCTCGATGGTATACCTGGAAGCACAAAATATTATATTTTGAGAAAGTTCAATTTGGTTTCTTTGGTTGCTTATGCTTTTTGGGGTCATACCTAAAAAATCACTGCCTAACTTAAGGTCATAAATATTTACTTCTCTATTTCTTCTGAATTTTATAATTTTAGCTCTTACATTTATGTCTATGATCAATTTTGAATTAGGTTTTGTATATGGCATGTTGAACACATTAAACTTTTAATTTTTGCTGTGGACATCCAGTTTTCCCAACACCATTTATTGAAAAGACTTTTATTTTACCCAATAAATTTTCTTGGCATCATGATTAAAAATCATTTGACCATAAATATGAAAATTTATTTTTAGATGATCAATTCTGTCCCAGTGATTCATATGTCTATCTTTATGACCGTGCCATGCTGTCTTGATTACCACAGCTTTGTAGAACATTTTGAAACTGGGAAGTATAAGTCCTCCAAATTTGTTCTTCTTTTTCAAGATTATTTTGGCTCTTCTGGCTCTCTTGTATTTTCTTATGACTTTAGGATAAGCTTGTCAATTTCTGCCCAAAAGAGGTAGCTAGGATTTTGATGGAGACTACATTGAACCTATAAATCCATTTGGGAAATATTGCTGTCTTAGCAATATTAAGTCTTTCAATCTGTGAACATGGGGTGCTTCTTCATCTATTTAAGTTTGCCTTAATTCCTTTCAGTGACAATTTTTAGTTTTCAGTGTACAAGTCTTGAACTTGTATAATTCTTTGATTAAATTTATCCTAAATTATTTTCTTTTTAATTCTATTAGAATAGAATTGTTTTTCTTAATTTCATTTTCACATTGTTCATTGTTAGTGCCGAGAAATACAACTGATTTTTGTATATTGACCTGGTATCCTGCAAAGTAGGAGAACTTGTTTGCTAGCTCTAATAGTTTTAAAAATATATTATTTCTAGCATTTTCATGTCATCTAGAATAGAAATAGTTTTACTTCTTTCTATCTACTCTGAAAGCATTTTATTTCTCTTTCTTGCTTGATTGCCCAGGCTAGAATTTCCAGTACAATGTTAAATAGAAGTAAACATCCTTGTTTTGTTCACGATCTTATGTGGAAAGTATTCAGTCTTTTACCATTAAGTACAATATGACTTCTGAATTTTTCACAGGCTTCTTTATTTGGAAGAGGAATTTGTATTCTGTTTGTTGAGTGTTTTTTTTTTTAAAGAAAGGCTGTTGGATTTTGTCCAATGCTTTTTCTGTGTCTATTCAAATTATCGTGTGATTTTTGTTCTTTATTTTATTAATATGGTGTACTAAGTTGATTGATTTTTTAATGTTAAGCCAACATTTATCCTGGGGAAATTCCCATGTGGTCATGGTCATTCTCATCCTTTTTACATATTCTGGATGTGAATTGCTAGTAATTCAGAATTTTTGTGTCAATATTCACAATGGATATCAGTCTGTAGTTTTCTTATGCTGTCTTTGTCTGGTTTTAGCACTGGGGGTAATATTGTCCTTATAGACTAAGTGGGTAAATTCCTTCCCACTTTGAAAGAGTGGGGGACATGAGTATTCTACTTTTTGAAAGAGTATGTAGGAGACGAGTATTCTTTTTTGCATAATTGGTAGAAGTTGCCAGTGAAGCCACCTGGGCCTAGAATTTCCTTTGTGAGAAGTTTTCAAATTATTAACTCAATGTCTGTACTTTTAATAGATCTATTTACATTTTCTATTTCTTCCTGAGTCAATTTTAGCACTTGGCATCTTTATAGGAATTTGTCCATTTTGTCCAGATCATCTAATTTGTTGGCATACAGTTTGTTTGTTTCGTTTTGTTTTGTTTTTGAGATGGAGTTTCACTCTTGTTGCCCAGGCTGGAGTGCAATGGCACAATATTGGCTCACTGCAACCTCCATCTCCTGGGTTCAAGTGATTTTCCTGCCTCAGCCTCCTGAGTAGCTGGAATTACAGGCATGTGCCACACGCCCAGCTAATTTTTGTATTTTTAGTAGAGACAGGGTTTCTCCATGTTGGTCAGGCTGGTCTCGAACTCCCGACCTCAGGTGATCTGCCCACCTCAGCCTCCCAAAGTGCTAGAATTATAGGTGTGTGCCACCGTGCCAGGCCCGGCATACAGTCTTTATACTTTCCCTTATAATCTTTTTATTTCTGTGAGGTTGGCTTTTTATTTTAAGACTTGAGTCTTCTCTTTTTTTTTTTCTTGCATAGTCTACCTAATGCTTTATATACCTAAGGGTCAATTAGGTCTGTTTGTGTCACAGTGTTGTTAAAATGTTCTATTTCCTTCTTAGTATTCAGCCTAGTTGTTCTATCCACTATTGAAAGGGAGATATTAAAGTTTCCAACTATTGCTGAGTTGTCTATTTCTCCCTTCTGTCAGTTTGCTTCATGTATTTTAAAATTTGTGTTGTTAGGTACAGATATGTTTATTATTATTGTGTTTTCCAGAGGGATCACTACCACTTTGTCACTTATCCTTTGTGTTTAGTAACAAGTTTTGTCTTAAAAACTATTTTTCTTGATATTGGTATAGACACTTCAGCTCTATTTTGGCTACTGTTTGCATTGTATCCCTTTTTCCATCATTTTACTTTTAATGTATTTGGTTTTCAAATCTAAACTGTATCTCTTATAGACAGAATAGAATTGGATTATATTATTTCTTCTGCCAGTCACTGTCTTTTGCCTGATGTATTAATTAATCATTTATATTTAATGTAGTTACTGATAAGGTGAGATTTATGTCTGCCATTTTGCTACTTGTTTTCCACATGCTTTGTGTGGTTTCTGTCCCTGTACATGCCCATTAATATCTTATTATAGTAATATATATTTCTAGTGTACAACTTTAATTTCTTTGTTGTTCCTTTTACTATGTATTTTTTAAGTTATTTTTGAGTGGTTAATAACATAGTAACAATATCTTTCAGATTAAACTAACTTAATTGTAATGGTATTCAAAAGCTTCATTTAAATATAGCTCCATTCTCCTTTCATTGTGCATCATGGAAACTATATACATTAAAAGCTCATCAACAAAGTTTTATAATTATTGCTATGTGGAGTTGTCTTTTAAATCAGAAAGTAAAGTGTTACAAACTCATGCAGATTCAAGTTACTAATAAATATCACTTAATTTCAGCCTGCAATACTTCCTTCAGTGTTTCTTGGGGAGCAGGTCATCTACCACTGAACTTTCTCAGTTTTGTTTTTGGGGTTTTTTTGAGACAGAGTCTTGCTCTGTTGCCCAGGTGGGAGTGCAGTGGTGTGATCTCAGGTCACTGCAACTTCTGCCTTGCAGGTTCAAATGATTCTCCTGCCTCAGCCTCCCGCGTAGCTGGGACTACAGGTACCTGCCACTACACCCAGCTAATTTTTAATAGAGATGGGGTTTCACCATGTCTGCCAGGCTGGTCTCAAACTCCTGACCTCAAGTGATCCTCCTGCCTCAGCCTCCCAAAGTGCTGGGATTACAGGCATGAGCCACCACACCTGGCCTCAGTTTTTTAAAATCTACAGCAGCTTTAATTTATCCTTTATATATAAAAGATAGTTTTGCTGGGTATAGAATTCTTGATTGACATTCTTTTTCTTTTGGCACTTTGAATATGTCATTTCATTGCATTCTCATCTCTATGATTTTTTTATGGAAAGCTAGCTATTAATCTTATTATAGATCACTTGCATGTAATGAGTCATTTTTCTCTGTCTTCAGTATTCTTTATTTGTCTTTTAACAGTTTTGCCTATTATATGTGTAAGTGTAGATTTCTTTCAGTTTATCTAATTTGATATTCTTGGATATGAACATAAATGCTTCCATCAAAATTGGGATGTTTTGGGCATTGTTTTCCTCAAGTATTCCTTCTCCTCCTTATTCTCATTTCTCTCATTCTTGGACTGCCTTTATGGGTAGGTTGGTGTGCTTGATGGTGTCCCATAGGTATTTATGACTGTTAATTTTTCTTCATTCTTTTATATATTTCTGTTTCCCAGGCTGCATAATCTGAATTGACCTATTTTCAAACTCATTGATTCTTTCTTCTGTAAGATTAAATCTTCTGTTGAAACCCTCTAAGAAATTTTACATTTCATTATGATAGTTTTATTTATGTTTTGATTAATTAATTAATTAATTTTGAGACAGAGTCTTGCTCTGTCATCCAGGCTGGAGCGCAATGGTGTGATCTTGGCTCACAGCAACCTCTGCCTCCCAGCTTCAAGCAATTCTCCTGCCTCAGCCTCCCAAGTAGGTGGGATTATAGACACCTGCCACCACGCCTGGCTAATTTTTTGTATTTTTAGTAGAGATGGGATTTCTCCATGTTGGCCAGGCTGGTCTTGAACTCCTAACCTCAGGTAATCCACCTGATTTGGCCTCCCAAAGTTCTGGGATTACAGGCATGAGCCACTGCACCTGGCCTCATCTTATCTTAAGCTAAAACTTAAGATAGTTTTAGCTCTACAGTTGCCATTTGATTCTTTTATTATTCTCCAGATGGAAATTAAGAGAAATAAAGTGAAAAATGGAAAATTTGGGGCAAAGTTTAATGTGGAAGGACTCTCACAATGACCTTACGGTTTTTATTCTCTGGCTTGGCCAAAATGTAAATGGAAGTGGATGTGTCAGCCTCCTTACTCCATTCTCTGGCCAACTGTCCCTTTTTTAGTCCTGAAGAGGAAGACTTATTTCCTTCCTCAGCTTACTTCTTCCTATCTGTGAGTCTATTTCCTTTGAAAATGGTAAACTTTCTGTTAGCAAATGCTAAATGTGAGCAAAAGTGTTTCTTTCCCACACTTGAATCTTCAGTGGCTAGGCCACTGCCCAGTAAATACTAGCTGCTCAACAATTTTTTATTAAATAAAATGCACTATCTTTGTGGGTACATTCCCTTATAATTTAACTTATTAAAATTTTACCACCAGAATAGTAGGTTGACAATCCCTATGAATCTACCTTTCCATCAGAGCAATAAACACAGTAGCCAAAATTGTCAAAAAATCAGTTAAGAGATCTTGAAATTAACCAAAGGTTTACAGTAATCTGAGGAGAGTTTGTTCCAGAAAAACTGCTGAAAGTGGGAAAGAACAGAGGGTTTATGGCATTGTAACATAATCTAGCCCCATATCCCTCTGTCTAGCTATACAATAGACTTGAAAACTATCTGGAGAATAATACAATTCTTAAAATAAAAAGTCTACAGTATGCCTTGATCAGAACAGCAGAAAAGGACCAATATGTACAGAGGAAAAAACTATTCTATTGCTAGATTTAGGGACACTGAAATGTCAAGTATAAAAAGTAGGTGACAGGAAGCAGAAAATAAAGCTAGAAAGATAAAAAAGACAATAGGCTGGATGCTATAGGTGTCTCCTTAATAGAAAAGGGTGCTTAGGGACAGCCATGGATGGATAATTTGTTTCAGGGGTTTAACTGGCCACAGGTCTCTGTATTTCCATGATTCAGGGGGTGTATGAGTCATTCTAATTTCATTTTAAAGTGATTTCACTTTCACCAATTCAATATTGCAAAAATACACGGATTGCTTCCTTACAATTTGACAGAAAGTATTTCTGCATCTTTATTAAATGACCAGATCTTTTCCTCAGTAATAAATTGTATTAAAAGCATTGGAGAAAGTGTCAAGGCCAGCTTAATCTAAGAAACATCATCCAGCAGTAACACAAGTGCTGTGATGTTACCTAAACGTCCTCAGCAGAAACTCAATTTCCTTCCTCTAGGATGTATTCAGTTTCCTTGCTTGTGGCCTTGTTCACACCCAGAGGCTGTATTACGGTCTGGTTCAAGATAAGCTGATTCCATTACTGGCCTATGGAGACCTCAATACAACGCTATAGGATAGAGACAGAAATTTACAGAAGAATGACAAAGAAATGCAAAATCTATGAACAGAAATAATTTGGGGATAAGCACAAAGCCACCAAGTCAATAATCCTTAATGTTAGAATCCATCCTGGAGGCGCAGACAGAAGGGAAGCTTTTCTCTGGCAATTGAAAATATCCAGACCCCCGCAATTCTCTTTAACTGTAAACAGTCTATATTGCAAATGTCTTCACAGACCACCCAGGTACTCTAATGCAGACAGATGCTGTCAAACCAAACTGTGGTTTCTCATTTCCCTAGAGTAAAACCCCAATTGTTAACGTCTAACAAGAGGATACAAGCTGAATTACTAAAATGTTTAATGAATGTAATTTTTAAGATATGTGGTTTTATACATTTCTAGTACTCTCCAGAGCCAACAAAATTTGCCTCTTCATTTTCTCCTTTAAGCAAAATTCACTGCAGGATAGGCCAGGTGATGCTGTGGTGACAAACAACTTCCCAAATCGCTGCAATTCACAAACAAAGTTTCCTGCTCACTCACATAATATGCCGTCCAAGATCTGCAGGGATTCTGCTTCAAGCTGTCTGCATTCTTACTCTGGGACTGTGAGATGTGGGTTGATGGAACAGCTACCATCTGAAACATTGTCAGTTGTGATGACACAGGAAAGAGTGTGAAGCAAAGGTTCTCCTGGCCCTCAAAGCCTTCACCTATAAGTGATACTCTTTCCTGCTTGCATTTCGTTACCCATATGAGATATATGAATAAGCCAAATTGCAAAGAGGTCTTGGGTGTTGGAGAACAATAGCACAGCCAGCCCAGCACACACACCCTGTTACATATTATATTCTGTGCTTCACACTGGAGCTAGAGCCAGACTTGGTCTTACCTTCACAGGTCTACAGTCTAGTGAAAATACAAACACGAGACCCCTCTGTGCTGAGATTCCCTGCCTGCCTGGTGGGTGGGCAGAGCCAGCAGAAGGATGTCACTATGACAAGTAACCCGGCCCAGGAAACGTCTTTGTCCCCACTGGCCTGAGATTCCCATCCTACTCCAAGAGACACTCCATAGCCCAACCTGGGAGAACCTGTTCCATCCCTCAAACAGCACCAGCAGGGAGTGGGATTCCCAGCCCTCATAGATAAACAAAAACCAAAGTCTCTGAAATATAACTGATTTAAAACCACAGCCCACAAAAGTAATCCAGGACCTGAGTGCTGAACCTAAACAGAGTGACCGCCTGCTAAAATAAAAAAAAAAAGAAATAAAAAAAAATTAACAGACTCCAGAGTTTCTTAATATAATAGACAAAATGTTCTGGATACAATAAAATATCACCCATTTTGCCAAGAACCAAGAAAATCACAATTTGGATAAGAAAAGACAGTCAACTGACAGCAACACTGAGATGAGTAAGATTTGGAATTATCTGATGAAGATTTTAAAACAGTTGTAATAAAAATGCTTCAACAATCAATTATAAATTCGGTTAAACAAATAAAAACAATTTTAAAAATCTCAGCAAAGAAACAGAAGTTACACAAAAGGACCAAATGGAAATTAGAGAACTAAGAAATACAATAACAGAAACTTAAAAAAAAGACAACTTCCTAGATGGGTTTAATTGTAGAATGGAGATGACAGAGGATAGAATCGCTGAACTTGAGGATATAATTTGCCTAATTTGAGTAACCAATCTGAACAGTCAGAAAATATCCTTAATAAATATTAAGGATATTCTCAGGGACCTGTGGAACTGTAAAATAGATCTAACATTTCTGTCATCAGAGTCTCAGATGAAGAGGAGAAAAGAGAGTGGGGCTGAAAGAAGGAGTAGACTGAAAACTTCCGAAGTTTGGCAACACACACAAACCTATGGATTCAAGAATCTGAGTGAATCCCAAATATGATAAGCCCAAGAAATCCATACCAAAGACAAAGAAAAAACATTTTGAAAGAAACTAGAGAAAAATGACAAATCACTCGTAGGGGAAGAATGATGGAAATGACAGTAGATTTCTTATCTGAAACAGTGGAACCCAGAAGAAAGTGGCACAACATTTTTCGCGTATTTGAAGTGAAAAGAAAATTCAACCACAGATTTTATGTCTGGGAACAGTACCCTTCAGGAATGAAGAGAAAATAAAGACATTCTCAAATGAAAGAAAAATTTGTGCCTAGGAGACTTATCCTTAAAGATTGGATAATTTATCAAACAGCAAGGAACTGTAAGAGGGAATCCTGAAGCATCAGAAAAGAAGAAGAAACAACAGAAATGAAAATATGGAAGCCGGGCATGGTGGCACACGCCTGTGGTCTCAGCTACTCACAAGGCTGAGGCAGGTCAAGGCTGCGGTGAGCTATGATTGCACCACTGGACTCCAGCCTGGGTGACAGAACAGGACTGTGTCTAAAAAAAATTTTTTAAAGAAATAAAAATATGAGTACATGCAATAGACTATCCTCCTTATGATTTTTCTAAATCACATTTGATGATTGAAACAAAAACATTAACACCGTAAAATACTCAAGCCAGCTGGGCATGGTGGCTTATGCCTGTAATCCCAGCATTTTGGGAGGCTAAGGCAGGAGGATCACTTGAGCCCATGAGTTCCAGACCAATGGGGACAACACAGCAAGACCTTTTTTCCCACTAAAAACAAGCTATACAAAGAAATATATTCAAAACACAGAAACACTAACAATACAGCCGGGCGCGGTGGCTCACGTCTGCAATCCCAGCACTTTGGGAGGCCGAGGCGGGCGGATCACGAGGTCAGGAGATTGAGACCATCCTGGCTAACACGGTGAAACCCCGTCTCTACTAAAAATACAAAAAAATTAGCTGGGCGTGGTGGCGGGTGCCTGTAGTCCCAGCTACTCAGGAGGCTGAAGCAGGAGAATGGCGTGAACCCGGGAGCGGAGCTTGCAGTGAGCTGAGATCACACCACGGCATTCCAGCCTGGGTGACAGAGCAAGACTCCGTATAAAAAAAAAAAAAAAAAAACTAACAACACATCAAGGTAGAATCCAAAACAATTATTCAAATAACCTAAGGAAGGTAAGAAAATAAACAGAGGAACGAGAACCAGAAATCAAACAGAAAACAAATAATTAAAAAGGTAGACTTAAGCACCAACATATAAATACTTATCAATATCAATAATTTAAACAGCAATAAAAAGAGATTGGCAGATATAGTTAGACTGAAAGGGTCAATGATTAAACAAAGTGGTTCATCCATACCATGAAATACTACTCAGGAATGAAAAGGAATGAATTATTGATATACACAATGACTTAATGGATCCCAGGACAATTAGGCTAAGTGAAAAAAAAATCCCAAATGTTTCATACTGTATGTTTCCATTTCCATATCATTTTTTGAAATAAAACTTTAGAATTGGAGAACAGTGGTTGCCAGAGGTTGAAGGCTGGGGTGGCAATGGGGAATGCTATGGGGAAGTGGATGTAGGTATAATAGGGCAACACAAGCCGTTCTAGTGGTGATGAAAATTTCAGTATTTTGATTGTGGTGGTGGAAACACAACCCTACACGTGATAAAATTGTGTAGAACTAAACACCATATGCACTGACATACACACATGCACAAATGAGTATAAACAAAACTGGGGAAATCTGAGATCGATGGGGGATTGTATCAATGTCAGTATCTTGGTTGTGATATTATACTATAAATTTGCAAAATATTACCATTACAGAAAACTGGGAAAGTGAATATGGGATCTCTATATATTACTTCTTCTTTATTTTATTTTGTTTTGAGACAGGGTCTCACTCTTACCCACGATGGAGTGCAGTTGCATGATCACAGCTCACTGCAGCCTCAGTCTCCTGGGCTCAAGTGATCCTCCTGCCTCAGCCTCCTGAGTAGCTGGGATTATGGGCACGTGCCACTAATTTGGCTAATTTATTTTTTATTTTTTTACTTTTTATGGAGACAGGGTCTTGCTGTGTTGCCCAGGATGGTGTTGAACTCCTGGGCTCAAGGGATCCTCTTGCCTTGGCCTCCCAAAATGCTGGGATTACAGGCATGAGCTATTGTGCCCTGCCTGTATTATTTCTTATAATTGCATATGAATCTGGAATTAGATCGATACAAATTTCAATTAAAAATAATTTGCTTCCTGACTTTTTAATGATCGCCATTCTAACTGGTGTGAAATGGTGTCTCATTGTGGTTTTGATTTGCATTTCTCTAATGACCAGTGGTGATGAGCTTTTTTTCATATGTTTGTTGGCCACATAAATGTCTTCTTTTGAGAAGTGTCTGTTCATATTCTTCACCCACTTTTTGATGGGGTTGATTTTTTCTTGTAAATTTGTTTAAGTTCCTTGTAGATTCTGGATATTAGCCCTTTGTCAGATGGATAGATTGCAAAACTTTTCTCCCATTCTGTAGGCTGCCTGTTCACTCGTGATAGTTTCTTTTGCTGTGCAGAAGCTCTTTAGTTTAATTAGATCCCATTTGTCAATTTTGGCTTTTGTTGCCATTGCTTTTGATGTTTTAGGCCAATGCCTATGTGCTGAATGGTATTGCCTAGGTTTTCTTCTAGGGTTTTCATGGTTTTAGGCCTTATGTTAAGTCTTTTTTTTTTTTTTTTTTTTTTGAGACAGAGTTTCACTCTTGTTGCCCAGACTAGAGTGCAATGGTGCAATCTCGGCTCACTGCAACCTCTGCCTCCCAGATTCAAGCAATTCTCCTGCCTCAGCCTCTCGAATAGCTGGGATTACAGGCATGTGCCACCATGCCCGGCTAGTTTTGTATATTTTGTAGAGACAGGGTTTCTCCATGTTGGTCAGGCTGGTCTCAAACTCCCAACCTCAGGTGATCCACTCACCTCGGCCTCCCAAATTGCTGGGATTACGGGTGTGAGCCACCCAGCCTGGCCACATTTAAGTCTTTAATCCATTTTGAGTTAATTTTTGTATAAGGTGTAAGGAAGGCTGAAGCTGGAAGCCATCATTCTCAGCAAACTAACACAGGAACAGAAAACCAAACACTGCATGTTCTCACTCGTAAGTGGGAGTTGAACAATGAGAACACATGGACACAGGGAGGGGAACATCACACACCAGGGCCTGTCGCGGGGGTGGGGGGCTAGGGGAGGGATAACATTAGGAGAAATACCTAATGTAGATGACGGGTTGATGGGTGCAGCAAACCACCATGGCACGTGTATACCTATGTAACAAACCTGCAGGTTCTGCACATGTATCCCAGAACTTAAAGTATAATAAAAAATAATAATAATTTGCATGTTCAGAGTTTTAAAACATGAGCACACACTCATCTACACGTACAGAGTGCAGCTTGCAATCTTCCTTCTTTATTGAAACAGTAATTTCCTTGGGGAGTTCATTGCTTCTCACATTGTCCCTGCCCTCTCCCCTCTGGAGTCTGTAAAATGTTTGGACAAAGAGAGGCACTGCAGAAAGCACACCTGGACGCGTGCCTCCGCCCCTGCTTTTGTCTTCAGCTCTGATTACCGCTGCTCAGGCTCTGAGTCGGCGTGAGCTGGCTCATTAGGAGCGTTAACACCACAGCCCTGACTAAGCCCAAATTTGGCAAGTCAAGAGAAAAAGCACAGAAAAAGGAAAGCCAAAACTGCAGGGAGGCAGGACTGAGGAAGAAGGATCTGAAGCCAATGCTGAACACGGCAACAGAGCTGCTCTCACGGGTCGTTTAGAGGCCACTGGCTCTTTCCCTGGCAGCAGGAAGCAGCAGAAGGAAGAACACTGCGCGTTCAGCCACATCTTTGTGATTAATTATAATCTTCCATCTTAACCCGCAGGCTGCAGGGGCGTATGTGCCTTTCAGGACACACAAAAGGCACAGCTCTCCCCTGCTGCCACTTAAATTCTCCAGGAGACTAAACAGGTTAGGCCAGTGACTCGGTGTGTGTGTGTATATATATATATAAAACACTGGTGCAAGATCGTGTCATCATTAGGGGAGTACTGTTATTAATCACCTGTATACATTTGGTAGTTTATCAGTATTGACAGACATTAAGGGCATGGTTTAGTCAATCTGTACTCTATAATTAGGGCAGCAGCCTCTTCTCTGGGGTAGACATTGGTTTAAGACAAGGGAGACCTGAGCCTGGGTAAGGGAAACCACCGTCAGGAGTATGGGCTTCTCTGGGATGACCTGGGCAACCACTCCTGCTCACCCGCCAGCAAGCAGATATGGAGAGGAGCCTCACAGACCCTTGAAGTGGTGCATCTCCCTCTAAGGGAAGAGAGGTATTCACCTCAGTTCAGAGTCTGCTGTCCCTAAAATCTTCCCTGATCTGGCTTTTCCTCCCCTTTCTGCCATCACTTTCCCCATTGCCCAGGCTGGACCCCATGGTCAGCACTGTAAACCGCTAGACTCTCTGGGGGCCTTAGAATTGTTGCTTTCCAACCCAATTCTTTTCTGCATTTTCTTGCCCAAGGATTTCTGAAGAAAGTCACAAAGCTGTGTTATTTGGATTCCCAAAATTCATGCTAACTATAATTTGGCCCTCAGAGTGACTGCACAGTGCTCAACTTTGTTCATCTTTTCTTGACTTTCCTGTGTATTTTCTAACGGGATGGTCCCTTCAAGCCCACAGGGACATTTCTGCCCCCTCCATTTTTATCAAATTACCATCCTCTCAGTTTTGTAAAATAGTCAAGAACAGCCAAGGAAAGCTCTCTCCACTTTCTCTTCTTTCCATCTTATCTCATGCCTTCTTATCTTCCCCTTTCTCCTCTCTTGCCACTTTCCTTTGCAGTCCAACCTGCACTTGGTGGGTCATCCGCTGTCGCCCAGCATTATCAGCCTCTCCCTTTCTCCCACATTTCCCTTTCCATCTACCACCCTATCCCCCATTCCCCATACAGATCCTGTATGGCCTCTGCCTCCCCACCCCCTGACTCCCTAGCCCTTGGTGGACAGTTTTCACCTCCATTGCTTTACTGAGCAACTCACCCCAGCATCTCTCAGCAACAGGTCAGTCAAAGCCATTTTCTGGCTTGGCTGCCTTACCTTTTACCGCTCTTGTCACTGTGCCCATCTGCTTCGAGGAACTCTCTCTGGCCTTGTTTCTTGGGCACTTGCCTGGCTTGCAAACTTTTCTGATGATTTCAGCTCTATTTCCTCTATGATTTTATTTCTTCCTGCAGACTAATTCATGAGATCTCTGGAAGCTTCTAATCTCACTAATTTCTCCTTTTCTGTTTGAATGTCCTTAGCAAACTCATCCACTCACAGGACTTCAGGGTCCACTTTGGGCCTGGCTCCTGAGTCCCCATCTCAGACTCTGGCCCCTGCTTCTGCTCTGGTCTTTTATTTGGGGGGTTTGCCAGTCATCATCATGTGGAAATCCAAGTCCTTAGTGCCCATGTCTGAACTCACCATCTTTCACCCAAACCTGCTCTTCTCTGTGAATCCCGTTTACATGCCCATTATCAAACCCAGGAGCTTCAGCACACCCTTCCCTGTGTGTCCTCAGAGTCTACCCTAGGTCTTCATCAGTCCCACCCTGGCATCTGGGACAAGGCCTGATACAGATTAGTAGATGCTCAGTACATTTATGAACAGCCTCTTTGTCCTTCCCTTCCTCATTTGACCAGCTACTAAGTCCTAGCACTAAGAGCTATTCACTACCAATAATTCACATGAACTGTATGAAGGACCCAGATAAGTTGGCAGTGATACTGGAAATTGCAAGGAGTAGCAAAGACGTACTCAAGAGCTGACCTGTGTGAACCTGCAGCCCCTGTTTCTGCTCAGCATCACAGGGGCTTGATGTGTGTAAAGCACATCCCAGGAAGCACATAGGAAACCAACTGTATTATAGTGATTTTTCTTATTTATTTTGTATCCATCTCTACTAAACTAATGCTGGACAAGGGACCCTCATGGGTTTTCTAGCCTTGCCATTTAGCAATAGTGGTCATTTACTTTCTTTCTTTGCCATAATTATATTTCTTATTTATATTTCATTTCTATTACATTCTAAGACATTCTTAAATAATAAAACAACCAAATGTCCAGACTCTCACTCAGAGTGTCTCATGTGCTGAGAAAGCTTCTTGAAGGGACTAAGAACTTGTTGAAGTTTCCATTGTGGGGTTGTGCATGTTTTTTAGACACCTGCGCAGGCACCAGCTTTAGTGGGGAAAAAAAAAAAAAAAAGGCTTTGTAAGGGCTCTATTCAAAATGCCAGTTAATGCCCATCACCATTTAACAGCAATTAGGAACACTAACAGTGTACCCTGCATACATTATTACCCAGTTAGATATTTTTATTGCTAGCAGATTCATGTCCCTAAAGAAGGAAAGGAAATGAGGCTTAGATGGGAACACGACAGGCACTGTGCTCAGGAACCAGGCTGTGTGCACAGGGATGCTGAGAGGCAAAGCTCCTGAAACCTTCTTTCCTAAGGGGGACCTGAATACCTCAATGCTACACAGGAAGTGGAGGATGTAGTTTCTCTGTATTTCATTCACTCTGCAAAGACCAAAAAAAAACAAAAAGTCTCTAGCAATTTATTGAAATTATCCTGTAATCACAAGGTTAACATCAGCAGTACCATTTTTCTGTACAAAGGAAGAAACTAGGCTTTTAGTTTTATTTTCAGTGAAATCATTAAAACACAACATTCCCCAAGGCCTTTCTACCAGTGGGATCAGCCACAGTGATGTGAAGTGCCGGGTGTCTGGCTTTGTTTGTCAGAGAACTGAGAACACTCAGGGCAAATATTAAGTCACAGATTTTCTGCAGAGTCATCGCTTGCCATGGTCTCTCACCCAGGCAGCTCTGCATTCAGGTGGAGAAGGTGGAAATTAGGGAGTCATTAGTTGGCCTCCATCAAAACAGCATCATTGGTTCACTATGTCTCCAAGTAAAGCATCTACCATGTTTCAGGAACTGGGTTTGGTACAGTGATGAACTACACGAGTAAGGCCACTAGCCTTTCAAAACTCAGAATCTAGTGAGGGGAAGTATCAATAAATTTGTTAAAACATATATAAATTAGGAAATGCACTCTGAAGGAAAATAACAGGAGCTATAAGAGAGAGAATGATAGCTGCTTTAAATCACATTCACAGGCAAGGCCTCTTTCTGATATGGATGCTGTCACACCAAGAACATGACATAGTCCCTTGTGAGGAGGAAGCCTGCAGTGGGGGGCATAAGCTCCAGACAGCTGCAGTGCAAAGGCCTGAGGCAGAAAAGGGCTCTGCACATCAGGAAGCTATACGGAAGCCGGGACCCTAAGGCAGCAGACAGCGAGGAACAGGACAGGGCTGCACGTGACCAGGGGGCAGGAACGGGGCTCTGCAGGCTTTGTTGGAGGGTCTGGATTGGAGCTGACTGGTGAGTTTTGTTTGCTTGGAGGATAATAAGAGTAAATGTGGAGTACTGGGGACAAACACTGGACTGCAGAGAACTGAGAAGAAAGGTGGGGAAACAGGCAACAAGCATGGGGTTTGTTTCTTCGGGAGAAATCAACTATAAAGGAATGCAGAGAAGAGGTGTTGAGAGAGGATTCTGTTTTCAGTGGGGAAGTGAGCATACTTACAGAGTAAGGAATGACTCAATAAAAATAAATGAATATGGAGAGGATGGTTACTCTCCATGGAGCAGGGAGTATTTCTCAAGGAAGGCCCACCAAATCCTATGGGAAGTTCTCCTGGGGGGCTAAAGACAAAAATCCCTGGGCAACACCCAGCATCAGAACACAAAGGGGGAAAGGCCCAGAAATTCTCATTTTTCACAACGTCCTTAGTGTAAAAGCTTGGTGCCACCATGGTAGTCTGAGTAGGCCAGCTTCCAACAGGGGAAGGACACTCAATCCTTTGAGACTGGAAGACAATGAGGGCAGAAGTAGTGCAAGAAATGGCAGATCTGTCAGTGTAGGTGAGAGCAGAGAAAAGCTCACCCCAGAGGGCAAAGAGCCCACTCTCCCAGGCCTGCAGGAACACCAAAAAACACCCCTCTGCTTCTTAGCACTTTCTAACAGTTATGCTGAACGCCAGACAAACCTGATTCTCCTGGGCCCTTCTAAGTGTGTTAATTTGAGTGATGGCTGACCATCCTCTCAAGTGGGTTACAGTAGCCCTTCCCCCTAGGTCAGCGGCACCTGAAATGGATGCCAGAAAGACTGGAACAGAAGAAAACTGAAACTTGGCAGGTGCATGGACTCAGGATTTCTCTCTTCCCCTGTCTGGGCCCTGCTTGGGATACGCACAACAGACTCTTGGCTACAGACTGATTCAGATTTAACCAACTGGTGAAGAGCCTATTGATATGGGCTTAGGATTGGTTACGATTTTCTTAGGACTTGGACAGGCTTGAGTGAAAATTAATGTTCTTAGTTTCAGAAGATGAAAGGAGCTATGGAAAGTGAGAATTAATAGTTTCCCATTATTTTTTAAACACTTTCTCCTAGTTTTTGCGTATCATTAGTGATTTTCTGTTGAATAACAAAATACGGAAAAATTAACATCTGACTTTCGTGCTGTCGTGATACATTGTATTTATTATTTCAATTTTTCAGAAACATTTTATAAAGAACCAAAACCAAAATAATTTTATCATAACCCTTTTTCTTGATGAGCGTATGATAAAGCACTCCTTTTCCTAGTTTTTCTTCCCAACACTAAAAATTAGCATTTAAAAATAGTCAGAGAAGGCCGGGCACAGTGACTCACGCCTATAATCCCAGCACTTTGGGAGGCCGAGGCGGGTGGATCACCTGAGATCAGGAGTTCCAGACTAGCCCAGCCAACATGGTGAAACCCTGTCTCTACTAAAAATGCAAAAATTAGCTGGGCCTGCTGGTGGGCACCTGTAATCCCAGCTACTCGGAAGGCTGAGGTAGGAGAATCGCATGAATCCAGGAGGTGGAGGCTGCAGTGAGCCAAGATCATGCCATTGCACTCCAGCCTGGGGGACAAGAGCGAAACTCCATCTCAAGAAAAAAAAAAAAAAGATCAGAGAATGAATAAATACTTCAAAATGAAGAGTAGCTTGTTTTCCTGCTACCTCAAATTTATGGTGTAAAATACATGCACTTAGGATTTATCTTGCAACGAATTTTGCCAGTGTTTAAGGAATTACTCCCTAGTGCCAAGATTTCATGGCCTGGCTCACCATACGAACTTATGTCAGTCATGTCGGAAACACTGAACAGCCAATACAAATGCATCTTATCACAGCACCTTGATTACAGGTGACAGAGTGATTGCAAGCATTCTGAGTCCAACACAGTTGGGTTTGAACATTTTTTTACCGTTACAATTGTGCTCCTGGAAACTACAAGCCTTATGAAATGGAGAGATGAACAATGTAATTGGGGAATTCAGAGTAAGTTGTTTTTTTTTGTTTGTTTGTTTGTTTTTTGAGATGGGGTTTCACTCTTGTTGCCCAGGTGGGAGTGAGACAGTTTTTAGGCTCACTGCAACCTCCGCCTTCTGGGTTCAAGCAATTCTCCTGCCTCAGCCTTCCGAGTAGCTGGGATTACAGGCATGTGCCACCACGCCCGGCTAATTTTTGTATTTTTAGTAGAGACAGGGTTTCACCATGTTGGTCAGGCTGGTCTTGAACTCCTAACCTCAGGTGATCCACCTGTTTTGGCCTCCCAAAGTGCTGGGATTACAGGCATGAGCCACCGTGCCCAGCCCGCAATAAGTTTTAAAAGCCACAGATAACAGGCATGTATTTGAAAGAAAATGTAAGTTTATTTCTCAGTACAATTGTTATTCCTCAGCACAATCATTTACAAATATTTTCCAAGGTGCAATTTTGTAATCATAGAGGCACACTGAATTGTTTTCTAAAGTCTCACTTCTCCACAGAGAAGAAACAATATCAATTCACGTGTTTTGCTGATACATGTACTATTTGATATAAAAGAACACATTTTTAACTGAGTACTTCCACTTAAAATCATTTATCATTGGAAGTTCGGGTGAAAATGTATTTCTTTTTTTGGTAAAATAAGACAAAAATTACATGGATCTAGAGCTGCCTACAGTAGTCACTAGCCACATGCAGCTATTTAAATTTAAATTACTTAAAATAAAGATCAAATTAAAAATTCAGTTCCTCAGTCTCACTCCCCACATTTTAAGTGCCCAACAGCAGTGTGTGGTGAGTGCTGCCACATTAGACAACACAGACACAGCTTCCACCCTCTCAGACAGCTCTACTGGACAATGCTGCTCTAGACACAGTGGATGTGGTCTCGTGGCTTCACCCAGGTCTGTTACCTGGGACACGTGAATTGGATCACGTTGTATAGCCTCTATCCAGTGGTCCTCAATCCTGAATGCACAATAGAGCCACCTAGGGAGATTTTAAAGGGCAGATTCTTAGGACCCACCCCCAGGGAATCTGACTTAAATTGGTCTGGAATATGGTTCAGGCATATGCATCTCTTAAAGCTCACAGATAATTCTAATATACTGCTCTAGACTTATGCAAAATTTGTGTATAGTGAAATCAAGTTCAGTAGAATATTCAGAGCAGCTGTAAGGAGGAAGGATCATCAAAAGTTTATACCAAAATTGAGAATAAAACTACTAGACAGAAAATCATCAAAGACATAAAAGAACCAAACAACACAGAACCTATTAGAACCTAATAGATGCCTAAGTACATTCCAATCACTAATGGCAGAATACTCTCTTTTTTTTTTCAAGCACACCTATGAAACATTCACCAAGTGCCTCCCGTTAGACTTGCAAATACTCCATGATCCAAGGACTTCTCAGGGCTCTTAAATGACCAGCTGTGCATTACAACAGTCTAAGGGGGCATCGGGTGCTACCTATCACACAGTCCTCTGTCAACAGCACTCTGTATCCCTGGAGCAATCCAAGAGAACACTCTGGGGGAACACTGCAGATCCTTCCAGAGGCCCCACAACAGTCCTGTTACAGCACCAAGGCTGTCCTCATACCCCAGTATGGGGGCGACAGCCTCTGAGGAAGTGACAGGGTGGTGTTAGGCCCACGAGAAGCTACTTTCATTGATTAAATGGTAAATCACTTTTTAAACAGCAGCTATATTTCTTCTACATATCATAACAATAAACACTGAAATGGGATAGATAGGTTTTTAAAAATGTACCCACTTTATTCCTTTCCTCATTCCAGAAATAGTGTAATGGCAAATTTACACTCTTCAAGTCTGTCTGAAAATAGCACTCTCTCAGTAAAATTGAACTTTGTCAGAAGGGGGTCCTTATGCTGATTTTGAAATTGACATTAGTATCTGTCCTGAAGGAAGTGGAAGAGAAACCTCATAAGTCCGTGGCCATATGAGAAGAACGCAGGACCCCTCAGAGCGCTCATCAAATCCGTGGGTATCACGTTAACTTTTGGTGGGTCCGGATTTAAGTTGGGTTTCACCAGTCACATTTGGAAGTTTTTATTCATAAGATCCAATGTTTAAGTCAATCAATTTTCACTCCACTTTTTGCAGGAGCTACAGCAGATGACTGTGGTCGTGTCTTTCACAGGGAGGTGTGGCTCCCTAACGCTCATGGCCATAAAAGTCCCATGGGGGCCGGCAGGCGTATGTCAGTCAGCACATCTGCCACCTTCCTTCATAGGGACCCTAGCAGTCTCCAGCTGCTTTGTATACTCTGGTGCTTATCAGAACCATAAAACCAACCAAAAACTGTGCCAAGCTTCGGGCTGCATTCCAATGGTTGCAGAAGTTCTTACTTGCTTATAAATGCATCTTCTTTCCGTTTCCTAGCAACATAACCTCACACTGAGCCTCCATCAGCCTGTGATCACAAAATGAGGCCACCCTTCTTGGTTTGAAATCAAGCCATCCCTTACCCAGGTCTTCAGCTTCAGCTTCCACCATCCAGACAAACCGATCACATACCTACCTACCCAAAAGAAGCCCCACTCCTCTCACCCCACCCCTGCCCATTATGTGACAACACCAGCCATGCCCAGCCTGCAGTCTTAGGATCTCCTGGGTGCTCGGTGCTGTCAGAGGTGAGGACAGTGGGCTGCTCCTACTTAATGCCACCTTCAGTCTCATGGCCCCCATACAATTCTGCACTAGAGTCATCTAGTCTTTCTTTGATAGTTTTGTCAACTTCTGACCTCTCTTCTCTACCAAGTCTTCCATAAAAAGTAGCTCTGTTCATTTCCCGCCTCCTTCTAACTGTGGAGACTCAAATCCAGTCTCTGCCCCCCTGACTCAACAAAAACTAACCCCAATGACAGAATAAAAACTTTTCTGCATAGCAACAGATGCAAACACACACTCAGGGTTCAATGGCGTGGGTGCATGTTAGAGAAACATGGGGATTATTTTCCTTCACAACTTCTGGGCTCCAATTCAGCCAGATAAAATCACTCTTTTATTAAAAAAAACAACATTATTTTATTATAAAAATAGTTTCTGTTCATTCTAGAAGAAAGTCTAAAGAAGGAACTACACATTACTTGGCTTCCACTTCCCAGAGATGAATACGATTTATGCTTTTGCGTTTCTTTCATATATGGACAAAACTAGACTCACACTATGTTTCTGGCCATTTCACCTTCAGCATTTTCGTGCTGGTCTTCATCACTTTAAAAATTTTTCTCCCATTAAGAGGGTAAAATGTGCCCATACTTGCATTGAGCAGCTTATGCCATCTTTATTGGAGAGCTAGGATTGGGAAAGTGGTTGCTCTTGTATTGTATCTCATGAAAACTCAGCAAGCCCCTGGCACAGAGAACATGCTCAATAGATATTAGCTATTGTATTAGCCTGTTTTCACACTGCTGATAGAGACATACCTGAGACTGGATAATTTATAAAGAAAAAGAGGTTTAATGGACTCACAGTTCCACCTGGCTAGGGAGGCCTCACAATCATGGCAGAAGGTGAAAGGCACATCTTACATGGCAGCAGGCAAGAGAGAAAAATGAGAACCAAGTAAAAGGGGTTTCCCCTCATGAAACCATTAGCTTTCATGAGACTTATTCACTACCATGAGAACAGTATGGGGGAAACCACTCCCATGATTAAGTTATCTCCCACCAGGTCCCTCCCACAACACATGGGAATTATGGGAGCTACAATTCAAGATGAGATTTGGGTGGGGACACAGCCAAACCATATCAGCTACTATTATTTAGCCAATAAATTGACCTTTAGATCTATGAGACAGTTTAAAGAGTAGTTAAACCTTAGTATTTGGGGAATATCCATGAAAATCTCTGTCCCAGCACTAGTTAGTTATCATCTCATTTTTTTTAACCCTCTGAGTAGCTTTCTCCCACCATATAAATGAGACCTCTCAAGATCATCACCTGCTTCTCTCCAGGCTGGCCAGGTGTGGGTTCCTTGGATGCTCAGCCAGGGCTCATTGTGCTTATCTGGCTTGTTTTCTGTGCTAAAGTTTCTTTTGATGACAATGATACTACCTCAAATGAGGATGGGTACGGTTTGTATAACAGAGGCTACCTAGGCTCACAGGCTTTGATAAATACCAAGGTTAGCCAATGGAATGAGGAGCCAATCTTAGAATAAACCTATGCTCTCTACCTCAGAGGATGTCTAAATGGTCTAAGTCATACATCTGAAAGTCTTGTTCACATTTGAAATCAGATTCACTCTCGAGCACACAGATCCTTCACAAGCTGCCTTCCTGATTAACTTCTCCAGTTTCATCACTTGCTAGTAGCCCACCTCCAGCCAATACCCTCTCATATCTCCACGCCTTTTCATATGCTGTTCCATCTGCCTGGAGTCTCCCTGCCCACCCACTTCTCCCGATCCCACCCCCAACAACCACTCCTGCTTTGGAACTGGCCTCCAATTCTCGCTGCCCCAGGAAGCCTCCCTACACTCTCTTGCTCCCCTGACTTCTGTCTCCTCTTTGCTCTCCCTGTGCACAGGCTACTTTCACAGCATGCAGGATTTTTATTGTATTTGAGCACATTTTTCTGTAGACTGCCTGTTTCTGAAAGATGAGAATAGTTCTTTTAAATTTTGTATTCCCAGCACCTAAAAGAGTGTCTAGTACATAGAAAAGGACCAAAACTTGTTGAATATGTGAATAGGCACACACAGTATTTTCTCTATATAGGTGGAATAGATCTTGAAGAATTGTGGCATGTATTACTTTTATAATCTGAAAATAAAATTTTAATAAAAATGTCCAATGTAACCATTTAAAATGTTTATTTTTATTTTAAATAAAATGACTATAATCTATAAACTATAATTATTTGTGACATATGCAGAGTTCATCCCTAAGTTGGATGATTGCCTTAAGTTTTATGGCATTTTTTGCACTTAGGGTTCAAAAATCTATTTTTCTAGAAACAAGCATATAAAAAATAACATAACTAACCATCACCACATGGCAATCTAAGCACATCCCCACATAAATCTACCCTTTCTAACCTCAAATTTTCCCAATAGTCCTCACTGAAGACAAAGAAGTTTGTTCTGAAGCCTTTTTTATTTTCTGGAAGCACGCCTTTCCGACTTCCCGTTCTGCCCACTATCACCTGTTCAAGTCACATCCTGCACAGTTCTTTTCAGAAATATAAGAAGGTGTATGTTGGTGAAGTTTTTGTGTACTCAGGTAGACATTAAACTTAGCTAACTGTTCTCTTTGAGATTCTGAAAAAAGATTATTTAATTAAATCAATACCTTCTTCAAACATGCTCTAATAGACACTTCTGCTGACTCAAGGACAAAGACCAGGATGACTTTCAAATGGATTCTAGTGAAAGAGAACCCCAATGGCTCTGTTCTACAGAGGCTGACATTGACAGGTGTGACTTTTTATGGTGAGGTTCTCAGGCAGGACTGACTCTGCCAAGCCTGTTACTAGAATGTCCCTCTTGAGGCAATGATGCATTCCAGAGCAACCTTATGGCCTAGGCTGGTTCTCTTCTCTGGATCTATCAGTTCCAAGCATTATTTGACATAGTCGTTGATTTAGACAACAACATATACTCTGTGCTGACCCTGACCTTTGCAAGTCATGGGACACTATATCATTCAATCAACAGCAAACTGAAGAATGGTTTTCTGTTTCTTGCAGCTCCATTACAGATTTTAGTATGGTGTTCTTAATACATCTCTAACCTCTTCACCTCTTATTTTAAAATTCTTTGGGTGCAGTGGCTCACACCTGTAATCCTAGCACTTTGGGAGGCCAAAGCGCGTGGATCACGAGGTCAGGAGATCGAGACCATCCTGGCTAACACGGTGAAACCCCATCTCTACTAAAAATACAAACAAATTAGCCAGGCGTGGTGGTGGGCACCTGTAGTCTCAGCTACTCGGGAGGCTGAGGTGGGAGAATGGCGTGAACCCAGGAGGTGGAGCTCGCAGTGAGCCGAGATTGCACCACTGTACTGCAGCCTGGGTGACAGAGCGAGACTCCATATCCAAAAAAAAAAAAAATCTTCAATGGCCCTGTTTGCTGTTGTTTCTTCCCCAACAGGAAAAAGTATAATCCACCAATAAAAGACACCATGGCCAGGCCAGAAGTAACAGCTCAGAGAATGTGCCCACAGACACACCCTTCCTGTAGGCTGGTCCTGTCTTCTCCACATTGGGTCTAATGGAATTATTTGGGGATTATTTGTAAGGGTGGAAGGGACATTAGACACCCCGCATTCTCTCCTGCTCTCTGTGTCAGTTGTTGGCAGTGTTCCTTGGCAGAAGATCAAGGAAATGTGTCATGTTCTTAGCTAGCTGGTTGATGTCAGGATTTATTCCCTGGGCACTGCTTTCAGTAACATGCCAAATGCAATGACCTCACTTACTATTCCCTAAAATATATGCTGGGGATTCAGATTTGATTATACACAATGGTCAAATCCAATTCAAGTGAAACTCCACATAACACAAAACATCCCTGAGACTTAGCTGTCAATCTAAACTTTCTCAAGTAATATTTGATACAATAGAATTTGGGCACAAAAAAAATAATTTGGACAATCCTTTGAGCTTTATGGGTGTTTTCAAGGCCTTTTCCATTGGCACTACCCTCAAATTTTACATTATAAAAATGACATGCTTGATTTCTTTTTTCTTCCTATTGCGGTATTTAGGATTGGATACAACATTTAGACCATATTATACTTGCCTTCTGGCACTAACACTCTAATCATTTTCTTCCTCCCAATTCTCCACCGGGAAACATGTCCACACACATGCCAGGGGCGACCTGCACAGCACTCCTCTCCTGCCTGAGCTCACGATCTTATCACAGATGCTCCCACCTCCCTCAGGCAGTCCGAAAATAATAATTCACAGTTCATAATCACACAAGCTCACTGGCTACCATTTCCACGAGGCTGCGCAAACACAGAGCCGGAGGAAACACAGAGCCCGAGGACCTGATCTGTGTGCTGGCCGGCCAGGGCCCGCCAAGATGGCGGCCTCATGCTCTCAAAACTTTTGACATGATCTCTGACTCTCTCCTTTTTGTCCAGCTGTCCCGTCAGTCACCCATACTGGCAGTTCTGTCAAAATGCTCTCTGCATTTCTTCTCTCCAACTGCATAGCTCCTTACCTGATTCAGAACCACTTCGCTTTGCTCCAGTAACATTCCCCAAATGGCTGACTCCAGGCTCTCCTTTGAACCTGCAATGAGTGCTTCTGCTTTCCTCATACCCCTGCTTTATCAAAAGTCAGGGCTTCTTTTTTTTTTTTTTTCTCCAGACAGAGTCTCACTCTGCCGGCAGGCTGGAAAGCAGTGGCGCCATCTCTGCTCACTGCAACCTCCGCCTTCTGGGTTCAAGCAATTCTCCCACCTCAGCCTCCCGAGCAGCTGGGACTACAGGCACGCGCCACCACGCCCAGCTAATTTTTGTATTTTTATTAGAGACAGGGTTTCACTATGTTGGCCAGGATGGTCTCTATGTCTTGACCTCAGGTGATACGCCCGCGTCCGCCTCCCAAAGTGCTGGGATTACAGGCGTGAGCCACCGCCCCCGGCCAAGTCAGGGCTTCTTAATTCCACTGTTTAACTGTACATTCCTCTGCTTAGACCAAGCCCACCCCAATCTGATCCAATGACTGAACCTTATATCTTTCCTGCTTTGCAGGATGCACCTCTGTTCCATCAGCCCAGCCACCTCACCACTGATCAGCCATCATTTCACTTTGTACTCAGTATCTGATGTGGACTGCATAGCCCCCATCCTTCCTTTAACCATACGTGTATGAAACTCTCCATTCAGCTCTGGGAACAACTGTGCCTCTGAGAAAAAGAGTCCTCAGTGACCACTCAGCAGTTTCTCCTTAAGTCAGCCTTGCTGCTCATCCAAGTCTCATCTTTCATTCCTGCCCGGTCCTCTGCTGAGCTCTTCCCTGCTTTCAATACTAACGCTCTGCTTTTCGCTTCAATTTGGATAGCTGTATCCTTCTCCAGCCCTCCCCTAGCATTTTGGTTTCATGTTTTTCCCATGCTAGTCCCACTTCTAGCCCTTCAAGTGTTGGGAGAGCTGTCATTTGAGGCAACCAGCAAGGCAGGGCCAAGTCGTGCTCTCTGGCGGCTCCCTGAGCCATGAGTCTCTGTCCTCAGCATGTGGACAGCACCCTTGCATCACCTGCCCAGCTCCTTGAGCTTCTCTGTCCTCTAAATCCTGACCATGCCCTGTTCTGGCACTTGCAGGGGCTACCCCCTTTACCTAGGATGAGTGTCCTTTCTTCATCCATATCCCAATTGCAACTAGACTTCAATGACAAGTCAGATCTTCTCCCAAGTGCCTACCTTCCTACAATCTGTACTCAAGCTCCCAAAGAGCGCCTTCTCCTCAAAACTGTGGCACCTGTAGTCTGTACAGACTTATTTAACACTTCGTTTATTTATTCTAAAAGGCAGTAGTTGTTATGCACGTACTTGACATGAGTCACTGTGTAAGGCACCAAAGGGAAAAAAAAGGCCAATACCATCCTCCACCATGAGAAAGTATCATCCTCTGGGAGAGAATGTGGTCCAGGATAACAGATGAATAACCAGCTAAGGGAAGTTTGCCTCAGGTCAGCCTTCCTGAGCTAAGCCTGCATCTGCACCAAAAGAAGAACTTGGGCCAGCAGAGTCCGCTCCACATGCCACACCACTGCCATAACCACTGTGCTAAAAACTTTCTCAAAACTCCATCCGGGCACTCCAAAGTCTAACTTCTTTATTTTTAAGGCCTTTTTCTGTTGGCCCCAGCCTATGCTCCAGCCTCATGCCCACACTTTGCCCTCACACATCCTGCATCTCTGACCCGCGGAACCCAAGCACTCCCCAGATACACCCAGCACTGTGTGATTCTGGATCTTGCACATGCTTTGCGTACAGCAGAATTTCTGGATCATCCTTCAAGATCTAAATTAAATATCCCTTTCTTGTGAAAACTCACCAAATACTCCTGCAGAACTATTTACTCCTTACCGTCCCAAAATGACCTTTATCCACTCTCAGTCAAGTAACTACTACCACTTACCTATGAACATATTCTTCTACCATTGAACTGTGAGCTCTTTGGGGACCAAGCATATGTGCTTATGTGTGGTGCCTACCACAGTTTCTTATCACAGTAGATGCTGCTTAATGGGCTAGGCCTCGCCAGAGAGGAATTGGACCTGGAAATTTTATATGCCAACTCTACTTGTGGCCAGTGCTTCCAGTATCCCTAGAGCTGTTCAGTGAAAAACATGGTCTCATTTTGAAATAAGCATGGGAACAGCACTTAACTACAGTTCCGGACTTGGAGAACTGTAATACATGAAAACATGTTAAAAGCTCTAGAAAGTCTCATCTAAAGAAAACTACCTATATATAACTAAATGTCGCCTACATTTATTTAATCACCCCACACCCAGTGCCTAGTAACACCCTGCAGACCACACTTTGGGAACCCCTGGGACACAGACTGTAAAGTGGCCTGGATTTGGATGATTGAGGACAAGGTTCCAGGTCTGGAGGGTCACACATGAAGCAGGGGCCACATTCCTAGCAGTTGTCCACATGTGGAGGTCAAGATCAGTTCTGGAAGGCAGGCAAACAGGGTCATGGCGAAGCTTGGAGCAGGCATTTATGCAGCTGCTCAGGCAGGTGCACAAGGTAGCAGTTTCAGCTGCTAACCTGTGGTGCTGGCAGAGAATTTCAGGCTCTGAGAGAACTGCCAAGAGTAGCTGTGCCCCAGTTCCTGAAGTGGGTTAGAAGATGGGAATTAGTCACCAGAACATGGCAAGAACCCAGGTACTGAACCTGGGGCACAAAGTCAAAGGAAAACTGCAACAAGGTCCCATCGAGGCATACAAGGCGTTGGAGAGGTCTGGGCTCTGAGCCAGAGAGAATTTTGGCTAGGCGCCTAGGAGGCCGGGTAGGTTGTTACAGTCTAAGGACAAGCACAAATCCTCAGGTGGGTCAGTGAGGAATCCCTCCAGAGCAAGTGGTCATTTGGCTACAGCCCAAGACAGGTTGAAAAAAGCCAAAACGAAGAGTGAAAGAGTACGCTGGGGCCATTTCATGGATGCTTGGATTTTCTCCCGTCCACATGACTTGAAGGGAGAGGAGCTGTACTTGTGGAGGGTGCAAAAAGGCTTGGGACACAAGAGACAGTGACCCTGCACACAACAAGCTGACCGTGGGTTTTCTTTGATTAGGCAATAAGAAGGGGAAATGGGAAGTCTGGGAGAGAGAACTGACAGAATCTGGCAACTGATTCAATGTAGAATCGAGATTTTTAAACTAGGAGGATGTCAGAAGTGTTATTATGGAAAGGGAGACCATTTGACTTAGGCATCAGGGGACCAGTCTCAGCCAGTAAAAATTGTGTGATGTTGGAAAAATCAGGCCTCACTTCTTTAGGTCTCAGTTTCTTCATCTGTAAAATGGGGCTAACAATGCTATGCACCTGACAGAGCTGCTGTGAGAATCAAAAATGTAAAGCTCTTGGCACTGTCCCTGGCACATGATAAACCCCTGCTGCTGAGAGTTTAAAACAATTTGTTGATCAAAACATCTCCATCACAAGGAGAACCTGATTAGGGAATTTAAAAAACGATATGTCTCAGTTTAGACATTTTTAGTAGAGGTAGTGGCTCTATGGAGCACACATCTGGAAATACAGGCCTGGCACGTGGGGGAGAGACTAGAGGAAAGCTAAAGGCTGGGAAATGATCTTCATCAACGTAATTGCCACAGCCTTGAAAAAAAAATGCAATCCCCATAGCAGAGACAACTGACAAAAGAAGAAAGAAAGAAATCTAACAGCAAACCACAGTGAATGTTTAAATTTCAGAGTGACAAAAGACACTAGGGACCAAGGAGGATCTCTGTGGTTAACACAGGATCAGCACAGAATCAAAGTACTTGAGGAGCTGAGATGCTGCCTGAAAAATGAGAAGCTTTTAAGAGTATTACAGGACGGACCAAGTTCTAAGAAGATCAAGACTGAGAGAGTGTAATTAGGGCTTGCCTATTAAGATGTTACTAGCAAGCTTTGGGAAAGCATTCTCAGAAAAGTGGCAGAAAACTAAAAGATTAAGAACAGGTATTTGGCAGAGAACCAAAGATTAGGCTAGTGTCTAATCTTGAGAAGAGTCTGTTACTGAAAGACAGGAAAAAAGAAGATGGAATAGTAACTCAAGAAGGTAAAAGATCAAATTCCACCCAGCAACTTCCACTTATATCTTATTGGTTGAAACCATATCATGTGGCTACCCCTAGTTGCAAGGGAGGCTGGGAAATGTTTTTTTAAAATTTGGCACAACATGGCCATAATTAATGTTGGAGTTCTGATGGTAAGAAAGTGAAGATGACTGGGGAATTAGTATGCAAGTATGTTTCGTAGTAGAACGAAGTATGTACTATAATTACATTTCAATCTTTGAAGGGACAATGTCATAAATCTTGTGCCTCTCAAAACAGAGAACTATTCTAACATCAGGAAAATAGATTCAAATATCTTACATTCTATCAGTTGCCCCAGGTATGCTCCATTTTAGACGAATTCATAATTGTAGTATGATCTTCTACAGTTTTTATGTTCCTGAAATTTTTCATTGTCTTATCTTTTTTCTTGTTGAGAAAAGACTTCCAATAATTTCCAACATTTTCCTCATTCCACTTATTGCTTAGAGTCAATCCACTTTTTCTTGACAATATTCTTCCTAGAGCTCACTAATATCCTAACATGGCCTCATAATTTCTCTCTTCCTCCCTCCCTCCCTCCCTTTCTTTCTCCTTTCCTTGCTTTGTTATTCTCTCTCTCTCTCTCCCCGTCTCATTCTCTTTTCTCCTATTCTGAAGGACCTGAGGCCACAGAGCTGAGTTAATGACAAAATTTACATATATTGATATATTAGTTGGCTATTTTTAATAACACTCACCTACAAACTCATCATCTGAACAAAAGCCAGAACCTTTACAAAGATCACACGTATATCCATCTGAACCCCTCTCATCCAGATCTGCCATCCAACACCCCATGGAAGGTAACCAGCAATCTGAATTCCCTGTGCATCATTCCCAACTATTCCATTTAATATTTTTTCATCACATCTCAACATATTCTTATGCAAAAAATACAGTCTTTATTTGGGCTTTCTGAGGAAACCTGAGACAAGGATTTAAATGAAAATAGCCCATTTGGGAAGTAATAACGCCAATAGAGAAGTGGAGAGGGGATACAGGACAGGAACTACAGCTAATAAAGGGTATTCAATTATTCCAGCTATCCCAGTGGATGAATGAGGGCTGAAGATCCCATGGAAAGCACTGAGAAATGGTGCAAACACTTGTCTCAGAATTATTCTATCCAAAGAGTGGGGCAGTGGATTTATTTTTGCACAACTCCAACAAATCACAGGTTGAGGGATGTTGCTGGAGAGTGTTAATTCTTTAGTATTCCTGGCCTGCTTTTGGGTAAAATGGTATTTCAGTGAGACCTCGTTTTGCATTTTTCTCATAATAATATTCACGTATTTAATGTCACATATTTACTGCTCTCATGTGCTTCTCTTCTTAACAGTATTTTCATGTTGTCTATGTTTTCCCTTGAGTTGTGTTTTCCTCATTGATATGTAGGAGCTATTTAATACCAATTATTTATTGATCATGTACATGGCAACTATCTCCCAATTTATTTCTTAACTTTCAGGTCCTTTAAGGGGTATTTTGATGAATAAAGTTCTTTATTTTACTTTAGCCCACATTATCAATACTTCATTTTATAGTCAACAATTCTATGTTTTGTTTAAGTTACTTCTCCAAGTTTTAAAATACTGACCTGTATTTTTTGTATGGGTTTCAAAGTTTTGTTTTTGAAAGTCTTTAACTTAAATGAAGTTTATTTTGTAATTAGGTGAGGTTGGGATACACCTCCAACTTCTTCCACTTGGAGAAGCATTGTTTTCAGTTCCATCTTTCAGCTCCTTTCTCTACTGATAATATGCCACCTTTTTCTTATCCCCAGTGCCAAACATATGGGAATCTATTTCTGGGCTCCCTACGTATTTCCATTGATCAGTGAACTAATACCACTACTGTCTTAATTACTCTAGTTTCATAGTAAATCCTGACAACTAGCAAGGGAAGTGTCCTTTCCTGAAGAAATATTTTAACTATTTCAGCCCTTAACTCTTCCATCTAGGATTATCACATGCTATGAAAAACACTGTTGAGGTTTTGATTGGAATTATTTTCAATTTATAGATCAATTTGGAAAGAACTGAGATATTATTCTATTAAAATTCCTATTCAAGGCCAGATGAGCTATCTATTTACTTGAGCCTTCTTTAATATCTCATAATAGAGCTTTAACATTTTCCTTGTAGAGCTAATCAGGTTTGCTGTATAACAAACAACCTCAAATTTTCAGTGACTTACAAAATAAGTATTTATTACTAGATACTTAAAGTTCTCTGATGCTATTATAAAGAGTATTTTTTCTTTACATTTTCTAGTTGTTTGCTGCTGGTGTATAGAAATGCAGCTAACATTTGTATATGAATCTTATTATTTCAAATAATGATTATTTTAGACTGATTATGTAAATGACCACACCATCTGCAAATATCAGTCATGCATCATGTAACAATGGCGATGCTTTCTGAGAAACGCATTGTTAGGTGATTTTGTTGTTGTGTGAACATCATAGAGTGTTCTTACACAAACCTAGGTGGTAGAGTCTACTACACACCCAGGCTATATGGTGTAGCCTATTGCTGCTAGGCTACAAACATGTACATCATGTTACTGTACTGAATACTGTAAGCAACTGTAACACAATAGTAATTGTGTATCTAAATATCTCTAAACATAGAAAAGGTACAGTAAAAATACAGTATAAAAGATTTTTAAAATGCTACACCTGTATAGAGCACTCACATGAATGGAGCTTGTAGGACTGGAAGCTGCTCTTGGGTGACTGAGTGGTGAGCGCATGTGAAGGTGTAGGATGTTACTGTATACTATTGTAAACTTTATAAACACTGTATACTTTGGCTACACTAAATTTATCTCTAAGATATTTTTCTTTCTTCAATAATAAATCTTAGCTTACTGTAACTTTTTTACTTTATAAACTTTAAAATTATTAAACATGTTTTCCTCTTGTAATAATACTTAGCTTAAAACACAAACACATTGTACTGCTGTACAAAAATATTTTACTTATTTATTGCCTTATTCTATCAGCTTTTTTCTATCTTTAATTAAAATTTTTTTTTTTTACTTTTTAAACTTCTTTGTTAAAAACTAAGACATAAACACACACATTAACCTAGGCCCACACAGGGTCAGGATCATCAATAGCACTCTCTTCTACCTCTGCATCTTGTCACACTGGCAGGTTTTCAGGGGCAATAACATGCATGGAGCTGTCATCTCCTATGCTAACAATGGCTTCTTCTGAATACCTCCTGAAGGACCTGCCTGAGACTGTTTTACAGTTAACGTGTTTTTATAAGTAGAAAGAGTATACTCTAAAGTAATAATTAAAAGTATAGTACAGAAAGTACATAGCCCAGTAACATGGTCATTTGTTGTCAAGTATTATGATCTGTACACCACTGTATATGCAATAATTTAAAAAGATTGGCAACATGGTAGGTTTGTTTACACCAGCATCACCACAAACGCATGAGAAATATGTTGTGCTACAACTTTACCATGGCTGTGACATAATTAGACAATACAGATTTTTCAGCTTCATTATAATCTTATGGGACTACAGTTCTATACGCAGTGCATCATTGACCAAAAAGTTATTATGTGATTATGTGGTGCATGACTTTAATGACAATTTACTTCCTCCTCTCAGTCCTTATACTTGTAATTACTTTTTCTTGTCCTGTTGCACTGGTAAGGCTGCCAAGGCAATGTTGACTAGAAGTGGTTATAATGAATACCCGTATTTCTTTTGTCATTATAAAGATATGCTTTTAATATCCCTGTGCAGAATATTGCCTTTTAGATTTTTAAATAAACACATTCTATCAAGTTAAGAAATTTGCTACTTTTAAATAAATAAATAAATAAATATATATGTTAAATTTAATATAATACTTCTTCTGGTATAGATTAAGATGGTTATATGGCTTCCTCCTCTCCTCTTTTTATTTTTTTAAGAGATGGAGTTTCCAAAACAGAGATATAGATCAATGGAACAGAACAGAGTCCTCAGAAATAACGCTGCATATCTACAAATATCCAATCTTTGACAAACCTGACAAAAACAAGCAATGGGGAAAGGATTCCCTATTTAATAGATGGCGCTGGGAAAACTGGCTAGCCATATGTAGAAAGCTGAAACTGGATCCCTTCCTTACACCTTATACAAAAATTAATTCAAGATGGATTAAAGACTTAAACGTTAGACCTGAAACCATAAACACCCTAGAAGAAAATCTAGGCATTACCATTCAGGACATAGGCATGGGCAAGAACTTCATGTCTAAAACACCAAAAGCAATGGCAACAAAAGCCAAAATTGACAAATGGGATCTAATTAAACTAAAGAGCTTCTGCACAGCAAAAGAAACTACCATCAGAGTGAACAGGCAACCTACAAAATGGGAGAAAATTTTCGCAACCTACTCATCTGACAAAGTGCTGATGTCCAGAATCTACAATGAACTCAAACAAATTTACAAGAAAAAAACAACCCCATCAAAAAGTGGGTGAAGGACATGAACAGACACTTCTCAAAAGAAGACATTAATGCAGCCAAAAAACACATGAAAAAATGCTCACCATCACTGGCCATCAGAGAAATGCAAATCAAAACCACAATGAGATACCATCTCACACCAGTTAGAGTGGCAGTCATTAAAAAGTCAGGAAACAACAGGTGCTGGAGAGGATGTGGAGAAATAGGAACACTTTTACACTGTTGGTGGGACTGTAAACTAGTTCAACCATTGTGGAAGTCAGTGTGGTGATTCCTCAGGGATCTAGAACTAGAAATACCATTTGACCCAGCCATCCCATTACTGGGTATATACCCAAAGGACTATAAATCATGCTGCTATAAAGACACATGCACACATATGTTTGTTGCAGCTCTATTCACAATAGCAAAGACTTGGAACCAACCCAAATGTCCAACAATGATAGACTGGATTAAGAAAATGTGGCACATATACACCATGGAATACTATGCAGCCATAAAAAATGATGAGTTCATGTCCTTTGTAGGGACATGGATGAAACTGGAAATCATCATTCTCAGTAAACTATCGCAAGAACAAAAAACCAGACACCACATATTCTCACTCATAGGTGGGAATTGAACAATGAGAACACATGGACACAGGAAGGGGAACATCACACTCTGGGGAATGTTGTGGGGTGGGAGGAGAGGGGAGGGATAGCAGATAGCATTAAGAGATATACCTAATGCTAAATGACGAGTTAATGGGTGCAGCACACCAGCATGGCACATGTATACCTATGTAACTAACCTGCACATTGTGCACATGTACCCTAAAACTTAAAGTATAATAATAATAAAATTTAAAAAATTAAAAAAAAAGAGATGGAGTTTTGCTCTATCACCCAGGCTGAAGTGCAGTGGTGTGATTATAGCTCACTGCAGCCTCCAACTCCTAGGCTCAAGTGATCCTCCTGCCTCAGCCTCCTGAGTAGTTGGGACCACAAGTACACGCTATCATGCCCAGCTTTTTCCCCCTTTCATGTTAGTGCAGTAAACTATATTTATAGATTTAATATTAAATCATCCTTACATATCTGAAATAAACTCAAATTAGTCATAGCATATTACTTTTTGTATACTTTGTTAGATTTGAGTTGCTTGTATTTATTTAGGATTATTGCATCTATATCAGTGAGTAAAGTGAGCTGATAATTTTTTTATAATGTCTTTGCCACCTGTAAAACTAAGCTATAAAACCATTTGACCCTAATTTTTTTGTGTGAATATTGTTAACCATTGCTTCAATCTCTTTAATAATGATAGTCTATTTTTAAAACATTTCTGTTATAATTTTTATATATTTTCAAAAGTTATAAAGTTGTGTATTATTTTATTTTCTATAATTTAGTCAATATTTTTTGTTTTTAATTTACATGCATATTATAACTATATTTACAAAAATGAGGCCTTGTAGTTTTTAAGTTTTATACAAAATGAGTTTTGTGGTTTTTATCAGTTGTTTTTAAAGCTTTCAGTATATTATGAACGGCTTCCCTGGTCTTGTTCAACACTGAAAATAATTTCATATTATGAAGAAATAAATTTAACATCTAATCATTTGGGAGCTAGACATTTCACCTCTTTACAACAGAATTTAATACCTTGAGTACCAGGAGAAGCCCCAGCTATAAACACATTGTAATCTGTTCTTTTATAGTTTCATATGTATTACGGTTTGGAAATTTTTCTTTCAACTTAACCGTTTACCTTGTTATTCTGTATTATTGAATCACCAGTTTAAAATATTTTGAAGCTATTTTGTTAAGTACACACATGTTTAAAACAGAGGTATCAACTTGGTGTGTTGAATGACCTTTTCTATCTAATAATACGAAAAAGAATAGGACTTAAGACCATAAGCACTAATAGGGTTGGAAGGGATCACTACATAATGAGAAAAGGTTGGTGTTTGACATCCTTATACTTTCATCCTTATAGTTTCAACTTTTGCAGTTTCATGTTTTTTTGACTGTAGGTTTCCTTCATTTACATATATTGACAGTACTGATGTATTTGGATCTGGTTAGTGGATAATGGATCTGCCCAGATTCTTGTGGATCCTTTTCAGCCATTTTTGCTTAGCCCCCACTGTCAGTGTGTTTTTTATTTCCTACAGCTATCACTTGCCACTGTTTAAAATAACTGTCTCAGTCTCCTAGTCCCCCAGACCCTCTGGAGGTACCCAGGAAGAATTCATCAGTGAATGATGGGGGTGAGAACATAGAAGCCATAAACACACACTCCAGAGTTGCTCTTCCAGGTCACCCAGAAGCCACCACTGCATGTTCATGAGGTTGTGCCTTGCTTCGCTTTGTTCCTGTCCATGTTCTGTTTCACCCACTCCATTACCAGTTTCCCCTGGGAGCATTTCTTTAGTAAAACATTTATACAAGTATTCTCATCTTACAGTGTGCTTTTAGGGAATCTCAAAACCCATTTTTACAATCTTAGTTTACTATTTCAGTTCTCTCCCACTTTTTCCATCATTTAATTTGTCTTCCTTTTTTTTGCGGGGGAGGGGGGATATTGACATCTATGTCTCTTTCACTCCCAATGAAGAAAGAATCTTAGTACACTTTCAAATAACTCCAACTCCTCACTCTTTATGTTGGTAATGTCGGTTTAAAATTCAGAGTTATTATAAATACATTTTTGTCTTTTTATTTAATCTTACTTTTTAGAGAAAGCAATAAATTTTACCAAAGAATGAAAAACCCAGTTCCTTCATCTATGTCCTGCAGCATCTCCTGGATTTTTTCTCTCCACTTATATAAATATTTCACCCCTAAATATTCCCAAGTCAGATCTCCATGTGGCAAACCTCCTGAGGCCTTCCATGCCTGAGAATATCTTATCACATCTCTGAATTTGAATGACATTTTGTCTGGATATAAAATTCTAGATTCTAAGTTACCAATGTGTTGAAAATCCTACTTTGTTGTCTTTTGCATCGAGTTGATAGCAAAAGAGATCTGATATCGATGTGATTCTTGGGCTTGTGATTCATTTTATCTCTGAAGCCTTCACATTTCTCTTTGCCTTTGTTATTAAATCATACTATAAAGAGTCTGGTTGTGATTTCCTTCTCTCGCCTCTTGGACACTCTCTATGAGTTCTTTGAAACAGAAGTCTTTCATCTTTATTTAATATGGGAAAACTTATCTCCATTATTTCTTCAACTACTTCTTTATCTCCATTTATATTTTCTTTCTGAGACACCTATTATCTGAGTACTACCACCTCTATTCCACTCCATATCTTTTTGGCTTTGTATACAATATTTTTTTTTGTTTTTTCCCTTTGCAGAGATTTTTTCAATTTGTCTTCTAATTCATTAATTCAATCCTCCAACACATCCAGTCTGCTACTCATCCAATGATAGTATTCTTTAAGTATTATTTTTGATACCTACTATTCTGCTTAGTTCATTTTAGTGTTTTAATTGTTCTTGCTTAATATTACTAATTTTGTTCCTTATCTCATTTAGTATATTTATTGGCCTAATTTAACTTTTTTGTCCTCTTAAGATTTTTTGTGTTGGACAGAATCTAAACTCGAGCATGTTGCTTTCAGTTTTGAAACAGCCCTTCCAAATGATTTATTTCTGTGTAGGTGCATGAACCTTTGAAGCTTTGGAGAATCTGCTGGGCTATGTGGAAGGTAAGAGCCCCAGCTTGCCTGAACCCTAGAGTGGGAGGTGAACATGCCCAGAGAGGAGGGCCCTGAATGCTACAAACTACAATCACTGCCCACAGTCAGAGAGCTTTATCCCTGTCCCCAGGAAGAACCACAATTGGTTTTCTTGTAATCTTTCTACAGATGTTTGTCTTTCTTTTCACTACTGTAGTTGTAATCCTTGCTTCTCCTTCCCGCCATTGTTTATTGATAGCTCTGCCACAGTGTGGTCCAAAGAATATCTGCATTAAAGTCTCCTTTGGGTGCTTATTAAAAATGCAGTTTCCTGGTCTCTACTTCAAGCCTATTAATCCAAGCTCTCTAAGTGGAGCCAGGGAAACTGAATGTTAACAAACTATCCAGGAGAGTCATATAGATATTAACAATTCAAAATTGTCATTAGTCCTTACTGTTATTTTTGCCCTTTAGCAGCCCTATTAAGGGAGTTGGAGAACTCCTAAAGTAGGACTAAACTTAAACTGTATGACTTAAACAAGATTTTAATGTATTACTGATACCATTGATTTATGCTATGCCTAGGCCCCATTAATATAAATAAGCAGGGATGAGTCTAGTGTACTTCTTGCAAGGGGCCAAATGACTTCAATAATCTTAAATTAAAAAAAAAGTCTTAAATCCCACTAGTCCTCATCACATGCCGTCTTAGCAAACACGTATTTATAGAAAAATAAGGAAAGTCCCTCTTCACATGTGCCCACTTCCCCTTTGACCTTTGTCATGTTTGAAACAGCACAAAAGCCCTCACCAGAAGCTGAGCAGATGTCAGTGCCTTGCTTCCTATACAGGCTGCAGAACCTTGAGTTAAATAGACCTTTCTCTATAAATTACCCAGTCTCAGGTATTTGTAGCAACACAAAATGGACTAAGATAGAAAGTGTGGATTATTTTGTGTTGATGAATCATACTGTCTAGTGAAAGAATATGGCCAATCAAACGCTATCAAAGGTTATAAAACTGAACTGTAATAAGGAAGCTTAGAGTACTAGGAAGCTGTTTCTGTGGCAGAAGAGTCCTTTGTTCATGATCCAGAAAGCAGCAGCTTATATTCATTTCAAGAATTTTTCCAGCAGCATTATTCATTATATTCAAAAATAGGAGAAAACTGAAACGCCCATCAGCAGTAGAAAGAATACGTTATAGTATATTAGCATTATATAGCAATGAGAATAAACTCACTGTAGCTCCATGCTACAACATGGATACATCTCAAAAACAATTTTGATGAAAGAAGGTGGACACAAAAGAATACATGCTATATGACTCCTTTTACATAATGTTCAAAAAACAAGAAAAACTAAACCATAGTGTTTAGCAATTCAAACTTAGATGGCAAAAGTATAAAGAAATGTAGGGAAATTATTTTCGTAAATGTCTCCTCTAGGGAAAAGAGAGGATTAAGTCAAGCTCATCCATCACTCCATACTGGCCCTTCCTCGCCAGTGATCTCACATGTTTATTCCAACAAGAGAGCTGGAGAAACTGTGTTTGTGCTATATCAACAATTCTCAGTGAATGTCTTGTTGACTGGGAAAGCAATGTGGGTCCTACTTTTCTTTCTTTCATTTTGTAAAACCATTTCTGATGAGCATGAATGAGTCCTCCATTTCTTAAGTAACTGACAGCACAGGTTTGATGTCAGCAATCAAAGATCTGCCAGGCCTTGTTTATCATGCCTCACCTCTGTTGCCACATGTTTCCCAGGGATCGATTGAATGTGACTATGAGTAGCTCTCCATGTACACCATCTAGTGTCACTTCTGGGACTTGGGGGTTTCTGATTTACAGTCCTCTTCCCTATCATTTATTTACATATTCAGTAAATAATCATGAACACCTACCTTATGCCAGACAGTGTTCTGGGTGCTAAATATATAGTAGTAGAAAAGATAAAGTTTATGTTTTCATAGAACTTTCAATTCAGTACATGAGATGGAAAGGTGGACGGTGCCTGTAGTCCCAGCTACCCGGGAGGCTGAAGTGAGAGGACTGCTTGAGCCCAGGAATTTGAGACCAGCCTGGACAACGTAGTGAGACCCTGTCTCTATTAAAGTTTTTTAAATTACTGATATAATTTAAGGTAGTGGTGAGTACTAGAAAAAATGTACCAGGGGAAAAAAACAGAAGCAAAAGCACATGTGGCCAATACTATTTTGATATGTACAGGCCAGGAAAAGCTTCTCTGAAGAGGTAAACACAAAGTTGAAGGATGTACCATCACAGAGAGATGGAAGTTTTCCATAATTTCCTTGCATATACTATGGTGTGACTTCATTTTTTCACCCACATCTGTTAGGCTGCTCAGATAAACTGCTTTTTTTTTTAAACGAGATCTAAAGACCACGTACATTCTTCATAGTCCCTGAATTAAGTATTACCCAAACCATAGCTCATGGGCCACCTACCTGTTAATTTAATGTCTATGTATGCCTTCACTCTACAATGGCAGGCTTAAGTAGCTGGGACAGAGACCACATAACCCAGAAAGCCTAAAACTTTTATTCTCTAGCCCTTTACAGCAGCAGTCCCTAAACTTTTTGGCACCAGGGACTGGTTTCCCAGAAGACAATTTTTCCTCCTACTGGGGGTGAGGGATGGTTTCAGGATGATTCAAGTGCATTACTCTTACTGTGCACTTTATTTCTATTATTATTACATTGTAACATATAAGGAAATAATTATACAGTTCACCATAATGTAGAATCAGTGGGAGCCATGAGCTTGTTTTCCTGAAACTAGACAGTCCCATCTGGGGGTGATGGGAGACGTGACAGATCATCAGGCATTAGATTCTCATAAGGAGTGTGCAACCTAGATCCCTTGCATGTGCAGTTCACAATAGGGTTCGTGCTCCTATGAGAATCTAATGCTGCCACTGATCTGACAGGAGGTGGAGCTCAGTAATGTGAGTGATGGGCAGCAGCTGTAAATACAGATGAAACTTCCTTGACTTCCCTGCCCTCACCTCCTGCTGTGCAGCAATTTCCAACAGGCCACGACAGGGGTTGGGGACCCCTGCTTTACAGGAAATAATGTGCTGGTCCCTGGTTTAGATAATTGATTTTGAAATTTGATTCTATTTAAAACTATTAGTTTTCCTGTAAGCACTTCTTTAGCTGCATTTAACTGGTTTTAATATGATATACTGCATTATCATTCGATTCAAACTATTTTCTAAGATTCGAAGATTTGCTGTAACTTATCCTTTTACCAATGGGTTATTTAGAAGTGTGCTGCTTAATTGCTAAGCTATTGGAAATTTGTCTACTTACCTTTCTGTTCTTAATTGTCAGTTTAAATTCACTGTGATGTGGTCAGAGAACACAACCTAAATGTTATCAATCATTTGAAAAAATTTTAGGACTTAAATTAGGGGCCAGCATACAGTATACTTTGGTAACTGTTCCCTGTGTAAATAAAAAGAAAATCTGATCTAGAACTGTTAACTGTGGTATCTTACATAGTCAACTTGATTAATTTAATGAATCATGTTGTTCAAATATTTTATATTCCTGTTGATGCTTTGACAGCTGTTCTAATACTGAGAGGTGTGTGTGAAAATCTCCAACTATTATTATATGATTTTGATGTTTCCTCATCTAATTCTGTTACACTTTGAAATATAAATTTTGAAGCTATTAGGTGCATATAGGTGAAATATTACATACAGAATATTTTATGATTTTTCTGTTTGACAGTTTTACTATTACAAAATGTTCTTCTGTTCTTCTAGTGATTTTTCTTGCTTTAAAGTCTATTAACCTGATATTACATAATAATCAACTTTCTTATAGCTATTGTTTGCATGTTATAACGTCTATCCTTTTACTCTCCATTTCACTGTGTTCTTATATTTAAACTGCCTTTCTTATCAATAGCACATACTTGAGTCTTGTTTTTGTATCCAGTGTGACAATCTGTCTTTAATTGAAATGTTTAGTTATACATATACAATATAACAAATAAAATAGATGGATTTATATCTGCAGTCTTGCTATTTATTTTCTATTAACTCCATCTATTTTTATTTCATATTTTTTCTCTTCTGCCTTCTTTTGAATATTCAGCTTTTTTGCTATTCTATTATTCTCCTCTATTAGCTATTCTTGAATATTTTAATAATTAGCTAGAGATTCAATACAAACTCCTTATGTTCTACAGTCTACCTTAAGCTAGTTGTTTTTACCACCTCCTGAGGGTGCAAGAACTTTACAACACATGTAATCAATTCACTGTCCTCAGTCTTTGTGCTATTGCTGGCATATATTTTTACTTCTCCATGTTATATATTTCACAATACATCATAATTATTTTTAACAGTTATTTGTTTATATTTTTCAGATATATTTACCCAATCCAGTGCTCTTTATTTCTCTTTCTTGCAGTTTTATGCTTTCATCTGGGATAACTTTCTTTCAGCCTGAAGAGTCTATTTTAAAATTTTTTCTAGAAAAAAATCTGCTGGCCATGACTATTTTCAACTTATTTTTGTCTAAAACATTTTTATTTTACATTTATTTATGAAGAATATTTTCTCTGAGTATAAAATGTTAGGTTGGCTGCTTTTTTTTATTTCAGGTTTCAGAGATGCCTTTCTATTTTCTCCTGGCACCTATAATTTCTGATAAAAAGTCAGCTGTTACATTTTATTGTTGTTCCTTTAAAGGTTATGTGTCTCATTTCTCTGACCATATTTAGGGTCATCTCATTCTCTTTGGTTTTCAGCAGTCTGACTGTGGTGTGCTTCAGTGGGGTTTTCTTTTACTCTACGTAAGATTCACCAATCTGCAGTCTGTGAGTTGATAGCCATTCAACAAAAGAAAAGAACAGCAGCTACCATTGAAATCTCCACCTGATTAGACTTACAATAATCCACACTGTCATTCTCTAATATCCATCTGATTTTTTGCGCAAGCCAAACAACCAAGTTAAGTGGGAGAGGTAGTAGAAAGCAACACCCCTATGTCTTCCCAATTTTAGGTGGTGGCACTAAATCACTAATATTCTTCTTGAGGCATGGTATTGCTTTTGGTTTATTTTTTTTCAAATAGAGGACTACGTTCATAGGTTTATATCATGAGAGTCCCTCATTCTATGGGTCAGTGGAACAACTGAGAATCTTGTCAGATAACAAGTATGTCTATTACAACTCACATTCAGTATCTGAAGAATTAACAGGATGGCTCATGGACCTACTGGACCCATTGAGAAATGATGTCAACTGATGTTCACAAGCCCTCATCAGGCTTGAAGGACCAGAGTGTCTTTATGGTCGCCAGGAATTATTACATGTTAGCTCAGTGACAGTGCCCCCAAATCCCTGAAAGATCTGGATATTTCCTTTCCCTTGGTGAACAGTTATTCTGCTAAACGATCGCGTAGCTCCTTCAGGAGGGCTAGAAGGAAAATATACAGCATGAACTTATTGGGTTATCCTCAGCTGTACCCAGACTCACCTTCACTCACATGACTCTGTGTCTATGAACTGACTGAGGTTTGGGATTTGGCAAGGGGCTGTGAATCTCTATTGAGGTGGCTTAAGTCAAGCTTTGGTTTACTCAGAACTAGAATTGTACTCATCATTTACTGGTGAATCAGTAAACTGATTACCTATTTCAGTCCTTGGGACTTCATGACCAATTCACCTGTCAAAGATCCCTGTAGGCTAAACTATTCAGATTGCTACTCTAGCTCTTTTGTGCAAGATTTCACCTCCTAAATTAGACTGCACGTGGCCTGCTTAATGACTTGAACCACAATCTCTTAAATCAAAGTCTTTCCTTCAAAAGCTACTTTAGTCCAGCTGACTACAAAAGATCATTTAACTGTTTGGTCACTGTGTGCCATGGACCACTGTCCCACTGCCAGCACTACTTAGATACTTACTGTTTTCAAATCCATTTCAGACACTAGTCCCAGATTTCTATTTCTTTAAGGATCTTTTGTCATCAATTCTGTGTCAATAATACTTGTTGGTTGGAGACAACAGAATCCATAGTAACTAGTCTAGGCAGGCATGTCAGATGATCCTAGATGACCCTTATGCTCAAGTATTTGCCGGAAGGACTCACAGGACTCAGAAAAGCTCTTACACTCATGGTTATAGTTCATTACAGCAAATGGATACAGATTAAAATCAGCAAAGGGAAAAGGTACATGGGATGAAATCCAGGAGAAACTAGGTCCAGGCTTCCAGATATCTTCTCTGCTGGAGTCACATGGAGATACACTTAATTGTCTCTGCAATAATGTGTAACACATATGAAGTAGCTTCCTGGTTGGCAAGACTTCATAAATTTTGCCATTATTTGAAGATAACCCACACCTTGGTGTCCAGGGTTTTCACAGGTATTAGTGGTCAGTCACATAGGCATATAGTACCTGTATGACTTCTATTCCAGCCACTGCAAACTTCTCCTCTCCCTGCTGTCTCCTGAGCCAAAAACAGGCATTTACCATAAATCACTTTGTTAGGATGAACTTATCTGGCCAAACTGATACAGCATGACCCACAGCCTCAGGTATATAAAACACTCTCATCAGGCAGAATATTTCAGCGTCTCAGAGGTTAGTCAGGGGCTAGTCAAGGACCAATCCTGAAGGCAGGCCTTTTTTTTTTTTTTTTTTTTTTTGAGACGGGGTCTTGCTCTGTCGCCCAGGCTGGAGTGCAGTGGCATGATCTCAGCTCACTGCAAGCTCCGCCTCCCAGGTTCACGCCATTCTCCTGCCTCAGCCTCCTGAGTAGCTGGGACTACAGGCGCCCGCCACCACGCCCAGCTAATTTTTTGTATTTTTAGTAGAGACTGGGTTTCACCGTGTTAGCCAGGATGGTCTCGATCTCCTGACCTGGTGTTCCGCCTGCCTCAGCCTCCCAAAGTGCTGGGATTACAGGCGTGAGCCACCATGCCCAGCCAAGGCAGGCCTTTTTTTGGAACCTACAGGGTTTGACCAACCCAGGACTGCTGAGTTAACCCTTTCCTGTGCAGCAAGAAAAGATTTATTTTTAAAAAAATGGAAAATCACAGTTTAATCAGAAGGGATGAAAAGACAGCTTCTAGCTTCTATTTCTGAGAACATTTCCCAGAACCATATCATAAAACTGGCCTGCTAAGGAAGATGTCTCTGCTAACCCAGAACAAGGTTAAATTGCATGTGGTTTATGGTTATATATGGGAATGCCCTGGTTCTTATGGAAAACATGCAGGGATAAAGTGTTACAAAGTCTGTAACTTATGACAAATGGGTCCATAGCTGGAGATAACAGATAAATGGATAGATAGAACAAATATGGCCAGATATAAACTACCAGGACATCTAGCTAAAGAAAATATGGTTATTGATTATACTATGCTCTAAACTTTTCTTTAGATTTAAAAAATGACCAAGAAATAAGGAAGTACAAAAAACTATGGCATGTTTCATATGAGAAGTGTTTGACATAAAAGGGAAATTGGGAGGCTGGGTGTGGGGCTCATGCCTGTAATCTTAGCACTTTGGGAGGCTGAAGTGGGAGGATCGCTTGAGCCCAGGAGTTCAAGACCAGTCTGGGTAACATAGTGAAACCTAATCTCTACTTAAATACACACACACACACACACACACACACACACACACACATATATATATATAATAAATTGAAAAAAGAGAGAAATAGGAGAAAAGCTACTGAGAGCTAGATAGTAGGTTTAGTAGGTTTGAAAGTCATGAAGAAGTTCACACTGAAGGACTTCTAGATGTGAGGAGATTACAATCAGGTAATAAAATATAGTACAGTTGACACTTGGCACACATAGTGAGAAATACCACAGAAATATGGAAAAAAAGGAAAATATGATTGCCTTTGGGTGTTAACCTGTTGGCTTATTCACATATGGACCAAAGCAGAGTTTGTTATAAGTCACTTAAAAAAAAGAGAAATGGCTTCCAGGCATGCAAGATATAATGGAAGCCTGACATTTCTAAAGAAAAGGGCTAGTCATCAATGAAAACACTGGATAAAATCAGACTAGGAAATGCTGGCTGTAACTTCCTAGGGGATATTTGCCCAAAAGCTTCAACATACTCTCATTCCCGTCAATGATGCTTCACGGAAGTTGAATGTATCAGGTATCAATTGTCCAGTTCTTTCAGTTCCTGTTCTGTCACTTCCCTTTGTCTAGATTTCAAGCTTCCTAAGAAGCTTCTGTTATGTGGGGACCCTGTGTGTCTTCTTACAGGGAAAAAATGCTCTGGTCACCTGCATACCAGTCCTTTCCAGCATTCCAGTCCCTCTGATGGGTACTTTTCAATTTAAATCAATAAACTGGCATTCCGATTTTATAATTCCATCTCTTGAGTTTGTTAAATGTGAGTTTGATTGGTGGGCTGGCTTAAATCAGTTTCTAACCCTGCAATCATGAGGGCCAGACCTGAACTCTAGTCAACTCACCAAGTTTGGCTCGTTTGTTCATTTGTGTGGCAAATGCGATTGGTGCCCTGGATCTTCCTACTGTATTGTATGCCAGTCCTAGTTTCAATTGCCAGCTCCTGCATTTCTTGCTTGGGGCTCTCTCTGACCAGCTGGAGCTGCTGTGTCCCAACCACAGCAAGCCAGCCAGATGAGGATAACAACATTATACACTCACAGGATAATTGTGAAGTGTGTGTTCTACACTGGCTCCCAGAGTTCTTCAACATAAGCAAATTCCAGTTGCCCAAAGTGGACACTTGATTGATAATACACCCTTTTTGGTTTCCTCCCTTCCGTAACTCACTTACTTTCTTACCAGTGTTTCTAGGGATCACCTCCCAAATAAATTACTTGCACTGAAATCATTGTCTCAAGGTCTGTTTTCGTGAGAAACACAAACTAAGACAACTTCATCCATTCATTCATCATTTATTGAGCTTAATCAATTATTAATAAGTCCTTAAGGCACAAAATAAGTCCTTAGCAACATGTTATCTCTTTTCTCATCACAATATTATCCCCTTTACAAATGAAGAAATCGAGGTTGAAATAAATTAAGTAGCTGACTCAGTATCACATAATCAGGACAGAGTGCTGGAAAGGACTGATGGCAGATGAAGATGGCTGAGACTCCCAGATGCCCAGTCTTGAATGGACACCATAAAAAATGAGTTTTCTGCTGGGGTAATAATTTGAGAATATTATAAGATTGCTACGAAGCAATGAAAAAAGGGATTATTGAATGAGGAAACATTTCAATGAAATATATTTTTGAAATTTTTGTTTTCTAGGAAAGCAACATGCTACAATAAGAGCGCACACACATACACCTGTGGGTTTAAATCCTAGCACTACTAGTTTTTAGCTGTAAGACATGGGCAAGTTGCTTACTTACTCTAAGCTCAATTTTCTAATCCATAAAGTATATAATATCCAAGAATGTTGTATGAATTAATGAGATTTATTTAAACAACTGGCACCTAATGAGTGTACAAATTTAATTTGCAGAAATGTACTGTCCTTTCAGGAACTTTGTGGTAAGTACTGAAATATGGATGCAATCAGTACTATGCTTAGCAGTAACTTAAAAAAAGAAGCAATATAAAATTTGTATGTCATAAATGATATCTATATTACTATCTTTAAAAATCTTGGTCTTTCCATATGTAGTATGCTAATTTAATGTTACAAAATAAAAGTAAAATCAATAATTTTAAAAAGTCAGACTTTAAGTATAAAATTTTGTTTGAAGCAATGCCAAACAATCCACATAGTAACATTTATCATTTTGATAACAGAATTTTGTGTTCTGTATGTGGGCCTCAAGCAGTACTAAAACAAAATAGTGTATCAATTATAAATGATACTCATGATTCTTCCCTAGTCAGATGTTTTTTTCAGTTGAGAGATTCTGAAGAAAAACAATAAGTGTAGAATGTGTGTACCATCTTTAATACTAAGATTTAATTGAATCAATGCATTTCCTTAGATTTAAAAATCATTTTGTTAGAGTCTGTGTTAGAATCAGTATGATACGTATTTAAAATGGAATCAGAGATATGGACTGTAGTAGGAATGACTTCAAATAACTCAAATGATGCGCATGTCAGAAAGAAACAATTTCTAAGGGCTGCTTCATTGATTCAAGTGGAACTGTTTTATTCAGAACAGCTCAGATTAGCAGCAGCAGCAGCTGGTGTTCAATGAAATGCTTCCCTTTTCCACCTACTCTCCAGCTGGGTTAAGACAGGCACAAAGAGATTGGGATGACCAAGGTCAAAGCATGATTTGATAGACTTCCAGGTTTTTGCTCCAGTAACTTCTTGTGTAGTCTTGGCTATAGAGGCAATTCGTGAAATTGGTGGTTGAAAAAGTCATAGCTTTAGAAGGACTTCATAGATCATCTTGTTCAATATCTTAATTTTATACTTCATATACCACGGTTCTAATTAAAATACTTTATTGTTGCATATTTATTGGAATTGACAAGAAGTTAAGATTTCTTACATTTATTTCATTTGCCTGATTTTTCTGTTCCCACTGAATTGTATAAGCAGGCACTACTGCACTTTGTATCTCTACTTAACATAGCTGAAAAATGAAACATTCAAAGATACACTACTTTATTACATGTTAGCTCAGTAAAGGGGCCCTCTATTAGACATGCTGGTCTCAGTTCTTAACTTTTACACTCACAAAGCCCGATTCACTCATTCAAACCTTTTTTGAGGAGTTACCAGGTTTTAGCCATTGAGATAGATACTGGGAACACAAGAAGTCAAGGGTGCTCTCCTCTCTCAAGAAGCTTAAGAGAAGACAGAAGTGCTAAGCACATACATCGAGTATGCGGAGGGCACACAGAGGTATAAGCAATGACCCTCCTTGAGTAGATCTGAAAGGCTTCTCAGAGGAGGAGCTTGAACTTGTCTAAAAGGTAGAATAAACTGCATGCAAAAGAGCTCCAAATGACTCTCAAGCTTAAGTATTGCCTAAGCAATACATTCATGTGGGAAGTGGGAGATGGGGCTGGAATGGAGGCAGAGGCCACATCCAATGGGCCGTTTTTGGAGTTTAGACATTATTCAGAAGGCCATGGTGAGCCACTGATAGAGTTAAGAAAGGCAGCAAGGTGATAACACGTTTCTTAAGAAAACATACTGTGATGAGGACATTTGGCAGGAAAGTAGTATAATATGAACCAGCATTCTCTGAATGTTGGGGTTAAAATAGTGACTGAGGTAATATGATCTTACCCTTCTGGAACTTACAGTCTAGTTCAGAAACACAACGGGTCTAAACACTAAGGGTCTAAATTAAGGTAGTAGCAGTGGAAATATACAGAAGGAAATGGATGTTATGATAATGATGATGATGATATTGCTTATTACCATTTATTGAACACCTCCCATGTGTCAGGCACTAAACACCTCATATGCACTATCTTTGTCCATTCTCCACACAGTAGCTAGAGTTATTCTATAGATCTTGTCATAACTCTCTCAAACCCTTCCAGAGGCTTCCCACCTCATTCAGCACAGATACCTAAGTTCTTAGGAAAAGCTACAAAGTCCTCCAGGCTGTGACCCACTGTGACTTCTCTGAGCTCATCTTCAACTCCTCCTTTCTCTCTCTAGCCACAACGCCTTGCTACTGTTCCTAGATGACTCTAGGCACCTTTCTGCTTCAGGGCCCCCTCTGTCTAGAAGGTTCTTTCCTTTGTATTTCCACAGTTCATTCCTCACTTCTGTCAAGCCTTGATTAAACGAATTCTTTTCAATAAGATCTTCCCTGGCCACTCGGCATGACGGAACTCCTGTAGCACTCCCTATTCCCTTTGCCTTGCTTTGTATTTCTCCTTAACATATCATATTCTGACATAACACATATGTGTTGGTTTTCTTCCTCCATGGATCACAAAATCCATGAAGGTAGACTGTTTTTGTTCATTGCTGTATTCTCAGCACTGATAACAGTGCTCACACATATCCATTCAATAAATATGTACTGAATAGATGAATGAAGGATTACAATGGTCCTATGAGGATGGTACTATTATTTTTTCCCACTTTCCTAAAGAGGAAACAGACACCAATTGAGGTACTCAAGGTTGTATTTCTGGTAACTGGCAGAACTGGGATTTGCATGGGGCGGGGGGAAGCCTGCCTTTGTTGAGTTGTACTATGTGCCCAGCATTATTCTAAGAACTTTATGTACATTAACACTTAATCCCTACACCTCCATTTTATAGATGAGGAAACTAAATCAGAAAGGGGTTTACAATCTTGCCTGGTATCTGTGCACTTGCCAGTAAGTTGGGGGCCTGTGCTCTCAGCCACTTTGCTACACTAATTCTAAAGCCAATTCTTTAGAGAGATACAACTTTGCCTCTTAATTGCCAGGAGAGTGAGGGAAAGGAAGAAATCCAGGATTGCTACCTTTATTATGACTGTGGACCGCCATAGATGGTAGAGTCACCAATCAAGTCAAAGAATGTAAGATGAGTTGGTTTCATTCTCCTCTTACTCTAGACTTCCACATCCAACTGCCTCCTGATATCTTTGCTTGGATATTAAGACACAAGGTCAGCTGCAGTTAAAGGGATTTAGAATAACCATGGCAGATCATAGAAGTTAGTAGATGTCTTACATCAGAGTTGACCTGGTACACAGGACCTGCCCAGTGAAGTCCTCAGGGCCCCAACTTGTTGCTCTGCAATCCCTAGAATGTTTCCCAGTGTCTTAGTCTGTTTATGCTGCTGTAACAAAATACCTGAAACTGGAAAATTTGTGAAGAACAGAAATATACTTTTTCACAGTTCTAAAGGCTGGGAAGTACAAGCTCAAGACCCCCAGCAGGTTTAGTGTCTGGTGAGGGCTGCAGTTTCCAAGGTGGGACCTTACTGCTATATCCTCTGGAGGGGGTGAATGCTGTGTTCTCGTGTGGCTAAAGGGATGGAAGGGCAAAAGAAGGCCTAAGCTAGTTCCCTCCAGTCCTTTTACAAGGTATTAATCCATCCATGAGGCAGGGCCCTCATGATTTCATCAGCTGTTAGTATCATCACAATGGGGATTAAGTTTCAACATGAATTTTGAAGGGGACACCATCATTGAAACCACAGCATCTTTCAACATGGTTTACTACCCCAACTATTTAATACATACATTCATCAGAAAAGGACAAAAGAAAGGGCAAGTGACACCCAATTTCTTTTAGAAAATGATCTGGAAGTTGCATACATAATTTCTGCTCACATCCTACTGGCCAGAACTTAAGAGATATGGCCACACTTAAGAGTGTATTATAGGCAACCATGTGTCTGGCTAGATGTTCTATTATCATGGATAAAGAGCAGAATGCATAAGAGTCAGCTAGGAAGCAGTTTGTACAACAGATATCCAACAGGTATCTCAAATTTAACATTACCAAAACTAAATTCCTGCTTGTTCTCCCAAAACCTGCTCCTTTGCACTGTTATCACATCTCAGTCCATGGTGGAAGACAGAACAAACTCAGGGGTTTGATGTTAAACATGTTGAACTTGAGGTGCCTGTAGAACACCCAGTACAGGTTTCCAATAAGGGGTTGAAGATACTGTGTCTGATGCTTCTGACTGAGATCTGTGTTCAAGATTCAGACTTGATTCCTGACTGAAATAAGTGATAGAAGAGTTTACGTAAATGGTACTGTCAAAGATTATAACATGGTAGGCAGAGAACCAAGAATGGGGAGGGAGGATTCTGCACAGGAGACCTGAGAAAGAGTGGCCTAAGACAAGGCAGAAGAGCAGAGAATGTAAGGTGACAGAACCAAGGGAGCAGTTTCCAGGAGGCAGTGGTCAGCAGTGTGGAAGGCTGCAGAGAGATCAGATGTTATGAAAACTGAGAAGCAACCTTTCAATTTGGCCATTATGCCACAGTGAAATTGATACAAGCAATGTATACAGTAAAATGGAGGGAGCTGCTAAATTTCTGTAGTTGAAGAGGAATTTGGAAGGTAATAGCAATCTAAGTATAGACAGCTTTTCTAAATAGAAGGGACAAAGTAGAGGGAGAATTTATGAACAGGAGCGGGAATATTTAAGGGAGTAAGAGTCTTGAGTCAATCTCTCTTCCCTCAAGAAATAAAAATTACCTGTAGAAAGGACAGAAGGATGGCTTCTACCTTAAGACTCGAGGTCAGAAAGAATGCAAATTTAGACAGGTCTGTAGGCATAAGGGTGGGGGTATGTAGGAGTTCATGCCTGATGTGTGCAGTACTAAACAATGATACATATACTACTACTACTACTACTACTAAGCACTAACATTTACTGAGCACTTATCATATGCCAGTGTTCTTCATGGAGCTAAGTTTGCTTAACGGTATTTCTTAGATAATGGGAGCTATTCATATATTGAAAGCTTAGTGTTTTTCAGAAGTTGAGTGTGTAACATTTGGATGTGGCCTAAAAATAGCAACCGTGACTTCTATCCCACCATATCTGAATTTTGTCTCTTCCATGCTCTTGACTTATTTCTGATCCTGGGGCATGCTGAGTAGTAAAAAAAGTTGTTCTTGCATTTTGATTCATCTGTTATGACTGGCATCAATAAGAAATCTTCAGCAATAAAACAGCTCTGTCAAAAAACAACTTCACCAGCAATTTAGGGCAAAATGTTTCCTTTAAAAAAAAGTTTGTTGGCTGGGCATGGTGGATCATGCCTGTAATCCCAGCACTTTGGGAGGCCGAGGTGGGCGGATCACGAGGTCAGGAGATCGAGCCCATCCTGGCTAACACGGTGAAACCCCATCTCTACTAAAAATACAAAAAATTAGCCAGGCTTGGTGGCAGGCACCTGTGGTCCCAGCTACTTGGGAGGCTGAGGCAGAAGAATGGCATGAACCTGGGAGGTGGAGCTTGCAATGAGCCGAGATTGCGCCACTGCACTCCGGCATGGGTGACGGAGCAAGACTCCGTCTCAAAATAATAATAATAATAATAAAATAAAAAGTTTGTTAGTATTAGCAGATACATATTAGTAGGTACCCCCCATGCTCAATGAAGTGTTGGGTTACTCTGAAAAAGTGTCCAATCTTACAGGTGTGACTTCCTTTGGAACTGCAAGTTCTTGAGGGCAGGGATAGAGATTGTTCATCTTTTATTGTTTCCCAAGGTCTGGCACATAAATAGTAGTTCAAGTAGTCCAACATATGACACATAAATAGTTCTGGGTAAACATTAGCTCAAAGTTTGCTCAAGGCATTGATGCAGATGCTTATAAAATTAAATTGCTCTTTTTACTGTATACCTGAAATGAGAAAATTATTAGAAACTACTGGGTCTCATTTGGACTAGAAAAGTCTGAAGAAATCACTGTTCACTTAGTAGATACAAAGTTGTTTTTCTGGGAAAAACACACCTAAAAAAAAAAAAAACACATGGGTCTGATATGGGAGAATTTTTTTTTTTTCATATAAACAGATGTATAGGGAAGTGGAACACTGCTAGTATCTTAAGGATTCCTGAAAGTATTTATGTTGGTAAGTTTGATAAGCAAACATTTCTAAATTTGAAAATGGATAAAGCAAAAAGCACAGTGAGATCTTGAAAGAAGTCTAATACTAATGTCACACATAAGAATACAGATTTAAAATTAATGAACTAAAACGGATATACGTAATTTCTCCTGGAGGAATTAAGATCCTCCTTGATCTCAGTAAAGCAATGAATAGTCATTCTGACATCTAGCTAAAAGCAGACTTATTTCCCTTCGGTCTTTAATCTTTTTGGAACTCAGGGATTTCCGCCACACTTTGATACACCAGGCCATTATAAAATTACACTTAATTTATTGTCAATTTCTACTTAAAAGGAAGAATACCTATAAGTATCTCCATATGCTAGATATGGTAGAAATGGTATGCTTTAATTAGTCCAACAATAAAGTCCTTAAAGATTTACATTCTTTGTTGCCTATTTTGAAAACTTATGAAGATAAATTTTTTTAAAGATTATAATTCTTACTAGTCCTTTCCATGAAATATAACAGCAAATAGTTTCCAAATGTGGATGTGTAATGAGAGGAAATGAAAAGTGAGTAAAGAGCTGAGTTAAAACATCTTAAAATCGAATATGGCTTAATACTATCATTATCATCAGTTGTCCTAGAATAACTTAAATTCTTCTAGCTTATTGTTGGTTTTTCAATGGTTGGTTATAGTTGTGAGGCGGATACACACACACACACCCACACACTTGGCTATATAAAAAAGATGTTCCGAGACTGACAGTTAAAAATTACACTGCTGGCCGAGCACTGTGGCTCATGCCTGTAGTCCCAAAACTTTGGGAGGCCGAGGTGGGAGGATCACTTGAGGCCAGGAGCTCGAGACCAGCCTGGGCCTAACATAGCAAGACACCATTTCTAAGTTTAAAAATAAAAATAAATTAAAAAAAGATACACTGCTATGTACGACTGTTGATATAAAAAATCTGAATACTAGACAAGGGTACTCATCTAGTACTTCAAGGGCTTATCAACAAAGTTGCAAGTTGTAACACTATGAATTGTTAGTGATACTCTTTTGGCTTTGCTAGCAAGTGTTGTAAAGCTATACACACACACACCTTTTAAAATGGTGACCCTGGTACCAAATATGACTTTAAATGGATTTAATTTTAATGGCTTTAACTAGGTTCAGCTGTCATATGGATCAAAATTAGCCTCTATCCAGCTGGGGTCAACCAGGGAGCCACCTTTCTTAACCGACGACCTACTGAACGTCAACAACTGCAGGAGACGGGACTTTACCTTCGTCTCTGGTAAACTAGTTGACACATCCTGTGTTGGCAAGAGGCCTAAGTAGATGACCTTGGTCCTCTAAAATCTGGCCTGCACTCTCGGGGCACCCCTGCAACATCTACAAAGGCAGCTCCAGATAGAAAAGGGTTGGGGTCGAAAAGCTAATAACGGCAGGCACCTGCCCCGCCTCGGGGCTGGGGGGCTATTCCTGCGGCTTCAGCTAACTTTCAGAGCCATTCGTCTCCCAACAAAGTCGGAGGCGTTCCTCTGCTGGGTACACCAAGGGGCTCTGCAACCCTCCTGGGGGGGCGCCCAGAGGGCTTCCGGAAGTCCCAGGTTTATTCTTTCGGGTCACAGACAGCAGAAACTAAAAGGAGGGATTACCCTTTCTGTCCAGTCGCAAGATGGCGACCGAGCCTGGTGGGACTCCGAGGGGCCGCAGGCCACCTCCTCTTCCCAATGGCCCGTGCGCCGGCGGCGACGGCAAGCGGGAGGGAGGCGGGGCCGGCGAAGGAAGGAGGGGCGGAGCGCGGCGCCCTCCCGCGCGTCTTGGCCCCGCCCCACGTCCCCGCGTCCCGGCCTGGAGCCCTCGCCCGGCCGGGCGGCGCGCGCTGCCTGCCGGGATACTCGGCCCGCCCAGCCAGTCCTCCCGTCTTGCGCCGCGGCCGCGAGATCCGTGTGTCTCCCAAGATGGTGGCGCTGGGCTCGGGGTGACTACAGGAGACGACAGGGCCTTTTCCCTTCGCCAGGACCCGACACACCAGGCTTCGCTCGCTCGCGCACCCCTCCGCCGCGTAGCCATCCGCCAGCGCGGGCGCCCGCCATCCGCCGCCTACTTACGCTTCACCTCTGCCGACCCGGCGCGCTCGGCTGCGGGCGGCGGCGCCTCCTTCGGCTCCTCCTCGGAATAGCTCGCGGCCTGTAGCCCCTGGCAGGAGGGCCCCTCAGCCCCCCGGTGTGGACAGGCAGCGGCGGCTGGCGACGAACGCCGGGATTTCGGCGGCTCCGGCGCTCCCTTTCCCGGCCTCGTTTTCCGGATAAGGAAGCGCGGGTCCCGCATGAGCCCCGGCGGTGGCGGCAGCGAAAGAGAACGAGGCGGTGGCGGGCGGAGGCGGCGGGCGAGGGCGACTACGACCAGTGAGGCGGCCGCCGCAGCCCAGGCGCGGGGGCGACGACAGGTCAGTGTTGCCGCGGCCTGCGCCAGGCGGCGCTGGCTCCCCTCCGTCACTCGGCCGGCCTTCGGGGCCCGCTGTGGCGAGGTCGACACCCCCCTTCCCCGCCCCCCGCCGCCGAGGCGAGTGTTTGGGGGCGCGTGGTCCGAAGGGGCTGGTGCCAGAAGTAGGCCCCTGGTGGCCGCGGCTGCTGCAGCCGTAACTGTCAGTCCTGGCTGAGCGACGGCGGGAGGGTTTTGTCGCCCGAGGGGACGCGAGCGGGCCCGGGGCGGGGCGGGACGTGCGAGGCGTCGAGATTTGGGCCTCCTAGGAGCCAGGCTCTTCAAGCCAGCCGGGGCCCCAGACAGGGAAGGGCAGGCCCTTTCCTTCAAAGGGGAGCTCTTTCTCGGCGTTTTCAAGCTTTTTGGCTCTCTTGGGGAAGACATATTTAGCCGTGTGCTTGGTGGGTTGGGGTTTTGGGGGTGGATTGATGGGAAGGGAGGGCGGATGAAGTGGTATGTCAAGCCCAAGGGTTGTGCGCACAGGTTACTCTGTGTTACCGGCCACCAGGATTTCTGAAGTTGAACGTGAGTTACTGCCTTTGCCAGAGACTGCTGTGTTATATGCAGACCTGTATGCAAGCAGTTGGCCTTCCCCCCCCCTTTTCAGTGTAGAAAATGAAAAGGATGCTTTCCTCATCTTGGTGGTAAAGGCTTTTGTTGGTAAAGGTAGACTTGAATATACCAAATGCCTTAGTCCATAAAATTTTAGAAATAATTTTAATACAGACACTGGTGAAGCTTGGCAACCTTGAAAGAGAATTTAGCGTCTACATTTTTTAAATGACTTTTTATGGATGTGCTAAATTAGTAACAGTACAAAATCTGTTTGAGATTATTAAGTGGCGAGGGTGCTGTTGAAAATGTAAACTAATAGCATATGGGGTTTACAGTGCACAGTTAACCTCAATCATGAAGAAATGTGGATATGACCCGTAATTTTGGATCATTTTACTGCCTGCAATATTGAGAGAAGCAGCAAATTATTACAGATTTTTTTGGGAGACGACCTAAAGTTTAAGAAATACAACTGTTGAAAGTTACCTGTCAGAGACACAAAGGTACCCAATCAATCTTGTTGAATAAATTGGACAAGTGGGATAAGGTGTTTGTCTCACACTTCTGATCAATAAGTACTCTTACTTAAGAAGTGATTTGGTAAATCATGTAAAATTTAGAATTTAGGAGAGATAAGAAAGTTTTAACTTGGTGTGTATAGTGGAAATAGCTTTGAAATTAGATCCTGTTTTTAAATCCAAGCTACTTACCACATTTTTAGTGAAATGAATACATTATTAATGATGCTACTGATAAGCCTTAAGGATGACCAGAAGCCCTTTTAAGAAACACTAATACAGTTGACCAAAAAATAAAAAAGGAAATAGCTTCAAGAAATAATTTTCAATCTTTGTGTATTTATAATATACACAGGAGAAATAAAAGAACAGAATATGAAGAGGTAACTTATAATCTTTACAAAATTAGAATGTAAACTATGCTAGTCTTACTGTGTCAATATTTATTAACCTGCATTAGTTTGCTAAGTAGTATGCTCACTATCCTCTGGACATTGCCCCTGTCCCTGAAGAGCTTAACTTTATACAGAGATACAAAATACTGTGTTTTGATTTCCTTTCAGAGGATTTATAAGCTACTTATGTTTTATCTGTCCTAAATTCTGCCCTTTTTTTTTTCCATGGCTGAAAAAATAACTTCCTAAGAAAGGTACATACTAGTCAGAGGTGTGGGGAAAACGTGTTCTCATCCCACTTGTGCAGTCCATTTAACAGGATTTATTGGGTACCTACAGTGTCTTTGACATGTAACATTTAATCAGTTGTATTTCTTAAACTTTAGATAATTTCTATTTCGATCATTTCTATTTCAATCTCCTCCCTCTCCCCTCCAAAAAAATTTACTGTGTAAACTGTGATAATACACTGTTTCTCTCAGTGTCAGTCAGTGGAATGATCCAGATTTATAGGTCATAGCAAAATTTTTCATCCCAAGCTCTTGAAATGATGTTTCCAAATGTCCGTTTTCTTAAATGACTGCTAGTTATGTTCTCCAATCATGTTACTCATATTTTGTTTAGACTTATAATTGTGTAGGTCTAAATGTAGAAACATTACATTATGTACATATGCAGCTGCTGAAAGAAAATTAGTTTTCTAATTTTTAGATCGGGGTGAAGACAAACTTTTAGAAGTGATCTTTCGGTAAAATACTGGATGAAGTCTTAGGTGCTCTTTTTATGTTGGTTCAGGACAAAAGTTTTTTGACTGCTTTTTGAGTTTTCCCCTCACTGCCAAATGTAAGGAAAAAATGTAGTAGAAGACATCTTGGTATGTATAGTGGTAATATCTTTGGAATTAGACCCTAATTTTAATTCTGGCCTTATAAATCTTGGTAAGCCACAGTTTTGTCATCTGTAAAATGGGTTGGTGAAACTTCCCCAGAGTTGTGAGGCTTAAAGTATGTAAAACGCCTAACACGTAGGCACTCAATAAGTATTACCTTAGAAATCTTCCTATCCAGTTTTTCTGAATGGTCTGGAAGCACCTTGTATGTAGTGGACTACAGCATGTTATCCTTTATGTTGTTTATTTCTTTTCTCATTAGCTATGAACTTTTTAAGGCCAGGAATTCCTAGTGTTTACCAGAGAATGTGTTACTAGATGTCTTAGTCTGTTCTGGCTGCTATTACAAAACACCACAGACAGCATGGCTTATAAACAACAGAAGTTTATTTCTCACGGTTCTGGGGGCTGAGAAGTCCAAGATCAAGGTACCAACAAATTTGACATCTTAGTGAGGGCCCTCTTCCCTTGTTCATAGATAGCTAGCTGTCTTTTCACCATTACCTCATGTAGTAGAAGAGTAGACGGGGCTCTATAGGGCCTCTTTTATAGAGGCATTAATTCCATTAATGATGGCAAAGCTTCCCAAAGGCCCCACCTCTTAATACTATCACCTTGGAGGTTAGGCTTTCAACATGAATTTTGGGGGGACACATTCAGACCACAGCACTAGAGCAGGCATGAATTAGTTATTGGTAAATCAGTAAATGATCAACTAAACATTTATTAGGTTCCTCCTGTGGCTTCTATGAGCTGAGCTAAGTACAGGACCCACAAAGACAAGAAAGATGTCTGTCTTTTTTGAATGCTTATAGTTGAGTGACTTTCTCACATTTGTGTGTGTGTGTGTGTGTGTGTGTGTGTGTGTAAAACCCTATCACATAATGGAACTTCATTTTCCCATGCCCTTCCAATCTAAGAGCAGTTCTGTGGACTCAATACCTCCTACCCACCAGCTGCTACTGTAAAGATTTACTTTTTTACTCCTTTTAAAAAGTTCAACCCTCTGGCACATGTATTACTTCATTCCTTGGTCCCAGCCCACCACCCCAGTATCTGGCATGTAGTGTATTAGTATTTGTGTGTGTGTGTGTGTGTGTGTGTGTGTGTGTGTGTGTATAGAATTTAAAATTTTTACTCCGGCAGTTGTCTTCAAATACTCTAATTTTGGGGGGCATGATTATCATTCTGTCTTCTGGCAGTACATGGATAGATGCTACCTGAGGAGGATTGTCTATGAGGTCAGCTGCTCCAGTCATTTTATACAAGAGGAAATTGGAGTGCAAAGCTTTAAAATGATTTTCTTAAAGTCACCCAGGTGTCAGAACCAGAACCAGAGTCCACGTCTCTAGTTCAGGACTCTGCACACATTGGCACATGTTCTGTCCTACCTTTTGGGATGAATAGTTATACTTGCTTTGTGATTACTCACCCACCTTTTTGGAGACATATGAGTGTTTTGTACACTATTAATAGAAGGCAGCCTTCACAAAATGCCATCTGCAGATCTGTTATTTCTTCTAATAAAGGAAATGATGTAAAATTACCTTAAATAGAAATAGTGTTAATTCTTCTAGAGACATATTCCATAATCCAAACATGAAATGTTTGAAATACTTAAAGATGCCATATATATAAGTCCTTTGTAAAAAGATAATATTAAAAATTTTTGTTTTATAGAGATGGGGGTCTCACTGTGTTGCCCAGGCTGGTCTTGAACTCCTCGGCTTTTACTTTAGCTTCCCAGTGTGTTGGGATTACAGGCATGAGCCACAATACCTGGCCAAGTCCTTTTTTTTAATCAAATGACTTATTAATACACAGTTTCTTTGCCAGCTTTTGTTTTCATTTGCTATCAAAAATGTTGCTTAATAGTGCTTTGATCTGAGTTATCAATAACAGGTAAATGTCATTATGGATAATAATTCAAAAAGAAGCTTATTAATTATTAGGCCTATCTGAGAGTGAAGTAAAGTTAGCATTTTCTTTTTGTTTATTTTACTTATTGTTTATTTGTTTAGAGACAGGGTCTCGCTGTGTTGCCCAAGTTGGAGTGCAGTGGTGCTGTCATAACTCATTGCAGTCTCAGGCTTGAGTGATCCTCCCATCTCACCCTCCTGAGTAGGTGGGATTAGCATATGCCACCATGCCTGGCTAATTTTTTTATTTTTTAATTTTTTTGTGGAGATGGGGTCTTGCCGTGTTCAGGTTGGTTTCAAACTCCTGGTCTCAAGCGGCTTGGCCTCCCAAGGTGCTAGGATTACAGGTGTGAGCTACCATGCCCAGCTGAGCATTTTAAAAAAATACTGGTCTTTGTACATGAGTCGTTATTATTTGATTCTAAGCCTTATGACTGATATCCCTAAAAATTATTTATAAAATTTTAAGTGCGTCAGAGTCATTGAAATGGAATGAGCACTGTCTTTTGGTCTTGAGGTTGTTTTAACTAGCTTCGTAATGGTCATGAGCAGGTTATTTAGCTTTTGAAGCCTTCGTTCCTTCTTCTGTCAAATGAAAGTGATAGTTGCTTTGTTTTAAAAGAGTATGCTTTTCAAACGTGATCATTCTTGAAAATGTAGATTAAGAGCTTTTTAGAGGCCAAGTGCCGTGGCTCACGCCTGTCATCCCAGCACCTTGGGAAGCCGAGGTGGGCGGATCACGAGGTCAGGAGATCGAGACCATCCTGGCCAACACGGTGAAACCTCATCTCTACTAAAATACAAAAAAAAAATTAGCCGGACGTGGTGGCGCATGCCTGTAGTCCCAACTACTCAGGAGGCTGAGGCAGGGGAAACGCTTGAACCGGGGAGGCGGAGGTTGCAGTGAGCCAAGATCATGCTACTGCCTGGCGACAGGGTGAGACTGCCTCTCAAAAAAAAAAAAAAAAAAAAACTTTTTAGAAACGTTGTTTTGGGGAATTTTTAGTGTGTGAATTCATTTTAAATATGTGAACTCCATTTGACATGGACAATGGATCTTAATAGTTTGTGATACATTATTCAGTGTATTAATCAAAAGTCAAATCTCTTTTGTAATTTGCTGTACCAGACCTGTTGTGTTAATCTGATCGATGGCAAGTGAATCATAAGATTGACCTGAAAGGAAAAGATATTTTTAGGGGACATAGAATCATATTGGATAAGATTATTCCTATAGTTCATTTTCAGGAAATCTGAACAGGAATCTCGTGTAAGGAATCACATGTGAATTATAGAAGAGAGTCTGATGTAAGACTATTTATTAAGGTCTGCATCTGTGTTTCAAGTAAGAGCATAGAGGTAGTATATGAGCCCTGAACACTCATACAAGTAGGATAAAATTTTTCTTAAAACTGTTGGCTGGACAGTGTAGAGTCTAATGCTGTGACTCTTAACAGTTTTGTGTGTTCCAAAAGTTCATCTCCTCAGGATCAATTGAGGTTAGTCTAGCACAGACTTTAGTTATAGAAACCAAACATGAGAAAAATTTTTTGACCCATGTCTTCGTAGCATGCAGGCTTGGTAGCTCTTTCCTAGTTCTGGATGTGTGCCCGTTGTATATACTTTCAGCAATTCAGGATGTTCCTTTTCATATTTAAGACAAGCACTCTTGCATACAAATTACATAGCTGTGGGCTGAATGAAGATGCTACCATTGCTGTACTTCCACACAGGTTCTTTTCATGTAATGAAATCAGAAGGGATGGCTTTTCCATTTCAAGCTTCTGTTAATAAGTAGTCTTAGAATTGCCTTTGTGTACTGTAGCCAACACCCCAACTCATATATTTTTATAATCTTTGTGATGCAGAAAAAATTCTGAAACTTTCCACCTCCTAATTAAATATAAAAATACTGAAAACAATAAAGCACCATGTATTCACTATGGACATATGTCACATTTTGTCACTTTCTTGCACTCTTGTAATCCCTCTCTAAAGCTCATGTTAAACTCATGTTCTTTATTTTCTTCTCAGATGATTCCTTTAGCACTGCACGTAACAGTACAGGAATTTCTTCCTTTCGTACTTCCAACAAATACTTTTTTGTCTTTTAACAGATGTGAACCATAATGCTGTTCTTTAGAAAGCAAAGGATGAAGTGCACAGCAGTGTTTTCTATATAAAGCTAATGGGTCATAAGGGGAAATATGGGTTATTTCCAGCTTGTTAATTGTCTTAATACATTTTTCCTAAGAATTCTATTGTGCCTCTGTGGTTATATGCACCAATATTGATAATCTTACAGCGTGCCATAAATAAGGATTTTTATATTATCTTTGCTAAATATTTTAAGTTTTTGTTTTGGGAATTGAAAAAATCTTTTGTGCATCTATGGTATGTGATACGTATACTAATGGATAAATCCTATTTCACACAAAGATTAATTGGGTAACATTTTTCTTTCCTAGTTTTCTGAAGTCAGTGGTCATGTTGTGTGTTGGTGATTGAAAATAGCTGTTTAGGCTGGGCACCTTGGCTCACTCCTGTAATCCCAGCACTTTGGGAGGCCGAGGCACACGGATCACCTGAGGTCAGGAGTTGGAGACCAGCCTGGCCAACATGGTGAAACCCTGTCTCTACTAAAAATACAAAAATTAGCTAGGCGTGGTGGCACACGTCTGTAATCCCAGCTACTTGGGAGGCTGAGGCACGAGAATCGCTTGAACCTGGGAGGCAGAGGTTGCAGTGAGCTGAGATCACACCATTGCACTCCAGCCTGGGCAAGCAAGATTTCATCTCAAAAAAGAAAAGAAAAGAAAAGAAAATATGCTGTTTAAGATCATCCAAATTCAGTTTCTAAGAAGTGTAAAGTTTTCCTAATTACTTAAGCTGCTTCATTCTCATTCCCTTTTGTAACACATTTTGCCATCTCTGTAACATGTTGAACATGTTTAAAGAACAGAGTGGGAGAATAGGAAGTTACGTGGATAAAGTTTGGTAATTAAGGTAGGAATACATCCTGCTTCACAGAATGGGAATATTTCTTAAAAGTTGACTGTAGTATTGAAGAACACTTAAATGTAGTGTATTAGACGAACTGAGCTAATTTTGGTCTTTTATACACATAAATCAAGATTTCTGCATTTCAAATCATGCATATTTCTTTAAATTTATTGCTCAGTGTACTGTATTTCAAATATTGTAAAAATGAAAAGATCTTGTGGTCTTATTTAACTCAGTATGGGATGAGTCCTTCCCACCTTCCCATTCTTATTCCCTCTTTTAGGCTGAATGAAAGGCTGGGGGAGTGAATTTAAAAATAGATGGATCTCAGCTGGAGAATGGTTGGTCACGTATCTCAACTGATATTAAATAATTTCTTAAATCCTGGATTGAAGATTATAAGAAAACAGTAAATGTTTGCTCTCAGTTCATTTCTTTGTTTTGTTTTTTCATGTACAGTTTTAGGCTTTTGTAACTGCTGGATGCATGAACTACTTTCTAGTTCTTTCAGGCCTACTTTTAGATATCTGCTGTGGGGACAGTCCTCAACACTTAAAGTAATTTTAAATAGTGATAGGCAGAACTAGGGGTCAGTTTTACTGCCTATGCCTGTGCTGAATTTGACATGGCATTCCTAGGAGGGGAGGTGGAACGAGGGCGGTGCACACATTGTCCATATTGCTAGTCAGTGCCAGATTTTGAGAAATTGGGGCTAGTCTCTCTCTTAAATGGTCAAGATCTAATTCCCCAAAGTGCTGTTTCAGATAACCTAGTATTTGTCCAAAATTGCCCTGCTACAATAGTATTTATCTTATATATATGTATTATATATAATACATATATAATCTTATATATATAATATATATAATACATGTATATAATACATATATATATATATATATGTAGTTTTTTTTTGTTTTTCCTCCTGAGATGTAGTCTCGCCCTGTTGCCCAGGCTGGTGTGCAATGGTGCAGTCTTAGCTCACTGCAGCCTCCGCCTCCTGGGTTCAAGTGATTCTCCTGCCTCAGCCTCCTGAGTAGCAGGGACTACAGGTGTGCACCACCATGCCCGGCTAATTTTTGTATTTTTAGTAGATACAGGGTTTCATCATGTTGGCCATGCTGGTTTCAAACTCCTAACCTCAGGTGATCTGCCCGCCTCAACCTCCGAAAGCACTGGGATTACAGGCATGAGCCACCACACCAATCCTATTACATTCTTAAAAAAATGTTTGTTTGTTTGTTTTTGTAGAGATGAAGTTTCACTATATTACCCAGCCTGGTCTTGACTCCTGGGCTCAAGTGGTCCTCCTGCCTTGGCGTCCCAAAGTGCTGGGATTATAGACATGAGCCACTGCGTCCAGCCTGTATCATATTTTTATTCTGATATCTTTTGTAATTTTTTTTTAGTGAAGTAGGGAGGTTTATATTAGATGATCTTCCAAGGTAATTATCAGCTTGGACGTTATATGCTAATATGTCTTTTGTTTGTTTTTAAAATAAGTGTATATGTTTTAATTGTAAAATTTTTAAAACATCCAGAAAATGACGTAGCAAGTGCCTATTTATCCACCACCTAGAAATATAAATTGTGTCCATTTTTATCCCTTGGGGGAAAGGATGCAGTTATATAATCACTTTTAACAACCCCAACTGTTCAAGTCCTGTTACCCGTCTCTACACAAAGTAACAACTGTCTTGAGATTCTTAAGTAAATTTCACATCCTTGTTTTATACTTTTACTATACATGTGTACATGTATCTGTAAGTGATATGTGGTGTTGGTTTTTGTGTTAAATTTTTACAGATATGTATAATGCTGTCTTTCAATAGCTTGATTTTTTTAAACTCAGTATCAAGTTTTTGAGGTGTATATGTTGATGCATGTACATGTAGTTTATTCAGTTTCACTGCTGTATGGCACTTCATTTTATGCATAGATAAAATGTATGTATCCCACTATTGATGGATATTTTGAGTTGTTTTCTTTTTGTTATTATAAATAATGCTGCAGTGTTTATTTTTACATGAGTGTATGTGCAGGTGTTTTGGGAAAAACCGTAGAAGTGAAATTGCTGGTTACTAGATATTGGTAAATTCTTTTCCTAAATGGATATGCCCATGTATACTTTATCAGCATTATGTGGGCATTTCTAGCATCCTCACCCATACTTGGGATTGTCAGATTTTAAAATAGTTACTAATTTGAGGCATGTGAAATGCTATCTCATTTTAATTTACAGTTGCTTGATTATTCTGAATGGTAGGTAAAAGGATAGGAAATTTATTATTTTCATACAGTTTTAAATATCTCAAAAATAAATGTTTTTAAAGGAAAGGCACACTATCGTACAACATTTATGTTGAAAAGGACCATGAAGATCATTTCATCCAACCTTCTTACTTTACAGTGCAGCCAAAGAAAGTTACCAGAATAAGAGTAAAATATAAAATATTGCCCATTGTAGTATTCTCTGGTAGTATGAGCCTTAATTTTTGATGTAAAAATCATGTCTTTTTCTTTATGATTGTGCTTTTTGTTTAAGAAATCCTCTTTTTATATTGTCTGCTAATAGTTGAGGATTTTTTGTTACTCTTTGTTATTTGCATTTAGGTTCATCTGAAGGGAGTGAGGATTTTTTTTACTCTTTGTTATTTGCATTTAGGTTCATCTGAAGGGAGTTAGGATTTTTTATTTTAAATATGAAAAGCTAGTTGTTCCAGCATTAAGTATTGAATTTTTAAAATTTTGTATTGAGGTTAAATATACATACATAATTTACCATCTTTTTTAAGTGTACAGTTCATTTTTAATGATTTTTTAAGTGTACAGTTTTTTAAGTGTACAGTTCAGCAATAATAAATACAATTATGTTCTTCTGCCTTTGTCCTCTCACTCCCCACTTCGGCTGCTAGTAACCACCAGTCTATGCTTATCTTCTTGAGATATACTTTTTTAGCCCATGTATGAGTGAGAACATGTGGTATTTGTCTTTCTGTGTTTGGCTTATTTCACTTAACATAATGGCTTCTTGTTCCATCCATGTTCCTGCAAATTACAGGGTTTTATTCTTATTTTTATAGCTGAGTAGTATTCCACTGTGTGTATAAACTACATTTTAAAGTCTATTCATCCTAATTATTGAATTCTCCCCACCCCACCCACCCACCTTTTTTTTTTTTTTTTTTTTTGTCCAGGAGACAGGGTCCCCTCTCTTCCCCAGGCTGGAGTGCAGTGCCATGATCATAGCTCCCTGCATCCTTGAACCCCCTGGCCTCAAGCGATAGTCTTGCCTCAGCCTCCCAAGTAGCTGGGACTGCAGGCAGGCACCTCCAGGCCCTGCTAAGTTTTGTGGGGTTTTTTTTTTTTTTTTTTTGGTAGAGATGGGGTCTTCCTATGTTGCCCACTTTGGTTTGTTAGTTTTAGTAGTTTATAATTCCTTTGTATTATTGTGAACAAATAACAGTTATTTTGAAATAGAAGAGTGCTTTCTATTTAAAATTTTTCTTTGATAGGGTTCTGTCTACTTTCTGAGCCTTACCTTCCTGTGCATTCCCCTTTGGTCAGTACCATCTTACCACACAGGCTGCTTTTAGTTTCTTGAGTTATCCATCTTCCTTCTATCTTACAGGGCTCAACCTAAATATTACTCAGGGAAGCCTTCCTTGAGAGTCTTTCTTTTTGCACTCATTGGTTTGGGGCTTCTTTATATTATACTGTTAATTGAATTCTGAGTCGTGTTTATCTAAACTGAGATTAGGTAATTTATTTTGAGAACAGTAAATGTTTATCATCTGTTATTCTTTTTTTCATGCCCACATTCAGTTATTTGTAAGTGCTGAATGTATAAGTGTTCATCTACAGATAAGGATCAGTTCTTTTTTCCCCAACTAGAAATGTTACTCCAGTTGATAATAACAGCTCAAACGGAAATATAAGGCAGAGGTGAGAGAGTCACTTGAGGCCACAAATTGGAGACCAGCCTGGGCAACAAAGTGAGACCTTATCCCTATGAAAAATAAAATTAGCCCAGCTTGGGAGGCTGAGGTGGGGGGATTGCTTGAACCCTGGAGTTCCAGGCTGCAGTGAGCTGTTATCACACCACTGCACTCCAGCCGCAGTGACAGACCCTGTCCCTTAAAAAAAAAAAAAAAAATTATAACCAGCCACATTGAAGTATTTTGTAAGACATTAATAGAAGACTAAATGTTCTCATATGTTTACTGTTTGTGTTAAGTACGTATGGTTTTTAGAACAACAGTTTTCTATCAAGTGTGGTCTGGTTCACTTAGAATTAGATGGGGTCGATTTTTTGAAAAGCGTTTTGAAGTTAAATTAGAAGCTAATGGTTTTTTGTCACTAAATCAAATTTTGTTTTATGCGTTTAAGTGCTACATTTATTTGATAGGCAGATGAATGTAACAGATGAAACTTGAAAATAATGTAGCTATGATTCCTTCAAGGAAAAACCCACCTACCTTTAGTTCTTTTAGTATATTGCATTATAAGTCTTTTGTGTGTGCATATATAGCAGGCATAAATTGGCACAATTCTAGGTTTAATTTTAGGCTAGGCGCTATGGAAGTTTGAACTCTAATTACAGTGTAAAAATAACCCAGAGGAAAATTTCAGAATAATAAATCATTGGGACTATATGGTACAGATGTCCCTGTTTTCAGATTGTAGAATTGTTGACCAGTAGGAATGCTTTATGATTAAAAGCCAGGAAATTAAAGTAATTCTGATGATTTGGTATTTCTAAAGATTTTCATAGATGACAGTTGAGAACTACTCTCAGATGAGATTCTTCCATTGCTGGTAAGTCATGTAATAAAACACTTAAGTAAATATTTTAATGAGGAATGATAACATTTTAATATTGGCACATTGTGAGTCTACCTTCTGTAGTTAGTAGGTAAATAAGAAATAAACATACCTTATTTAAAAAAAAAAATTTCAAAGAACCCAAGGGAGGGGAGAGCCAAGGTGCACATTAGAAGGAGATTACAGTACTCTTCCAGTGCACAGTGGATGTGTTGTGATTCCAGAGTTCTATGTATGTATGACTGTGTAGCCCAGATTTACCAGCATGGGCTCAGTTTTAAATGTTAGGTTAGGCTCATAAATCATGAAAAGTTCCTAGGAATTCAAACATTTTTACATTTCCAGAAGAGAGCCTCTTGTATTTTGTGGTAGTTGCCCCACCATCCCTCAGATATTGGTGTGTAGAATCTATTTTTGAGGATGAGGAAATACAGAAAAGAAAAATAAAAAGCTATTTTTTTTTAAGTAGAAGAAGAAATGAAAGGTTTCTCTTTGCTTCATAGCCAATTCTAAAACTTAACAGTTGTTAAGTGTGTTTAACTGTAGAGGGAAAAAAATGCCTGGAAGGAAATTACCAATCAAATATAAAATGTAAGATAGCTGTAAAAGTACTGATATACATACAGCTTTTTTCCTTTTGGGGAGGCAGTATTTAAAAAAAATCCTACCAAACATATTCTCTAACTTTCAAAACTGTTAATAGCTTTATTGAGATAATTCACATACTATAAAATTCACCCTTTTAAAGTTTTTAGTATATTCACAGTTCTGTAGCCATCACCACTATTGAATTTTAGAACATTTTCATCATCCCCAAAATAAATCCTAACCTGTTAGCAGCCATTCCCCATTCTTTCCTGGCCCCTGGAAACCACTAATCTGCTTTGTCTCTATGAATTTATTTATTCTGGATATTTCATATAAATGGGAATCATACAGTATGTGTCCTTTTGTGTGTGGGTTCTTTTACTTACCATGGTATTTTCAAGGTATGTTCATTGACATGTATGTCTGGTTTTTTTGGTAACACACACTGTTGATTACTGTAGCTTTGTAGTAAGTCTTGAAACCAGGAAATGTGAGTATTCTAACTTTTTCAAAATTGTTTTGGGTCTCTGGGTTTCTCAAATTTCCATGGAATTCTAGGGTTAGCTTGCAAAAAAATGCAACTGGGATTTTAATAGGACTTGGATTTGTGTTGAATCTGTAGGTCTATTTGGGAAGTATTGCTACCTTAATACTGTCTTCTCATTCATGAGCATGGGATATCTTTCCATTTATTAAGGTGTTCTTTAATTTCTTTCATGTTTTGTAGTTTTCAGTATACAGGTCTTGTACTTATTACTTTAAAATTTTATTTCTAAGAATTTTATGTTTTGATGGTATTGCAAATTGAATTTTTTTAAATTTCATTTCAGGTTTTTAATTGCTTGTGCACAGATTTTTGTGTACTAAAACTTGTGTTTCATATAATTTTTTTTTCCTCTTAACTGTGTTATAGGAATCTTTCAAATGGTTGGCTACATACACATCCATCTGATTCACTTAGTAAACATTTCTTGAACACCTACTGTGTAGTGGGCCTTTTTTTCTAGGTCCTGGTAGAGACAGCAGTGTATAAAACCCACTCAGTCTTTTGCTTTCATGGCACTTAAATCCTAAAAAGAGATCGTAAAGATAGGTAAAATATATGTTACATGGTGCTAAGGAGAAGAAACAAATAAGGGAAGTGTTTGCAGGTGAAAAGGATGATGGGAAATTTTAGATAGGGTAGGTAGAGAAAACTTCACTGAAATGGTAACTTGGGTGAAGAACTGAGGGAGATGAGAGAGCTAGCCATGTGGATATTTGGGGGAAGAGCATTTCAGGCAGAGTGTAGTGAATAGGGAAACCCCAAAGTGAGAGTGCCTGATGTGTTTGAAGAACTCGAGGTGTGGCCAGTGTAGCTTTAGAAAAGTAAATGATGGGAAATAGAGAGAATGGAGGGTACAGATATTTTGATCATAATAAGGTGTTTGATTTTTACCGGTAAGTGAGATGGGAAGCTATTGGAAGTCTTTGAGCAGAGTAGTGAAAAAGTATGACTTATGTTTAGCAAGGTCACTCTGGTTGCTGTGTTAAGCATAGACTGAAAAAGGGGACAAGGGCAGAAACAGACCAATTGGTAGACCATTAGTACAGATTAAGACGTGACTGAAATGGACAGAGTGGTCACAGTGAGGGTGGTGAGAAGTGGTTGAATTCTTGATATATGTTGAAATAGAGTCCATAGGATTTGGTAGTAGACCAGATGAAAGTGGGAAATAAAGGGAGGAGTAAAACATGATGCCAAAGTTTTTTGACCAGAGCAGCTGAGAGAATGGAGTTGGATAGTTCTTATAAATTATTGCGTTAAATCTGTGCATCATATCACATGCCCACTTAACTACAGGTAATTTTACCATATAAGCTTTTGGGGGGAAAAGAGGAAAAAGAGAAAAAAGGAAGGAAAAGCATGTTTTAAAATATAATAAATTAGGCCTTAATGAAAAATTGTCCTTGAGAAACCTGAGATGGAATACTCTAAATCTGATGTGTTCTCTCAATCTTTAGAACTGAACTAGGAATTAACTCTGAGAGTTCATGATATGTTATGAGACCCTTTGCCTGTTTTGGAAATTAGGTTGTTTTCAATATTTGCTTTTGCAATGATGGTACCTGTTATTTTTTCTGTAAGGTAGATTCCTACAAATAAGATGTCAGGCCATTAGATCATGTCAATCTAAATATTTGATAGGTTTTGCCAATTACCTTTTAAAAAATAATTTTAGCAAGTTTCATTCGTTAAAATATATTAGGGACTGCTCATTTACCTTGTTTTGATTCATGTATATATAAAATCTGTTTAAGTCTTTATAAATAACCTGGGAAATTGCCTGGTTTTTTGGTCCATTTCTATTGTGGTGTTTGTTTTTTAAATTTGTAAGCATTCTTTATATATCATTTAATTCTTTATTATAATTTGCAAATATTATCTCTACCTACCTTTAATTTTATAGTATCTAGTCATGTGAAATTTTAAAGTTTTTATGTAGGCAAATCTCTCCCATCTTTTATGGTTTCTGGGTTTCAGCATGCTAACAAAGATGATATAAATATGATCTCATATATATATTACAAAAACTTTTTAGAGATAGGATCTCACTCTGTCACCCGGGCTGGAGCAACCATAGCTCCCTGCAACCTCAAACTCCTGGGCTCAAGTGATCCTCCTGCCTCAGCTTCCCAAGTAGCTAAGATTATAGACATGTGCCACTATAGCTAGTTGGTTTTTTTTTTTTTGGTTGGTTGGTTTTTTTTTTTTTTTTTGTAGAGAATGTATCTCAGTGTGTTGCCCAGACTGGTCTCGAACTTCTGGCCTCAAGCTATCCTCCCACCTCAGCCTCCCAAAGTGCTGGGATTACAGGCATGAGCTACTATACCTGGCCAATCTCTTGTATTTTCTTCTGATACTTTTGTGATTTTACTTTATAGACTTTAATTTACAAAGTTAGATCTGAGCATTCAGCATATTTTTGGATATGGTATGATACGGTTTAGATCTGGATTGCATTTGTCATGGTTTAGGAATTATATCTACCTTTTATTTTCTTCCACTTGGGTAGCTGATTGTCTTGTAAGGCATCCTTTCCCCACTGATAATGCCACCTTTTTCTATATTAAGTTCTCACAAACTTTGAAAAAAATCAAGTTTATTGATGTATAATTGATAAACAATGAAATGCACCCATTTTAACTGTATAGTTTTATTGATTTTGATAAATATATACACTATCACTGCTACTACAATCAAGCTTTAGAACAATTGAATTACCTCCAAAAAGTTCCTTCCTGTCTGTAGTCATTTCTCCCTCTTGGCCCCAGGCAACCACTGATCTGTTTATTAGTTTTCCTACTCTAGAATTGCATATCCACGGAATCAAGTAACATATACTCTTCCATGTCTGGTTTCTTTCACTTGGCGTGTTTTTGAGATTCATCCAATTTGTGTTTGTCACAGATTTTTGTTTGTTTCGTTTTTTTAAATACAATATGACTATACCACAGTTTGTTCATTCATTTTCTGGTGAACATTTAAATTGTTTTCAGTTTTAGGCTGTTGCGAATAAAGGTACTGTTTTGTGTGCATGTTTTTGTGTGAACATATGTTTTCATTTTTCTAGGGCAAATACCTTAAATTGGAATTACTGGGTCACATGGTAAGTTTATGTTTAAATGTATAAGGAACTGCCAAACTATTTTCCAGATGATTATACTACTTTACATTCCCATCATCAGTGTATGAGAGTTCCAGTTCTCCAAATGTCAGCATTTGATGTTCTCAGTCTTTAATTGCACACGTTCTGAGAGGTGTATAGTGGTATCCCATTGCAGTGTTTTTTTTTTAAAGTGGTACTAAAATACACAACATCAAATATACCATTTTAACTATTTTTAAGTGTACAGTTCAGTGACATAAAGTACATTCACATTATTCTGCAGCCATCACCGCTATCCATCTCTGAAACTTTTTCATCTTCTCAGTCTGAAACCCTATCCATTAAACAGTAACTCTTCATTGCCTACTCTCCCTATCTGCTGGTAATCACTATTCTACTTTATATGTGAATTTGACTCTTCCAGGTACTTCATATAAGTGGAATCATACGATTTTTGTCCTTTTGTGTCTGGCACATTTCATTTAATAATAATAATGTCCTTGCGTTAGGCCATTCTTGCGTTGCCTTAAATGAATATCTGAGACTGGGTAATTTAAAAAGAAAAGAAGTTTATTTGGCCCCTGGTGCTGCAGGCTGTACAAGCATGGCGCCACCATCTGCTCAGCTTCTGGGGAGCCCTCATGGTGAGTTTACTCATGGTGGAAGGCAAAGGGGGAGCAGGCGTGTCATATGGCGAGAGCAGGAGCAAGAGAGAGGGTGGGGAAGTGGCACACCCTTTTTAAACGACCACATCTCCTGCGAACTCACTCTGTATCCCAAGGAGAGCACCAAGCTATGAGGGATTGCTCCCATGACCCAGTTACCTCCCACCAGGCCCCACCCTCAACATTGGGGATTATATTTTAACATGAGATTTGGGCAGGACAAATATTCAAACCGTATCAGTCCTCAAAGTTCATTCATGTTGTAGCATGTATCCAAATTTGATTCTTTAAGGTTGAGTAATATTTCATTGTGTGCATATATCACTTTTTGTTTTATTTATTTATTTGTCAGTGGACATTTGGACTCTTTGTAACTTTTAACTATGTGAATGATGCTGCTATGAACATTGGTATATAAGTATCTGTTTGAGTCCCTTCTTTTAATTCTTTTGGTTATGTACTTAGGAGTGGAATTGCTGGGTCATATGGTAATTGTATGTTTAATTTTTTTAGAGACTGCCATACTGTTTTCCACAGTGACTGCACCATTTTACATTCCCACCAGCAGTGAATAAGGGTTCCAATTTCTCTGCATCTTTTCTAACACTTGGTAATTTCTGTTTTTTATTTAAAATAATTGCCGTTCTAATGGGTGTAAAAAGTCATTATGGTCTTAATTTACGTTTTCTTCATGACTGCTGTTGAGAAGTTTTCTTCTTTTGTGTGTCCGTTCAAATATTTTCACATTCTTTTCAGAACATATGTTCTTTGTCAGATAGATAAATGTATTTCTTCTGTATCCTTACTGGTTTTCTGTCCACTTACTAATTACCGAGAGAGGAATGTTGAAATCTTCAACTATAATTTTGAGTTTATCTTCCTTCTGCTCTGTTCATTTTTTCTTCATATGCTTTGAAGCAAAATCTTTAAAGTTGTGTCCTTAGGTGTGTTCACATTTAGGACTGTTAGATCTCCTTGATTAATTGATGTCTTTATCATTATGAAATGTCTCTGTTTATCGCTGGTAATGTTCCTTATCTAAAGTCTACTTTGATATTAGTGTATCCATTCCTTTCTTATGATTAATTTTTGCACATTATATCATTTTGCTGTGTTTTTATTTTCAACTTATTGGTCATTTAATGTCTTTCTTTTAGATAGCATATAGTTGCATCTTGCTTTCAGATTGACTTTTTACGATCGTTGCTTTTTAATTTGATTAAGTCCATTTACATTTATTGCAGTTGGCAATATAGTTGTGTTTAAGACACTATTTGTTTTCTATTTGTCTAATCTTTTCTTCCTTTTCTGCCTTCTTTTCGGTTAATGGAGCATTTTTGGAATTTTGTATTGTCTCCATTATTAGCTTGTCCCTCTGTTTTTTTTCCCCCCAGTGATACTTCTAGGATTTACAATATGCACCTTTAACTTACCTCAATCTACCTTCAAAAATATTATTCCTCTTAATGTATAATGTAAGAATTTTGGAATAGTATACATCCATTTACTCTCCCTCATTCTTTTTGGTATTATGATCTTAACATTTTACTTCTATATGTGTTACAGATTCCACAGCAGCGTTTGAAACTATTTCTTTCAAAGGCCAGTTGTCTTACGAAGAAACTTAAAAACTAAGAATAACATTCCTTTATATTTACCTTCATATTTACCATTTTTATTTATTTTCCTTTGTGGAGATTCCTTTTTGTAGATCCAAGTTTGTTGCTGGTGTTATTTTCCTTTTACTTGAAAAAATTTCTTAAACATTTCTAAAGTATAGGTCTACTGGCTACAAAATCTTTCAGCTTTTGTTTGTATGGAAATGTCTTTATTTCACTCTTCATTTTATCGTACAATTTTTCAAACCACACAGACTTTAAAATAATTGTAGAATATAATTTCACAACATTTTGTTCTATTTTTGTCTTCTATCTTGTCCATCTATCCATCCTGTCTTCTTCTAGTGTCTTTTTTTATGCTTTTCAAAGTAAGTTGCAGTTGTTAGTATACCACACCCTTAACTTCAGCATGTATGTTAACTAAAACTTAGTAGTTTAGTATTTTTAACTAGAATTTACTATGCTGTTCCAGTTATTTATTGCTGTGTAATACATTGCCCCAAACTTAGTGCCTTAAATATCAGCAACTATTTATTTTGCTCATGAATCTCTCATTTGGTCAGGGATTGGCAAGGAGAGCTTGTCTTTGACAATACATTGTAACAACTGTTTACATAGCATTACATTGTATTTGGTATTATAAGTAATCTAGAGATGGTTTAACATATTTGAAGATGCATGTAGGTTATATGCAAATACCATGCCATTTTATATAAGGGATTCGAAGCATCCTTGGATTTTGGGATCCATGGGAGTCCTGGAACCAGTCCTCTGTAGATAGTTGAGGTACGACTGTAGTCTTTGGATTGAAAGACTCACTAATTTCACTCAGATTCAAGGAGAAGGGCCATAGACTCCACCACCTGATGAAAAAATGACAGTGTTACATTGTTAAGAGCATGTGGAATGGCTTCTATTGTGACCATCTTTGGAAAATACAGTTGACCACATATACCATTTCATGAGCTGTGACAAATGTATACACCTTTGCCAGAAAGTTCTATCAGGGTATAGAACCTACACCTCTTCCTAGTTATTCCTTCCCCCCACACCACCCCTAGAACCTAACATTGTTCAGATTGTTTTCATCTTAGTTTAGCTTGCTCAGAACTTTATGTAAGTAGAGTCATACAATACTTATATGTTGTAAAAAGTTTCTTTTTGCTCAACATAATGTTTTTGAGATTCATCCATATTGTTGAATGTTTCGGTGGTTTGTGACTTCATCTATTAAGGGACACCTGGGCTGTTTTCAGTTCCCAGCTATTATAAATAAAGGTACAATGAACATTTGTGTAAAAAAAGAAGTCTCTGTGTGGACATATATGTTTCTTTTTTCTTGGTTAGTTGATGTGTTTTTCTTTCAGCATTTGTTTTTGATGAGAAGTCTGGTTATACAGTCATGTGCCGCATGCTGACATTTCAGTCAACAAGAGATCATAATTGACAATAGTCATTTAAGATTATACCACCATATTTTCACTGTACCTTTTCTAGGTTTAGATGTATAAATACTTACACTTTGTTACAGTTGCTTACAGTATTCATTCAGTACAGTAACATGCTGTACAGCTTTATAACCTAGGAGCACCCGGGCTATACCATGTATCCTAGTTCTGTAGTAAGCTATACCATCTAATCTAGATTTGTGTAAGTACGTTCTATGATATTTGCACAATGATTACCATGCTGAGAGTTGTTGGGGTTTTGTTTTTTTTTTCTTTTTGAATCTGTACATTTACGGTTTTCCTTAAATGTGGAAGATTGTTGCCATTGTTTCTTCTATATATATATATTTTTTTACCACCTTTACTCCTCTTTCATCATTTCCTCTTTTTCTGGGACTCCAGTTACACATATGTTAGACTGTTTGGTATTATCCACAGGTCATTAACATCATATTCATTATTTTTCAGTCTTTTTATTTCCCTGTGCTTCAGTTTGCTTTGTCTTCTATTTTACTGTTTTTTCTCCTCCCTTGTTAAATAATTTCAGATATTTCGCTTTATATTTCAAGAAATTCCATTTGATTCATTTTATTCATGTATTTTTTTGAATTCTTGAGCATATTTGTAATAGCTGTTTGAAAATCAGGTTACTTATTGATTTCTTGAATTTTTTCACTCTGAATTTGTTGGTTGGTTTTTTTCTCTTGGTCATGGGTTGTATTTTCCTAGTATTTATTTTATTTTATTTTTTGTTTTTTACATATTTAATGATTTTTTAAGATTGGATGCTGGACATTGTAATATTTTGTTGTTGGGTGACTAGATTTTGTTTTCTTTTAGAGTGTTTTGTTTTGTAGCCACCTAAATAACTTGCTGGTCAGTTTTATCCCTTCAGGGCTACACTGGAGTTTGTCTAGAGAAGGCTTTGCTTTAATGGTAGTAGCTCCTACCTAAGGCATGATCCTTCTGAGTCTTTACTAAATGCTCCCAGTGTCACCGTGTTCTCTTCACTCAGGTTAGAGAGAATTTTAGGAGTCTCCCAGTCCTTTATAAGTACTGGGAATATTTCAGCTTACTGCCCCTCTTTCACTAGCTTCATGGAGTCACTTACCTTAATCGTGTACAGTTAGTACTCAGCAGTGGACTCTCAAATGGCAGATTTTTGAAGCCATTTCTCTGCCTTCTCAGACAAGCACTTGTCTGGCACTTGTCATCAATTTTACCCACTTCAGCTTTCTCAGCTCTGATCTCTTGATTCTGACTTTAGTAAAACTGCTGTCTTCTCATTGGATTTCCCCTCCGTTGACTGCAGGTTGGAAATTACCTCCAGGCAGACATCCAAGCAGTGGATGGCTCACCTCCTTTGTTTTTGTCCTTTCATGCATTATAGTCCTGTGCTGCCTGTTATCCAAGGTCTGAAAATTCTCGTTTGAGAAGGAGCAACTGACAGATACTTTCGGATCTTTCTCTGAAATTAACTTTCTGTTGTGCTTACCTCTTTGTCTAATGCTAATACCATATGAGGTTTTTTTTTTTTTTAGAATGTTTTAAGCTATACACTTCTAAGTGTATAGCTTGTTGCACTTTCACACACTGAGCACCCGTTTAGCTAGCATTCAGATCAAAAAACAGCAGCAGCTCCTGCGTAGCCCCTTGTGCTCTGTGTCACTACCCCTTTTCTTCCATGCGTAACCACTGTCCTGACTTCTCATAGCATAGATTAGATTTGCCTGTTTTCATCCTTTATCTAACTAGAATCAAGCACATTTAGTTGTGTCTGACTTCTTTCAATGTATTTGTGAGATTTATTCACATTGTTGGTTGTAGTAATTGTTTATGATAGTCACTGTATATTCCATTTTAAGAATGGAAGTGATATTCCATTTTAAGAATATGCCATAGTTTAATCTGCTGTTACGGACATTTAATCATTTTTGGTTTGGAACTGTTAAGAATATTGCTGCTGCTCTAAACATTTCAGTGATTGTCTTCTTGTGAATATGTTTACTTCTGTTTGGTATACTTAAGAGTGAAATTTTTAAGTCATAAGGTATGCATATATTTAGTGTATACTCAGTTTTTTAAAGGCGTGCTGATTTTAATTATACCATTTAAGTTAATATGTTTTAATATCTGGTAGAGAAAGGAACATTATTAGAAACAATTGTTTTGGTTATTCTTACATATTTAGTCTTTGAAAAAACGTTTCTTAAATTGGCATTTACTTATATTTGTGTTAATTTGGGAAGAAATGGTATCTTTGTTCATCTATGAGTCACATTTGGAACTAGCTCAAAGGCCATGGGTCCTGATTCCTTTTTTTTTTTTTTTTTTTTTTCTTGTAGAGGGGAGGTATGGTGTCAAGAAAACATAGTCACCATTATTACGAAAAGTAAAATATGGAAGAGATGATCCCTACCATCAATCAGCTTACAACTAGAGGCACTGACAAATGTATACAGATAGCTGTAATGTAAGGTATAACATAATAAATATAAGGAGAAATTAATAAATTATTTTATGGTATTAAGAATGTATAATAAGACATGAAGGAGATGGTGATTATGTATAAGAGTTTAGATAACCCTGTGAGATACAGTGTTTAGAATGAGGCCAGTTTTTAACATGGCATGATAGGTGGGTGGGGGATAGAGGTTAGTAATGGATAGAGGACCATTTCCGAGTGAAGTCTCCTCAGAAGCAAAAGTATTGAAGTCAGAAACACAAATATCCAGTACATTATAGCCAATAGTCAAATGATGGGACTAGATCTGGTAACTGGTGATGATGTCATATAGTGGGCAGTAGTGCTGGGATGGCTGGGGTCAGGGCCACATGGCAAGGGCCTCAAATAAAATGTGAAGGAGTTAGAAATTTATTCTGTTGGCATGAGAAGGTGTTAAGGCTTTTGAATATAGAATGATATGTGTAACTTTGAGTTTTTAGGAAGATAATTCTAGTGGCAAAGTTGAGGATAAAGGCAAAAGGGAAACCAGATGAAATAATGGGGCACTGTAGTAGGACAGTGTTGGTAAGTTTGAGGAAAAAAGGAGTAAGAGATATTTTTAAGGAAATTCATAGGGTTTGAGTATAAATTAGAAGGCAAGTACAAGGGAATAAGCATGGTCTTTAGAATCAGACAAATTAGGGTTTGAATCTTAACCTTGCATTTACTAAAGGACTGAAAACAAGTTCCCTAAGGGAAAAATTTTCTCTTTTGTAAGATGCTTATTCTATAAACATTTGCAAGCACTGGAAGTATAAAAGCAAATGATACACATGTTCTCTTGAAGTCTGGTCTAGTCTGTAAGAAGAGGCTGCACTGGCAGGTTTTGACCAAATTGTGTAGAATCTCATCTGACATGATTGGGAGCTTTGGCTTTATTCTGGAAGCAACTAAAAGCAATCAAAAAAGACTGGGGAATAGTGTGGGAATGTAGAAATGTAGGGGAATTTCTAAGGATGAATTGGTAGCAATTGGTAAACAATTTGATATACTGGGAAAGAGAGAGACTCTTTAGAATATGACTGAGAATCTTCCAATTTGAGCAGCTGGACTGATAGTGCTACCATCATTACCTCACAGGGTTTTTCTTAGTGTGTCTTGTAAATCTTGCTTGTCCCTCATAAAGAATGGTTTTCCTTTTCTTCAGACTAAGGACTTTTTATTACAGTACACAACTTAACACCCCCTGTATCTCTCCATCACAACACTTAACTGTGCATTGTTATTGCATAATTAATTGTGGTTTTTATTTGTGCCCATTTCCTTTACCACATGAGGACAAGAAATTATGTCTAGTTTTTCTACCTCTGCATCTTCATCCACCTAGTAGGCACTCAAAATCTAGTAGACAGTTTTTGAATTAATGATTATGAAGAATTTGAAGGCTGAACAAGTATCAACCTACACAGTGGTTAGGGCAAATAAAAATGAGGGGGAGAAAGTAATGAATGGCACCAATTTTTTTAGTTCTTAACCAGGACAGTGAGATTAGGCAGAGTGAGTTCTTTGGGAAAATAATTGAGTTTGATATTAGATACGTTGAATGTAGATGTTAATGAGACATCCAAATGGATGTGTACCGTTGGTAATATGTAGTTGCAGGCATACCATGCCAGACATAAGGACTTAAAGATACAGAGTTAGGGGTTCGTAAGCATAGAGGTGCTGTGGGAATGGATGACATTGCGCAGAAAATTGGTTTAGGTTAAGAAAAGTGGCTATTGACAGAAACTTGGAGAGAGGCCATGTATGAGGTAGGAAGATGAACTAGCAGAAGACCTTATTGCCTTTAGAGAGATGGAAGAAAATGAGTGGATACAACATTAGGGAAGCCAGAGGAGGTGAGGAGTCATTAGCAGTCTTAAAAGCTACAAAAATTAAGTAGGATTAAGGGGCCAAAGCACTGGGAATATACAGAAATGATGGAAACTTTACAAGAAAAATTTCAGTAGATAGAAAAATAGCAGCTGAGCTAGTGGTTTTCACGTCTTTTTGGCAGTAAAAGGAAAGAAGATAAAGAAATGGTACTCTGAGGAGCTAATGGAGTTGAGGGAATTATGTTGCAAGTATTATTTGAAAGCAGTATTTAAAACTTTTTAAGTCTTAACTGCAGAATGGACTGGAATGAGGAGAAACTAAAGCAGGAGGACTTAGGAAAATTGTTGGAGTAGTCCTTTAATTGTGAAATGTGTAAACGGACAAAACTTAGACAGTTTTAATAAGTAGCATTATCCATAAATATAAGACACCATAAACATGATGCAAAGGAGAACAGAAGTGTTGGGTGTTATAATAAAAAGTGATAGAAAAAAACAGTTTGTGAAATTAAGTTTTGAAACAGCTTTAGAAGGAGGTGAAGGAAAAATAGAAATGAATAAAATGAAAATTTTAGGGAGGTAGATATAGATCAACATAGGCATTTATTATTAGACTGTACTTATTCATAAGATTATTAGACTGAGCCCTCTGTTGAAGAGAGAAAGTAAGAGAACTATGTCTGGTATTAGGATTCTTATGGTTAAATTGGCAAGTGAGTGTGCCTAATATTTGTAGTGCTTACAGTTTTTGTTATTCTGTATTTTTATAGATTTGGTATATTTCCTCCATGATTATGTGTTCCTAACTCATAATTTGGAAGGCAGGGCTTCTTAAAATGAGATCTGTGTGTCATGTGAAGTATATGTTAAAATGCAAATTCATTTCTGCGTTCTTGGGTTGGTCTGAAAAAAATTTTAAAAAAATTCATGAACCCCTACTTCATGCACTGAATGAAAATCTTTGCGAGTAGAGCCCAAGTAGTTGCATTTTTAGATTTCCCCAGGTAATTCTATTATAGACTGAAGTTTGAAAGTCAGTCTCTAAAACCTTAAAAGTTGGTTAATTTTATTTCAAATTGTTTTATATGCAGTGTATTCACTTTCTACCATCAACCTCTAGGACACTGGATAGGTTTCTTAACCTTTGAGATTTACTTTCTTTATATGTAATGCAGTACATGAAAGGACTTTATTTTTGTTCCATTGAGGAATGTTCTGATTGTATACAAACAAGTTAAGAATTTACAGTGATAATTTAGGGGCTTGCTTTAAGCTTCAGGATTTTTTTTTAAGAGTTAAGTTTTGATATATATTAAGTGGTTGATTTAATAAATTATAATTATCGTCGTATATTGAAGTCCTGTTTTGTGCCAGGTAGGCATTATACTATAACTTTTTAACGCGTTTTCTCTGCTACAATAACCTGACATTGGAGACTCAAGGGTCAGAGGGTCGGCCCAAGGCTGCTACTCTAGAAAGTGGTAGATGCCCAGATTTGTACCTAACATAGCCGATGCTTAGCATATAGAATTTAATTAAAAACAAAATTGCTATAGGTATTTGAAGGGATTAGAGGGATATAGTCAAATAGTTTTCATATGTGTTTAGCCCTTTTGGAGGGAGGATGGAGTAAATAAATAGAAGGCACTAAGCTTTATGGATGAATATGGGAAATATGGCTTTGCCTGCTGAAAGCACTCAGGCCACAGGGCCTGCCTACCTATGCTTTCCTCATCCTGGCAACAGCAGTAATTTGTTTCTTGATACGTTTTTGGATGTTCATAATTATAGAAAATAAATTTGACTTTATGATGAAATTTAGTACCTTTTTTTTTGAAAGTTTATCCAGTTGTTTATGTAAAAAGAATTGAGTGAGGTGTTTTATATTTTAGGTTAAAAATCTGTAAGAGCCTGATTTTAGAATTCACCAGCTCCTCAGAAGTTTGGCGAAATATGGTATGTTTTTGTTTTATTTTTTGGAATTCGTATTGCATGTGTATCTTAATGTCATAATAATGACAGATGTGTTCAGCAAATTTTGGCCCCTGCCATTTTTAAAGCATTGTGTCAGGTGCTCACTAACTACACTTCCAAGACTGTATGAGGGACCCAGGTAGGGTGCTGAAAAAATTTACAAGAGATTAGTGTGCTATGAGAGGTAAAATAATATGCATAAAAAGATTGAGAGGGCAGGTTTGGATTTTGGGCTATGAGTATTAATAATAGCTTTCATTTGTTGTTGTTGTTGCTGCTGCTGCTGCTGCTGTTGTTGTTTTTGAGACAGAGTCTTGCTCTGTTGCCCAGGCTGGAGTGCAGTGGCACCTTCTTGACTCACTGCAACGTCCATCTCCCAGGTTCAAGTGATTCTCATGCCTTGGCCTCCCAGGTAGCTGGGATTACAGGCGTGTGCCACCACACCTGGCTAAGTTTTGTATTTTTAGTAGAGACGGGGTTTCACCGTGTTGGCCAGGCTAGTCTCGAACTCCTGGCCTCAAGTGATCCACCCGCCTTGGCCTCCCAAAGTGCTGGGATTACAGGCGTTAGCCACCATGCCCAGCCATTTGTGAGCACATTATGTCAGGCACTGTTCTGAGATACTTAGATGTTAGCTTGTTTATCCATGACAGCTCTATGGAATAGGTACTATTATCCTAGTTCTACCTATAAGGAAACTGAGACTCGGAGAGGTTAAGTAACTTGCCCAAGATTTCTCAGCTAGTGAATGACCAAACAGAGACATAATTCCAGCCTGGCCTTGGAGCCTTTTGAGCACCGGATCTCATAAAAGAGGGGACTGGAAGAGAGGACTTGACTCTAGTTTTCAAAATACATATAGCTCTTTAATTACTTTGAGGTCAATTAGTCAATTAAAAGATATTTTAACTTTATTATTTTTGTGTTTACAAGATGGAAAGTTAGACTTGTTTGAATCTTCTAATTCCACATACCATTAGTCTCTTGAGAACCCAAGGGGAAGCTGTATCATGACCACATTGTTTATTTTAGGGAAGATGGTGTTTCCCATATGACCTCAGCAATGTCTAAGTTCTTATTAGGAAATGTATAGTTAGGATAGGAATATCTGGGAGATTGCGTTATTTCTTACAGATACTATAAATCCCATTTATTGGAATCCCCTGCAATTATTTTTATATATTCAGGCCAATCCTCACCTAATCTGGATTTTGAAGCCCTGCGTTCATAGCTGCATAGGTATGGGCTCAAACATTCATGTTTTAACCGTTGGTATTCGCAGATACCTTGCTGTTTTATATTGGGTTCTGAATCCACACTGGTAGCCACCTTTTACGCTTGACTATTGTTGCTTTGAGGATGTTAATTATGAAATGTTTCTTCCTCCTAATTTCCTCATCTTTCCGTAGTTGATGCCTCAGATTTGGCCTGGATAGGGGAATCGTGAGGGGAAAGAACTAGTTGCACAAAATGACCTTTTGATACTGGGATATTTCAGATGTATGGTATCTTTGCCAGAACTACAGTGTCAGTAAAGAGGCCTGCTAAATTTGAACTGTGACAATCAGAAAAGTTCAGCTAAGGCCATGTAAGGGGTTAAAAAGATATTTGGTTGAGGGAGGAGGATATGCTTTCATCTTTTGCCATACTTTTTCATGAAATTAAATCTTAGTAGATTTATGGCCAAGAAAGAGTAGAATATATTTTTATGCAGTACTTAAGGGGTTTTGACTGATGTTTTTTATTATTATTATTATACTTTAAGTTTTAGGGTACATGTGCACAATGTGCAGGTTAGTTACATATGTATATATGTGCCATGCTGGTGTGCTGCACCCATTAACTCGTCATTTAGCATTAGGTATATTTCCTAATGCTATCCCTCCCCCTCCCCCCACCCCACAACAGTCCCCAGAGTGTGATGTTCCCCTTCCTGTGTCCATGTGTTCTCATTGTTCGGTTCCCACCTGTGAGTGAGAACATGCGGTGACTGATGTTAAATGACTTTACGTACATACAGAATTAGTGGGACTAGACTTTGTGTTTATGTGTGTGTGTTTATGTGTATGTGTATAACTATTCCATTAAGCAGTTGCCCTCCTTGGTGACTGATTGCTCTATCAGCTTAGGAATCTTTTGACTGAATTTGTCCGTATTTGAAAGATCTCAATCTGTGTTCTGAATCTTTACTCATTTACATATACTTAAATCTTGAAACCCAGTATAGCAAAACTAAGCCAAAACAAACAAAAAAATCCATCCCTTGATAGGAAGTCAGTATATCTGGGTTTTAGTCAGTCCTTCAACACTAGTTCCAAAATCTTGGGCAAGTCAGTTAATCACTCGGAGGCTGCTTAATTTTTTTTTTTTTAATTCTTAGTATATTATCTGTCTTGATTAGGTAAAGCCAAAGTTATAAGACTCAAGGTACTATTGACCAAAATGCTTCAGAAACTATAACATTACATAAAAGTACAAGGAATTATTACATTTTCTCAAATGAAGAGATCATTTAAGAAAAACAAAATGCTGGAAAATAGTCCTTAAAACCTTTTCTATAATAATTACTCTTCTGATGAATTTTACGTTGACACCTAATTTGAAGCTTTGAATATTATTTTTTGAACAATGAATTGGGTTTATATATTAAAGTGTTCTAACCAAAGGTTTGTTTAATTTATTAGAGTTATTAAGCCTACGCTCAGATCAAGGTAGCAGCTAGACTGGTGTGACAACCTGTTTTTAATCAGTGACTCAAAGCTGTGATCACCCTGATGTCACCGAATGGCCACAGCTTGTAAAAGGTAATTTTGAATTATTTTACAGCCTTTAAAAGGCTGTCATTGTAAAGTGAAATACATACTGTAAAAATGAAGACAATGTATAGTTGGCAGGAATACTGCTAAGAATAGTGGGCCTGAGAGTTGACCTACTTCATTTAATCTCCTTAAAATATTTTAGTGTCTTTTTTTCTCATTAAAAGTATCAGTAGCCACTATCAAAGACCTATCTGTATGTATAAACAGGAAAGTATTTCTCAAAAAAACTTCAAGGTTTTAAACATTTTACTATAAACATTATAGAAAACATTAAAAATTTCTTAATATGCATTTTAAAGTATGCCTTTTATGTGGTGAACGTTTTAACTAAACATTTCTCTAGAAGTTTTTATAACATTAATAAAACTAGTATACTTTTCTCTCCTAGAGAGTTACAGTGGAGGTAAAAGGAGTGGCTTGCAGGATGGAGAAGCTGCACCAGTGTTATTGGAAGTGAGCCACCATTTGAATTTGCTAGCTCATGCTGCAGTATTCAGATTAGTGGGTGTTTTGTGATCATATTTTCTGCGATTCAAATCAAGACCTAAAATTGATTCTCATTCTGAGATTTACATTTTATTATCTAATGTTATTTGGTTATTGTTTCAGTTTTAAAATTTCTTTTCTGACTTGTTATTCTGACACACTTTAGGATAACCTAAGTCAATAGTTTAATACAAAAATTTCCCTTTGATTATATGTTTTGAATTAGGTTATATGTTCTGCATTTACAAGCACATACAGGATTCTTACTTCCAGCAACTTGGCAGTAAAAGAATAAGTAGACTCTTTAGGAGCCAAAGTCAAGCTTGGGAACTGTTGCTAGGTGGTATATATTTCATAGTTTATGTTTGTTTGTTTCCAAGACAAGGTCTCACTCCATCGCCCAGGCTGGAGTGCAGTGGCACGATCACAGTTCACTGCAACTTTGACCTTCTGGGCTCAAGTGACCCTCCCACCTCAGCCTCCCAAGTTGCTGGGACTAAAGGCACCCACCACCACACCCGGCTAAGAGACGAGGTTTCATCATGTTGCCCAGGTTGACCTTGAACTCCTGAGCTCAAGTGGTCCTTATGTCTTGACCTCCCAAAGTGCTGAGATTACAGACATGAACTACCACACCTGGCATATGTCATAGTTTTGAGAGTTTGAATTCTAACCTCGGGACTTTTTTTGGTAACTTATTTATAATATTCTAGAAATATACTGTTATTAGGATGAGTAGAAATTCATTCAGACAGAAATTATTATAAATTACTGCAAGAAAAATGTCTGCTAGTTCTGCATATATTCATTTTTCTCTTGATTAAAAAACAATTTCCAATTTGAGTAGAACAACTTTGCTATGTTTAATAGACCCAGGACAGATTTATTTTAAGGTAATAATCTTTCAATCCTTCTTCTTCTATACTGGATTGGTTTAAATTACTTAGCTTGTCTTATCAGTGGTTTTTAATAGCCTACTTTAATATATGTAAAAAGTAGTAATTAATATGTTACAGTTTGGTGGCAAACATTTTGATGCCAAAGTTCACATATTCTCTTGCTTAGGGAACAGAAATTGGGAAGATAGATGTAGTTATCATTTGATAATGTATTTAAACTCTATCCCATTTCAGGATCTCAAAACTTTGTAACAGTTACATATTGTACTTCTAAGACTTAGATTTGTTTTTCTTCTTGTGTCTTACCTTTTTGCAGTAATATTTTTATTTTCCTATCATCATGTCCTCATTTTTTCCCTCTCTTCTCTTTCCCTGTTAATTTTGAAAGTTTTGCTGCCTACGTGTTTGAAAACTTCTAATCTGCCTCTCTTCCCTCAGTGCCAGCAGGTTTATTTTTTGTTTTGCAAGCCAGCTCTGCCTCCTTACAGTATGACATCTGATGCTGGAGGGTCGCACTTTCAAAAATGAGTCAGCTGGTACATGGGGTTATCATCAATTTTTAGCTCTTCTGTCTGGGAGATACAAGTTTGGAAGCAATCTTGGGGTACTTACCCACAAGGCTGGTGGAGACCAGGTGTGTCACATAGGTGATTTGCTTGCTCCCTGGGGGAGAGGGTGGAGTGAAATTTTTGCATTTGTGTCACAGCCAAGTCACTGCCACCTCCAGCATGCCCCAGTTTTTAGTTCTTATGTAATTTTGTGCAAAATTGAAAATTTAAATACATTGCAAAGAAGATCTAAAATAAATATTTGAGCTGCTGGAGTCTTTTTTTTTTTTTTTTTTCCTTTTCCATTCTTGTCCTTGGAATCTGAATGAATTGCAGTGAGGGTAATTTTGAGAGTCTGATAAAGAAGTGAGGGGTTGTTTTTTGTTTTTTTTTTTTTTTAGCTAAGAAATTTAGAAAACAGGTTTGTGTGTGTGTGCGTGTGTGTGTGTGTGTGTGTGTGTGTGTGTGTGTGTGACTGATTTTAAGATTCTTGTTAGAGTTGCTTAAAGTTGGAAGCCTAAAGTCAGTGAGAAGTTCACAAATCAGGACTTTGTAATGCCAATTTGAAAATTTAGCTTTTGACCTCAAAAAATATTTTTTATCTAGTTTGGGAATTTATAAGTGTTAGAAATTAATATTATATTGACTCATTCATTGTTGCTGATGCTGTTTATAAAAGTGAATAGATAGGGAAATACTGATTCATATCTTGTGAAATGAAAATGAAAGGCTTTTTAGTGACTTAGAATTTTAAATATTTCTACATAAGAGAGCAGTAGTATATTTAGAAATAACAAAGTAACTGGCAACTGTTTAAAACTGAAGTTAATTCACAGCTATCCAGTGCAAAACTTCACCTCAGGTGATACACTTTTGACAGGTAATACATACAGTAAGTGTATTTTTAGGGAAACAGTTTCATTGTTGAACCAAGATAATCATCATTAGAATGTTGTATCTGATTTAAGTGTCTTTAAACTTACCAAGGTATTAGATTTTAGTTTGAATTGTCTGGAGTAGCGGTAGCGGTTGGCACATTTGTTCTTAAAGGGCCAGAAAATAAATATTTTAGGCTTTATGGGCCATGTGGTTTCTGCCACAAGTCCTCAGCTCTGTTCTTTTAGTGTGAAAGCAGCCATAGATGATACCTAAATGAATGAGTATGGCTGCATCCCAATAAAACTTCATTTACAAAACTACATGGCTGGCCTAAACTTTAGTCTGTCTGCCTAGGGAGTAGTTTACTGAGCCACTAATCTAAAGTTTAATACTGTGAGTGAATACCAGTGAGTACCTTTGTTAATGTGGATAACCAATACTTGGCTATAGGAAGTTTTTTAGTTGTGTGTTTTATTACACGTATTTGACTTTGTGAATAATTATGGCTTATAATGGCTTGTCTGTTGGTATCTATGTATAGCGTTGACAGTTTCCTTTAAAAAAACATGCATAGAGTTTTTTAATAGTCCAACCCTTAAAATAAATGTGTTGTATGGCCACCTGATCTGACCACTTTCTTTCATGTTGACATCTTTAATTTTAAAACTGTTTTATTTAGTGCTTAAATCTTGTTTACAAATTTGTCTTCCTAAGTAATATGTCTACCTTTTTTTTTGGAATATGGAATATTTTGCTAACTGTTTCTCAATTGCATTTTACAGATCAGGAGAACCTCAGTCTGACGACATTGAAGCTAGCCGAATGTAAGTGTAACTTGGTTGAGACTGTGGTTCTTATTTTGAGTTGCCCTAGACTGCTTTAAATTACGTCACATTATTTGGAAATAATTTCTGGTTAAAAGAAAGGAATCATTTAGCAGTCAATGGGAGATAGGAACATACCTACTTTTTTTCCTATCAGGTAACTCTAAACCTCGGTAACAGTTTACTAGATTTCTACTACTAGATAGATAAATGCACACGCCTAAATTCTTAGTCTTTTTGCTTCCCTGGTAGCAGTTGTAGGGAAATAGGGAGGTTGAGGAAAGAGCTGAGTTTAACAATCTCAACACCTACCATATTTAAGGCATCAGGTACTATGTTATAGATACAGAGATGCGTAATAATTAGTTTTCACCCTACAGAAATTTATATTATACTCAAGAGTGAAAGATGCAGAAGCAAATAATTTCAGTCACTGAGGTAGAATGGTATCCAAAATACAATAGTAACATGAAGGAGTACTGGAGTACCCAGGTATGCAATAGGAATCTAGTGTAGATGGCAGGGAAGTAAGAGTGGCCAGGAAATGCTAAGTTCAGTCTTGAAATGTGACTGGGAATCAGGCAGCTAGAAGCATGAGCGGCTTATTCCAGGCAGAAGTATGAGCCAAAGTTAGAAGCAGCATAGGGAGTAGGGGACAATAGACAGTTGAGGACTTTTAGATCATAAACTAGCTGAGAGGTAGGAAAATGAAGAAGATAAGATGTGATAGAAGGTATTAGGGAGTCAGCAAAGAATTTGCTCAGTAGGTAGATAGTAAGTTTGTCAAACGTGTATTTTTAATAACCTTGCAAGAGAGAAAGGATTGAAGAGAAACGTGTGATGGTAAGGTAGTTCAGTCAGTGAGAGCCTTGACAATGACAGTGGTATAATAGGAATTCAAAATAAATTTTTCTGGATTTAAGACAAATATTTAGGACATGAAGTAAGTAAGACTTTAGTGATTTATTGTGAAGACTAAAGATGTTTCAGATAATAGAGGTAGTAATTATCAAAGCAAAGTTTTTCGAGGTATTAAGGGTTGGAATGAAAAATACAGGTGTATCTCTCATACAGGTAATATAAAAAAAGAAAAATGCAGATATGGTGATTGACCTTGAATAAGAGGAAAGATGCCCATCTAATGAAATTAGAACAAGGAAGTAAAGATGGATGTGTGATATTAATTGTAATTGTGGGTGAGGATGGAAAAATCAAGATTTTTTTACTGAAAATATTGGAACCTTATTTAAATGCCGGTATATATTGTGAATCTGCAAGAAATGACTATAAAATGTATTTCTCAAATTTATGTGACCCAACCATGTGACTTGTCTTTTAAGCTTTAAAAAATTGTAGTAAAATACACATAATGTAAAATTTTCCATTTCACCATTTTTAAGTATTTGGCTCAGTGGTATTAAGTATATTAATATTGTTGCACAGTCACGATCAGAACTCTCTGTCTTGCAGAACTGAAACTCTGTACCCATTAAACAATAATTCCTCATTTCCTTATCTTCACAGCCTCTGACAACCATTATTCTACTTTGTGTCTAATTTTGACTGCTCTAAGTACCTCCTATAAGTGCAATCATACAGTTTTTGCCCTTTTATGATTGGCTTATTTTACTTCGCAGTGTCATCAAGTTTCATCCATCTTTAGCATGTTTCAAAATTTGCATCCTTTTTCAGGCTGAATAATGTTTTATTGTATGTATATATCACATTTTGCTTATCCATTTACCTGTTGATGAGCGCTCAGGTTGCTTCCATGTTGTAGCTATTACAGATAATGTTGCTATGAACAGGAGTGTACAAATATCTTTTTGAGACCCTGCTTTGAATTGTTTTCCCAGAAGTGGAATTGTTGGATCATATGGTAATTTTATTTTTAAAATTTTGAGAAACTGCCATACTCTTCCAGAGCAACTGTACCTATTTGCATTTCTACCACTAGTGCACAAGGGGTCCAGTTTCTCTACATCCTTGCCATCACATATTGTGTGAGAGTGTGTGTGTGTGTGTACTTCAATAGTAGTCATTGTAGTGGATATAAGGTATCTTACTGTAGGTTAGTGACCACGAAACTCTTTATGAAACATTTTTTAATAATATTTTGTGGAATACAAGGTTTGTTTAGAGGTTTTGAGAAGACTGAAAACTTAGGAAGCTACTGAGGGGAATGGGTGAAGAAGTGGATCAGAAGTTGAGAGTCTTGACTGGCTGGCTACCTGAAATCAGAAACCGTATCAGAGTAGGAGAATCTCATTCCACTGAGTGACTAGTTAAGATTAAAGACTTTATCACATTTGAAATTTAAAGACTTTTCTCCAATAGCCAGAAGATTATGCATGGTATTTTAGGGTTGGATATTAGCAGAGCTGATGGAACAGAATCATTAGTGGCAAGTGCATAAGATGTTAACATTGGAGTATTTGAATTTATATGCTGTTGATGATGGCCATGATTGGAAAGGTTGGGATGCCAGACCAAAGTGTTGAGTTGTTTTAAGAAAAGCCTGAGGTCTAGATAACAGCAAGATGGCAGACTAGCACTTTGCAGCACTCATCTCATTGTAGAACCATCAATTTGAACAACTGTCTACACACAAAAATATAAGAGCTAAGAAACCAGACGAGAGATTACCTGAATGTGGCACACAGATAAGAAAAGACACATTGAAAAGGGTAAGAAGGACAGTTTTACATTACTTGTGTCACACCTCCCTCAGTCCCTGAGATCCCAGCATGGAGAGAGAGACTGTTCACCTGGGGGAAGGAGGGGAAGTGTACACCAGACTTAGACCCTAACATTGAGCTCGCCCCAGTAAAACTCAATGCTAGGCGGGCCCCCATGGCCCCAAACTTCAGGCCAATACCCACAAACCAAGCTTGCAGGCCCACCCCAGCACCAAGCTGGATCCCACAGCCCTAGGCTCCAAGCCTGTCTAGTGCTAGGGTGGTCCCTGCAGCCCTGCCCTCTAGATCGGCCCCTGTGGCCTCACATCACTGCAGAACAAGGGTCCAAACCCAGTACTTGGCCAGCCCCTTGTGATCCAAATTCTAGGCCAACACCCACCTACCCAGCCTTCACACTGGTCCTTGCAGATCCAAGGTTCAGGCTCACTCTAGTAGACCAGGATGCCAGGCCAGCAGCACCTGTGTACCAAGGCTCCAGGACCTACCCTGCTGACCCAGACTCCAGGCCAGCCCCTGTGGACTCAGGCTGCATAATCTCTGGACAGGCCGACTGGTAAAGGGCTTTACCCAATAAAGTCACTCTGCAAAGACTGGAACAAGTCTCAGCTTCTTCAAATGTGCAGGTGCCAACACATGACTACAGGGATCAAGAACAGTCAGGGAAACGTGACACCAGTCAAAGGAACACAATAAGACACCTGAACCAACCATAAAGAAATGGAGATATATGAACTGCCTGACAAAGAATTCAAAGTAATTGTTTAAGGAAGCTCAATGAATTTCAAGAAAATGCAGATAAACAATTCAACAAAATCAGGAAAACAACAATCAAAATGAGAAATTTTGAGATTGAAATTATTTTTTAACAAATTCTGAAGCTGAAAATGCAGTAAGTGGAATGAAAAATGCAAAAGAGCATTAAAAGCAGAATTGAGCAAGCAGACAAAAGAATCTGAACTCAAAAGACAGGTTACTTGGCTAGACTAAGGAAAAAAGAGATGACTCAAGATAAAAAAAATAAAGAGTTGTGTTTTTTGATGATAAAAGCAACAAGTCTTTAGCTAGACTAAGAAAAAAGATGACTCAAGTTAAATCAGAAATGAAAGAGGAACCATTGCAGCTGATACCAGAGAAGTACAAGAAATAAGAGGATCATAAGAGACTGAACAATTATATGCCAACAAATTGATTACCATAGAAGAAATGGATAAATTCCTAGACACATGCAACTTGTCCAAGCTTAATCATGAAATGAAAAATGTGAACAGTCCAGTGACAAGGATTGTATCAGTCATAAAAATATCTCCCACCAAAGGAAGCCCAAGACTTGGTGACTTTACTGCTGAATTCTAGCAGACATTTAAAGAAGAATAGTACAGATTGTTCTCATAATTTTATGAGAAATTTAAGAAGAGGGAGTAATTTCAAACTCATTTTGGGAGATGAGCATTACCTAGATACCAAAGCCAGACAAGAACTCTCCAGGAAAAGAAAATTACAGACCCGTATTCTTAATTTAGATGCAGAAATTCTGAAGAAAATAATAACTAAATTCAACAGTGTATTAGAAGGATCATTTACTGTGATCATATGGGATTTACCTCAAGGGTACAAGGATTATCCAACAGACCTGAATCCATAAAATGTGATATACAACATTAGGAGAACAAAGGCCAAAACCATGTTATCATTTCAATAGATAATTGAGATAATTGAGAAAAAGCATTTGACAGAATTCAGTATTCTCTTGTGCTAAAAACTCTCACAAATTAAGTATAGAAGGAATGTACCTCTATAAAATAAAGGCCATATTGACAAACACACTGCTAACGTTATACTGAATGTTGAAAAGTTAAAAGCTTTTCTTTTGAGATCAGGAAGAAAACGAGAATGCCCACTTTTGCCATTTCTATTCAGCACAGTACTGGAAGTCCTTGCAAGAGCAATTAGGCAAGAGAAAGAAAAGGCATCCCAGTAGGAAAGGAAGACATTGTTGTCCCTGTTTGAAGATGACATGATCTTGTATATAGAAAACCCTAAAGACTCCACCAGAGAATTGTTAGAACTGATAAATTCAGTAAAGTTGTAAGATATAAAATCAAGATACAAAAATCAGTAGAATTTCTGTACATTAATGACAAATTATCTAAAAGAAAAATCAAGAAGACAATTCCATTTATAATAGGTACCAAAAACAAAACATGCAGTGGCTCCCAGTATCAGTGGTTCTGCATTTGCAAATTGAACCAACATTTGGATGAAAATATTTGAGAAAAAAATACAACAATAAAAATACTGTTTTCTTATACAATAAGGAAACTACAGTATAGCAACTGTTTACATAGCATTTACGTTGTATTAGGTACTAAGTAATGATTTAAAGTATACACGAGGATGTGTGTAGGTTGTATGCAAATACTATACCATTTTATATAATGGACTTGAGCATCCATGGATTTTGGTATCTACAGGAGATCCTGGAACCAATATCCTGCAGATACCGAGGGATGATTGTACTTAGAAATAACTTTAACCAAAGAGTTGAAAACTATGTAACATTGATTAAAGAAATTGAAGATGATACAAATAAATGGAAAGTTATCTTGTGTTTATGGATTGGAAGAATTAATATTGTAAAATGTTTTTATTATCCAAAGCAATCTGCAGTTTTAATGCAATCCTGATCAAAATTCCAATGTTAAATTTCACAGAACTAGAAAACAGTGCTAAAATTTATATGGAACCACATAAGATCCTAAATAGCCAAAGCTGTCATGAGTGAAAAGAACAAAGCTGGAGACATCACACTATCTGATTTCAAAATATAGTTCAAAGCTACAGTAATTATAACAGCATGATAGTCACATAGAAGTAGACAGGCCAGGCACAGTTGCTCACACGTGTATTCCCACACTCTGGGAGACTAAGGCAGAAGGATTACTTGAAACCAGGAGTTTGAGAGCAGCCTGGGCAACATAGTGAGACCCTGTCTCTAAAATTTAAAAAAAAAAATTTTTAAAGCCAGGCGCGGTGCTGTGTATCTGTAGTCCTAGCTACCCGAGAGGCTGAAGGAGGAGGATTGCTTGAGCTCAGGAGCTTAAGGTGGCAGTGAACTGTGATTGCATCACTGCACTCCAGCCTGGATGACAGCGTGAGACCCTGTCTTTTAAAAACAAAACAAAAGAAACAAAAAAACAGACACATCGACCCACAAAACAGAATGGAGAGCACAGAAATAAATTCGTGTACTATCAGTTGATTTTGGACAGGGTGCAAAGAACACAGCGGGGAAAGGGAAGTCTGTTCAATAGGTGGTGTTGGGAAAATGGAATATCTACATGCATGAGAATGAAATCAGACCTGTATCTCACATCATATACCAAATTCAAGTTAAAATGGATTAAGGTCTTAAATATAAGACCTGAAACTGTAGAACTACCAGAATAAAGTATAGGAGAAATGTACATGACATTGGTTTGGACAGTGATTTTTTTGGATATGACCCCCCCGAAGCACAGGCAACAAAAATAAAAATTGATGAATGAGATCACATCAAACTAAAAAGCTTCTGCATGGCAAAAAGAAAAAATCTACAGAATGAAAAAACTCACAGAATGGAAGATAGTATTTCCAAACCATATATCTGGTAAGGGGTTAATATGCAAAATATATAAGGAACTCAGACATCTCAGTAGTAAGAAAGCACCTCACTTAAGAAATGGGCAAAGGACTTGAATAGACATTTCTCAAAATAAGACATACAAATGGCCATTAGAATGGCTGTTAAAGTTAGATGAGGATTTGCAGACAAGGTATATCTTGCGCATGGCAGGAATGTAAATTAGTACAGCATTTATGGAAAATAGCATGAAGTTTGCTCAGAAATTAAAAAATAGAACTACCATATGATTCAGCAGTCACACTTGGATATATATGTATTTTTATATATATATAAAAGAATAAAATCAGTGTGCTGAAGAGATCTGTACTCCCATGTTCCTTTCGGTATCATTTGCGATACCCATGATACAGCATCAGCCTAAGTGTTCATGGATAAAGAAAATGTGGTATGTATACACAGTGGAATATACTTCAGCCATAAAAAGGAGGAAATGCTGTCATTTGTGACAGCAGGGGTGAACCTGGAGGGCATTGTTGAAAGTAAGCCAGCCACAGAAAGGCAAATACTACATCTCTCTTAAATGTGGAATCTTAACTCAGGGATGTAAAATGGTGGTTACCAGGGGCTGGGGGTGGGTGGACTGGGTTGCAGAGGTGTTGGTCAGAGGACACAAAATTTCAATTAAGAGGAATTTGTTCAAGGTATCTATTGTACAACATGGAAACTAGTTAATAACAATGTATTTTTGGAAATCACTGAGAGTAGATTTTAAATGTTCTGCCATAAAATATAAGTATGTGAGGTATTGCATGTATTAATTAGCTTGATCTAGCCATTCCACAGTGTATACATATTTTGGAACATCATGTGAATACAATAAATATGTATCCTTTTTTTTGTTTTTTGTGTTCTTTTTTTTTTTTTGAGACAGAGTCTTGCTTTGTCACCCAGGCTGGAGTGTAGTAGCATGATCTTGGCCACTGCATCCTCTGCTTCCTGGGTTCAAATGATTCTCCTGCCTCAGCCTCCCAAATACGTATCATTTTTATTTGTCACCAAACCTGGTGTCTTGACAGGTGAAAGGAGATATGAGTATGAGTGAAACTCTTACAAAGATAGCTGAGATGATCATTGTCAGAGGTTTTAGTATGTCTAACAAAGACAAGGGAGTGATTTGCTGAAATGAGGAGGTGAAGATGTCTCAAATTTAGAAAGGCAAATATTTTGGGGGCCTAGAGTATTGGGATAGAACCATGTACAGGGACATTGAAGTCACTTTGCTGATGATGTAACTGGGGGCAAAGTGGAGGCTTAAATATGTGGGTTTAATTGACCAGAACAGAGAGGGAAAGAGAAGGCATTCGGTTAGATGACATGAGTTTCAAATTACAAGCTGTTTTTTTGTTGTTTTTAATACAGGGAATTTTGTCGTTTATTTTTAATACAGGGAATTAGAAGAATAATGGTGGACTTAGGAGTTTTAGGAGTCACATAAAAGGGTTGCATGATAGGCAGTGCCTTTGGGGAGGAGCCAGGCTTTCATGAAAGCTAAGAAGTTGAGGGGCCATTATGTAAAGTAGTTGGAGATGGGGGATAGCCTATGGGTCTTCAGAAAGCCTCTGGGTTTCTAGAGATCTTTCTGGAAGAGGTTAGGAGGATGAGTCAAGTTTAGAATGGAAGAGGATAGATGAAGCTTGCATTTGGTAGTAAAAACCAAGGATGAATGTGTGAGGCATGATTATTTGTCACAAGTTTCCAGGTGACACTCTGGCATTCAGTCCTTGTTGAATTAAGCAAGCTTTCTTACTGTTTTACTTGGCTGTGTTAAAGTAGAGTAACAGGAAATTAGACTTCCCATAATGTCTCAATAGAGCTGTTTAAGTTTCTAGCCATAATTGGTATGGGAATATAGCTCTAAACCTTCAAGGCTGCTACCATTTCTCACATTCCTATATCTAGAAACTGTAGCCAGGCAGCACTTTCAGTGAGGTGAGTAGGTCCAGGTTTGTTCAATTACTTTTGTACCAACCTAATACCTTAATAGTATTTGTCCTAATTTACAAAAATAGGTAATGAAGGATTCTTGGTTTTACCTCAGAGCTAACTGTCCATTAATGGCAACATCCCACATTTGTTGAAGCATGATTTTGTTGTTTGTACTTTGACATGCATTTGATATTTTAAGTAACGCCTTGAATGCATCTTAAATAATAATTTATATACAGTTAACCCTCCCGTTTGTTTTTAGGAATTCTTAGTGTTGCCAATTTCCTAGGATGTAGAAGAGCATAGTAAAAAAAAATTATTAATACTCTTAAACAAGTGTTTTTAACAACTGGACACCATTTTGTAGTTAAGCCTAGAAACAGAACTAATGCAATAACCCAGATCTTTTCATTTATTTGTATGTTTATTTTACCTGGATTTACTTTAGTTTTTTGTTTTGTTTGCTTATTGTTTGAGATATTGTCTTGCTCTGTCATAAGTGATACAGCTAGAGTGCAGTGGTGTGATCAGAGCTCACTACAACTTTGAATTCCTGGGCTCAAGTGATCCTCATGCCTCAGCCTCCTGAGTAGCTGGGACTACAGGCACGTGCCACCATGCCAGGCTAAAACAGTGTTTTTGTTTGTTTGTTTGTTTGTTTTTTGTAGAGACAGGGTCTCACCATGTTGCCCAGGCTGGTCTTGAACTCTTGGCCCCAAAGTAATCCTTCTGCCTTGGCCTCACAAAGTGCTGGGACTACAGACGTGAGCCACCGTGCCTGGCCGTGGATTTTGTTTAAATTTATAAATACTGTGTTGTAGAATCTCTTTGTATGTATTAATTTAGACACCTTAATTTTCTTAATGATTTCATACCAGTTTCTCCGTAACTTCAGATTTTTTTTTTGAGGTGGAATCTTGCTCTGTCACCCAGGCTGGAGTGCAGTGGCGCGATTTGGCTCACTGCAACCCCTGCCTCCCAGGTTGAAGCAATTCTCCTGCCTCAGCCACCCGAGTAGCTGAGATTACAGGCATGTGCCACCATGCCTGGCTAATTTTGTATTTTTAGTAGAGACAGAGTTTCACCATATTGGCCAGGCTGGTCTTGAACTCCTGACCTCGTGATCTGCCTGCCTCAGCCTTCCAGAGCGCTGGGATTACAGACTTGAGCCACCGCACCCAACCAGATCAGATTTTTTGTGTTTGGTATTTACTCTTTACCTCTAACACTAAGGCTATGTTTCCAGATGTATAACTATAAATGGAGCAGGGGTAAATACAACAAGTGATTTATGGTTCAGTAAAGCAAGTTAGTTTTAATAAATGCTCAGTTTACTGTAAATGTCAGAAATGCCCCAGGACTCTGTCTGTTGACAACTCTTCTATTTCCATCGTCAGCTCTTGCCCTCTGAACTGTAGACTGATTTATCCAACAGTTAAGTCTGGTTCTCAAACTTAACCTGTCCTAAGTGGAGCTCCTGATTTTCATCATCCCAAACCTATGTCTCTCATAATATTTTGCCATCTCAGTCAATAACAGCTTTTTTTCCCTCCTGTGCAGCCAAAAGCCTTGGAAGCATCTTTTAATTTCTCTATGTCACATACTCAAATTATTGGTAAATCTTGTTGGCTACACCTTCAAAATACCCACAATTCATTTTATTTTTTTTAATCATTATACTTCTGTTTACTCTGTTTAAAGGCATCATCTTTTGGCAAAAGAAAGAAATTGTTTCCCAGGAGTCTTGTGCTTTACAGTGTATTCTCTAGTAGCAGCCAGAATGATCTTTTTAAAATCTGAGTTAAACCATGTTATTTACTATGCTCAGAACTTTTCAGAGGCTTCCCATCTTAAAAGTAAAATCTGGAGATTTACATGGCCCTGTATGAACTGGCTTCCTTTCATTTCTGTGATCTCTCTACCACACTTGCTCATCTCTGTCTAAAATGGCTGTATCTTTGTCATCTTAAGGCTTGTAACTATTGTCTGTGACCCTGTGACCCTTCTCTGTGATAATCCATGTGGCTTCCTTCCTCACTTGATTCAGAGAGCTCTCTGCTCAAATGATGCTTTTCCTGACCGGCTGCATCAAAGAATGATCATGTTCTTCTGCATTCCCCTTACCTTGCTGCATTTTTCTTCATGGGATTTAATGTCATTTGACTTCTTGCATATTGATTTCTTTGTTGTTTTGCTTCTTTACCACTAGAATGGAAGCCTAATGACAGTGCCTGGCATACAGTAGGTAGTCAGTAACTACTTCCTACATGAAAGAATGAAGCTAGTAAATTTATGCAAAATGTTTGTTTCTGCCTTTTTAATTATCTTGCAGAAATGTAGGAAGAATTTTTTAGGATCAGTTTATGTATATATATAAACTGATAAGTATGTACACAGCCTGTAGAATGTGGGTAATACCACCTATCATCTTTTTGAGCATTTACCATGTAGCAAGTCACTGTGCTCCATAATCCACATGCATTATCTTGAATTTGATAGGAGAGCTGAGCTTTTTAATCAGAGTAGACCATAGAAATATAGCTTGGATGCTTTTATTTCCTATATGACTTCTTCGGTGTACTTACACATCTATAAGCATTTATGGGTCAAGTAACATACTGAAATATTTTCTGAAGTAAAAGAAATCTCTTTAATGAAATAAGTGGTTCTCCTATAGGTTCTCATATCATATTCTTGGTCTCCAGATTGAGAAGGTCCTTTTGTATGCTTCCAGTATACTCGAAACCAGGAGGTAGTCTGACATCTATTTCCCTTCAAGGTCAAATAATTAGAGAAAGGTAGGTTTAATTGACACTGTTATCGAGACAGTATCAGAAGAGAAATTGAAAAATCTCTGTTGAGACTCTGTAATTTGCTAGGTTCTGAGGATACGACAGTAAATAAGTTATTAGGTCATATACCTCAGCTTCCCATTTAATTAATAGGCAGTTATAATATATAATAGAATAGGTACTGGTTGGTATGAGACTTCAGAGGAAGAATACCTAATTATCTTAAAAGTGGTATGTAAGCTGAAACCTTGAGGATGCTTGGGAATAGCTAAGAATCATAGTGTTCTAGGCAGGAAGAATAACACCTGGAATCAGAGAAGACAGCAGAACAAGTCCACTGAGTAGTAAGAAGTTCCGTATTGCAGTAATGTAGAGTTAGCTGATGGGAGAAGGTGTGAAAAAATGCATTTGGATGTAGAAAGCCAGGAGCACGCTAAGGCCCTTTGCTTTCTTCTGACAGACACAGGAGCCCATGAAAGGCATCACGTGTGGAAGGAAGTGACACGAGTCATAGTCTGCCCTGCTTTTCTACCACCTGAAGCATCATATAAACCTATATCTTCTGTTTCAAATGTAAGGAAACATACTTCTAGTTCACAGTAGGGATAGTTGAATGGATGAACTGCTTCTGGCTGAATCTTCTCAAAGTAGAATGAGCAAAACATGGCTATATTATGAGATTATCTAAGGAAAGATTTTTATAATCATGTGAATTTTGAATTTCTTTATATCTTAATTATTCCAAGAGATTTTTGGAAACATTAATGAGAATAGTTTACCTTTAGTACATAGAACTTCTTGTCAGCTATAAATGAGGATCAAACCCAAAAGAGATTAACAAAAATAAAAGGGATGCTATTTCCCCAAATTAGCAGAACTTTTTGATTCACCGAGTTCTTTGTTTTTTAACTGCTGTCTGCCTCTTAACATAATTGAGTATTCAGTGATATAATATAAATAAATCACTTACTAAATGCTGATGAACGCTTGTTTTTATTAACATCTCAGCTTGTAGCATATCTTGTTGCCCATACCAGAAACCCCACCCATTACCTCTAGCTCTTCCAGCTTATTTACCTCTTACAAACTACTTATTTTAAATATTTCCTGGGTCAATTTCATCTTTTTTTTTCTTCCTACTGCTACATTCTTTGTCTGGACTATTACAGTAGTCATTACCTAACTGGATTGCTTGCCTCCAGTTTTGCCCACTTTGGTTTCAGTTGTTGAAAAGGCAAATTTTGTCAGTCACTTACCTGCTTAAAACCCTTCAGTGACTCCTTGTGTTTTAGTTCTTATCTAATGGTTTATGAATGTAGTGGGTTACGAATCTTCCGGAAGAGTGCATTTGCACTCCTGAAGTGTGCATGTATTTTTATGAGGAGAAGATCTTTAGCTTTTATTAGATTACTCCTCTTTTGGCTAAAAAAAGAATTACTTATCATGGCTATTGAGGTCTTCCATGATCTGGCTTTTCCCTGCCTCTCTATTTTCATATTTTTGAAACTTTTCTTGAACTTTAGGCTCTTGAAGTGCTTGGAATTGTCTTATAATATCATGTTTTCAGGCCCCTGTGCTTTTACTCATTTTCCTCTATCTGAAACATTCTTCCCCTATCTGAAACATTCTTCCCACCCATAGTGTCATCAGCTCCTAGTCATCTTTTGTGATTCACCTCTCCTAAGTTGCCTCTCTTTTTATTGCTATTTCTCTGTAGTCATCTCTGTGATATTGAAATCATGTGGCTTTCTCTTTCTTTAGACATCATAATTCCTTGAAGAGCCCTTTTTATGTAGCCTGACAAGCAGAATTTATACTGAAGTAGACATTTGGAAGTCATTTAGTTATTGCTCAATCCTTGAAAGATGAAACTGTCCAAAGGGAAATTTAAAAGGGAAAGTATCTAATAGCTGATCCCTGGAGAATACAAATGTCTCTAGATTTGGAAGGGAAGTCTCTGAAAAACAGCCAGAGAGAAGGGAGGAAACCAAGAAATAGTGTCCTAGACCCAAAAGTCAATAATTTCCAAAAGGTCTATATTTCTTAGGAAGGCCAAGTAAAATAAGTAGTGAAAAGTGATGACCTGATTAGAGCAGATTCTTCATTTCCAGTTACAGAAGCTAGGTTATAGGTACAGTAAGCGCTGGACATGTTCTTTTCCCACATGGAATGTTATTCGTGTTCTCCACTGCTGCTTTGAACTATTCCTTTTACTCTCTCAGCATAAAAATCCCTGCTTCTTTGAAGCTTATGCCTTCTGGTTTTGTCTTCCTCTGTCTGCCTTCAGTGAGCTATCAGTTTCGTCTCGGTTTTTGAAGACTGCTACCTGAACTTATTCTTCTTCACTCTTTCCCAAATCTGCTGCCATCTTTATTTATATGATTAACCCCTCAGTCCCTAGCAAGTCAAATTCCCATCCGTTTTTATCTACAGTAACGTTCACCTCTGCATCACTGCTGCTTCCCATGTCTACAGGCATGCCAACTCAAAACTGTTTTACCCCAAAAGCTTCAGTGAAAACACCTTACCTCAGGTTGCAGTCTTTGAATGCTTTTCTACTATCTTAAACTTGTTTTCTTTCATTGCGCCTTTTCTTCCTTCTCTTAGAGACTTATCCTATGGCTCTTCTACTGTCTTCCAGCTACAATTCCCTCTTGTACCTGACATGTACTGCTCAGAGCCAGGAGATGGATAAGTAGTAGTATTTCACATGTACTTTTTTCTCTGGGGAGCAGTAGTCATATAATAATTGATTAAGATAAAACAGGTTTTTATCAGTTTATATAAGAGGTAAAGAAAACAATGGGGTAGAGTTTTAAAAATTGTCAAAAACAACAAATTTTACCATATTAATGATTTGAAGTGTACAGTACAATTGTGGTAACTGTGCACATTGTTGTGCAGCAGATCTCTAAAACTTTTTCATCTTGTAAAACAGAAACTCTACATTCATTGAACAACTCTTCTTTTCCCCCTTCTTCCTATTCCTTGGCAAATGCCATTCTACTTTTTGCCTCTAAAATTTGACTGTTTTGGCTACTTCATGTTAGTGGAATCATTAAGTATTTGTCTTTTGTTGACTGGCCTATTTCACATAGCAATGTCCTCAAGGTTCATTTGTGTTGTAGCATATTACAGAATTTCTTTCTTTTCTTTTAGGCTGAATAACATTTTGTTATATATGTATACCACATTTTCGTTAACCATTTGTTGATGGATGTTTAGGTTCCTTCCACTTCTTGAATATTGTAATGTTGAAATAAACATGGGTGTACAAATACTTTTTTGAGAACCTGTTTTTAATATATTTGGAAGTATACCCAGGTGTAGGATTACTGGATCATATGTATTCTATTTTTTTTTAGATTTTTTTTTTTTTTACAGGAGTTCTAGGTTCACAGAATTGAGAGGAAGGTACAGAGATTTCCCCTGTACCTCCTTCCACACACATGTATAGATTCTCTCATAGCCAGTGTGCATCTCCCACCAGAATGGTACATGTCTTTCTGATGAACCTATATTGATACATCATAATTACCCAAAGTCTGTAGTTTATATTAGGGATCATTCTTAGTGCTGTACGTTCTGTGGCTTTGAACAAAGTACAATGACATGTATCTACCATTATATCATACAGAATGTTTTCACTGCCCCAAAATCCTCTGTGTTGTACCTATTTATCTTTCCTTCCCTCCCACTCCTTGGCAATCACCGATCCTTTTACTGTGTCTCTAACTTTGCCTTTTCCAGCATATTATATACTTGTAATCATAGAGTATATAGCCTTTTCAGCTTGACTATTTTTACTTACTAATATGCATTAAAGTTTCTTCCATGTCTTTTCATAGGTTGTTAGTACCTCTCTTTGTCCATTTTCTGGACATATCACAGTTTGTGAATGAATATTCACCTAATGAAGGACATTGTGGTTGCTTCCACATTTTGCTAATTATGAATAAAACTGCTGTAGATATCGGTGTGCAGGTTTTTGTGTGGACTTAGGTTTTCAGCGACTTTCTGTAAATACTAGGGAGTGCAATTGCTGGATCTTATGGTAAAAGTGTTTAGTTTTGTAGGAAACATCCAAACTGTCTTCTAATATGACGCTATCCTTTTACGTTTTTCACCAGCAATGAGTGAGTGTTTCTGTTGCTCTACATCTTCACCAGTATTTGGTGTTATCAGTGTTCTGAATTTTGTCCATTCTGATAGGTGTGTAGAGGTATCTTATAATTTTAATTTGTGTTTCTCTGATGCCATATGATGTGTGGGACATCTTTTCATATGCTGAATTGCCATCTGTATATCTTTGGTGAGGTGTCTGTTAAGGTTGTTGGCCAATTTTTTAATTGGGTTGTTTGTTTTCTTGTGGAATTTTAGGAGTTCCTTACACTGTCTCTGTCTGTCTTGTCTGTCTGTCTGTCTGTCTATTGAGACAGAGCCTCGCTCTGTCACCCAGGTTGCAGTACAGTGGCACAGTCTTGGCTCCCTGCAACCTCTGCCACCTGGGTTCAAGTGATTCTCCTGCGTCAGCCTCCCGAGTAGCTGGGATTATACGCGTGCGCCACCACACCTGGCTAATTTTTGTATTTTTAGTAGACACGAGGTTTCACTATGTTAGCCAGGCTGGTCTCGACCTCCTGACCTCAGGTGATCCACCCACCTTGGCCTCCCAAAGTGCTGGGATGTGAGCCACCACGCCCAGCCTCCTTACACATTTTAGTTAATAGTTCTTTATCAGATGTGTCTTATGCAAATATTTCCTCCCTATCTGTGGCTTGTCTTTTCATACTCTTGACATTGTCTTTTTCAAAAGACAACAATTTTTAAGAAACAAGTAGACAATTTTAATGAAGTCTGGCTTATCAGTTCTTTTCTTCATGGTTGGTACCTTTGGTGCCGTATCTAAAAAGTCATCACCAAACCCAAGATCTAGATTTTTTCTTATGTTATCCTCTAGGAGTTTTATAGTTTTGAGTTTTACATTTAATTCTCTGGTTTATTTTGAGTTTATTTTTGTGAAGGGTGTAAGACCTGTGTCTAGACTCTTTTTTTTTTTTTTTGCATGTGGATGTTCAGTTATTACCACTGTTTATTGAAAAAGACTATTTTCTTCATTGTATTGCCTTTGCCTCTTTGTCAAATACTGCCATTGCTCCTTTGACTATGTGGGTCCATTTCTGGGCTCTCTGTTCTGTTTCGTTGATCTGTTTTGTCAGTTCTTTTGTCAGTACCACACCATCTTGACTACTGTAGCTTTACAGTAAATCTTGAAATCAGTAGTGTCCATCTGACTTTTTCTGTCAATATTGAGTTGTCTCTCACGGGTCATGGAATAGCTCTTCATTATTTAGTTATTTGATTTCTTTCATCAGAGTTCTAAAACATTTTTCTTCATATATCTTGTACTAATTTTGTTAGATCTGTACTTAAATATTTCATTTTGGGACACGCTAATGTAAAATGGTATTGTGTTTTTAATTTCAAATTCAACTTATGCATTGCTGGTTTACAGGAAAGCTATTAACTTTTTTATATGAGCCTTGTATCCTGCAGCTTTGCTATAATCACTTATTAGTTCTAGGAGGTTTTTGTTGTTTTTCTTTTTCTTTTTTTCAATTCCTGTCTATGTTCTACACATATAGTCATTTCATCTGCAAACAAAGGCAGTTGTATTTTTTTGTTCCCCGTTAGTATACCCTTTATTTCCTTTTCTTGTCTTAGCTAGGACTTCCAGTATGGAGTGGTGAGGTGGGGATATTCTTTTCTTGTTCCTGATCTTAGTAAGAAAGTTTCTAGTTTCTCATCATTAAGGATGGTGTTAGCTGTATGTTTTTTGTAAACGTTCTTTATCAAGTTGAAGGTGTTCCCTCTATTCCTAGTTTACTAGTTTCTATCATGAGTGGGTGTTAAATTTTGTCACATACTTCTCTCCATCTATGGTATGGTCATGTGATTTTTCTTCTTTAGTCTGTTGATATGGTGAATTGCATTAATTGATTTTCCAATATTGAACCAGTCTTGCATACCTGGGATAAATCCTACTTTGTGCTGGTGTATACTTCTTTTTATACATTGTAGTAAAATTTAGTTTGCTAATACTTTGCTAATACAAAGATTTTTGCATCTTTATTCATGACAAATATGGGTCTGTAGTTTTCTTTTCTGATAATGTCTTTGTCTGGTTTGGGTATTAGAGTAATGCTGACTTCATACAATGAGATAGGAGCATCTCCTTTGCTTCTATCTTCTGAAGGAGATTGTAGAGAACTGGTGTGGTTTCTTCCTTAAATGTTTAGTAGAATTCATCAGAGAATCCATCTGGGCCTGATGCCTTCTCTTTTAGAACATTATTAATTATGGATTTAATTTCTTTAATATATGCTTTTTAATCAAGATTATTTCTTCTTAGAGTTCTAATAGATTGTGTCTTTTAAGGAATTGATTCATTTCATCTAGGTTACCAAATTCGTGGCCGTAAAGTTGTTCATAATATCCCTTGATTATCCTTTTAATGTCCATGAGATCTGTAATGATGTCCACTCTTTTCATTCTGATATTAGTTATTTTGTCCTTTGTCTCTTTTTCTTAGCCTGGCTAGAGGCTTATTGATTTTATTGATCTTTTCAGAGAACTAGTTGATTTCTTTGATTTTTCTCTATTGATATCTTGTTTTCAATTTCATTGATTTCTGCTCTAATTTTTATTACTTCTATTTGGATTTAATTTGCTTTTTCTAGTTTCATAAGTTGGTAGCTCAGATAATTGATTTTTAGATCATTCTTTTCTTTTCTTTTCTTTTTGAGGTGGAGTCTCGCTTTGTCGCCCAGGCTGGAGTGCAGTGGCACGATCTCGGCTCACCGCAAGCTCCGCCTCCCGGGTTCACGCCATTCTCTTGCCTCAGCCTCCCGAGTAGCTGGGACTACAGGCGCCTGCCACCACGTGTGGCTAATTTTTTTGTATTTTTAGTAGAGACGGGGTTTCCCTGTGTTAGCCAGGATGGTCTTGATCTCCTGACCATGTGATCCACCCGCCTCAGCCTCCCAAAGTGCTGGGATTACAGGCGTGAGCCACAGCGCCCGGCCTAGATAATTCTTTTCTAATAAATGCATCAGTGTTGTATGTTTCTTTCTAAGCGCTGCTTTCACTGTATCCCACAAATTTGGATAAGTTGTGTTTTCATGATATTTTCAATTTATAATGGTATTATTGGGACACAACCCAATAAGTAAGTTTAGGAGCATTTGTATGCATAAGCACAATTGTTGACATTATTTTGAACAAATTCTTATTTGTTAGATCAATTAAGTATAAGAAAAATAAAAGGTTTTATTTTACTTTCAGTGTTTCCTTCTTTTGATGCTCTATATATGTAGATTTCAGTTTCTGAACTTCCCAACACTTATTGCAAGGCAGGTGTACTGACAACAAATTTCCTTAATTTTTGTCTGAGAAAGTGTTTTTTTTAACTTTTGAATAATAATCTCACAAGGTAGAGTGCTAGGTTTATGGGTTTTTTTCTCTCAACACTATGACTATTTCACTCTTTTTCTTGTAGGAAGTCACATGTATTTTTTCTTTTTTTTCTTTTTTTCCTCTACAGGTAAGGTGATTTTTTCCCTCTGGCTTACTTCGGATTTTTTTCTTATCCTTGAATTTCTGTAATTACCACGTTTTATGCCCAGATGTAGTTTTTTGGCATATTTTCAAGCTCAGAGATTCTTCATCCATGCCCAGCCTACTAATAAGCCCATCAAAGGCATTCTTCATTTCTCTTACAGTGTTCTGTTTTTTGTTTTTGTTTGTGTTTTATCTCTAGCACTTCCTTTTGGTTCTTAGGATTTTCATCTCTACTTTTTTAACATGTTGTTTACTCAGTTCGTTAGGGCCCTTAGCATATTAATCATAGTTGTTTTAGATTCCAAGTTTGATAATTCCAAATCCCTGCTGTATCTGGTCCTGGTGCTTGTTTTTTACCTTTTATTATGCCCTGTAATTTTTTTCTTGATAGCTTGGACATGATGTACTAGGTAAAAGGAACTGTTGTAAATGAGCCTTTAGTAATGTGGTTGTAAGGTGTAGGGAGAGGAGAAGAGTTCTGTAGTCTTATGATTAGGTCAGTCTTTTTAGTGAGCTTATGCCTCTGGACTGTGAACTTCACAAGTGTTTCTCAATCCCACCCCTCCCTCATTCCCTTAGTTAGAACAAGATAGCTATAATGGCCTGAAGTTGGGTTATTTCTCTTCCCCCACATCATTTTGGCTTTGCTACAACCCCAGAAGGTTAGGCTCTGGTTAACTAGTTTCTCCTGAGGACAAACCTTGTTAAGACCAGAATAGTCTAGTGTACTTGTAAATCATTTCTCTTTGCCTCCCCTGCTGAGGGTTGAGGATTTTTCTCCTATATTTACTGTGAGAAGCCGGTCAATTGCCTGGATGTAAAACTTAGAAAATTGTAGGGCTCCCCCTATAATTGGGTAACTCTGGAGTTTTTAGCTTTCAGAGTTGTCCACACTGAGCCTTCATCAATTTGTCCATTACGCTTCAGGATTTCCTACCCCGTGGAGGTTTCTGCTTGTGTTTTTCATCTCAGATAAATGGTGATGCTATGTGTTCACCTGTCCTCTGCTCTCACAGGCAGTCATTTGCCCTGTGACCTCACTTATCCTATCTCAGATTTGTTTATTTTTAAGTTTGTCATTTTTTACTTGTTGTTAGGATGGAGTGGTGACTTCCAAGCTCTTCATATGTGGAACTGGAGGTAATTCTATTTCAAATTTTTTGAGGGACCTTCATGTTGTTTTTTTTATAGTGCCTGGCACCATTTTACATTTTCACCAGTGGTGCATAAGGGTTCCAGTTTCTCCATATCTTCACCAATACTTATTTTCTGTTTTTTTAATGGTGGCCATCCTAATGGTTTCAGATGATGTATCATTGCAGTTTTAATTGACATTTCTCCCTACTGATCAGTGATGGTGAGAATCTTTTCATGGGCTTATTGCCCATTTGTATATATTCTTTGGAAAAATGACTATTCAAGTCCTTTGTCCACTTTTTAACTAGATTTTTTGTTGTTGAATTGTAGGAGTTATTTATATATTCTGGATATTAACCAAATAACAGATACATGGTATGGAAATATTTTCTCCTGTTTTGTAGGTTGCCATTTTACTCCATTTACTGTTTGCTTTGTAGAAATTTTTGAGTTTATGTATCCCCAGTTTGTCTATTTTTGCTTTGGTTGCTTGTGCTTTTAGTGATCTATTCAAGAAATCATTGCCAAGTCCAATGTCATGAAGTTTTTCTCCATGTTTTCTTGTAGTAGTTTTATAATTCAATGTTTTAAGTTTAGGTCTGTAATCCAGCTTGAGCTCATCTTTGTATATGGTGTGAGATAAGGCTCCAACTTCATTCTTTTGCATGTTAGATTCCAGATTTCCCAATACAGTTTGTTGAAGAACCTCTTTTCCCTATTTCTGTGTTCTCTCTTCTGCTCACTTGGTCTGTATATCTGTCTTTATGCCAGCACCATAGTGTTTTGATTACTATAGCTTTGCAATATCTTTAGAAATCAGGGAATGTGAGGCCTCTAGCTTTGTTTTTTGTCCAGATTGTTACGGCTATTCAGGGTCCTTCAAGATTCTGTATTAATTTTAAGATTTTTTTTTCTATTTCTGTAGAAAATGCCATTGGGATTTTGATAGGGATTGCTTTGAATTTGCAGATTGCTTTGGGTAGTATTGCCATCTTAACAGTACTAAATCTTCCAATTCATAAACTTGGATGTCTTTCCATTTATTTGTATTGTCTTTAATTTCTTTCAGCATTGTTGTATAATTTTCTTTTTTTTTTTTTTTTTTGAGACAGAGTCTCACTCTGTCACCAGGCTGGAGTAGAGTGGTGCAATCTTGGCTCACTGCACCTCTGCCTCCCAAATTCAAGTGACAACTCCTGCCTCAGCCTCCCGAGTGGCTGGGATTACAGGCACGCGCCACCAAGCCCAGCTAATTTATTTTGTATTTTTAGTAGAGACAGGATTTCACCATGTTGGCCAGGATGGTCTCAATCTCTTGACCTCATGATCAGCCCACCTTGGCCTCCCAAACTGCTGGGGTTACAGGCGTGAGCCACCACGTCCGGCCTATGTTGTTTAATTTTCAATGTACATGTCTTTCATTTGCTTGGTGAAAATATTCCCTAAGTATTTTTTACTCTTTGATTTCATTTTAAATGGGTTTAAAAAATTAATTTCCTTTTTGGATTCTTCATTTTTAGTATTTAGAAATGCAACTCTTTTCTTAATGTTGGTTTTTATATCCTGTAACTTTACTGAATTCCTTTATTCTAACGGTTTTTTTTCTTTTTGGTAGGCTAGAGTTTTCAACATAAAAGATCATGTCATTTGCTAACAGAAGTAATTTTACTTCTTACTTTTCTCATTTAATACCTTTCATTTCTTTTTCTTGCCCAATTGCTAACTCTGGCAGGACGTCTAATAGTATGTTGAATAGAAGTGGTGAATGTGTGCATTCTTGTTCCATTTGTGATCTTAGAGGGAAAACTTTCAGTTTTTCATCATTGAATAACATTAGCTGTGGTCTTTCTATATATGGCCTTCATTATGTTGAAGTAATTTCCATATCTTTCTAGCGAATTGAGTGTTTTTGTTTTTGTTTTTTTGAGACAGAATCTTGCTCTTGTCACCCAGGCTGGAGTGCAATGACGCTATCTCAGCTCACTGCCAGCTCCGCCTCCCGGGTTCTCAAGTGATTGTCCTGCCTCAGCCTCCCGAGTAGCTGGAATTACAGGCGCCCACCACCACGCCCGATTAGTTTTTGTATTTTTAGTAGAGACAGGGTTTCACTGTGTTGGCCAGGCTGGTCTCACACTCCTGACCTCAGGTGATCCACCCACCTTGCCCTTCTAAAGTGCTGGGATTACAGGCATGAGCCACCCTGTCTGGCCTTTTTTTAAATCCTAAAAGGGTGTTGATTTTTGTCAAATGCTTCTTCTGAGTCAGTTGAGATTATTGGTTTTTGTCCTAAGAATGCAGTGTATTAAAGTGATGTTTTTGTATGTTGAACCATCCTTGGATTTTATGAATAAATTCCAGTTGAGAATTTATGAAAAATATAATCTTTTTAATGCATTGTTGAATTCTGTTTCTTGGTATTTTGTTGATTTTTTTTGCATCAGTATTTATTAGGGATTCTTTTTTCTTGTAAATTTGTCTGATTTCGATATCTAAGTAATGCTTACCTCAGAAAATGATTTTGAAAGTGCTCTGTCCTCTAGTTTTTTCAAAGAGTTTGAGAAGGGTTGTTAGTTTTTAAATGTTTGGTAGAGTTTTCAGTGAAGCCCTGGCGTTGTTGGACAGTTACTGATTCAATCTCTAATAGTTATAGGTCCATTCAGAAGTTGTATGTATTTGTGGCTCAATCTTGGTGGGTTTGATGTGTCTATCCGTTCTCAAAGGTTATCAAATTTGTTGGGTCATAGTTGTTCATACTAGTCTTTTAAGGTCCTATTTATTTCTGTGGCAGCAGTTGTTGTATCGCCTTTCTAATTTCCAGTTGTTGCTGTTTGTGTCTATTCTCTTCATTTCTTAATCTAAGAATTTGCCAATTTTGTTGATCTTTTCAATGAAACAGCTACTCCTAATTTTGTTGATTTTTTTTCTATTGCAAAAATTTTCTATTTTTCTCTATTTTATTTTAGCTGTAATTTATTTTTTTTTTATTTTTTGGTAAGTTTGAGTCTCATTTGTTCTTCATTTCCTAGTTCCATAAGATGTAAAGTTAATTTGTTGATTTAAGGTTTTTCTTCCTTTCTAACTGTGAAATATGACACTGTAAAACAGATTTTCATTTTACAGATGAATTATGTAAATATTTAGTTCTACAATTTTACTTTTTTTTTTATCATATATCACGCATTCTGGATATTGAGACTATAAAAATGAAAAAAACAGTTCTTTTCTTTTTTTTTTTTTTTTTTTTTTTTTTTTGAGACAGAGTCTCGCTCTTTTGCCCAGGCCACAGTGCAGTGGCGCTGTCTCGGCTCACTGCAAGCTCCGCCTCCTGGGTTCATGCCATTCTTCTGCATCAGCCTCCCAAGTAGCTGGGACTATAGGCGCCCACCACGGCGCCCAGCTAATTTTTTTTTGTATTTTTAGTAGGGACGTAGTTTCACCATGTTAGCCAGGATGGTCTCGATCTCCTGACCTCATGATCTGCCTGCCTCGGCCTCCCAAAGTGCTGGGATTACAGGCGTGGCGTGAGCCACCGCACCCGGCCATAAAACAGTAATTGAAGGTTAACCTATATTTCAAACAATTGAAAATACTGATTTGTTCATATTTATTTTTTCATGAAAATCGTCTTGTTCTATATTTAATAGGTTTTTGTTCGGTTCATGGTACTAATGAGTTCACAATTGTAGGTTTAGTCTTGAAATAATCTAAATTCACTTCATCCCATTGTAACAGACCCTACATCATACTGAATATAGTTGTGTCACAGATGTCTCTTACAGTCTATTTCTACAAGGCCTAGAACTATTTAGGATACCGTTGCTCACTCTTACAAATTTTAACATTAAAAATAACTTTGAGATGGAATGGAGTTTTGCAACATCTCAGAACAAAGAGACTCCACTTACGAGAAATTACTAAGCAGTGGTTCCTAGCCTTATAGACTAATTATATAAGCCTTCAGTTGTTTCTACTTTATATCTGTTTTTTAGATTCCTCACATGTTCATTCTGCTTTACCTTCTGTATAATATAAAGGTCACTCTACTTACAGTCACATTTTCCTTTTAATCTTTCCGTTTTTATTTTTTATTCTTTGCTTTGTTCACCATTAGTTTTTATATTGCATCTCACAGTTCATATTTCTTTTTTGTCATTTCTGATTCTAATTGTAATTCTAATCTTACTTGTTTGATGTTCACTGTCACATCTTCACTTTCTGGCAGCTGTTTCTATGGCTTCATCTTCTTAGTGCTTGTATTCATTGCTTATATTCCAGTTGTCTTGTAAATTCATTTTTTTAGTGAACTAAGCCAGACACGGAAAGACAAATATCACATGTTCTCACTGATATGTGGGAACTAAAAAAATATTGAACACAAATTTTACAGCTGACACACATATGCCTGCCACCTAGATTCTGCCATTAATACTTACATTGCTTTATCGTATAACCATCCTTGTATCCATCAATCCATCTTAATTGTTATGCCTTTCAAAGTTAATTGCTAACATTAGTACACATCCCTCTAGGTGAAACCATTTTTAAACTGATTGCTGTCAAGTTGTCTAGAGTAAACTCTGATCTTCCAAGTATGACTTATTCCATAGGACTTCTGTTTGTAGCACTGTCCCATTAATTCAATCATAGAAATAAATAATTGGAAAGTATTGTCTGTTTTAAATGGATAAGTATTTTCATGTGTCTGACTTTAGAGGACTTTTACTAGAAGGTCTCACTTGACCTTCATTGCTGACTAAATAAGAAAAGTTTGTTTTATTTTAAAAATCAACACATTATAACATACTTTGTTTTTTGAGTAATAAGAAAAGTCAATGGAATGTGAAGAAATTATAGCAAGTAAGCTGTTGTTCCTCTTCTAGGAATTTTGATCATGAACAGCTGATAAGGTATTACTAAGGTATCTCATCAGGGAAATTCCTTTCTTTCCTTCTTTTTCTTTTGCATCCTCTCCCTTTCCTCACTTTCTTTTCCCCTTTTCCCTTTTCCCCTCTCCTCTTCTTTTCTTTAATAGTACTTGGGGAAAGGTATACCTTTTATTTTACGTATTTGCTCAGGGTAAAGAGAGAGTTTAGAGGCCAAATGATTAGATGGCAGGGTCACTGGAGGGCAGAGATAAATAATAGATCCTAAATTAAGGGTTGGCAACCATTTTCTGTAAAGGGCAGGTGGTATTTGTTTTAGGTTTTGCAGGCCTAAAGTACTCAACTCTGCCATTGTAGTATGAAAAACAGCCATAAACTATATAGTATATTGTATTAGTCCTTTTTCACGCTGCTGATAAAGACATACCTGCGACTGGGAAAAAAAAAGAAGTTTAATTGGACTTACACTTCCACATGGCTGGGAAGGCTTCAGAATCATGGCGAAAGGTGAAAGGCACTTCTTGCATGGCAGTGACAAGAGAAAATGAGAAGGATGCAAAAGCGGAAACCCCTGATAAAACCATCAGATCTCGTGAGACTTACTACCACAAGAACAGCATGTGGGAAACTGCCCCCATGATTCAGATTATCTCCCAGGGGGTCACTCCTACAACACATGAGAATTATGGGAGTACAATTCAAGATGAGATTTGGGTGGGGACACAGAGCCAAAGCATTATCATATATAGTATATTTATAAATCAATGAACTTGGGTATGTTCCAGTACACTTGATGGATACTGAAACTTGAATTTCTTATAATTTTCACATCACAAACTATTATTCTTTTTCAAACTTTTTCCAGCCATTTAAAAATGTAAAATATTCTAAGCTTGAGAGACATAAACAGGTGGTGGACTCGATTTGACTTACGAGCTATGATTTGGTGACCCATATGGTACAAGGATTTCCCTTGCGCAGGAACTATACCAAAAAGTCGTTATTAGTGTATACTTTTCCAACGTAGAGGCCCTGTTACGTGCTCTAAATTTTGTATGCCTTTTACATACCCTAAATTAGATAGTGATACAGATGAGGTCAGATAAATTAAGGTGTCATTGGAGTGAGGAAAAAAGAAGAATGCTTAATATAGTTGATTCCACCATTAACTTGGAGGTTCTGGCATGGCTTCCTTTAGTCCTGTCTCATCAGTGTAGCTGCTATTTGTTAAACTTGGCACAGAAAGGCAGATCAAATATAGAGGGCTACTTTCAGATCCTCCTCTTAATAGTTATTAAAAGCTCAAGTTTAATAGCTGAGTTCAAATCTCTTATTAGATGTATGACTTATGTAATTTCTCTGAGCATCAGCAGAATGAAGGTTTATAGTGCTAACTCATACACTTGTGAGGGTGATAATAACGATTACAACAATAATAGTAGTAGCTAACACTTTCATAGTGCTTAGTATGTGCCAGGCAATGTTCTAAGCACTTTATATATATTAACACATTTAATTTTCTCACAACTGGTAATGTGAAGAAGAATAATACTCTCACCATGATAATGCTCATAGATACTACCATTTAAATTACGAGGAAACTTACGTCCAGAAAGATCAAGTAATTCATTCAGGGTCACATAGTTAATTAAGAGGTAGAGCCATTATGTGAACTTGGGCATCTGGCCTCAGAATGCGAGCTCTTAACTGTTAAGGTTTATTCCCCTCTAAAGTGGGAATGTCTATAAAATGCATAGCACATAGGTCCTCAACTAATTAGAGAGAAATTAACTTTGCAGAATATAGTGGTTCCATTTCCTCAAGAAACTTGGTCTGCCTTTGTGGTACCAGATAGATGCATAAATGTGAGGTTCACGTTATGATTCTTCAGATTTTTTTCCCAGTTGCACATTAGTTATGATATTTTTTTTCCATAGAATTCTTCAGTATTACTCATGTTAAAAAAATAATTATTTTGAAATGAATCACCTTCTGCAAAACAATATAGTCAAAATGACTTAGACTCTGAAGCTGAAAGACTCCTGGACTCCTATTCTTGTCTTGGTTCTGTACTTTCTTTGAGATCTTGGTTTCGTGATTTGACTCCAGTTCTATTTCTCTCTTTGGCTGTGGACTGAAGATAATCCTCAATGTCATGGTATTCAAATGAGATAACCCATGTCAAAGTGCCCCGCAGTGTGTGTAATATGTTATCAGGCATCCAGCAAATACTAGTTTCTTGCCCACCTCCCTATTACATAAAATAACTTTAAAATTAGAACTGAAGGGACTCATAAAGCTGGGAAAACTGAGGCCCAGACAATTGTTTCCCTAGGATCCTACAGCTGCTTAGGGATAGAAGGATGACACTTAATGCAGATCTTCTGATTTTTCAGTCTCGTTCTGTTTGTGCTGATCACTCTCCTCCTATGTAGTATATAAAGAAGTACTATGTATCTGACAAGTTTTGGGGAGGTTATTTTAGTATAAAAGCTCACATTAAAAATATCTATTTTGGTATTTTGACTTTTGTAATTTTTTTAAAAATCAGAGACAATTTAGTAAATCCCGGGGCCATTCAAATCATGTATATGAAGTTTTAAAACTGCTATTGTTTTCCCCTTATAGTTATTAATTTTTAATATGCAAGTAGCATCCTTACTATGGAAAGAATAAATAAGAAATCAAAAGATGGAAGAAGTTTTAAAACTCATTTAATCACATCATCCAGAGAAAATGCTATTAATGCTTTGAAATAACAATGGGTTCATCCTACACCTGCTACTTTTTAACTGACTTTTGTCAGTTAGTGATATATCAGGAAGACTAGGCAGTTCTTTGTCGAATTCAAATCTTGATAGTTTTTATTTTATTGTGTGACCTATTATCAGTTCATTTAAGTAATCTTTTATTAGACATGTTTTTTTCAGATATAGAAACAATGCATTTTTGTAAAATTGTCAAATTATTTTCCACAAGTAGGATCTCATTCACACGGTATTCGTGTTTTTAAGACTTTCGATACATGTTCACTGTTTTCCTCCAGAAAGGAAATACCTACTTACATTTTCACCAGGGAAGTCACTGTAGTTTGGGAGAACATGACATTATCTCCCTTTCTTTACTGAAGGGTAGCAATATATGTTTTAAATTTTCTAGATTCTGCATTTCCATTTTATTTTTACATGTTTTCACTTTCATATTTTGCATAGTGCTAAATCTGTGATAACAGTTTTTAATTTTCAGGTGGGGTTTATAGCTTCATAGATAGCAAAATGTCTTTAAGTCATGTTTATGCAATTTTTACATGTGCTTTGTGGGTTTTCTTTTTTCTCTGTTTGCATGCAGTGAGTGGTAAATTTGCATGGAACATTTGAAAAATAAGCACCAGAATGAATTGAATGTGTGTGAATTATCACTTTTTGTCACCTACCTGGACAGAGAGTGAAAGTTCTTCTGTTGAGACAAAACTGGATCTCGTGTGTTTCTTCACTTACTTGCTGCCTTGTTAATTGTTGAGTTTCTCATGATTAGCAAGATGTAAACTCTGCCATTGGTCATCTAGTCCTACATGTTAGATAATTCTGTGAATGTTTTGAAAATTAGCTGAACTATTTTTCTTATAATTTTGATTCTTTGTAGTTGTTATTTCCATGCTTGTGAATTTGGGACCGAAAGGAATGGCTATGACTTATGTTTCTTTGGATCCAGTAGTTTATTCTACTGAAATTATGGTAATTTTATCAGTTAGTAGAAGCATAGACTCTTTAGTGTTGAATATAGAGATAATGTCATCTAACTTCTTACATGGTCACATAATTCCTCCCTCAGTTTTGGTAGCTCTCCTGAAACAGCCATAATAGGACATTGATCTGTGTACTTTAAGTTGACAGAGTAAAAGGAATATAAGATTTCACGTGATGGAACTTAAAATATTCCATCTTGTGACGTGGAACTAATGAGGAGGTTTAGTGACAAGTTTTAGATTTAAGATTGTACACTTTGGAGCCTCTTTTTCTTTTTCTTTTTGGTTTTTGTTTGTTTGTTTGTTTGTTTTTGAGACAAAGTCTAGCTCTGTTGCCCAGGCTGGAGTGCAGTGGTGCAATTTCAGCTTATGGCAGCCTTGACTCTCAGGCTCAAGTGATCCTCAGCCTCCCAAGTAGCTGGGACTACAGGTGCATGCCACCACACTTGGCTAATTTTTTTAAAAAAAGTTTGTAGAGAGTAGCCTCACTATGTTGCCCAGGCTGGTGTTGACCTCCTGGGCTCAAGTAGTCGGCCTGCCTCAGCCTCCCACAGTTATGGGATTGATTACAGTCATGATCTGCCTCACTCAGGCTGCAGCCACTTTCTTTCAGTGTAACACTATCTTTGGATATTCCACTTACAAATTTATTTTTAAGTCTCCCATGTTGTTGATAATTGGGAAAAATAGTTTTTATTCCAGATAGATATTCTGTGTTAACTGTAAGTCAAATGTTTACAAGCTGTTAAAAATGAAATACTGATTATGTAAAAGAAAACCGGATTGATGCTTTAAATAGACTCATTTTCCTAATGCTAACTTTTAAAATGATAGAATCCTACAACTCTTAGCTGTAAACCTTGTGATTTTTCAGCTGTTGTACTAAACAACTTAAGCACATATACCATCAGACAAGCCCCCCTCCCCCCTTTTAAACCAAAGGAATGTATACTCTGTTAATGCAGTCAGTAAGCATTGACATTCTTTATCATAATATCCTAGAAAATATTTATTAACTATTTCACTAGTCAGGAGTTGTGGTAAATAGTGCATCTCCATTTTCTACTTCTCATCTTCATACACAGGTTAATCACTTCAGTGCTTGACTAACTTTTGCCTTGATGATATGTTGAGCTTTGTACTTGAGAGCTGTACTAATCACTGTGCTTATTGTTTGAATGTTTGGTACAGGAAGCGAGCAGCTGCAAAGCATCTAATAGAACGCTACTACCACCAGTTAACTGAGGGCTGTGGAAATGAAGCCTGCACGAATGAGTTTTGTGCTTCCTGTCCAACTTTTCTTCGTATGGATAATAATGCAGCAGCTATTAAAGCCCTCGAGCTTTATAAGATTAATGCAAAACTCTGTGATCCTCATCCCTCCAAGAAAGGAGCAAGCTCAGCTTACCTTGAGAACTCGAAAGGTGCCCCCAACAACTCCTGCTCTGAGATAAAAATGAACAAGAAAGGCGCTAGAATTGATTTTAAAGGTAAGATGTTTTATTTTCAATTGAGAATTGTTGCCTGAAAACCATGTGGGAGATTTAAATGTATGAGTTTTTATTTGTTTTTTCTTCTGTGACATAAAGACATTTTGATATCGTAGAACCAATTTTTTATTGTGGTAACGGACAGGAATAATAACTACATTTTACAGGTCTAATCATTGCTAATTAGAAGCAGATCATATGCCAAAAGTTCATTTGTTAATAGATTGATTTGAACTTTTTAAAATTCTTAGGAAAAATGTATTAAGTGGTAGTTAATCTCCAAAACTAGGCCACAACATCTATTTAAGTTATAGAATAACTGGACTAAGTATCTGGCATGAGTTCTGGAACCTCAGGATGATGTGATGAAAGAAGCAGAAAGAGGAAACAGTGGGTTTTTTCCATTTTTGAAGGCAAGACAAAATTTTGTGATAGTTATGTGAGAATTCTACGTTTCCTTCAGATATATGCTTCTCATTCTCCTTCCGGACATTTGGTACAGTCATGCTGCCAAGGATCGTGACCTACCAATGACAGTCTTCACTCAGGTCTTTTGTTTTCTAAATGGTCCTATGTCCAAAATTCAGAATTCGATTACCTTGTCGCTAATACTAAAACTCCAAGTTATTTTCCTCAGTGAAGGTAATTAGTAACAAAGTAATCAAATTTTTGAATGACTACCAGGGCTTAGCGCCCCTCCACCCTCACCCCTACACACACCCAGAGGCAATTGTATTTTAAGAGAGAAAGCTTTTTTTCATGACATACAAGTCAGAGAATTTTAGAGGCATTTGCCTCTAAAACTTTCACTAACATCATTTGAATCAAGTTTGAAAGAATTAGTGAAGTGGCATTGTGTTATAACCTCTACTCTGTTTCCACAATAAAATTATTTTCGTCACTTTACACAACTTAGTTGCTTCAGAGTGTATAATTCTGTTTCATGAATTAGTTCACACACTATGGGAAAATAGGTAAATGTTGTCTATATATATAGTGTGTCAGTATAATGTGGAAGCTGCATTGACTTTATTGTACACAGTTCTCCAGTAAGTGTGCACCAGAGAGTACCAGTAACTGAATGTAGAGTGCTGGCACAGTGGAATGCAGCCAGCTGCGGGGGATGTGGTACATGAGGAATGTGCTCATCTGCTCTTTTGGCCACGTGCTCCATCTTAGAGGTGCTTATTGTGTGGCTTTATCCAGTCTTTATGCCCCCTCCTCTTTTTGCTCAAGTCTGCATTATAGCAGTTGTGACCTTTCCTTATCCCTGTTTTCTAATATGCTACTGTTAACTGTTCCCTGTTCGTTACTGGTTTTTTTGTTTTTGTTTTTGCATTGTTCTATAGTTACTATTGTATATTGGAAATTAGAGATGCTTTCTGTACACTAGTACTCTTATTTTGATTATTAATTATGTTTGTTAACACTAATTACAAAGTTGCATAAGTATTAAGTAGTCTGCACCAAACTGTTTTTGCGTAGGAGGTTTTTAAGTGCAAAATTTAAAAGATTGAGTATTTTCAGGGACACATTTATCACAAGAAATCTTATAAAAATGTCTTTCTCAGTAGAACACCTCTATCAATAAACCAAACTTTATGAATGTTCATATCTAATTACAGTGTTTTTTGACTAATTTTTATCTATATACCTGAAAAATTCAGTTTAACATATTAAACACTACAGGCCAGGCACTGTAATCCCAGTGGCTCATGCCTGTAATCCCAGCACTTTGGGAGGCTGAGGCGGGCGAATCACGACGTCAAGAGATTGAGACCAACCTGGCCAACGTGGTGAAACCCCCTCTCTACTAAAAATACAAAAAAATTAGCCAGTTGTGGTGGCGTGCATCTGTAGTCCCAGCTACTTGGGAGGCTGAGGTAGGAGAATCGTTTGAACCCGGGAGGCAGAGGTTGCAGTGAGCCGAGATGGTGCCACTGCATTCCAGCCTGGCAACAGAGCGAGACTCCATGTCAAAAAACAACAACAAAAAACACTCCTTGGAAAAAGTATAGGTACATTCTATATAGGATTAGTAGACTGTCAGAATCACTTGAAGATGTTCCGAAAGCATGACATATCAACAAAGGACATGTGAGTCTAGAATGGTGATCCCTAGGACAGGCCATATTACTGCATGCAAAGCAAGTCTTTGTTAACCTTATGACTTTCTCAGGAAGCAAAGTGTTTTATGTCCTAATAGGATAGTAGTATTTTCTGTTACGTTACATTTTAGGAAATTAGGAGTTTTGCATTGTCTTGTAAGAAGGTATTTTAAAAATTTTCAATGAAAATAATGAGAAATAGGTTTCCAGTGGTTTTATGCTTTTGGGGAAGAGGTTACTGATGTTTAGCAAAAGATGCTTATATATTCTTAATAGAACAAACCTGAGAATTAGTTCTTAAAGAGTTAAGGCCCATAAAAGAAACTGCAAGTGTTGGTACTCTTGTAGCTGGGCCACAGATCAGATCCTTAGTATGATAAAATTTGGTATTTTTGTGCTTCAATTTTTGGAGACCATTCAATGATCACTTACATTTTATATTGTCTTTCATTGTGAAACATATATTATAGCAGAGGTGGGAGTCATTAAAAATTCTACATGTTGTACACTACATGTATAAGGGTATATTTGGCACAATGGAGGTAGGATTGTCTGTGTGCCTCTAAAATTAACCTCTCAAGTAGTTAATCTGATGATGACAAGTATGTCACTTTATTGATAAAAGGGAGAATTAAGACTATTCTCAGTATTATGTTGGTCAGTACACAAAATATATCATTTGTTTTTACCTGTGAAATGAAATATCTTTCATCCTGTTAGCCAGAAGGGGGAAAGCCTTGGCCTGAAAATAACACTTATCTCAAAAAGTTGGGAAATGTGGTCCAACTCTGTGCCCAGGAAAAGAGGAAATAGATTTTGATGACTACATAGTCTCTGCACTGCTTGCCAGCTCATAAGTTGACTTCTTCGCACTGTTTGTTTTCATTGCTCAAAAACTATTTTCTGTCACTCTATGAGATTTAGTCTAACCTGATTCCTGGCTGTGGAAAGCAGTTCCTACTTAAGAGCCGATGAGAAATGGTATATTCTTCTCAATCACTCACAGAATGACTACCCTGGAACAAACTAGGAAGACCCAAAATGAACCAGTTTGATTTTAATACATACATAGATGCTGAAGGAGCCTTTTTTTAAGACCTTGCCTTCTTAGTCTTTGGAGAACAGAGTACTGAAACAAGAAAACTCACAGATTAGTAGTATTTCTGTGTGTTCTACAGTGAGGTTTTAAGAGCTGTATTATGATTAATCAGTACATGACATATTGGTTCATATTTATAATTAAAGCTATACATTAATAGATATCTTGATTATAAAGAAAGTTTAAACTCATGATCTTATTAAGAGTTATGCATTGTTGAAAGAATGTAAAAGCATGGGTGAGGTCATTGGTATAGGTAGTTCATTGAAAAAAATAGGTAAGCATTAAATTTTGTTGGCTGAATCTAAGTATTAGATACTTTAAGAGTTGTGTATCATAAATGATATTGAGCCTAGAATGTTTGGCTGTTTTACTTTTAGAACTTTTTGCAACAGAGTAAACATACATATTATGAAAATAAATGTTCTCTTTTTTCCTCTGATTTTCTAGATGTGACTTACTTAACAGAAGAGAAGGTATATGAAATTCTTGAATTATGTAGAGAAAGAGAGGATTATTCCCCTTTAATCCGTGTTATTGGAAGAGTTTTTTCTAGTGCTGAGGCATTGGTACAGAGCTTCCGGAAAGTTAAACAACACACCAAGGAAGAACTGAAATCTCTTCAAGCAAAAGATGAAGACAAAGATGAAGATGAAAAGGAAAAAGCTGCATGTTCTGCTGCTGCTATGGAAGAAGACTCAGAAGCATCTTCCTCAAGGATAGGTGATAGCTCACAGGGAGACAACAATTTGCAAAAATTAGGCCCTGATGATGTGTCTGTGGATATTGATGCCATTAGAAGGGTCTACACCAGATTGCTCTCTAATGAAAAAATTGAAACTGCCTTTCTCAATGCACTTGTATATTTGTCACCTAACGTGGAATGTGACTTGACGTATCACAATGTATACTCTCGAGATCCTAATTATCTGAATTTGTTCATTATCGTAATGGAGAATAGAAATCTCCACAGTCCTGAATATCTGGAAATGGCTTTGCCATTATTTTGCAAAGCGATGAGCAAGCTACCCCTTGCAGCCCAAGGAAAACTGATCAGACTGTGGTCTAAATACAATGCAGACCAGATTCGGAGAATGATGGAGACATTTCAGCAACTTATTACTTACAAAGTCATAAGCAATGAATTTAACAGTCGAAATCTAGTGAATGATGATGATGCCATTGTTGCTGCTTCGAAGTGCTTGAAAATGGTTTACTATGCAAATGTAGTGGGAGGGGAAGTGGACACAAATCACAATGAAGAAGATGATGAAGAGCCCATCCCTGAGTCCAGCGAGCTGACACTTCAGGAGCTTTTGGGAGAAGAAAGAAGAAACAAGAAAGGTCCTCGAGTGGACCCCCTGGAAACTGAACTTGGTGTTAAAACCCTGGATTGTCGAAAACCACTTATCCCTTTTGAAGAGTTTATTAATGAACCACTGAATGAGGTTCTAGAAATGGATAAAGATTATACTTTTTTCAAAGTAGAAACAGAGAACAAATTCTCTTTTATGACATGTCCCTTTATATTGAATGCTGTCACAAAGAATTTGGGATTATATTATGACAATAGAATTCGCATGTACAGTGAACGAAGAATCACTGTTCTCTACAGCTTAGTTCAAGGACAGCAGTTGAATCCATATTTGAGACTCAAAGTTAGACGTGACCATATCATAGATGATGCACTTGTCCGGGTAAGTTGGGCTGCTAGATTAAAAACCTAATAATGGGGATATCATGATACAGTTCAGTGAATTCATTTTAAAAGTGACTGAAAAAAATGATACCATATAGCATAGGAACACATGGACATTTCTGATCTTATATAAGTATTATACTTTTGTTGTTCCTGTGCAAGTTTATAGATGTGTTCTACAAAGTATCGGTTGTATTATATAATGGTCATGCTGTCTTTGAAAAAGAATGGGTTTTCTAAATCTTGAAAACTAAATCCAAAGTTTCATTCAGAAGAGAATAGAGTGTTGGACAAAGACCAGAACAAGAGAAATGTGGAGATACCCAATAATACGTGTGGATGTGCAGTCTTGAACTGGGAGTAATGGTACAGTAAAACCATACCATAAAATTATAGGTAGTGTCCAAAAAATTCCATCGTGTAAAATTCAGAGTTGCATTATTGTGGACTTGATGAAGTGACCATGGCAGATCAGTGCCTGTTGCCAGTAAGAGTTGAGTCCTGCTGGGCCACTTAGAATATCCCTGTGTGGACGGCACTGCCTGGCTGTGGTAGTTTCTTCCCACTTAAAAATTCATAGAGACAACTCTGGGTCTTGGAACTTCTGGAAAACAGCAGCTATTCCAAAAATTTGGGGATTAGTGGTGCCTGTAACATCAAGTCCAGGGAGATTGAGCAGGGAAATACTGGAAACTCAGGTACTCATCCTAACTTCCTGGTTTTCCAGATGGGGTTGCCATTTGTTCCTTTTCTTTCCTCCACAAGATAATTTTAGTGTATCTGTTTAAGAATATAAGAGTGGCCAGAAGACAGAAAGCAGTTGTCAGTCACATTTTACCAAAATTTACATTTGTCTCAGGTGCATTATCGCAGAGTTTTATTGTATTTCTAGTATTAGCTATCCCTGTCATTGCTGCTACTTTTTTATCATCTTCAAGTAAAATTTAATGTCAACCAAAATTAAGGTAGTTAATAATACTATAGTATACTAGTAAAGTTGTCTGACACAGACAACTAGGAAATGTGATTTTTACTTTAAAATGTATTTTAGTTTTAGAATGTCTAAATTTTAGTTTTAGAATTGTCTAAATTCGAGAATTCATAACGCTGTAGCCCGGTGGAAAAAGTTATTTGACATCTCAGAAATTAAAAATTGCAGAGATTTTGTGTGGTTTTTTTTTTGTTGTTACTGGTTTTTTTTTTTTTTTTTTAATGTCAGATATGTTTATAGTGTTGGAGAAAGATTCTGCATTATTTAAGCAACTCAGGTGGTTTTCTAGCAGAGACAAAAGGGGGCTTTAACTGCCTGAAGTCATTATTATTGCTTGCTTTCTGGTACCCTTTTTATTTCCCTTACATAGTTTTGAGACACATGAATAATTAATACACTTAATGACTGATCATAAGGCAGCCAGCACCTTACTTTACATAGTTTAGCAGAATGATAGGGTATTTTATAAGAATGTGAGTGATGTTTTATGAAAGGTATGTTGAGGTCTGTCTATGACTATCCATTGTTGGAGCAGAACTGCAAATGCCGAAGCTACATACTTTATGTTTGGCTTCTTGAGGTGAGATCCCTTCAGCTGTCTTCATCAAAAGTTATGTCTAGCCTTTAAAAGGCAATGAAATTACACTGTAAGAATCATTCCAGGGTTCAAAAAATTGTCTACCTTCCTTATCTGTCTTTTGCTCAGAAGTCTACTCAGTCTTATTTTCCTCAGTCCCCCATTTTTTTCTCTAGTAAAGCAAGACTAACAACAAAAGTTTAAGTACTTGGTGTATACTTTATTCTATATTTTAAATTCTATTCTAGAATTTTAAGGAAACAACTGCTTTTAAAGCCTTAGGTGTTAGTGTAAAATTAACTGTGAGCTCTTTAATTATGGTAACTTGTTTTTAGCAAGTTCTGCTTAATTATATCAAAATTAGATAATATAGTGTGGCCTACCATAAATCAGGATTCACTAGATAGTATATGTACTTGAATATTGCCAGCCCACAAAAGCAGTTCACTTCAGAAATCATGTGTGTTAGGCAGTTTAATAAACTGTGAAAATAGAAAGAGATGATGCTTACAGAGAAGCTTCCTTAGGGGCTCTGAATGCTCACACTAAGCAGATTTTACTCTTAACTTTCTTTCTCCCTTACTTTTTCTTCCTTTTCTTTTTTTAAAAAAATAACAGAATGTGAAAAGACTAGAAAAACCAGCATCGAAATAGGTCTTATAAGTAAAATTGATAACCTGCGTAATTTTTTGAAGTAAGTATTCACAGCAGGTGATGATTATGATAAAGCCACATATTTTAGTAACACATAGTAGAAGTTCTATAATAGAAAGTGGTTTAAGATTATTCTCTCATATGAAAGCTCAAAAGTGATGAATTTTTCAAGATCTTATTTCCCAAGGATCTCTGCTTTTTAAGCCTCATTCTTATATATCACAGTGAACAAACTAGTGGCCACTTTTTTATGACTTGCTAATTTTGGAATTGTATAGCAGGGTTGGGTGGAAAAGAAGAAATGAGAAACTTTGTGGTAAGCTTAATATTGATAAATAAAATTATGGGATCCTAGGCTTTAAGAGCTAAAAGAAACCTTAGAGTTTATCTACTCCTTAGTTTAGAAATCAAGCCCAGAAAATAGTGACTTCATATATGAGACTCTTGTATGTTTTCTGTTGAGGAGTGGTAACTTGAATTAATAATTGTGGATTTTTTTTTAAAAGAAAAATATATTCATTGCTTTTATATATTGTGAAATTCAAACCAGACTAGCAGCTTTTTTCCTGAGGTTTTTAGAGAAATTGTCTTTGATGACAAGAGAAGAATTCATGTTGATAGTATTTTCACTAATCTCTGATTGTAGGAAACACTATCATTTTATTACTGCTAAGACAGAAAAATACCAGCAATTCATTGTAAGATGCTATCATTTGTATGGTGTAATCTGATTTCAGAGATAATGTGAAAAAAGAAAAGTGAATTTTAGAATCAATAGAATATAAGTTGTCTCTTCACAAATACCTTAGAACTGCTTAAGAACACCCCCACCCTACCCGTTTAACTTACTGCCGTAGTTCCCCTAGGACTTATTTTCAGTATATTTTCGTTATTGTTCCTTAGAAAACAGTACAGTGATAAACATGAGCTTAGACTTCACCTTTCATTTGAATGAAGACATTCCTAATGTGATGAGGTTTTTACATATTTACCCATTTGTGTGTTCTTTTACAAGTAGATAATTTCTCATTTTTCTTAGACGAAGCACTTCCAATGATAGTATGTATTAAGATTTTTTAAATTACTTCTTAAAGGAGAAGATAGAGGTTATAAGTTTATGGAAGAATATAGTATTGCCATCATGAGGTCCCTCAAACTGCCTTCACATCTGAATGGGAAAATTGTTTAAAATAAATAAACAAATAAATAAATAAAATCCAGGGCCCTAACCTCTAGAGGTTTAGATTAGAAGCTGTATTGTAGAGCCTACGAATCTGAACTTCTGGTAATACTCCACAAATATTTTGATAATGCCATAAATAAACAAATAAATAAATAAAATCCAGGGCCCTAACCTCTAGAGGTTTAGATTAGAAGCTGTATTGTAGAGCCTACGAATCTGAACTTCTGGTAATACTCCACAAATATTTTGATAAAGCCAGACTCCAATATTTGGGAAGATGGCCTTTGGTTCAGCTCGGGTGGGGGTGTGTGTGCATGTGTGTTTATGTGTGTATGTGTGCATATATAGAGAGAGGAAGGCCATTTTGATATACAAGTATGTTTATGTGTTTTGGAAACTCAGATTTTTAAGAGGATCATGGGGACAGCAAGCTTGGAATAGAGGATGATGATGATGTGAAACTTGGTTCCAATTAGTCAGGGAGTTCTAGAATTTCACATAAATATCTAAAAACCAAAAGGAATGGCTGAGATGTGGAATTGAATAGGGAAGTTCAAAAATAGGAATTAGCACAGATAAAGGTGATTGGCACAGATAAAAAGCCCCACTACCAGGAGGTTCTGCAAAATCCCCTCTAAAAGTCACTGGCCCTTTTTATCTGGTTTCTAATAGCCCAGTCTAACCCAGCTTCCAGCATTTTCAGCTCCCAGCTTCCAGCATTGGTGAACACTCTTACTAGTGAAACATGAACTTAATTCTTTTATTTATTCATTGACTCACAGAGCTTTAAAAATGAGATTATTCTGTGCTGCACTAGGTATGTTTAATTTTGTCTTACACATACACTATATTGTGGTTAACATGTAATTTCCATTGTTCTTTCTTGTGATTTATTCTAATTGAAATCAAAAATGAAACCAAGAAATATGCTTGGTTTATGCCCTCAAAGTAATTTCTCAGAAACTGAATGAGAGAATGAAGCCTATATATACATAGATCCTCAGCATTATATAATAATTTAAGACAATGAAACATCAAACTTAGTATTGCATGTGAGGAAAATGAAATCTAAAAGAGATTCCAGCCTACATAAATTAATGGCAGAATTGGAAATAGAAGTCAGGATTCCAGGTCTCATGGACGTACGTGATTACGTGATTTGGTGTTACCCAAACATTTAAACTACATTTGAGATATAACAGACTTTTCTTCATGTGTTTATCGTGAACATGAAAAAATTAATTTGGATAACCTGGAAATCTCAAGCAATAGTTTAAGCCTCAAGTTGACTGAAGTAGTTGAAGCTAGCCTTTCTTTCTTTTTCCTCTTTTTTTTTTTTTAGACGGAGTCTTGCTCTGTCACCCAGGCTGGAGTGCAGTGGTGCAATCTTGGCTCACTGCAAGCCCCGCCTCCCAGGTTCATGCCATTCTCCTGCCTCAGCCTCCCAAGTAGCTGGGACTACAGGCGCCTGCCACCATGCCCAGCTAATTTTTTTGTATTTTTAGTAGAGATGGGGTTTCACCGTGTTAGCCAGGATGGTCTCAATCTCCTGACCTCGTGATCCGCCCGCCTCGGCCTCCCAGAGTGCCGGGATTACAGGCATGAGCCACCACGCCCGGCCTTGAAGCTAGCCTTTCTTAGAAATCCCAGGCATTCTTAAGTATTAGAGGTCTCTTTTATCTGATTATTGCTTCTACTTAAATATTCATGGTATTAAGGAATTTTTTAAAAAAATTATGAGTTGATTTGATGTAATAGCTCAGAAAACTAAGATTTTAAGTGATAAGGTTTTCCTTTTGATTCCTGTAAGTCTAGTAATATCATATTTTGATATTAAGATGTTATCCTGCTAGGTATTCTGCAAATGCTTTGATATCAGGTCAGATTTTTTTTTTAAAAATGAACTCCCTAGGATTTCATCATCATGGCCAATTAAAAAGTTCAGAAATTAAAAATCATTTTATCCAGCAATTGATGAAATCAAGAGTCTTAAAGAAGAGGAAGTTACGCAGTGAAGAGGTAGATATGATTATATCCAGGATATTTTTGTTTATTTTTCCCCAGTAATCTCTGTCTGTTGCTAGTCTCCATGTTAAATAAATACAACATACACTGTACTTTTAAATATACCTAAAAATTGGCCTGGTGCGGTGGCTCACGCCTGTAATCCCAGCACTTTGGGAGGCCAAGGTGGGCAGATCACAAGGTCAGGAGACCGAAACCATCCTGGCTAACACAGTGAAACCCCATCTCTACTAAAAAATACAAAAAAAAAATAGCCAGGCGCGGTGGCAGGCGCCTGTAGTCCCAGCTACTCGGGAAGCTGAGGCAGGAGAATGGCATGAACCTGGGAGGCGGGGCTTGCAGTGAGCCAAGATTGCACCACTGCACTCCAGCCTGGGCGACAGAGCGAGACTCCGTCTCAAAAAAAAAAAAAAAAAAAAAAACAAACCTAAAAATCCACGTCTGTATTGTAAATAAATTCAGGCATGCATGCATGCACGTTCTCCTTTTCAGAATGTTTAGACATAGTCCTCCAAATTTCAAATATCCTAATGCATTTAAAACAACTTCTGACTTAAAAAATACAGTGTTATGGTGAGGTTTGGGTTTAAACAACAACATACAATTTTAAATAATATAGCTATTATGTAAAGAATACACCTTTACAGTTTATTTGTTAAATCTTTTTTAAATTGACTGAACAATTGATGGAGGTTATTTTTAAGAAAAAGAATTATCAGTACAGCTGTTTATGTAATAATGGCCTTTATCAAAATGGTTATTGCTAAATTTTATGTGTTAATAATTTAAAATAAAATAGTTTTAAAGGCTATTTATGTATTCTGTTTTTACTATTTTATTTATTTTAATTTTTGAGACAGGGTCTTAACTCTGTCACCCAGGCCTGGAGTACAGTGGCACGATCTCTACTGACTGCAGCCTTGACCTCCCACCTCAGCCTCCCAAGTAGCTGGGATGACAGGCGCATGCCACCACCCCCCACTATTTTTTATTTATTTATTTATTTATTTATTTATTTTTTAGTTTTTTGTAGAAACAAGGTTTCATCATGTTGCCCAGGCTGATCTCAAACTGCTGGGCTCAGGCAATCTGCCTGCATTGGCCTCCCAAAGTGGTGGGATTACAGGTGTGAGCCACGGCGCCCAGCTTTTATTCTTCAGTGGTACAGTATTTTATGAAATCACTTATGTGTACCAGAATGGTAATCTAAAATAGGTAATAACAAAATTTTTGCCTACAGAATTCAGTTACCGACTACTTTTCAAATTATTCTTTTTACATATTTACATTTGAACACATTCTGACTCTGAAAAATGTATTTGTTGTAAAAAATGGAAAAATATGGAAAAGAATAAGGAAAATAAAAATCACTCATAATCCTAAAAAAAAAATTTTTGGTCGTCATTGAAGAGAGTGAGTAAAGCATAGTAGTTAAGAGCTTGTTTCCTGGATTAGTATCTGTTCCACAACTTACTGTGACTTACTGTGACTTGAAGTTATTTCACCTTTCAGTATCTTGGGGTCCTTATCTGTAAAGTGGAGTTAATGTTTCCTTCCTCATAAGGGTGTTGTGAAGATTAAATTAGTTACTATGTGTGAAATGCTGCAAAAGTGCTATATATTATTGTTGCTGTATTCATGGAATATTTTTGTTCTATAATGCTATGGTGGGTTTTCAGAAAATATTTTAGAACCAATAAAATAACAGCAACAACAGCTAGTACTTTTAAGCACTAACTTTATGCAGGGAATTAATCTAAGCAGTTCATACATTAATTTATTACTATATTATTATGGTTATTTTACAGATGAAATAAGAGAGGTAAAGTTGTATGTTTGCATTTACAATAGAACATATTGCATTGCATTACATTCTTTTGGCACCAAGGTGGGGAGCATAGAATAGAGATCAGTGGAAGTGGACAGACATGTAATATCTTATGGAGAATAAAGATAAATTTGCTTCAGTTATCATTTGACATGTCTTAGGTAGAGCTAAGACTAGATAGAACACAGGGCCTCTCAATCCTGTAGAAATTCACCACCACATCCTTTAAAAGGTTTTACATTGATAAGGAGTCAGCTGTCATCTATGAATGTTAGTGGGGAAAAGCTGTAGAATGCACAGTCTAAATACCAGATAACCTTTTTTTCCCCCACTTTGGAATACACTATATTTGATAAAAGCAAGTATACCTTTGGATGTAAAGGTAAATATAAACACTGACTTACATCTTTAACACCTAGCCAGTTGGGAACTGGCATAAGGAAACTCAGAATGGATTACATGGCAATATGGAATGTTGGCCTGGTCCCACATTTGAGCTAAGATGTTAATTCTAATTTTAGTCTCCTCAGAATTCTGTATACTCCGTAGCTTGAAACAGGTTTCCAACTGAAACTATTTTTTTTCCCAAGGTTATTTTCACATCTACATTTGTTTGACTCTAGATCTTGGAACTAGTCTATATCAAGTTCCTTTGGGGACACAAAATTGCAAATCTTTTGTTCAGAGAGCAAAACTATTTTAAAAGGTAACACTCTTTCTCATATATTCTTAATAAGCCTTCACAACTTACAGTATGTTGAGGAAACTGAGGCTTAATTGAATCGTGTGCTAAAGTTTAAAGGTTAAAAGTTATGGTAAGTGAGAGTTGGGACTAGTAAGGTGAATTCTGACTGACTCTTGGTCTTTCCATAACAAAACATTGTCTAAAAGTAAACTGTGTGGCCTAAAAATGATTTTGTAAATATTAGAGTTTGGTGTTGAACAACAACAGACATTATTTAAAGCTAAAGACTAAATTCACAGAATAGGACCCTAAAGTTGAAGATACCCAGAAGATAATTTCAGCTAGTTTTGTCAAACTCTTTGACTGCAATCCCTAGTATTTTACATAGCATCCCAGTACATGCTTATCCATCTGTACATCTAATTGAAACAAAAGTTTCACAAAACAGTAGGTTCCATTACTATGTGGAATGCATTCTGATTTTCCCATTGCTGATTGCAAACCACTAAATGGATTAGACTACCCACTAATGAGTTGCAGGTGACAAGTTTGAAAAAACAATGCTCTCGGGCAACCTGACCTGATGCGTTAATTTATGAGATTTTATTTTTTATAGACAGACTAGATTGTCCAAATGAGTATTATTACTTTAACTACTGTAGTGCTGTGTTACAGTTGTTTCAATGATTATTGCATTTTTCAAAACCATTTTTAAAATTCTGTTTGAAATAGTTGGAATAACCTGAAAACATTTAATATCCTGTTTTGGTAAATTTTCATCTCCAAGATTAAATTTTTTTAACCAGCCAACAGATGTTTGAAGGCAAGTTAGGAGATATGATGGATACTGGATACAGTATCCATCCATGTACTAGATACAGTATCCATCCATGTACTAGATACAGTCATACTGTTAGCAAATTTTAGATACATAAAGTAAAACAAACAAAATGCAGTATAAACAGTTAATATTGGAATCTAGTGTTGATTTTATGATTAATCTCAATGAGGTTACTGTATATTCATAATTCTATAGGTACACAAGAATATTTGGTAAAAGATTTATAGTTGAGAAAATGCTAGACACTAAAGTTTGTTAACTTACAATTTTAAGAGTAAGGGCTGGGTGCGGTGGCTCACGCCTGTAATCCCAGCACTTTGAGAGGCTGAGGTGGGCGGATCATGAGGTCAGGAGTTCAAGACCATCCTGGCAAACGTGGTGAAACCCCATCTCTACTAAAAATAAAAAATTTAGCCAGGCGTAGTGGTGCCTGCCTGTAATCCCAGCTACTCAGGAGGCTGAGGCAGGAGAATTGCTTGAACCCAGGAGGCGGAGGTTGCAGTGAGCTGAGATCGCGCCACTGCACTCCAGCCTAGGCGACAGAGTGAGACTTCATCTCAAAAAAAAAAAAAAAAAAAAGAGTAAGGACATGAGTAAGGTTATGTCTCACCTGTTTTTAAGGAAATGTGGATATAAGATGGGTTCTAGTCCATTAAAAGGTGGTAATTTATACTAAGTCTTACTGTGAGAGACCATAAACTGCTTTAGTATTCAGTGTATTTTTCTTAATTGAAATATTTTACTTATGACTTAGTAGATATTAAGACTTAACCCTTGAGTTTCTATTCTAATGAAGGACTACTAATGAACAATTTTGAGGTCAGACCTCTACTCCATTGTTTTTGCTGAAATGATTTAGCTGCTTTTCCATGTCCTAACTGTGTAGTCCAGACTTAACACACAAGTAATAAAATCTTAATTAATTGTATGTTAATTTCATAACAAATCAGTAAAGTTAGCTTTTTACTATGCTAGTGTCTGTTTTGTGTCTGTCTTTTTGATTATCTTTAAGACTGAATCTTTGTCTTCACTGACTTTTTATCAGTTTGCTTTCTGTTTCCATTTACATACAAAAAGTCAAAAATTTGTATTTGTTTCCTAATCCTACTCCTTGTTTTTATTTTGTTTTTTTCCTGATACTAGCAATCATCTTCTTTTCATGTTTATCTTTTCAATCACTAGCTAGAGATGATCGCTATGGAAAATCCTGCAGACTTGAAGAAGCAGTTGTATGTGGAATTTGAAGGAGAACAAGGAGTTGATGAGGGAGGTGTTTCCAAAGAATTTTTTCAGCTGGTTGTGGAGGAAATCTTCAATCCAGATATTGGTAAATACATTAGTAATGTGATTATGGTGTCGTATCATCTTTTGAGTTAGTTATTTGTTTATCTTACTTTGTAAATATTTTCAGCTGTGAAGAGCAGCAAAAGAAGGATTTGGTATGGATTACCCAGAATCACACATCATGACTGAATTTGTAGGTTTTAGGAACTGATTTGTATCACTAATTTATTCAAATTCTTTTATTTCTTAGAAGGAATATTCTAATGAAGGAAATTATCTCTTTGGTAAACTGAATTGAAAGCACTTTAGAATGGTATATTGGAACAGTTGGAGGGATTTCTTTGCTTTTTGTTGTCTAAAACCATCATCAAACTCACGGTTTTCCTGACCTGTGAACTTCAAAGAACAATGGTTTGAAGAGTATTGAGAGACTGTCTCACAAGTATGTCATGCTCAAAGTTCAGAAACACTAGCTGATATCACATTAATTAGGTTTATTTGCTATAAGATTTCTTGGGGCTTAATATGGGTAGTGTTTCCCCCAAACTTTTTGAACTCCAGAACTCTTTTTCTGCCCTAACAGAAGAGTTGTTATTGAACACAGTTTGGGAAAGGCTGATGGGATTTGGCAATTTGAAAGTGAAGGATCAGAATTTTAGTTTTTTCCCTTTTGTGATAAAGTAGAACAGGGAAAAGATGCAGTCTTTTGGGTAGTCTACTTAACTGCATAATTCTGAACTGGTTCAGTTTCTACTGTAAATATAACCACTTAGTAACTGAGCTTGCTTACGTTTAAAATTGAGTACATGACAATTACAGGAAAAGGTTTCCACTGAAGGTACCATCAGAATTGTGAGGAGTGTGCATAGAATAATGTATGTCATTTCCCTTCAGCTTTGAGATTTGAGCTGTTATAGCCTGTTGATTCTAATTGAGTTGACCTTTCTGTTACTGTTCTTAGTCACACACACACACACACACACACACACACACACACACACACGCATCCCTTATCTATAATCTGGCTAGGGTTTTATTAATAACTAAAAAGCTATGCCATTTGTATGTAGTTTGTTCTAAGTAAATCAGAGATACATAAGACGACGCCCTTTTTGAGATAGAAAATTATAAACTTCATAAAGTTCTTAAATTTGGTAAACCTTAGCTCTAGCTTTTGATATATCTAGAAATGTTAAACCTTAGCTATAAAGCATACTTGCATTATATGCAGAAATACTTGTAAGAAAAAACATAGATTAAGCAGTTCCAGTAAGATAACTGAAGTGATGGCAGTAGAAGTATCAAAAAGGAATATTTTACCAGGAGGTTATGGTGCTTTTCTCCCTGGAACATGAGAAAATGTGCCTAAAATGGAACTTCAGAGTTATATTCTGATTAACTTATAGCTTATTGCTCTTGGTTCCAAGGAAGGGCATTTGTGACATTTTATTAAATTTATTAATTTTTTAGACACACCATTGTCAGCTTGAACAAATTTATTAATTGTAATTATTTGTCAGCTGTTCTTGATCCTGTTAATACCATACTTATAACTAAAAGCATTTCCATGGATGTTGTAACTTGGCCTGTAAAAAAAATGTTTAGATAGAAACCATGAAACTCAAATATGAATTGTTTAATTTTCAAACCATTTTGCATTCAGAAAATGTCCTAAGCTTAATTCATACTCCTAGTGATCAAGGAAACATGTTAAAGCTCCTTGTTTTTAAACTTAAAGTGACAATGACATTTTCAAAGATTTTAAAATTCTTATAAACAGGTTAAAATACTTATATACTGTATAATTTGATTTCTAATTTCTAAGCTCTACTTTTCTATTGGAAATTACAGATTTTTTTCAGACTTAATTCTTAAGATGTTTTCATTGTTTCACAGTAGCAACTAAACGTAGTAAAATGATTTAAATTCAATTAAAATTTTTTTCCTTAGTCATTTAAAAGGGAAGAAATCAATTTTTAGTAGTACTCATTCCAAAGATTCCAGTTTTCCTTTTTTTTAATCTTTTATTTTTTGGTGGAGGGAGGCAGGATCTGGCTCTGAGGCCCAGGCTGGAGTGTAGTGGTTCTGTCTCGGCTCACTGCAACCTCCACCTCCCAGGCTGAAGACTCAAACCATCCCCATGCATCAACCTCTCAAGTAGCTGAGACTATAGGCACATGCTACCACACCCAGCTTATTTTTTGTGTTTTTGTAGAGATGGGGTTTCTCCATCTTGCCCAGGCTGGTCTTGAACTCCTGAGCTCAAGTGATCTGCCTGCCTCAGCCTCCCCAAAGTGCTGGGATTACAGGTGTGAACTACCACACCGGGCCCCAATTTTCCAATGAGTGATATAAAAAAGGCCTCCACGCAGGCGCCTGTAGTCCCAACTACTCCGGAGGCTGAGGCCAGAGAATGGCATGAACCCAGGAGGCAGAGCTTGCACTAAGCCGAGTGCTGCTGCACTCCAGCCTGGGCGACAGAGCGAGACTCCGTCTCAAAAAACAAACAAACAAACAAACAAAAAAAAAACAAAAAAGCCTCCATGATTGGGGCTTGCATAGTGAAGACCATGTGAAATTGAAAGACTATGAAACTACTTTTCTTTTACGTATTGGCCCATAATTAACATGTGTATTGAATAGCTTTGTTTATCTAAGTTCATCAGATTTATCCAGGTTTATGTATTTCAGATCATCTGATTTTATTAGGAAAATGCTAGAAAAATTTCATGGCACCATTGTCTAATTTTGAAAAAACGAACCTTTCCTTACTGTGATTAAAAATTGTTTTTTAGGCCAGGCATGGTGGCTCACGCCTGTAATCCCAGCACTTTGGGAGGCTGAGGCTGGCAGATCACGAGGTCAAGAGATTGAGACCATCCTGGCAAACATGGTGAAACCCCTTCTCTACTAAAAATACAAAAATTAGCTGGCGTGGTGGTGCACACCTGTAGTCCTAGCTACTCAGGAGGCTGAGGCAGGAGAATTGAACCCAGGAGGCGGAGGTTGCCGTGAGCTATCGTGCCACTCCAGTCCACCCTGGGTAACAGAGCGAGACTCCATCTCAAGGAAAAAAATGAAAAATTGTTTTCAAAAATAGTACGTGTGGTACAGATATAAGTAATTATATTTTTATAAATGAAACACTTTCGAAATGTAGCCATTTTTTGTTTTTTTTGTTTATTTTTCAGCTATGGGTGGATAAAACATGAATATAACTTTTCTTATGTGTTAGTAGAAAATTAGAAAGCTTGAATTTAATTAACGTATTTTTCTACCCGATGCCACCAAATTACTTACTACTTTGTTCCTTTGGCTTCATAAAATTACATATCACCATTCACCCCAATTTATAGCAGATATATGTGGACATTGTTTTCTCAAGTGCTAATATAATAGAAATCAATGTTGCATGCCTAATTACATATATTTTAAATGTTTTATATGCATAATTATTTTAAGTTTATATTTGTATTATTCATCAGTCCTTAATAAAATACAAAAGTAATGTATTTTTAAAAATCATTTCTTATAGGTATGTTCACATACGATGAATCTACAAAATTGTTTTGGTTTAATCCATCTTCTTTTGAAACTGAGGGTCAGTTTACTCTGATTGGCATAGTACTGGGTCTGGCTATTTACAATAACTGTATACTGGATGTACATTTTCCCATGGTTGTCTACAGGAAGCTAATGGGGAAAAAAGGAACTTTTCGTGACTTGGGAGACTCTCACCCAGTAAGTTCTTTGTCATTTTTTAAATTCAGTCTCTTAGATTTTATTTAAATGCAAAAATTTAATTTATATCAAAATTTTTAAGTTTTTGTTTAGAATCTTTGTTGATACTCTTATCAATAAGATAAAAATGTTTTAATCTGACCGAAGTACCAGAAACACTTAAAAACTCAAAGGGGGACATTTTTATATATTGCTGTCAGCACGAAGCTTTTGTAAGATTGATTGCATAGAGAAGTGTTTCTAAACATTTTGTTTGTGTTTTAGTGAAATCTTAAGAGATAGGTAAAAATCAGAGTAGCCCTGGCTAAGGGTCTTGGTAGTTACAACGAGTGTGCCTGCTCCTACCACCCCCACCCCCACCTTGAGACACCACAGAATTTCTCATAGAGCACAGTGTGAAATCTATTGCTAAATTGGTGGTATGGGGTTTCTCAGCAGAGAATGGGACATCACAGTGACTGACAATCTTTCTTTTATAGGTTGGAAACTATTTGGGGGACTGGAGGGATACTGTCCACACTTTTTACAATTTTTATTGATAAGATTTTTGTTGTCTTCTAGGAAGAGTGATATAAATTATTTGTTGTATTTTGTAGTTCTATGGTGGCCTCAATTTACCATTTCTGGTTGCTAGGTTCTATATCAGAGTTTAAAAGATTTATTGGAGTATGAAGGGAATGTGGAAGATGACATGATGATCACTTTCCAGATATCACAGACAGATCTTTTTGGTAACCCAATGATGTATGATCTAAAGGAAAATGGTGATAAAATTCCAATTACAAATGAAAACAGGAAGGTAATAAATGTTTTTATGTCACATTTTGTCTCTTCATTAACAATTTCAAAGCATGTATGCTTATAATTTTTAAAGAAGTATCTAATATAGTCTGTACAAAAAAAAACCAAGTAACTAAGTTTATGTAAATGCTAGAGTCCACTTTTCTAAATCTTGGATATAAGTTGGTATGAAAGCACACAGTTGGGCACTAAAGCCCCTTTTAGAGAAAGAGGACATGAAGCAGGAGATAGTTAATAGCTAAGTGTGGTTGTAGTATAAAGCAAGAAGCAGGGTGTTTCTTGTATTAAGCTGTAAGCAGGAACCTCATGATTAAGGTCTTTATCACAGAACAAATAAAAATTACATTTAATTTACACATGTATATCCTGTTTGTGATAAAAATACATTTCTGAAAAGTATTCTTTACGTCAGATTTGGGTTTCTATTGACTAAAATGTGTTCATCGGGAATGGGAATAACCCAGAACATAACAAGCAAAAAATTATGACAAATATATAGTATACCTTTAAGAAACATGTTTATATTGATATAATTTTTTGATTAAATATTATACACACTAAGGGTACAAAGCACATTTTCCTTTTATGATTTGATACAGTAGTTTATGTGTCAGTCAGTACTTCCACATTTTTGCTGAACTGGATACAGTAGGCAGCTTACCAAATATTCTATGGTAGAAAACTTGGGACTTCCTGGTTTGCTTAAATCAAATACATTGTACTCTCTTAAAACGGTTGGCATTTATAAATAGATGGATACATGGTTTAAATGTGTCTGTTTGCATACCTAGTTGAGAGAACCTAAAGAATTTTCTGCGTCTCCAGCATTTATATTCAGTTCTGTTTAATACATTATCGAAATTGACATTTATATGTATGACAGTTTTGTGTATATGGCCTTTTCATAGCTTAATATTGGCTATAACAGAGAATTGTGAAATTGTTAAGAAGTAGGTGTAAAATTGAATTTTTAAGAATATTCTTGAATTTTTTTTCTTGGAAAAATTAAAAAGCTATGCAGCCCAATTACTTGTGTTTTGTTTGCATAGCATATTATAAGAAGTTCTTGTGATTAATGTTTTCTACAGGAATTTGTCAATCTTTATTCTGACTACATTCTCAATAAATCAGTAGAAAAACAGTTCAAGGCTTTTCGGAGAGGTTTTCATATGGTGACCAATGAATCTCCCTTAAAGTACTTATTCAGACCAGAAGAAATTGAATTGCTTATATGTGGAAGCCGGGTAAGAAAGCAGGTGTCTGCAAAAAGTCATGTATCGATTTATTGTTTGTAATGATACAGTAGTATAGCAGATAACTAAGACATATTTTCTTGAATTTGCAGAATCTAGATTTCCAAGCACTAGAAGAAACTACAGAATATGACGGTGGCTATACCAGGGACTCTGTTCTGATTAGGTGAGGTACTTAGTTCTTCAAAGGAAGATTTGATTCACCAAAGGGGTGTGTGATTTTGCTTCAGACCTTTATCTCTAGGTACTAATTCCCAAACAAGCAAACTCACAAATTGTCATCTATATACTTAGATTTGTATTTGTAATATAATCACCATTTTTCAGAGCTAATCTTGTGATTTATTTCATGAATGAAGTGTTGTTATATATAAGTCTCATGTGATCTCCTGCATTTGGGGTATGGATTATCTAGTATTCCTCACTGGTTAGAGTATGCTTACTGCTGGTTAGAAGATAATTAAAATAAGGCTACCACATCTGCAATTTTTCCTTTCTTTTGAACTCTGCATTTGTGAACTGTTACATGGCTTCCCAGGATCAAGCACTTTTTGAGTGAAACGGTAGTCTTTTATTTAATTCTTAAGATAATATGTCCAGATACATACTAGTATTTCCATTTTACACCTTAAAAAACTAAGCCCTGAATTCTCACAGAAAGATGTAGAGGTTCCCAGTTCTATCTGCTTTTAAGCAAATGCCCTTACTACTCTACTGTCTACTTCTGTGTACTACATCATCCAATTCTGAAAGACATAGGCTTCCCCATCCCCTGCTAAGACTGGTTCAAGTGGCAGCTGCTGATGGATTGCAGTGAGAAGGCATGCAAACAGGTACCTTCCTGGAAGTTGTCTCCAAAGGCTATTGCTCTAAGACTCAAGTATATAAACACTAGAATGAATATCAACTCTATCTAGCAATAAATGTTATTTTTATATTACAGTTGACCCTTGAACAACACAGCTGTGAACTTCATGGGCCCTCTGACATGCAGATTTTTTTTCTCAACTAAGAGCAGATTCAGTATTGGTGGGACTCAGAACCTGCATATACAGAGGGCTGACTTTCATACATGCCAGTTTCGCAGGGCCAACTGCAGAACTTGAGCGTGCATGGATTTTGGTATACACACGTGGTCCTGGAACCAATCCCTGTCACGTATACCAAGGGATGGCTGTATGTTACTTTATATTCATTTGTTCTGTTATTTTATAAGGTTGTTCGTCGTGGTATGTGGGAATTCACCAGTATTTCTTCTTTTTGGTGCACTGTTGGTCATTTCTGGCAGCAGTGGTGAATGTATTTACTCTTAGCAACCTCTGTGCTGCTACCTGTTCAGAGTTTCAAAGGTGATTCATTAAAGGGTTGGGATAACATGGTGATAGGAAAAACCCCCCTCATCAGTCACAAGGAGTATAACAGCAATATCTCTGTAATATGATTGATCATAGATATAATTTTTAGTAGGAAAAAAAGTCATATCTTGATGCATCTCTGAGAATAGTTGAACGTATCTTGTGCTATTCTTTATAGAGAAATTATCTTTGAAATTAAAGTCTTAATTTTACTTCTAGCTTTTTATAACAACATAATCCCTACTTGGTATGTATCTTAAGATCATTTTTAAATGTATGATTTGAAGGGCAAACTAGTGTTATGTGAAAAATGACAGATAAAGTAGCTTCCAACTCATCCTCAAGAGTTGATGATATTCTAAACCTTTTCTAACTAAATTCAGCTTCTTAATTTTCTCAATATAAATATGATGAAAATATTAATTCATTAAATAGTCTACAAGTATTCGGTAGTTGAAGACTTAAAGTAGTGCTTGTAATAACAGAAGAGAAAAAAGACATTACAGGCATATCTCACTTTATTGCACTTTGCAGATACTGAGTTTTTTTGGTGGCAACCCTGCATCAAGCAGGTCTACCAGCACCATTTTTCCAACAAAATGTGCTCACTTCATTAGCATTTTTAGCAATGATTTTAAATTAAGATAATGTACTTATTTTTAGACAATGCTGTTACACACTTGACTACAGTATAATGTAAACGTAACTTTTATAAGCACTAGGAAACAAAAAAATTTGTGTGACTCACTTTACTGCCATAATCACTTTATTTGCCATGGTCTGAAACTGAACCGGCAGTATCTCTGGGGTATGCCTGTATAGATATTTTGGTTGGTATTTATTTATTGTATGCAGAATTCATAAAAATAAAAACTGCGAGGCTGTTTAATACATTTCAACTAAAAGTTGCCAGCATCATTAATATGTAAACCACTAGAAATAAGATTTTGTTAATTTTTTGTTTGTTTGTTTAAACAGAGTCTTGCTCTGTCACTGAGGCTGGAGTGCAGTGGCGCAGTCTCAGTTCACTGCAACCTCCGCTTCCTGGGTTCAAGTGATTCTCCTGCCTCAGCCTCCTGAGTAGCTGGGGTTACAGGTGCACACCACTACACCTGGCTAATGTTTGTATTTTTAGTAGAGATAAGGGTTTTGCCATGTTGGCCAGGCTGGTCTCAAACTCCTGACCTCTGGTGATCCGCCCGCCTCGGCCTCCCAAAGTGCTGGGATTACAGGCGTGAGCCACCATACCTAGCAAAATCAACTCTGAATCTGAATCAAACCTTTGAAACAAAAATTACCAATCAAAAAAACATGCAATCCCTGCCCCTAACTTTGAAAAAGTGACAAGGAAGGACATTTGGAAAGATGTCTCTAAGCAGTCAACAAGAAATGAAATCAGGGAGAGCTTTTTCAGCACCTGAAAAATACATGCAAAAACGCCCAAGGCGGGCAGATCACCGGAAGCCAGGAGTTTGAGACCAGCCTGGCCAACATGGGGGAAACCCCGTCTCTACTAAAAATACAAAAATTAGCTGGGTTTGGTGGCAGGCAGCTGTAATCCCAGCTCCTCGGGAGGCTGAGGCAGGAGACTCGCTTGAACCTGGGAGGCGGAGGTTGCAGTGAGCCTAGATCGTGCCACTGCACTCCAGCCTGGGCAACAGAGTGAGATTCCATCTCAAAAAAACGAAAAACAGATTCAGAGTTTATTTCCTTCCCAAATACTTCATAGATGTTGGTTTGTAGGAATAACTTAAAAGTCTCACTCGCTTTCTGTCTTTTCTAGTAATTTTTATCATGGATTCTGATTGCCTAGATCTGCTAATTCATTGAGGGTTGCAAAATTGTGATACTCGAATTCTTTATTCCTCCTTCCTTTATTACCTGTAATACTTCTTAAGAAAAACTCTTTCTCATCAACTCTATGACTACCCTAAATTACAGATCCACATATAGGATCTGTATACATGTATATAAATATGTACATATCATATACGATAATGCTTAATTCTTTCCCATTACTTACTAATTTTCAAAATAATGTGATTCCCTAACTGCTCTCTGAATGTTATCAATGTGGTGGTAATAATGGTGGTGTCGATGTTGTGTGGGGTAAAATTTGAATACAGTGAAATACCCAGGGCTTAATTGGGTTAGTTTTTAAAAATTACATTTATGTAACCATATTTCAGTCAAGGTGTAGACTATGTCCATTAGCACAGAGTTCCCATGTTTTCCCTTCCAGTGAATCTCCATCCCCCATTAGAACAGACAATAACTGTCCTAATTACTGTCACTGTAGCTTACTTTTGTCTGCTCTAGAATTTCTTATGAATAGAATCTTATGTACTTGTACTGCATGAAGACTCTTTAGATTCATCCATGTTATTGCATTGATTTATAGTGCCTTTTAAAAAATTATAGAGTAGTGTTGCATTATATGAATATGCAAAGTGTGTTTTTTTTTTACCTGTTGGTGGACAGTTGGATTGTTTCCAGTTTGGAACTATTGTGAATAAAGCTGTATAGTCTTATTGTGGAAATGTTTTATTTCTCCTGGGCAAACATGTAGGAGTGGAGTTTCCAAAGCATATAGTAGGTGCATATTTAACTAAAAGTGTCTTTTCCTCATTTTTAATATTGGATTTTTGTATTTCTATTGACTATAGATATTTTCTTAAAATATAGCAGTATGCCTTATCCTTAGTTTTGCTTTTTTTTGGTTTCAGTTATCTTTGGTCAGCAGTGGTCCAAAAATATTTATTAAGTAGAAAATTCCATGAATAATTCAGGGTTTTTGATGTATGTGTGTGTTGGCGGGTGCAGGGCAGGGAGAGTTGGTTGGTTGGTTCGTTGGTTTTTTTTTTTTTTAAAGAGACAAAGTCTCTATCATCCAGGCTGGAGTGCAGTAGCATGACTACAGATTGTTATAAACTGAAACTCCTGGGCTCATGCAATCTTCTTACCTCAGCCCTCTGAGTATCTGGGCTCATGCAATCTTCTTACCTCAGCCCTCTGAGTATCTGGGCTCATGCAATCTTCTTACGTCAGCCCTCTGAGTAGCTGGTACTACAGGTGTGCAGCTAATTTTTAGTTGGTTATTTTTTGTAGAAACAGGGTCTCACTATGTTGCCCAGGCTGGTTTCAAACCCCTGGACTCTAGCAATTCTTCCACTTCAGCCTTCCAAAGTGCTGGGATTACAGGCGTGAGCCACTGCACCCAGCCAACAACTCTTAAGTTTTAAATTACATGCTATTCTGAGTAACATGGTGAAATCTCCCACCTTTCCACCCAGGGCATGAATTATCCCTTTTTCCACTATATCGTTGTTGTCTAGACTACCCACCACTTTTAGTCTACTGGTTATCAGATCGACTGTTGCAGTATCACATGCTTGTGTTCAAGTAACCCTTATTTTACTTAATAATGGCCCTAAAGCACAAGAGCAGTGATGTTGGAAATTCGAATATATATGCCAAAGAGAAGCTGGAAAGTGCTTCCTTTAAGGAAAGAATTTAAAAATCATATGTTGAGGTTGCTAAAATCTATGATAAAAATGAGTATTGTATCTATGAAATTGTGAAGAAGGAAAAATAAATCATGCATAGTATATACAGGGTTCAGTACTATTTGCAATTTCAGACATCACTGGAGGTCTTGGAACGTATTCCCCATGGGTAAGTGGGGAATACTGTATATTCTATATAAAAGGCCCATTTCTGATAAGTAGTTTATGATTATTTTCTCCAAGTTTTCATTTTCTTAAGTGTCTTCTGGTGAGCAGAAATTATTCATTTTTTGAGGTCTAATTTATTTTTTCTTTTATGGTTTTTTATGTCCTTTTATATCTTTGCCTAGCCCAAAGCCACAAATATCTTCTTATGTTTTCTTCTAATTGTGTAATATAGGTTTAACTTTTATGTGTAAATCTGTGATCCACCACCAATAAAATTTTGTGATGCTGTTAGACAGTGGATGTCATTCATTTTCTAAATAGTTTTATTTATTTGTTCCAGTACCATTTGTTAAAGAGACTTTTCCTTCCCCATTGAATTGCCTTTGCACCTTTGTTGAAAATCAATCTGTGTGTGAGCCGTGTTTCTGGATTCTCCATTCTGTTCTATTAATTTGTTTTATCCTTTTGCCAAAATGACACTGTTATGGTTACTGCAGCTTCAAATCAGATGCTGTGAGTCCCACAACTTTTTCATTAGGTTGCTTTGACTTTTATTTGCATATAAATATTAGAATCAGTTAATTTTTACAAACAAAAGGGCAAAGCCTGCAGAGATTTTGATTTGGGTTGCTTTGACTGGGGTAAGTCAATTTGGAGAGAATTCACATTTTAACAATATATTCTTCCAATCCTTGAACACCGTACGTCTCTCCATTTATTTAGATGTTTGTTAGTTTATCTCAGCACTGTTTTATAGTTTTTAATGTTGAAATCATGTACTCTTTGGTTAGGAATAAATTTAAAATATGTTTCTAATGCTATTAGTGGTATTTTTTAAATACTGCTTTTCACTTGTTTATTACTATCTTGAAATAAAATCGATTTTTATATATTGATCTTGTATCCTATAACCTTTCTAAATTGACTTATTCTAGTAGTTATTTAGTAGATTTCATAGGGTTTTCTAGTAAACAGCTATGTCATCTACAAATCAAGACAGGTTTCTTTCTTTCCAATGTTTATGTGATTTATTACTGTTCCTCTATTGCACTGGCTAGAACCTTTGGTAGAAGGTATTCTTACTTTATTCCTCATTTTATTGAGAGAGACTATAATATTTACCATTAACTGTGATGTTACTTGTAAACAAAAAGTTTGTATTTCTCTGGGATTAAAAACCAAGAGTCCATTTGGTTTTTTACTGTTGAGTTTTAAGGGTTCCTTATGTATTTTCTAGGTATGTTCTTCCTTCATTGAATTGTTTTTTTCACATACATATGTTAAAAATCACTTGAGAATATTTATACAGGTCTGCTTCTGAGATTTATCTGTTTATCAGGTTTTGTTTCATTTATTTTGAGGCTTTATCATTTGGTTCATACCCATTTAGAATTACTATGTCTTGGTGATTGGTCCTTTATCATTATATAAGTTTTTTCTCTTTTGCAATTTTCTTTGCTCTGAATCTGATATGAGTGTAACCATTTCTGTTTTTTTTTTTAATTAATGTTTGCATGATCTGTCTTTTACTATCATTTTACTTTCATCCTGTGTTGCTGAATTTGAAACGAATCTCTTGTAAACAGCATATAGTTGTCATTTTAATAAAAACTGTTAGTCTCTGCCTTTTAATTTTTTTATTTAGACCATTTATATTTAAGGTAATTATTGATATGTTAGGGAGAGGTCTGCCATTTTATTATTTGTTTTCTGTTTCTGTCTTCTGTTTATGGTTATTTATTTATTGCCTTCCATGATTACTTGAACGTTTTTTAAGATTTTTAAGACCCTTGATTTATTTGGTGTTTGGGTTTTGTTTTGTTTGTTTGTTTGTTTTTGTTTCGAGACGCAGTCTCGCTCTGTTGCCCAGGCTGGAGTGCAGTGGCACAATCTCAGCTCACTGCAACATCAGCCTCCCAGGTTCAAGCAATCCTCCTGCCTCAGCCTCCTGGGTAGCTGGGACTACAGGCACATGCCACCACACCTGGCTAATTTTTGTATTTTTATTAGAGATGAGGTTTCACCATATTGGCCAGGCTGGTCTCGAACTCTTGACCTTGTGATCTGTCCACCTCAGCCTCCCAAAGTGCTGGAATTACAGGCATGAGCCACCATGCCTGGCCTTCTATGTGTTTTTTATAGTTGTTTTCACGGTCATTGTGGGTATCACATTATAGATAATGTGACTTACCACCATTCACTGCCATCAATACCATTACATGGAATGAGATATGGAAACCTTAATTTCAGTTGGGTCTCTTTCCCCACTTTTAAATAGTATTGTTTTGAGGATTAATGCTATTACAGTTTTTGTATCAGTTATCCAATATGACTTATAGAACTTATCAAGGGAGTGATGCTCTGTTGTATGTACCCATGTTTCTGCTATTTCCATTATTTTTTCCAAGATTCCATCTTTTATTACTTCCATTAGCCAGTCTTCAAAGGCAGTTCTGCTAGTGAGAAATTCTTTTTGTTTTTCTCTTTCTGAAGATGACTTTATTTTCCCTTTATTCCCAACGAATAGTTTTATTTGTGCTATTTGGGGTTCGCTCAGCTTCTTGAAGCTGTAAGTTTGTGTCTTTTGCCAAACATGGAAAATTGTCAACCATTATTTCTTCAGGTGTTCTTTCAGTGTCACTCTTTTCTCCATTCTAGGCCTCTAATGATACAAATGTTGAGTCATTTGTTACTGTTCCACATGGACCTGAGGCATGGTTCATTTTTCAGTCTATTTTCTCTCTTTTGTTCAGATTTCTGTCCTTTGTCATCTTCACTCTACTGTTGAGCCCATCTAATGATTATTTTTCTCCTATTGTATTTTTTAGGTCTATAATTTCCATTTGCTTTTTTTTCCTTGTAACTTCTGTTTCTTTGCTGAGATTTTCTATTGTTTCGTTTTTGAAACAGTAGAACTTGTAATTGCTTGTCAAATCATTTCTCTGATGGCAGCATTAAGATCCTTGTCAGATAATTTCAGCATCTTACTCATCCCAGTGTTGGCGTTTTCTTTCCTTCATGTAATTTTCCTGGTTCTTGGTATGACAGATAATTTTTGGATTGTGTCTCGGACATTTTAGTTATTATATCAGGAGACTCTGTACTTTTTAAAAATTTTAACTTCAGTAGTAACCTGTTAAGGTATAGCATGTAGGTACTAGCATATATTTGTGAGCTGTGGTTCCAGTGACCATTTTTCAGAGGCTTTATGGTGCTGTTTTGGTTTGTTGCTTTTATCTCAGTCCACTGGGGCTCGCACTGGTTCCTAGTAGTGCTGCTTGAGGGGCCTTCTCCAGGCTGAGCTGCGCAGAGTGTGTTTGGGTGAGGGAAGAGGACCCCCACTAGATTTTCGTGGGCTGGAGAGTGCTTCCTGAGCCTTGTGCCTGTTGTGGCAGGCTCCCCCTTGCTGGTGTTCCTGACAGTGCTCCTGACCACATTGTGTCCCTGGGCTGTGGAACACTTGCAGGAAAGGTGAACACTGCCAGGACCAATTATAGCAGAATTCCTCCTGCCAGTACACAGCAGCACTGTGGCTCTGGACCAGCAAGGAGAGTCTCAAGCATGGGTTTGTTTCTTTTTGATTTTAAGATTTTTCTTCTGCCTTCAGGTTCTGGTATTATTGTTCTGTTTTATTCACCTTTATGTTTCTTCTAGTTTAGTTTTAGTTTCTTTGTATTTGATGTGATTTTTTTCCTTGCATTTCTAATTACTCCTTAGTTGTGTCATGTCTTCCTTTTTTTCAGTTACCCTCATTCAGAAATTTCCCATTTCTAATGATTTGTTATTTTTTAAATTCTTTTTAGCTCAGTTTGAAATTTGTTTACAGTTTTCATGTTTTATTTGCATATTGTTTCATGTACTTTGATTTTCTGTAGGGACACCATTCTCATGTATATGCAAATACTTTTTCTCTAATAATTACACTGTTTCACTCTGTTCTGTTGGTTATTTATTTGTGTGTGTGTGTGTGTGTGTGTGTGTGTGTGTGTGTGTGTGTGTGTGTGTGTGTGAAATGAGTTTCTCATACTTGGACGAGGGAGAGATGGACCAGGATAACTTTTTTCGCTTTTTAGGGACGAGGAGAAGTCTGTGTTTTTGTAAAATGGTCAAAAATATGCCCTTGTGCTTTCTGAAACTGCCTTCTTTACTCCTCTACCCCACACATATATTTGAACTTTTTTTGGTTTTTATTACTGACCTGGTCCATTTGGAAGTTATTCCCAGAAGTTTTTCCTCGGTACAAGGTTTGTTTCTGGTGGGGGTTTGGTATTCGGTAGTTTTAAGGGCCCAGAGCTTACTACATCATGATCCCTTTGTAATCATCTGCAAATTAGATCCTGTAGAACTTTTTAAAACTTTAAGCCCTGTTTTCAGATTGGCCTGTGCTTTCCAGTGGGTTGGCAGTGTTCTCAGGGCTGTCAGATACCCAGTCAGTTACCTTGCGTCTGCTTCCTTACTAACCAGTCTTGTAGTTGTCAGAGCTTTGTTTCTGTCCAATTATATGCAATGGTTCATGGTTTTGTTGTAGATAATGTCTCTGGGTCTTTGGTTTTCTCATTCAGTTTGCTCTTTTTGTAGGGGAGGTTGGGAGGGAATAAAACAAAAAATAATAATAATAATAACTATGTCGTTGCCATCATCATCTTTCCAGAACCTGCTACCTGCCCTTCACCTGATTTTCGTATTTATCAGTATCATTACCTTAATCTGTTATCTCATTGGGGATTGCAAAATGGCTGTTTGGGGAAAAAAAATTTCCATCTGCTTGTCCTACATATATACCTGGCATTCTTTTTTCTCATCATTGGGTGCCATTTGATTACCTTGAAAAACAGTTCTACAGAAAAGGCATGATAAAATAGATTTAAGGTTTTTAGAGTAAGGAGTTAATGTAATAATTTTAATAGTGACAATTTAATTTTGTTTTTTGGTTGGTTTTTGCTGCCTTTTTGAATATTATGAACTAATGAATGTTTTTGTATTTAATACGTTTCACAGTCATTACTCTAAATGATATTCAAATTGCTTAGCTTTCGTGTGCTTTTAAAATGACCCTATTAGATTTTGAGATTTCTAACTAATCTCGAACATTCATTCTCAGGCCTGGAATAAGTTATTTTTCCAATAAATTGTTGGAGAATGGCATTTAGAAGTCAGATTTTAGATGCAAAGTATGGCCTTTGCTTTTGAACGTTACTGCTTGTAGGCCTTATCAGAGGACAGAACTAGGAAAATAATCTTCCTAGTGTATCCTGAGAATCATCCCACATTATTGCAGAGGTGTTTTCCATTTTGTTTTGTATGACTGAATACTGCTCCTTTGTGTGGATGCAGCATAGCTTATCAATATTTATGGGCATCGAGGTTATTTTTAACCTTTTGCTGTTAGTACTAATGTTACAGTGAATCCTCTTAATGTTCATGCATTATTCCGTACATATGTAAGGTATCATTAAGATAAATTGTTAGAAGTGGGATTGTTGCATCAAATGGTAGATGCATGTGTAATTTTGCTAGATACTGCCAAATCTTCCTTCACAGAAAAATAACATTTTGCATTCCCACCAGCAGTTTACAACAGTATCTCTTTTCTTAAAACTTTCCAAACAGAATGTGTTGTTAAATGTGGATGTTTACTTATTTGCCAATTGAGAAATGGTATTTTACTATAGTTACAATTTTTGAGCTTACCTCAGTTATGAATGATAATGGACATTTTTTCTTGTACTTAAGAGCTGTTTATAGTTTTATATAGTCTTTTGCTCATTTTGCTGCTCAGCTGGTCGTTTTCTTCATTTTTAGAAACTTTATATGTTAAGGAGATTAGTCCTTTAACGCTGGTAAATTTGCAAATATTTTTTCCCAGTTTGTCATTTGTCTTTTAACCTTGCTTATAGGATTTTTTTGCCAAATGAAAGCTTTTATGTTTGTGTAGTTAGCTATTAATCTTTTTCGTTATTATGCTTTGATATGCATTTCTTTAGTTATGTTTATTTTATTCATTTTCTTTGTTTTTTAATTTTCTAGAGTCTGTCCTCAGTAGAAATTTTAGTCATACTGCTGCTTCTTTGGTCACCTTATAATAAAATTAGCCTTTATTTCCAAAGTTACCTTGCATATTTCTTCAGTATTTTTTAGTATTCTTATTTGTATTTAAGATGTGCTCATTTCTTTCTGAATTTGTATTTCTCATCACTGGTGGTCTGTCTTGTCTGCTGCATTCTCCTTTTGTGTTGGAATGTGGTGTTACTAGTTTCCCGTTGTTTATGACTGAATTTTTCTGGTCTACTTTTGTCTACCGGAAAGTTTTGCTTCTCATTCGCCAGACTCTTCCCATAATAACTTTATTTAGACTTCCGAATTCTGTACTTCTTGTTTATGTTTCTATAATAGATGTTACTTTTTTCTGGACCTGTTATTACTAGACCTCATGGTGGAGCAGGGAGGAATTTGTGTGGCTTTAGGGGTCTTGGTTGAAGGGATCCCTCTTCTGTTGCTTTAGTAAGGGCAGAATCACCACTTTCTGATTTTTCAGCTCCATGTAGCTTAATGAAGACTCTTTTTCATTAGCTGCTTCCACCCCTTTACAGCTGCTTAAGGGACACTTCTGCTTTTGAAGGTACCCCCCTTCCTTTCGTGCATGGTGCCTTCCTGAGCCTGCCATTGCTGGACCCAAGTACTTTTCTGTAGTCTTTCCTTTAACCATGTGTTGCCAGTGCTCTAACCTACCCTCAGTAGTGCTCTGTTGAGGGGCAGGTGGTGGAGGGGGTGGGGTCTGGCCTTGGGTGATCCCTAATCAGTATGATTCCGCACAAGCCACTCTTCGATGTAGCTCCTGCTGGACCCTGCTCATTTCCCCACTTCTTTGGCATTTGGAGTTTATTGTTCTGTCTCCTAGTTTTACTCTAGACCTAAGTCATAGGTTTTTTTTTTTATTTCTCCCCTTTTTGATCCGGGTAGATTTTTAGAGATGTGAGTAGGATGTGATCGATACAGCCACCACTTTTATCTGGAAACCTGGAAGCTTCTTCGTGTTTTCTTCAGCTTTCTAAATATATGCATTCTTGTTTAATTCAAAATGTTAATGTAACACACATAACACTTATAGGAATAGAGACGCATTTTGTTCCTTGTTTTCATTGTATAAAATTTTTAAAGGTTTCGTTTAAAAGTCCAGAGAAACAGCTCCGTAATAATATAGCCAGACTGGTCATTGTGACCACTGCTGATCTGCCACTTCCTGCAGGGTCTGTCTCTGTTCTTCGGTGGTGCTCTTTGGTCTACCTCCTTAGGTGTAGCTGGTTCAGTTAAGCTTCAGAGCCCTCCTGCAGTGTGAGGAGGCTTTATTACCACCCACTGCAGGGCAGCTTTTCTGCTATGTTGGAGGGTTCTGTGCTACAGCAGACTTGTTTTCTCTTGTCAGCCTCCCCAAAAGGAGTATCATGAACTGGGGTCTGATTCCTCTCCTCCTTACCTGAGAGATGCTCCTGCAAGTTTCATGTCCAGTTTTCTGTTGTTGTGTGTTTCTTTTTTGTTTTCTCTTGCTGACTGGTGGATTTGTAAAGGGGCGGGGAAGGGAAGTGGCAAGAGATTGGAGAAAGCCAAGAATTCTAATAAAACTTTTAAGTTATTTCAGATAAATGGTGTTGCAGCAACAAAAATGCCAGCATTTTGGTAATAAAAATGGTATGTTGGGATATTAGAATATCAAAAGGTAGAAAATTGTAATTACTCGTTTGGGATGTGTGATGTTCTCTGCTAACATTCTGGAATTTTTTTTTTTTTTTGAGATGAAAATTTTTTTTTTTTTTGAGATGGCTCAAAATGTTTCCCAGGCTAGAGTGCAATGGTGTGATCTCAGCTCATTGCAGCCTCCGCCTCCCATGTTCAAGCAATTCTTCTGCCTTGGCCTCCCAAGTAGCTGAGATTACAGGCATCTGCCACCACGCCCGGCTAATTTTTGTATTTTAGTAGAGACAGGGTTTCACCACGTTGGTCAGGCTGATCTTGAACCCCTGACCTCAGGTGATCCACTGGCCTCAGCCTCCCAAAGTGCTGGGATTACAGGCATGAGCCACCACACCTGGCTGTGGAAAGAACTTTCTAAATAACTATTAAAATGCATTTTATATTATATAAGCAACTAAAAATACTTTTAATTTTTTTTTTAATTTTTTAATCTTAACATTATTTAGCTATAGGCCAGGCGCAGTGGCTCATGCCTGCAATCCCAGCACTTTGGGAGGCCAAGGTGGGCAGATCACGAGGTCAGGAGATCGAGACCCATCCTGGCTAACATGGTGAAACCCTGCCTCTACTAAACGTACAGAAAATTAGCCAGGCGTGGTGGCAGGCACCTATAGTCCCAGCCACTTGGGAGGCTGAGGCAGGAGAATGGCGCGAACCCAGGAGGCGGAGCTTGCAATGAGCCGAGATCGCGTCACTGCACTCCAGCCTGAGCGACAGAGCAAGACTCTGTCTCAAAAAAAAAAAAATTTATTTAGCTATGAACTAGTGTATATATGTTTTATAGATGCCTGATTATTCAAATAAACTTCAAGATTGCACTTTATGAGCTTGTGTTTCGTTTTTTAGAACTCAAACTAACATAAGTGTCATTAAAACATAGCTTTTATTACATGGATTTTAGGAATGCCACAGGATAAATCATTCTCTTAAAATAACTGCAGGTGGCAGAAATGTCAGAATAATTCTCCTCCTCCATACACAGCACATATTACTTGTTTAAAGTATTCTAGTTCATATAAAAATTGAACTTTTGTATTACTGCTATTAGGTATGTAGTTGTTTGCATTTGGGGCCAGTTGGTTGGGGCAGGGGGTCTTTTTTTCTTTTGTCCTTAATCTGTATCACTTTTTCCTCCCAAAGTTGAGTTAAAGGATGAGTAGACCAGGAGAATAAAGGAGAAAGGATAAATAAAATATATACCCAAAGGCACCTGGAGTTAATTTTTCCAAATATTCATTTCAGTCTTTTTCAATTCATAGGATTTTGTCTTTTGCTCATTACTGACTGCATAATGTGATTATACCATAGTTTAAATAGTCACTTCCTGTTACTACACACTTGGGTTTTCTCAATTTTTTACTATTGTAGTACTAATATTTTACTATACTGTAATCTAATCTAAATTTTTATGTATTCAGAGCTGTTCAGGATAAATTTGCTTGGAAATTTTTAAATCACCAGAAGTGATACTATCCTGATAATTAACTTCCAAGTTGTCTCTTAATATAGTTTTAATGCAAATCATAAGCTTATGTTAGTACCAGTCATAATGAATGCCAAACTGAAACCAGTATTGTATTTTTTTCTCATTAGGGAGTTCTGGGAAATCGTTCATTCATTTACAGATGAACAGAAAAGACTCTTCTTGCAGTTTACAACGGGCACAGACAGAGCACCTGTGGGAGGACTAGGAAAATTAAAGATGATTATAGCCAAAAATGGCCCAGACACAGAAAGGTAGGTAATTATTAACTTGTGACTGTATACCTACCGAAAACCTTGCATTCCTCGTCACATACATATGAACTGTCTTTATAGTTTCTGAGCACATTCGTGATTTTATATACAAATCCCCAAATCATATTAGACAATTGAGAAAATACTTTGCTGTCATTGTGTGAGGAAACTTGTAAGAAATTGCCCTAGTTAAAAATTATTATGGGGCTCACATTGGTTTGGAATTTTTCAAATTAGTGTGATTCATTTACTTTTTTGATTCCCAGCTTGTTAATTGAAAGCCATATAACATGATCATCTATTTAGAATGGTTACATTGAGGCTCGGAAGATTATCATTTGATTATGCTAGAATCCCGTTATCAAATCATTTTCATAGTCATATTGCCAGCAGTGTTTCTAATAAGCATTTAAGAGCACACACTTTGCAGTCTTGTAAAACAGGTTTGAGTATTTTCTCCACCTTAGAGGAAGTTACTTGACTTCTCAGTGACCTAACCTCTAAAGTGCATTTACTGATGTCCTCTCTGTGGTTTTGTTGGGGAAAGATTTAGTTAAATGAACTGTAAGAATTCAGTACCTAAAATAGTATCTGTTATGTAGTAAAAACTCAATGGATACAGTATCTTATCATCGTCAGTAGCTTTGAGTAATTTATAGGATAAAGGCAACTTGGTAGTTACACAACAAAAAGTTTATGATTTGCATTAATGTACAGTTTGCATTGCAGACCGTCTCAACTATATACAATCTAAAAATAGGAGCATTTAATTCTAAGTGTATTTCCCATGACTTACTGTTTTCCTGTTTTTTTCCCCTTTTCTCTATTTAGGTTACCTACATCTCATACTTGCTTTAATGTGCTTTTACTTCCGGAATACTCAAGCAAAGAAAAACTTAAAGAGAGATTGTTGAAGGCCATCACGTATGCCAAAGGATTTGGCATGCTGTAAAACAAAACAAAACAAAACAAAAAAAGGAAGAAAAAAAAAGAAAAAAATTTAAAAAATTTTAAAAATATAACGAGGGATAAATGTTTGGTGGTGATAGTGTCCCAGTACAAAAAGGCTGTAAGATAGTCAACCACAGTAGTCACCTATGTCTGTGCCTCCCTTCTTTATTGGGGACATGTGGGCTGGAACAGCAGATTTCAGCTACATATATGAACAAATCCTTTATTATTATTATAATTATTTTTTTGCGTGAAAGTGTTACATATTCTTTCACTTGTATGTACAGAGAGGTTTTTCTGAATATTTATTTTAAGGGTTAAATCACTTTTGCTTGTGTTTATTACTGCTTGAGGTTGAGCCTTTTGAGTATTTAAAAATATACCAACAGAACTACTCTCCCAAGGAAAATATTGCCACCATTTGTAGACCACGTAACCTTCAAGTATGTGCTACTTTTTTGTCCCTGTATCTAACTCAAATCAGGAACTGTATTTTTTTTAATGATTTGCTTTTGAAACTTGAAGTCTTGAAAACAGTGTGATGCAATTACTGCTGTTCTAGCCCCCAAAGAAGAGTTTTCTGTGCAAAATCTTGAGAATCAATAAAGAAAGATGGAAGGGAGAAATTGGAATGTTTTAACTGCAGCCCTCAGAACTTTAGTAACAGCACAACAAATTAAAAACAAACAACTCATGCCACAGTATGTCGTCTTCATGTGTCTTGCAATGAACTGTTTCAGTAGCCAATCCTCTTTCTTAGTATATGAAAGGACAGGGATTTTTGTTCTTGTTGTTGTTGTTGTTGTTTTAAGTTTACTGGGGAAAGTGCATTTGGCCAAATGAAATGGTAGTCAAGCCTATTGCAACAAAGTTAGGAAGTTTGTTGTTTATTATAAACAAAAAGCATGTGAAAGTGCACTTAAGATAGAGTTTTTATTAATTACTTACTTATTACCTAGATTTTAAATAGACAATCCAAAGTCTCCCCTTCGTGTTGCCATCATCTTGTTGAATCAGCCATTTTATCGAGGCACGTGATCAGTGTTGCAACATAATGAAAAAGATGGCTACTGTGCCTTGTGTTACTTAATCATACAGTAAGCTGACCTGGAAATGAATGAAACTATTACTCCTAAGAATTACATTGTATAGCCCCACAGGTTAAATTTAATTAATTAATTAATTCAAAACATGTTAAACGTTACTTTCATGTACTATGGAAAAGTACAAGTAGGTTTACATTACTGATTTCCAGAAGTAAGTAGTTTCCCCTTTCCTAGTCTTCTGTGTATGTGATGTTGTTAATTAATTTCTTTTATTGCATTATGAAATAAAAGGATTATGTATTTTTAACTAAGGTGAGACATTGATATATCCTTTTGCTACAAGCTATAGCTAATGTGCTGAGCTTGTGCCTTGGTGATTGATTGATTGATTGTTTTAACTGATTACTGTAGATCAACCTGATGATTTGTTTGTTTGAAATTGGCAGGAAAAATGCAGCTTTCAAATCATTGGGGGGAGAAAAAGGATGTCTTTCAGGATTATTTTAATTAATTTTTTTCATAATTGAGACAGAACTGTTTGTTTGTTATGTACCATAATGCTAAATAAAACTGTGGCACTTTTCACCATAATTTAATTTAGTGGAAAAAGAAGACAATGCTTTCCATATTGTGATAAGGTAACATGGGGTTTTTCTGGGCCAGCCTTTAGAACACTGTTAGGGTACATATGCTACCTTGATGAAAGGGACCTTCGTGCAACTGTAGTCATCTTAAAGGCTTCTCATCCACTGTGCTTCTTAATGTGTAATTAAAGTGAGGAGAAATTAAATACTCTGAGGGCGTTTTATATAATAAATTCGTGAAGAAATGTGTGCTCTTCAGTTCTCAAGTTTTTTTATTATGGTATTTATTAAAGTTCTACAATTGTAATAACGTATCCATATGACAAGTTTTAAAGTGGTAATTGAAATAGGTTATCAGATATAGAGTTGCTCACATCAAGTAGACTTTAAACAGAGTCAGAATGAACCTACCCTTAAAATTTTAGAGAAAAAAAATCATCGGTTGCACAGAATAGCTGCTCTAGCTTGCTTAATTATGCCGGGCATGTTGTCACTCCTCTTACTTTTGCTGCCTTTTCATTACTATTTAATGGAATGTCCCTGAACAATAAGGAAGAGCAAAACATAGACATTTTGACTATAGTGGATACTTCCTCTACCCCAAATGTTATGTTATAAAAGTACTTTTTTTTGCCCAGGTACTCTATTATATATTTTGGTTTTCTTTGAATTAGACCTCAATCTCCAGGAAGCTCTGGAGGGAAAAAAAGGAACCATAAACTAAAGTAACTAACTGGTTTTCCAAATAAATGTAAACTTTTTTAACCTTTTATTATTATAGAACATTTCAAACATACATAAAACATGAAAACAGCCTGCAGCCAAACTTTTCTGGACCTTGGCAGCTCCAGCAAATGAGCTGGTCATCCTAACCCTGGTTTCCTGAGACAACTACTTTTGGGGATGCTTGCTTGTATAGGGAGATAGATAGATAGATAGATACATATCAAAAAGAAACTTGAAAAAGGCTTCGAACAGAACTTGCTGATGTTACTCATCCCTCCTCGGTACAGACATTCTGTTAGAACAGATGGTTGTAATGGGGCAGCATCACTCCCTATTCCCATTAAAAACATGACCATTCTGAGATTTCAGGCCCCTTCGAGGAATTTTTCTCAAGAATTCCGTACAAACTGTCAGAGGAAGAAATGTCGTCCCAAGACTAGTCCCTGTGTAGTCTTGATCCCTTTACCCCTTTACCTGCTTACTGTAATTTTTTTCTCCGCCAGTGTCTAAGCGCCATCTGTACCCCTCCCACCCTTCCATGAGCCACTGTATAATCCAAAAACACACCTTCCATTTGCTCCCTCACTTGTCTCCTTTTACCTCAACAGTGTTAGCGTGTAAAGAATTGCCTGGGGAGGGTAGAGGGTTTTACAAGTACAGAGTCCCAAGTCTTTTCTCCCCTCCCTGTTAGTGGGTTGGCATTTGTTAACAGGCACTGCAAGATTTTGATGCAGGTGTGGGGTAGATATCACTGTGAAAGGCTACTAATGCATGGTAGTTTCACCGAAAGTACAGTCTTCAAGGATCCTCATAATCTCCTCATTGCCAAAATCAGTAACATCTATAACCTTGACAACACCCTAGCTTGGGCTGTTGCTTCTCTGGCTACTTGTTTTTCCATCCCAGTTTACCCAGATTTTAGATGGATACTCCTCCAATTCTGCTTAAAGTCCTTACCTGTTCTTGCCCAGTTCCCTCTAGTCAACCTCAGTCACTCCCAAAGATTCTTCCCCAATCCCATATTTTCTGCTCAGACCTCTGTCTCTGGGATTTCTTTGTTACCTCAAAGTCAGTAGGCCTAAAAACAAAATTCTTCATCTTGCATCTCTATCGACCGACCATTCTTTGTTTCTTTTTAAGAAATGTAACCTTCACCCCAATCATCAAAATCTCTCATTCCTCAATTGTCACAGGTTGTCACTTCTTTCCCCCTAAACCTCTCCCATCATTCCTTCCTTCTTTATACTGCCCTTACAGGTCCTGATCCTCTGACTCACCCGGACATTCTTAGCAGCTGCCTAATTTCACTCCCTGACTCTCATCTCCCTCTTCCAATCCTTTTCATTGTGCTAGAACACTATCTTGCTAATTTTAATATCCTCTGCATTCAGTGCCTCCACAGATTGCCCCCTCACTGACCTTTCCAATTTGGCCTTGTGTTACACACTTTTCTCCCTGCATTCCTACCCAGCATCTTCACTTGTCATATTTCTCAAATACTCTTCATGACCAGATATTTCAAGTACCTCATCCATGAAGACTTCATCAACCCCCAAAGTGCCTCCAATGCTTCCGTGGTAGCACAGCATAATGGGGTACATTTCTTAGTTGAACAGTGAGGAGTCACTGGGATTCTTACGGAGTGTCTTAGGGTCTCCTCTTGATACTCTTTCCACATTTCAGTTAAGGAATTTTCTTACATTTTTTTTTCTTCTAATAACCTTTGCCTGGAGTGTAAGTAAATTCATGATAGAGACTCATTTAAAAAAAAAAAAAACCATTTTGCCTTTCACATGTTGTTGCCTCCATCTTTCTGTTATCTTGTCAGTGTTGCCACCTAAATGATTGAAAATGACCGAGCATGCAGTAGAATGTAGTGAAGTTTCCTATTTCATCCATTTTTTGCGTAAGTGCATTGGTATCTGTATATCCATCTGCCCAAGCACCAGTTGTTGAAAAGACTATTATTTCCCCATGAATGGTCCTGGTACCCTTGTCAAAGAACAGTTGACCATAAATATAAGACTTTCTGGATTCTCAGTCTTACTCCATTGCCCTATATGTCTATCGTTATACCAGCACCGCACTGTCTTGATAGCTGTAGCTTGGTAGTAAGTTTAGATTTGGGATGTGCAAGTCCTCCATTTTTTTTTTTTTTTTTCCAAAATCATTTTGTCTGTTTTGGGTCCCTTGCATTGCATATGAATTTTTATATGATCATTGTGTCAATTCCTGCAAAACAGCTGGGATCTTGATAGGGATTTAGTTGAATTGGTAGATAAATTTGAGAAATAACTGCTATTTTAATGGTGTTAGGTTTTCTGTTCCATGACTGTGGGATGTCTTTGCATTTGCTTAGGTCTTTATTTCAGTGATGTTTTAGAGATTTCAGTGTGCAAGTCTTGACGTCTTTAATTTTTTTGTAAGTATTTTACTCTTATTGATGCCACTTTAATTATATGATTATTTTCTAATTTTTATTTTTGTATTCATCACTGGTGTTAGAAATAAATTTTTGTATATTGATTTTGTATATTGTAGCTTTTCTAAAATTCTTTTTTTGTCACTTAGTATTTTTTGCATATGAGATCATGCATCTGTGAACAGAAATACTTTTACTTCTTCCTTTCCAGTCTAGATTCCTATTATTTCATTTTCTTGCCTTAGTGTGCTGGCTAGCACCTCCAGTACAATATTGGATAGAAGTGACAAGAGCAGACATCTTTTTCTTGTTCCTGATTTTAAGGGGAAAGCATTCAGTCTTTCACCATTGAGTATGATGTTAGCTAGCTGTGGGTTTGCTTCAAGTTGAGGAAATTCTTTTATTAAACCTAGTTTACTGAGTGTTTTTTAATCAAAAAAAAAAAAAGGAGGGGCTGTGGGTTTTGTTAAATGCTTCTGTATCAAGATTTTCATATTGTTTTGTCCTTTATTAATATGTTGTATTAATGGACTTTTGTATATTGAATTAACTTTGCATTCCTGGGATAATCTCAGTTGTCCATGCTACATAAACCTTGTTCTATGCTGCTGGATTTGGTTTGCTAGTATTTTGTTTAGAATGTTTGCATCTATATTCATAAGGAATATTGGTCTCTAGTTTTCATATTATATATCTGTCCAGTTTGGGGATGAGAGTCATACTCCTGACAGAATGAATTGGGAGCTTTCCCTGTTCTTAAACCTACTGAGGTATTTTTTAAGTGAACTACTTGGAGACCTTCACCTGTGATCTTCAGATGCTGGGGGACACAGGGATGGTACCTGACTCTGAAAAGGGTCTCAGGGTAAGACGTGTCTGAACTGGCCTGTGGCAGTTAACTAAAGAGTACTCCTACCAATAATGGAGTCAAGATGTATGTTTCCCATAGGCCACGCTGGTCACTGAAAGAGATGGGCTATGAGCCGTCTTGAAAACTACCCTGCACAAATGGACTGCCGGCCTGGAGCCAGGCACCCTGCAGCTGAGTGCCATATAATGTTGAAGCTGTTGAGGGAGGAGAGGTTGGAAGCTGCCAGCTTAGAGAATCTCAGCTGTGGTTTCCAGCAGGGTGTATTCCAGGAAAGAAAGTCATTCCCCACCCTGGCTCAAAGTAATAATTAACAGTGACTGGGTAAGGCAGGATCTTTTTTTCTAATTCCCTCCCCTCCAGAAAGGGCAGCAACAGCTCTTGAATGGGAAAGAAGGTGGAGGGAGGAAAAGAAAAACCAATTGCCCCAACACTGCTGTCTTTAAGCTTCCCACCCAAAGACCTCAGTAAGAGGCGGAATTATGTTTTCAATTAAGAGAGAGTTTGGCATCTTGGTGTTTCAAAGGTGTAGGCTTTTTAATACCTAGAGAAACTGATGATTTGTTGATTACCAAAAAGGGACCAGAAAAGCTACATAGCCTGAGATTTCATCCCCAGAAAAACGAATCCAGAGAGCAGACTTGCAAAAAAAAAAAAAAAAAAAAAAAACCGTTCTGTCTCTGCCTCTCCCACTACACGTACACACTGAGAAAGAGAGTCTTCATGATTTGGTAAATTAGACCCATGGAAAGACTCGGGACATTTAGGATGATGATATTTATGATGAGGAAGATTTCTATGGGAAACTTTTTTTAACTTGTCTCTAATCCTATTCCAACTGAAGTTTGAATTTTTTTCCTTTCATTAACATTTACTGGGCAAATACCTATTGAATGTTTGCCATTTTGCAGTGTGCCATAGGTTTCAGGCTGATTCAGAGCTGCTTTGTTGAATCAAGAAGTCTGTTGCAGGGAGACAATCTAGTTAGACCAGGCATAAGTACAAACCACTAAGGGTAAAAGAAGTATGTGAAAGTACAATGTGGGCAGAGAATTCAGATCCAAAAATACTGCAGATAGGTGATGAAGGTCAAGCCGAATCTTGACATACAGGATAGGTGTATGTGAGTGAGTTAGGCGGAAAGTCTAGTATGTCTGAGTGTCAGGCTGTAAGGGATTAAGATGAGATTGGGAAGGCAGGCAGGTCAGATAATGAGGGCCTTATAGACCATACCAAGGACTTTGGACTTTTATTTTGCAGACGTTAAGAAGCAAAGACATAATCACTTTTCATTTTATGTTTATTACAAACTGAAAGAGCACAAGTGCACATGTGGTCTTTGCAGTTAAGTTATTGCCATAATTCTAAAAAGGCAGATAATCTGAAGATAGAAGGGAGGCCACAGTCCAAGACATGCTAGGGACCCAGTGATTGATTCAGTGCTCATGCATGGGAAAGATAAGAGTCAAAGACAACTCCCGCATTTCAGGTTTTGAGAGCTGGATGGACAGTGTTGCTGTTAGGTCTATAGAGAAGAGGAGTGGATTTTGAAGGGAAAATTATTAATAGTACAATTGAATGATGTTTTAGTTGTGTCTGAGGGATATCCAGGGAGAGCTGTCCTAAGGCAATTAAAAATATGGGTCTAGAGAAAAACGTACACAGAAGATAAAAATGTATGACTCCAGCACATAGACCATAGCTGATCCTGTGGCTAGGAAAATTATCCTGGAAAAGGCAGAGAGGAGAGAAGGACAAGGATGGAATCCATGGAAATGCTAGCATTTGAGAGTTATACACGGAACCCACAGTAGAGGCAAATGAGAAAAAGCAGGTTTGTTTTTGTCTGCTCCAGTAGACAGACACCAAGCTCCATGAGGGCAGAGACTTTGTCTTATTCGTGGCTGTACCTCCAGTGCATAGAGGAGACTGTACATGTGCTTTGTGGACCCACGCAGTTACTGGGGTGTCTCAGAAATTTCCCATCCTCCTCCCTACTGTGTCTTTGCATAACCCTGGCTGGGCCTCCCTTTTCTCAATGTCAACTCTCACTGTAACTTTTTTTTTTTTTTTTTGAGACGGAGTCTCGCTCATTGCCCAGGCTGGAGTGCAGTGGCGGAATCTCAGCTCACTGCAAGCTCCGCCTCCCGGGTTCACGCCATTCTCCTGCCTCAGCTTCCTGAGTAGCTGGGACTACAGGCGCCCGCCACCACGCCCGGCTAATTTTTTTTGTATTTTTAGTAGAGACGGAGTTTCACCGTGTTAGCCAGAATGGTCTCAATCTCCTGACCTCATGATCCGCCCACCTCGGCCTTCCAAAGTGCTGGGATTATAGGCGTGAGCCGCCTCTTACTGTAACTTTTAAGAAGGGCATATATCTACTTACTGTCATCACCATAAAGATAAATCAACCAAGTGAAAATATTTTGAAACTTTGGAAATGTATAAACTCCAAAATCATCATCAGTTACATCATCAATTATGTCCCTAAAGATCCCATCACTCTGCCTCACACTGGGGTCTTGCCTACTTCTCTGTTCCAAAAGGGCACAGTAGTGGTATCAAATCTGTTTCTTGAGGCAAATGAAGTACCTTGCTCCAAAATAATCACCCACAGCAGGCAGATAACCTCCAAGTGCTTCAAGCTGAGATTGAGCAGGAGGATCCCAGCTCATCACAACTGGGTGGTAAATATACACTTGGGCCCAAATGGAAGGAAATGCATTACCCTACAATGCATACCCAACATGCTTGCATCCAGGCCCCAAATCCAGCAAAACAATGCTATTCCCCTTCAACATGTGTTAACGGAACTGAGATATTTTTCCAATTTAAATTGTGTTCCCCAAAGTCTTCATTATTCTCTAGTGCCTATTACAATCTGTGTTTTTATGTTTACTTCATGACTGCCTAATTCCCTCCTGAAATTTTAAGCCTCATGAGAGTAAGAACTATCTGTTTTCTTTACTCCACTGTCCTGTACATACATACTTGTTGAATGAATGTATGAATGCCACTGTGATTGCAAAGTCCAAGGGAAATGATGTTGATTCACTGCACACTGTACAGGAGGGTGTCAACCAGACTTCCAGATTTCTACAGAAATTATCAGTAAAGGGTAGTATAAGAATGGTTCCTGCATGTGAAAAATGATCTTGGATGGAGCTGTTGTGGCATTCACCTGCTCCTCATACTCTCCTGCCACTGTGCAGGGACAGCACAACCCCCGTGCTGCTTTCTTGAGTGTAGCTCATTTCAGAAAAGCAGTAAAAGGAAAACCCACTTGTTTGCTTTATGTTCCTAAGAAGGTGGTGAGTAAATCAATCACGTTATCCTAAGAAGTGACTTGAATTTTATGAAGGCTCCTTTGTTTCCATTGCACTCCTTTCTACCCATCTCTACTCCCACCTCCACCCCCACCCTCAAATCATGCTTATAATTTCCATTATTCACTTAAGGGTGGCTTTTTTCTCATCACAAACATCTGTGTGCTTTAAATAGCTTCTACATAACCGAAGTGGACGTAGTCATGTAGAACAGCACATGGCCACTCCAGGGGACATGAGAAGCCTCTGCCTGAAGGTAGGCCTCCCTTCTGTCATCTGATCTCACACATGGCACTGCAAACCTGCAGTTATTTAGCCATGTGCTTTGTGACATTAATTTCACTTCCTTGGGTTATTCTTACCGTCTTTAGGAACTTAAATAAGAAATAAACAAATGCTATTCAAAGAGAGCTGTACCATTATTATATTCATTTAAGTGAAAAACTACCACTTCCCATATATATTTATCTCATGACCACCTAATTGATAAAAACATGTTAACTGTTATATTGCCTCAGGGAAAAAGTCTGAATGTTGATTGGAGGCACTGCAGGATAGCCATTCGATACCTGCTTTTGTGACAATAAGCTAAAGCATTGGATTTTGGTGGATTAGGGGTAAAAATGGCTTGACAGATCATCTTGTCCAGCCCTCAGTATATAGATGAGAAAACTTAGGTCTCAAGCTCTGAAGCCCTTTGCTCAGGATCGCTGGCTATTTCATATATGTAACAAGCTCCCACTTCATGCTCATTTCACAGTAGCGTGTCACTTTCAGGTCAGCTTCCTTCAGTGGGCGTTGTCTTTGCTTAATTAAATGTCAGGAGGTCCCCCCAGAAGGCTTGACTCAGGGAAGGAGGGCAGACCCTCCCAGTTCTCTCACTGACTAGCTTTCGTTTGTTGGATTGTTTTTACTGATAAAAAAGTTCAGAAATTAGAGCCAGGTTCCTGTTCACGTTCCCTACCCAAGCCCCTGAAGAAGCAAATTGGTGAATGTTCCCCAAATTCTTCAGTAAGCAGTACTGCCAGAAAGTTTCCCAAAGTCATGTTCCTCTTAGATATTTTTCCTTGAAAACTGTTGTCTGGCATGGAGATCCAACCTGTGTGGAAAGTTCCAGATGCCCTGGTCCTAGCCTCACCTGCCCTGCTTTTGCTTCCTGTTCTCACTGCTTGTCTCCAGGTTTCCATTTGAAGGCCTGCAGTGCTACTGTGCCCTTACTGTTAAATCCTGCCTTGCTTGCCATGTTTTATAGACAAGGAAAGCATTTTCTACCAGAGCTCAGGAGCAGCCTTGAGGTCAGGGGTAACGTTTTTCATTGGTAAGTATTCAGTAGTTGCTGAATGACAATTGGGTGGAAAGGGGAGGGGTGCCTTAGAAAAAATGTCTGTTCTTTGTGGTAATGAAATTGCTTCCAATTTATTTTCTGATCTCTTTGAGAACTATTTCCTGTTGTCTTCCCGCACCATGCATTCTGATTTCTGGGGCATCCCTCCCTTCCTTTATTCAAGGGGCTCTTGGAAAAGAAATCTCTGAAGAAAAAATGTGTGGGCAGTGGGAGACTTCTCATTCTCTCCACCAAATACTTAGCCCTTTCATTCATGAGAAACCCCTGCTTTAGGATGGTGTGGATCTGAGTCAGCAGGGCTGGGTTCATTTGTATATACTCCAGGTTGTGGAGGTTGTTCCTGGGTCTTGGCCTTTCATTTTGGGGGTGCTCCACACTTCTGTCTCCATATACTATGTATTTAAGAAGCTTGCCTTTCGATTTCCTGCCAGTGACTGGATCTTGGGGATCACTGCACAATGCTTGTATGCCCCACTGGAGAAGTCTCTCATGGCACCTTTCCCCTCCCATGGTGGTGGAATGCTGTCCACAGAAAGCTTCTCTTCACTGTTCAGAGACTCTAAAAATAAGACCTGAACTGACTTCCTCTGCCTACTGAAAGGGGACCTCCTTATATTCACCATTGCCCTCACACCCTTTTCCTTGGAGTCTGTCTTTAGGGTCACCCTGGGAGCTGCCTGGGCCTCCACCTTCTTAAGGAGGCAACTCCTGAGAGCTGGGTAGGGACTGTCTTTGTCCAGACTGTCTGAAGAGCATCTTGTTCTTTACCTCCCTCTCCTGTTCTTGACTATTGCCTTCACTGCTGCCTCGCTCTCGTCTACCAGGGTGGTATTATAAAGTATGTCCTTGGAGGTGAGCTGTTTGACCAGCTCCTTGTTGCCTAGCAACCTAAGAAATTGTCAGAACAATCCGGCATGCATCAGCTCTGACCTTTGGAGCTTTGACTGGCATTATTTATAAAAGGCTTTCTGCTCTGTTAGCTGAGCATTGGCTTCATATTTCTCCATGGACTCCAGAAAACTGGGTTTCTTTCTTGCAAGTTCTCTTGTTTTTAGTTGAGAACGGTATTGAGTAGGACTTCTCTATTTCCTTGAGTTTTATGCTCTCTCCAAATATGGAATAGCACTTGCTTCCCTGGGTGCCAACGCTGGCCGACCAGCTCTGAAAGTTGCTCTGCTTGTGGTTCTTCCCTGAGATGCTAGTTGGGCCTGGGAATCTTCCATTTCTCTGCCCACCAGGGGACCTGGCAGTCAGTGTTCTGTCAAAGACCTGTGAGGGTGCTTAGTGAACTGTGGGCACTATGACCACAGGGTTCTATTCTGGGTCCCAGTGTTTGTTTTTAAGAACTCTGTAGGTTGACAGGACATGCGGTCTGGTGGCCAAGTGCTTCTGCCAAGAGTATGGGGCCTGGGAGACATGTTTCCTCGCCTGCTTATTGCAGGCCTAGCTTCCACCTAAGAGCTATCCGCTTCCCAAGGGGACATCCACCATGTCTCTGTGATAGGAGCTGAATAGTAGGGGCAGGACTGAAAGGTCTGTATGTTTGCTTTTCAGTCAGGTACAGGTGTTGGAGGTTTCTTAAATTTGGTTTCTTTTGATCTCCCTGGCAGGCAGTGATGGGGAAGTTTTTAGTAAGGTTATTAACAGAGATAGAGGATTTAGAGTTAAAATTTAATAGGGAAATTTTTCTATAGGTTGGTTGAAAATGATGCTTTGTATAGTTTTATTGTATGAACTTTTCAGGGATGGAATTAGTCAATTTGTAGAAATTGGGCCGCCTCTGTTATTGTGATATATTAGAACTGTATTGAATGATGAGACTTCCCAAAAGTTTAAAACAAAAAAAGGAGGCAGAAGAGAACAAGGATATAAATGAAGACACTCTCGCTGAGGACACATCAGCTGTTAGCAGTCTGCCTCTGTGTACCGAGCTCAAGAACTGTGACATTGATTGGAAGTTAGACCTTTTCTATCCAGCCTCAGACATGGTAACCTTCACATAAGCTGCTGGATTTGTTCTACCAGAAATTTAGTCTGTTGTGTGACTCCAGCCACTTTGCAACTCAAGATTATTACTTGTTCAGGTTTCTTTCATTAAATAGCTAACCATTTAACAACTATTATCTTCTTAGGGTCGATTGATGGTTACCCATACAGTATATACATCATCCATATCCTTTCCTCTCCTACTATATCTCACTCCTATTTTCCAGTCCATCCTCATCTCTCCTCAAGATCAACAGACCCCAACCTGTTTTACTTAAACATTGTATTCCTGAAGTAGTCCTGCCCTTTCCTTCAGCCTGCGAAGCCTTCTCAAAGACTTCTTTTCCATGCATCTAGACTCCGCCTGGTTATTCTCCTTCCTTCAGAGTTATTTCTTTGTCAAATGCTGCTAATGTATAAAAACACAAAGCTTTGATAGTTCCTTCTGTCCCAACGGAGCCTTACGCTTGGCTGACATTTAGGGTAAAGGTGGTATTTTTATTAGTAAAATTAAATGATACAGAAGTGAATTCTAAAAATAGTTACATAAATCTAAGAGAGTTTTCATGAATTCAGGTTGCCCCAAAGATTTAGGCCATACCTCTTCCATGGAATGGCTGTCATGCAGTTTGGATGGCTGACCTCAAAATTATTCCCAGCCCCAGAAGTGGAGTAGGTATATTAGTGTAAGGCAGTCAGGGTAATGCTATCTTCCATGCCACAGATTGGCTTGGAATGGGGATAACCAAAAGCACTTTGGGCCTGTGAGATTTGACAGAGTGTTTACTGTGAGCCTAGGGAAAGAACATGCCTGCTGTCATGTGAGAGTATGAAGAAACACTGCCTAAGCAAGGAATCATGTGGCTCCAGTTTTTACTGTCAGCCTTTCTACCACCAGGGAGACCAGCCTTGAGATGATGCAGGTGCATGGACAGCTGTGTGGAGGGATAGAAGAATCCAGTTTTTAAACCAGATGGCTGAGCTATTTCATTAAGTCACCCCAGAAGTCTTCAACTTAACAGTATCTTAACTGGTGAACTCCTGTGACTGATACAGGAAAATTTTACTTCTTAACAAAGTATGATAATTCCTTTGTGCAGGAAGGAGGTTTTGTGGAAATGATGTTGATTCACTGCACACTGTACAGGAGGGTGTCTCTTTGACACCACCAACCTTAAATAGTAGGAAAGCCATCACAGTGGGTTGGGTGGTTGGATTGCTTTATTGCAACTAATAAAGGGTCAGTTGTGCAGTTGTTAACTATCTTTCACTTCCCTCAGAACTGTATCTCCTAGCCCAGTGCCCTATAGGTCAAAAATGCCAGTTTGTTGTACAGTCAGCAGAGCCCAGTACTATGCTTTAAAACATTCGGGGATAATCATCAAATATTTAATCAGAACAGATGCTGCCTGTAAACAACCACTGCAGCCAAGGACAGTCTGCATCTGAAACACTGCCTGCAACTATAAATATGCCCATATGCTTGAACAATTTTAGTGTTGTAAAAATCTTGTTTTTATAAGCAATTAGTTTCATCTCCTATTATATGAGGATTAACTTTGCAGTGATGTACTGATGTTAAAAGAGAAAAGAATCAAAAAAGCCTTGGTTGTGGTGAAACCCAGCAAAATGTGGGTCTGCACCAAGTTCCAGATGAATATCCAACAGCACTGTCCCAGTTTGATTAAGGTGATGACACCCCTACCATGGCTACAGTACCAGGTCATTTGATTTTCCCCAGGGTCATAGGAGTGTTAGCCCAGGTGATCAGCTCAACACCCCCTGAGATCCATGAGGTATATACTTTGAAATTTCAATTCCATGACTACTGACTGCATCTCAATCCTATGTTAATACTTTCTTGAGTAATATTCTGTTGACCTAGTTATCCACGTTGGAAACTTCAAAGACATCATCTTCAGCTCTTTGTTTCTGACTCCCTATCCAGTTCTCCAGTTCTGTATACACCATCCCAGAAATGGTCCTCGCATCCAGTTAATCTCTGACATAGACTAATAGGCCTTTCTACAGCTTCAGTATATTCTCTTCTCTGCTTCTGGAACCCAGGATGTAGGTGCTACAGTCATACTATCTTTGACATTCCATCTCCCTGGAGAATTTGGAAATGGGGAAATAACATTACTCTTAACAAAGCAAGATTAACAGTCCTGTAACCTGACCCAAGGCACTGACCCTTCTGTGAAAGCCTATATCCAACCAGCTACAGGAACCTCTACAGAGAGACTAAAAAAGGCCAGCCCTGGAGGAGCCAGTGGTCAGGAGAACATAGGCATAAAGCCTCCTAAGGATGTAGCCCATCAACCCTGGGAGTGGGTTCCTATAAGGAATAGGCACTTCGGGCAAATATGGCCCGATGACACCAGCCACTGGGATCTTCTGACTCTCTCCTTTATAATGTGAGTTCATTTGTTTATTGTGTTTAAAGTGAATTCTGCCTCCCTAAAGGCTGAGAACTTCCTTTGGCTCAGTGTTCACTTCGTTTGGCCTCTGACTTCCAACTGATGCACCAAGCCAATGTGCAAGAAAAGTTAATAAATAAAAATAAGATTTATTACAGAGCCAGCTGGGCACTCATACATACATGGAGGAGTCCCTGTGTCATTGGAACACTGTAGCTTTTCTCTACAACAGTCCCAGGCTAGGCAGCTCTTTGTAGGCCCAAGGGAATTGATGCATAAGTAAGGCATGGTCTTTCTTGACTACACATCTTGTATACAAGGTATTAAGGCCCTTGGCCACCTGACTTCGGCCCATTTTTTCAATCTCAACTCTACCCTAAATTCCCCACACAGGTCATTCATTCTCCAATGAGGTTATTCTCCTGATCTCTGTGTGGGTTCTTATACATAATGGAATTGTGTGTTTTTCTCCTGTTTAAAGTTTGGAACATCATGTTAGCCATCATTTTATTCTCTTCGCTTTCACTGTATTGCACTCACATACTGTATGTGGAATCAGTGCTACCCATTAGACCCATGGCTCGTCAGTGGGAAATGGTGTCAGATCTCACAGAGGGCAGCTTCATGGGGCTCTAGGTTCTTGAGGCTTCCTTCACAGCCTAAGCTCCATATTTAAATCCAGCATTCAACCCTAATCACTGCTGTTCACTAACATCTGCTACATATTCTTGCTGACAGACACTGTGTTTGCTCTTGAAAGATAACAAAATGCTTGAAGCTTCCCTCCAACAAGTGATAATTCACTGAAGCTCAGAGGCAGCAGGAGCTCCAGTCTGCTCTGCTGCTCTGAAATTGTGGAAAGTAGGAAAGGTGTCCAGAGGTCATATGGCCCAAGTGATGACATATCTGAAGCACAGAGAGGGGATGGGCTAAGAGTCACCTGTATCCAAAATTCAAGTAACACCTATCAAGTTGTGAAAAGTTACTTTGGGACATCCCAAAGTTACACAGAGAGCTAGAGCTAGGACTCAGACCTGGAACACCAGACTTCAGTCTCTCTGAACTGCACTGGGTTGTCTCTGCTCAAGCCTTATTGGAGAGAGAACTGACAAAAGGCAAGGCTAATGAGTGCTCTTTGTGGATGCAGCAGGAGAAGAAACACCCTTCCAATGAGGGGTCTACACAGAGTTCAAATGTCCCCTTTGTTCATACTGAACATGGGTATGGTTTTCCTCTTTTGCTGTCTGCACAGGTGGCATAGAAGGCAGCATCTGATCCTTCAGGTCTGGGGGAGGAGTCCCCAGATAATGCATAGATCTTTTAAACTCTTCACGTCAAACTGACATCTGCTTATGTAGCTCAGCTCAATGTGTTAGTCATTTGTCAGTCTGTCGTTTAACTCTGTTATCAAACACATCTTCTGAAAAATGAGAAGAGGAAGGGAAAAAGGAGTCTGGGAAAGGACCACACTTTCTACCACCCCTGTAAACAGTGAGCTTTACTCTGCAATACACCAAGTGGAAGGAGACAGGCTATGAGATGGGCACAGTAAAGAGCCACCTAAGGGAAGTGGGCAGAACTCCAGAAGACTTCCTGAGGAGGCATTTATTCTTTATGAATCTTTGAAATGTTTTTTTAAATCATCTTTGATTTGACTTTTGCTCTAAAAGTATCACAAGGTAAGACTCAGCTGTGAAACTAAGCACATCCGATAGTCAAACTATGAAAACTTTTACACACACTAGTGGGGCACTGTGACACCACTGATTTCCTTAAACTGAGCTCGTTTCAAGGTGTTTTGACCTAACTGGCCTTTGGGTCGGATATAGCTTTTACATACTTTTGGTAGGTAACTACGGGTTCCTATTTGTCAGGGAAAGTGGGTAAGAGTTAGCTATTCCCCACAACCTTGATAGCAGCTTATAAAGAGAGCCATTGTCAAATCAATTTGTGCCACAGGCATTATTTTAAAAGCATTTCTTAGAAAGCACACACAGGAGTGTTCAGGCAAGAGGTACTGTAAGCCCTTTGCTTTTTCGGGGCTTACAACCTCTCAATTTAAATGAAAGGTTTATTACACAAGGTATTGGTAACAGTGACCAGCAATAGGCTCTGCTGTGTTACTACTGGCATCAGTCAAAACATGTTCTGACCTCGTTTCTGTATATGTTTATATGTTTAGAGGTCAAGCCCTGTGTGTCCTTTCTGAGGGCCATGTTAAAGGCCTCCTCAGATTCCTATACTCTATTCTTGCAAGCTGGAGAGGTTCTCTAGAAGTATTTTAGCCAGGATACGTATATCGAATACCCTCAACTTCACCAATGCAAGCCAGCTTCTAACATACTAATTAGCAAGCCACTGATTTTATCAATAAAAACCCATTTCTAACATTTACTGTGGAATTAGCAAAGTTTCTGGTGTACATTGGATATCAAAGCTCCAGTAACAGACTCAGAAGAAATGGAGACCTGTGAAATGACAAATAATTTAGACTAATCCTCTTAAAGAAGTTCAACAAAGTACAAGAAAATATGGATAGAAAAATGAAATTTGGAAAACAACATATGAACAGAATGAGAAGTTTAACAAATATAAACAAAAACAATAGAAATTCTAAAGATAAAGAATACAGTAACTGAACTGAAAATCTAAGTAGAACGCTTCAACAGCAGACTTGATCAAGCAGAAGAATCAATGAGCTCAAAGGTAAGACATTTGAAATTATCCAATGAGAAACAAAAACAAAAAAGAATGCCTATAAGAATTACAGGACACATCAAGCTAGCTAACTTTTGCATAATAGGAGGTCCTTAAGGAGAAAAGAAAGAAAAAGGCCTAGAAAGCATATTTAAGGAAGTAATAGCTGAAAAATTCCCAAATCTGAGAAAAGATGACAAAATTCAGGAACAGGAAGCTGAGGTCACCGATCAGATTCAACCTAAAGAGTTCACCAAGACACATCACAACCAAGTTATCAAAAATCAAAGACAAAGAATACTGAAAGCAGCAAAGATAAGAAACATCACATTCAAGGTAGCCCCAATACAGATTCAGTGGCTTTATCAGCAAAAGCCTTACAGGCCAGTAGAGAGTGGGATGGTATATTCAAAGTGCTGAAGGAAACAAAGCTGTTAATTAAGAATACTTTACTTGGCAAAGGGAGAAATAAACACTTTTCCAGATAAACAATGCCTAAGGGAGTTTGTCACTACTAGGCCTGCTCTACTGGAATTACTAAAAGGGAGTTCTTTAGGCTTAAATAAAAGACTGCTAGTTAATGAGAAACATAAAAGTAAAAAACTAAATGGTGTAAGTAATTCATAGTCAGAATTCTCTAGTATTGTAAAAGTGGCAGGTAAAGCAATGTTATTCCTATTAGGAGGTTTAAAAGATGAAACTATTAAAAACAACTGTAGCTACAATAAGTTATAGCTACAAGAAGTAATTGTAACTGTAGCTACAATAAGAGATACAAATTTAAAAAAATAAGTGTAAACTTCGACATCAAAATCACGAAAGGCGGGGAGGGGGGGTTGTGAAAGCGTAGAGTTTTTGTATGCAACTAAAGGCAAGTTTTTATCGCTTAAAGTAGCCTAAGGATAAAATGTTTTAAGTTAGCCTTACAGCAAATACAATGGTAATCGCATATACTATAAAAGAAAGGATTCAAAGCACACCACCACAGAAAACCACCAAACCACAAAGGAAGGTAGCAATAGGGAAAAAAGAAACAAGGGACCTACAAAACAATCAGAAAACAAATTACAAAATGACACTAGCAGTTTCTTACCAATAGTTACCTTGAATGTAAACGGATTAGATTCTCCAACAAAAAGACATAGAATGACAGAATGGATTTTTTTTTTTTTTTTAAGTCACAACCACATACTGCCTATAAGAGACACTTTTTTTTCTTTTTCTTTTTCTTTTTTTGAGACGGAGTTTTGCTCTTGTTGTCAAGGCTGGAGTGCAATGGCATGATCTCAGCTCACTGCAACCTCCACCTCCCGGGTTTAAGCAATTCTCCTGCCTCAGCCTCTCGAGTAGCTGGGATTACAAGGGCCCACAACCACGCCTGGCTAATTTTGTATTTTTAATAGACACAGGTTTTCTCCATGTTGGTCAGGCTGGTCTCTAACTCCCGACCTCTGGTGATCCCGCCGCCTTGGCCTCCCAAAGTGCTGGGATTACAGGAGTGAGCCACTGCGCCCGGCAAGAGATTCACTTTTCTACTAAACATACACATAGACTGAAAGTGAAGGGATGGAAAAAGATATTCTATATAAATGGAAATTGAGAGCAGGGGTAGCTATACTTCTATCAGACAAAATAGACTTTAAGTCAATACTATAAAAAGAAACAAAGAAGTTTGTTATATAATGATAAAGGGATTCACCAAGAAGACATAACAATTGTAAAAGTATATGCACCCAACATTGACCCACCTAAATACATAAAGCAATTTTTAAATGATGTGAAGAGGGAGATAGGCTGCAATACTATAATACGGGACCTCAATACTCTACTTTTCACCATGGGCAGATTGATCACCTAGACAGAAAATCAATAAACAATGGATTTCAATTACAATTTAGACCAAACGGACTTAACAGGCATATATGAAACATTCCATCCAGAAGCAGCAAAATACATTTTGTTCTCAAATGCCCATGGAACATTCTCCAGGATATATGTTAGTCCACAAAACTAATCTTAAGTTTAAGTGGACAGAAATCATATCAAATCCCTTTTCTGATTACAATGGCGTGAAACTAGAAATCAAGAACAAGAATCAATTCTGGTGGAAAATACAGCAATATGTGGAAATTAAACAATATGCTCCCAAACAACTAATAGTTCACAGAAGAAGTCAAAAAGTAAATAAAAAATTACCTTGAGACAAATGAAAATGGAAACAAAACTTATGTGATGCAGCAAAATCAGTCCTAATGGAAATTTATAGCGATACACACCTACGCCAACAAAGAAGAAGGATCACAATCTCACTTTTCACCTAAAGGAACTAGGAAAAGAACAGACTAAGCCCGAAAGTTAGCATAAAGAAGTAAATAACAAAGATCACAGTTGAAATAAAGACTGGAAAAAAATGAACAAAACTAAGAGTTGCTAAGAGTTGTTTTTTTTTTTTTTGAAAGATAAAATCAACAAATTCTTACCTAGACTAGGAGAAAAAAAAGTACTCAAATAAGATCAGAAATGAAAGAGGAGACATTTACTACTGATATCACCAAAATACAAAGGATTATAAGAAACTACTATGAAGTTATGCACCATCAAATTGGATGACCTAAAGAAATGAATAAATTCCTAGACATATACAACCTACAAAAAGTGAATCATGAAGAAACAAATCTGAATAAGCCAATAACAAGAAAAGAGATTGAGCCAGTAATAAAAAGTATCCCACCAAAGGAAAGCCCAGGATTAGGCAGCTTCACTACTAATTTTACCAGACATTTAAAGAACTAATAAAAATTCTCAAACTTTTCCAAAACAATGAAGCAGAGGGAATACTTCTAAATTCATTTTACAAGGGTAGTGTTACACTGTTATTAAAGCCAGAGAAAGACACTTTAAGGACAGAAACTTACAAAGTAATATCCCTGATGAACATGGATGCAAAAATCCTCAACAATATATTAGCAAACTGGATTCACAAATACAAAGAATGATTCACCATGATGAAGTGGGATTTATCCTTAGGATGCAAGGGTGGTTCAACATATGCACATCAAAAAATGTGATATACCACATAACAAAATGAAGGGTGTAAATCAAATCATATGATCATCTCAATGGATGCAGAAAAAGCATTTGACAAAATTCAACCTGGTTTCATGGTAAAAACTCTCAACAGATTAGGTATGGAGGCCATGTATGACCCTCATCACTTTTTGACATAGTACTAGAAGTCCTAACCAGAGCAGTTGGACAAGAGAAAGAAAAAAAAGGCATCCTAATAGGAAAGGAATAAGTTAAGTCATCTGTAATTGCTGATGACATAACCATATACAAAAAACTGTAATGTCTCCACCAGAACAAAACTAAAACCTGGTAGAACTGATACACAAACTCAGTAAAGTTCTGTAATACAAAATCATCTTACAGAAATCAGTAGTGTTTCCATCTACTATTAATGAGCTATCTGAAAAGGAAATTATGAAAATCTCACAATAGCAACAAATATTAAATACTGAGGTGTAAATTTAAGGAGGTAAAAGATCTGCATACTGAAAAGTATAAAAGGACAGGGTCTTCAATAAATGATGTTGGGAAAACTGGATATCCACATGCAAAAGAATTAAATTAGACCCTTATTTACACCATATAAAAAAATAGATTTAAAACTTAACATATAAGGCCTAAAACTGTACACCTACTGAAGAAAACATAGGGGGAAATCTCCACAGCATTGGTCTTGGGAATGATTTTTTTGGATATGACTGCAAAAGCATGGCAAAAATAGACAAATGGGGTGGCATCAAAATAAAAGACCTGCACAGCAATGGAAACAACACAGTGAAGAGGGAACTCAAAGAATAGGAAAAAATATAAATGATATATCTGGAAATGGGTAAATATCTAAAATACATAAGGAACTCAAACAACTCAAGAGCAAGAAAACCACCTGATTTTAAAATGGGCAAAGGAATGAAGAGACCTTTCTCAAAAGACATTCAAATGGATAATAGGTACATGAAAAAAAAAATGCTCACACTAATTATTAGAGTAATGCAAATCAAAACCACAGTGAGATGTCACTTCACACCTATTATATAATGGCTTTTATGAAAAAGATGAAAGATAACAAGTGTTGGGGAGGATGTCCAGAAAAGTGAACTCATGCATTGTTAGTGGGAATGTAAATTAGTACAGCCGTTATGAAAAACAGTATGGAGGTTTCTGAAAAAAATAGAACCATATGATCCAGTAATCTCACTTCTGAGTATTATCCAAAAGAACAGAAATCAATATGTTGAAGGGATATCTTCATTCCCATGTTTATTGAAGCATTACTTACAGTAGCCAAGACATTGAAACAATTTAAGTGCCCATCAACAGATAAGTGGATAAAGAAAATGTGATACATATACACAATGAAGTACTAGTCAGCCTTTAAAGGAAGGTAAATCCTGTCATTTGAGACAACATGTATGAATCTGGAGGACATTATGCTAAGAGAAATAAGCCAGGCACAGAAAGACAAATATTGTATGATCTCACTTATATGTAGAATCTTAAAAAAGTTGAATTCATGAAAGTAGAGAGTAAGTTACTAGAGGCTGTGGGGCATGTTGGTAAAGGAGGGAATCGGGAGTTGTTAGTCCAAGTGTACAAAGTTTTATTCTTTTCCAGTGGAGAAAACAGGACCAAGGCAGGAGGAATGCTTAATTCCAGGAGTTCCAGACCAGCCTGTGCAACACAGTGAGACCCTGTCTCTATTTTAAATAAAAGTAATGTAAAAAATTTTAAACCCCTATGAATAATGTTGCTATGAAAATTAATGTTCAAGTTCTGGTGTGGATATGTTTTTATTTCTCTGGAGTATATACCTAGATGAATGATTGCTGTCATATGGGAACTACGTTTAGCCTTTTGAGAAACTGCCAGACTGCTTTCCAAATCGCCTTGACCATTTTACATTCCCATCATCAGTGTGTGCAGATTCTGATTTCTCCATATCTTTGCCAACATTTGTTTTTATCTGCCTTTTTCATCAAGTAAGACTTCAATGGAATTTCTAGAGATTAAAACAGCAATACCTGAGATGAAGAATCCACTACATGGGATTAACAGCAGATTAAACATTGCAAAAGAAAATATTAATGTACTTGAAGATGTACAAATACAGATTATCCAAATGATAAAAGATTTTTCAGAGATTTTCAAAAGAGACGTGGAACAACTTCAATCAGAGTAATATAGGTGGAAATCAGAGATCCCTAAGGAAAGGGAAAGCAGGGGCGGCAGAAAAAAATATTTGAGGAAATAATAGCCAAATAATTTCAAATTTGTTTTTAAAAACTATAAACTCACAGACTTAAGATTGATGAGCTAAAAGTACATAAGAAAAATAGACAAATGCACATAACCAAATTGCTCAAAATAGTCATAAAAGAAATCATACATATATTTCAGACAGAAGCAAAAGATAGCAGCTGGAAATACGGATCTACACAAAGGGATGAATTGAGTGTATGTGTGTGCAATAGCCTAAATGCCAGAGAGGAAAAATGGAAATGCACTACTGTAAGGGTCATGTACTATACATAAAGGGATATATCACTTGGAGCTAGACTGTGATAAAGATGTATACTATAAACCCTAAAACATCCACTGAATTAAAAAAAAATTATAAAGCCAGGCGTGGTGGCTCTCGCCTGTAATCCCAGCACTTTGGGAGGCCGAGGTGGGTGGATCACCTGAGGTCAGGAATTTGAGACCCACCCTAGCCAACATGGTGAAACCCTGTTTCTACTAAAAATACAAAAATTGGCCAGGCACGGTGGCACATGCCTGTAATCCCAGCTACTCAGGAGGCTGAGGCAGGACAATCACTTGAACCCGGGAGGCAGAGGTTTCAGTGAGCCAAAATCGCGCCATTGCACTCCAGCCTGGGCTACAAGAGCAAAACTCCATCTCAAAAAAAAGAAAAAAAAATTGTAGTTAATAACCTAAAAAGGAGATAAAATGGAATCATATAAAATACTTTTTATGGGTAAGAGGTCAGTCCCCACCAAAGGATATATTGAGGTTCTAACTCTCAGTACCTGTAAAAGCTGTAAAAGTGATCTTATTTGGAAGAAGAATCTTTGGCAGATGTAACCTATTCAAGATGAGATTAGGCCTAATCTATGCTGGGCCCCAATTCAGTAATTAATGTTCTTATAAGATGAGAAGAACAGACAGATAAAGGGAGATGGCGGCTATGTTATGATAGAGGCAGAGATTGGAGGGATACATCTACAAGCAAAGGAATGCCAAGAATTGCTGGAAAATGCTAGAAGCTAGAACAGGCAGGAAAGAATTCTTCCCTACAGGTTTCAGAGAGAATACGGCCCTGATGACACCTTGGTTTCAGATGACTAGCCTCCAAACTGAAACAATAAATTTCTGTTGTTTTAAGCCATCCACTTTATGTCACTTTCTTACAGCAACCCTAGAAAACTAATACAATGTTCAATCTCAAGGAAAGCAAAAAAAGAGGGGGAAAAAATGGGATAAATAGAAACCAAATAGCAAGATGACAGATTTCAATTTAGCTGTAATAATAATCATATTTATGCAAATCATAAAAATGACATTTAAAAGGCAGATAATTGGATTTTAAGAAACCAATTATACTTAAAAGAAATGCACTTTAAATATAAAGACAATAGGTTAAAAGTAAAAGAATGGAAACAGATATACCCTGCAAACATGAATCAAAGAAAGAAGGAATGACTATATTAATATCAGCAAAACATGCTTCAGAGCAAAGATCATTAGCAAGGGTAAAGAAGTTTACTTCAGGCCAGGTCCAGGCGCAGTGGCTCACACCTGTAATCCCAGCACCTTGGGAGGCCAAGATGGGTGGATCAAGAGTTCAGGAGTTCAAGACCAGCTTGGCCAAGATGGTGAAACCCCATCTCTACTAAAAATACAAAAAAATTAGCCGGGCATGGTGGCAGGTACCTGTAACCCCAGCTACTCAGGAGGCTGAGGCAAAGAAATGCTTGAACCCAGGAGGCAGAGGTTGCATTGAGCCGAGATTGTGCCACTGCACTCCAGCCTGGGCGACAGAGCAAAACTGCATCTCAAGAAAAAAAAAATTAACTTCATAATTATAAGGAGGTTAATTTAAGAATATGACATAACAATCTTGTTTATGCACCTGATAACAGACCCTCAAAATACCTGAAGCAAAACCTGAGGGAACAGATTTTATTGATACACCTGTTTTAGCCACTGGTGGAATAAATGTACAGTAAATAGGAAAAGAGAGAATCCTCCCTAACTCATTTTATGAGGCCAGCATCATCCTGATACCAAAGCCTGGCAGAGACACAACAAAAAAAGAGAATTTTAGATCAATATCCCTGATGAACATCGATGCAAAAATCCTCAGTAAAATACTGGCAAACCAAATCCAGCAGCACATCAAAAAGCTTATCCACCATGATCAAGTGGGCTTCATCCCTGGGTTGCAAGGCTGGTTCAACATACACAAATCAATAAACATAATCCATCATATAAACAGAACCAAAGACAAAAACCATATGTTTATCTCAATAGATGCAGAAAAGGCCTTCGACAAAATTCAGCAGCCCTTCATGGTAAAAACTCTCAATAAATTAGGTATTGATGGGACATATCTCAAAATAATAAGAGCTATTTATGACAAACCCACAGCCAATATCATACTGAATGGGCAAAAACTGGAAGCATTCCCTTTGAAAACTGGCACAAGACAGGAATGCCCTCTCTCACCACTCCTATTCAACATAGTGTTGGAAGTTCTGGCCAGGGCAATCAGGCAGGAGAAAGAAATAAAGGGTATTCAATTAGGAAAAGAGGAAGTCAAATTGTCCCTGTTTGCAGATGACATGATTGTATATTTAGAAAACCCCATCGTCTCAGCCCAAAATCTCCTTAAGCTGATAAGCAACTTCAGCAAAGTCTCAGGATACAAAATCAATGTGCAAAAATCACAAGCATTCTTATACACCAGTAACAGACTAACAGAGAGCCAAATCATGAGTGAACTCCCATTCACAATTGCTTCAAAGAGAACAAAATACCTAGGAATCCAACTTACAAGGGATGTGAAGGACCTCTTCAAGCAGAAATACAAACCACTGCTCAACGAAATAGAAGAGGACACAAACAAATGGAAGAACATTCCATGCTCATGGATAGGAAGAATCAGTATCGTGAAAATGGCCATACTGCCCAAGGTAATTTATAGATTCAATGCCATCCCCATTAAGTTACCAATGACTTCCTTCACAGAATTGGAAAAAACTACTTCAAAATTCATATGGAACCAAAAAAGAGCCTGTATTGCCAAGACAATCCTAAGCCAAAAGGACAAATCTGGAGGCATCATACTACCTGACTTCAAACTATACTACAAGGCTACAGTAACCAAAACAGCATGGTACTGGTACCAAAACAGATATAAACCAATGGAACAGAACAGAGCCCTCAGAAATAATACCACACATCTACAACCATCTGATCTTTGACAAACCTGACAAAAACAAGAAATGGGGAAAGGATTCCCTATTTAATAAATGGTGCTGGGAAAACTGGCTAGCCACACGTAGAAAGCTGAAACTGGATCCCTTCCTTACACCTTATACAAAAATTAATTCAAGATGGATTAAAGACTTAAATGTTAGACCTAAAACCATAAAAACTCTAGAAGAAAACCTAGGCAATACCATTCAGGACATAGGCGTGGGCAAGGACTTCATGCCTAAAACACCAAAAGCAATGGCAACAAAAGCCAAAATTGACAAATGGGATCTCATTAAACTAAAGAGCTTCTGCACAGCAAAAGAAACTACCATCAGAGTGAACAGGCAACCTACAGAATGGGAGAAAATTTTTGCAATCTCCTCATCTGACAAAGGGCTAATATCCAGAATCTACAAGAACTCAAACAAATATACAAGAATAAAACAACCCCATCAAAAAGTGGGCAAAGGATATGAACAGACACTTCTCAAAAGAAGACATTTATGCAGCCAAAGACACATGAAAAAATGCTCATCATCACTGGCCATCAGAAAAATGCAAATCAAAACCACAATGAGATACCATCTCACACCAGTTAGAATGGCGATCATTAAAAAGTCAGGAAACAACAGGTGCTGGAGAGGATGTGAAGAAATAGGAACACTTTTACACTGTTGGTGGGACTGTAAACTAGTTCAACCATTGTGGAAGACAGTGTGGTGATTCCTCAAGATCTAGAACTAGAAATACCATTTGGCCCACCCATCCCATTACTGAGTATATACCCAAAGGATTATAAATCATGCTGCTATAAAGACACATGCACACGTATGTTCATTGCAGCACTATTCACAATAGCAAAGACTTGGAACCAACCCAAATGTCCAACAATGATAGACTGAAGAAAATGTAGCACATATACACCATGGAATACTATGCAGTCATAAAAAAGGATGAGTTCACGTCCTTTGTAGGGACATGGATGAAGCTGGAAACCATCATTCTCAGCAAACTATCACAAGGACAAAAAACCAAACACCGCAAGTTCTCACTCATAGGTGGGAATTGAACAGTGAGAACACTTGGACACAGGAAGGGGAACATCACACACTGGGGCCTGTTGTGGGGTGGGGGGAGGGGGGAGGGATAGCATTAGGAGATATACCTAATGTAAATGATGAGTTAATGGATGCAGCACACCAACATGGCACATGTATACATATATAACAAACCTGCATGTTGTGCACATGTACCCTAGAACTTAAAGTATAATAAAAAAAATAAATAAATAAAAGAAAATCAGCAAGCATATAGAAGACTTGAGCAACATTATTAACCACCTTAAGTAACATTTATAGAACAGCCCATGTAACAACATCAGAATACACATTCTTTCTGAGTATATGTGAAACATTTACCAAGACCATATTCTGGGCCATAAAACAAACTCAAGTATCAATATATTTAAAACTGACTACAGAGTTATGAATCAGCAAAATGGTGGAAGTTCCAACCCTTACTCTGCCAGGGAAGCATCAGGAAAGAACAAAAAACTGGCTAAAGTAATCTTGTGGGAGCTCTGGAAGACAGTGAAAGGCCTACAGCAAGCGAGCAAATGACCATTGAAGAAAAACCCGCGTTCAAAATGGTAGAAAATTGTATGGCATTTTCACTTGCACTTGCCCTGCCACTCCCGTGGCAACATGAGATCTTGGTTTGTAGAAGGTGGGAAACCGGTTCCCAATTTTCTCCCTTCAACCAGAGGAGCAGAACAGACCTTATTTGAAATGTTCCAACCTGTCATGGGACTGCGTGAAGGAATGATCTCTCTCACCTAACCTGGATCTCAGATGGGGAAAGGTGGCAGCTACGGGTGGTGAAAGCTGCAGTGGCACCACAGACCCACAGATGCCTGGGGCAAGCAACTATGGGTGGAGACATACAATGGACCACCTAAGACCTCAAGGAAAAACTGGGTTGAGACTATTCAGGAAATTAAAGCATTCAAAAGTAGCTGTTTAGGCTGGACCCTGTGGCTGAAGCCTGTAATCCTCCTGAGGTCAGGAGATCGAGACCAGCCTGGCCAACACGGCGAAACCCTGTCTCTACTAAAAATACAAAAATTAGCCAGACGTGGTGGCACACACCTGTATAGGAGAATCGCTTGAACCTGGGAGGTGGAGGATGCAGTGAGCTGAGATGACTGCACTCCAGCCTGGGTGACAGAGCGAGACTCCATCTCGAAAAAAAAAAAAGAAGAAGAAGTAGCTGTTTATATAGGGAAATTGAGAACATTTCACACAGGCATAGGAAATACGTATACTCAGAAAAGACCTGAGAAGACCTTAAACTTTTGACTCAGCTGCTCCCTAAGCTTAGATATACCCAGTTAATCAGTGAACGAATACTGTGGCATAAAGACACTCTGCAGAAACTGGGAAAGTTGGCTCTATTTTCAAATGCTCAGTTTTCAACCAAAAATTAGAAAGTATACAAAGAAACAGGAAAACATGGCCCATGGAAAAGAAGAACATAAACAGGCAGAAAATATCTCTACAGAACCATAGAAATTGAACTTGGATAAAGACTTTAAAAATGTCTTAAATATGTTCAAAGAGCTAAAGGAAAACAAAGAAAAAAACTAATGGAAATCAGACAAATTATGTGAAATAAAATGAGAATATCAACAAAGAGAAATTATAAAAAGGAACCTAATAAAAATACTTAACTTGAAAAACACTAAAATGGAATTAAAAATTTTACAAGGGGGGATCCAACAGCAGATGTGAGCTGGAAGAAGAAAGAATCAGCAAACACTTGAAGCTGTTGAGTCTGAGAAGCAGAAATAAAAGACTGGAAAAAAGTGAACAAAGTCTAGGGGACTGGTGCCACACCATCAAAAGAACCAATATAGGTAAAATGGAAGTCCCCAAAGAAGAGAGATTGTTTGAAGAAATAATGGCTGAAAACTACTCAAATGTCTTGAAATACATGGATATACCAACGTAAGAAGACCAAGAAACTCTAGGATAAATCCAAAGAGACCCACAATAAGACACATTATATTTAAACTATCAGAAACCGAAGTCACAGAATCTTGAAAACAGCAAGAGAGAAGCCACTCATGTACATGAGATCTTTAATAAGATTATAAGCTGAATTTTGTTAATAGAAACCTTGGAAGGCAGAAGAAAGTGGGATAATATATTTAAAAGAGCTGAAGGGAAAATGAACAAAAATCAATCAACAGAGAATTGTATATCCAGAAAACTTTACTTCAAACAGGAGCTAGAAATTAAGACATCCCTAAATAAAAACTCAGAGAGTTCATTACCACTAGACCTGCCCTACAAAAATGCTAAAGGGAGTTCTTTAGGTTGGAACTAAAGGACACGAGACAGTAACTCAAACCCGTATAAAGATGTAAACAACACTGATAAAGGTAAGCACATGGACAAATATAAAAACCAGTATTATTTTAATTTTGGTGTGTTGACTTTTTATTTTCTACAGGATTTAAAAAACAAATACATAAAAATGTATAAATCCATGTTAATATGTAAACTATGTACAAAGATGTAATTTGTGACATCAATAATGTAAATTAGATGGGGCGGAGCTGCATAGGAGTAGAGTTTTTGTATGCAATTGAACTTAAATTGGCATCAGTTTGAATTACATTGTAAGGATAAGAGATAAGAAAGAATCAAATCATATGTAAATCCAAAAGCAGTAAACAATAAGTGAGAAATACGTTGGCATTTAAGTCTGAGGGCAAAAAGTTCTAGAAATCCTACAAAAGATAACAGAACAATTTCCAGTTTCTCTTACAGCTCAGATCAATGGTTTAGTGTCATATGTAGCAATTAGAAATCACATGAAAGAAAGAAAAATCCTAAGGATATCAGATTTGTCTGGTAGTTTTATTTTACATAAATTTATATAATTTTCACATTGATTCTCTTTTAAATACTGAGTTCTACTATACTTTCCTCTGCTTATAACTTTTATCTATTTAATTTACACTTAATTATACTTCCAGGCTGTTGTACATTCCTAGTGCTTTCATTTTTTTTCTTTTTCTCAAAGATCATTCTCAACAATTAAAGGGCTCAGAAAACATCCTTTTTGTCATCTTTTCTATAATCTCACAGAGAAAGAGGTGGAGGTGGAGGAAGGATTGGAATTGAGTTAATAATTCCTGAATGCTTATATTGTTCTAGGTATCTCATTTACATTATTATTTAACCTTCCTAAAATCCCCGAATGGGAGAGATTTTAAAAAATAAAATTGTAATAACTTTAAAAGTTGATACATTGTCCTCCTGGTAACCACAAAGAAAATATAAAAAAGAAATGAGAAGGGGATCAAAGTGTGACACAAAAAGATAAGCTAAACACAAAGGCAATATTGAAGGAAATGAAGAGCAAAAGAGTTATAAGACATACATAAAACAACAAAATACTGAAAGTATTTCATGATCAGTGATTACTTTAAATGCAAATGGATTAAACTTCCCCGTCAAAAGGCAGAGATAAGCAGAATGGATTTTTTTTAATGACATAGCTTATGCTGTCTGTAAGACATTCACTTTAGATCTAAAGACACAAACAGGTTGAAAATGAAAGGATGGAAAAGATATATTATGTAAATGTAACCAAAAGCGTGCTGGGGTGGAGTGTGAGGGAATCTAAGATCAGATAAAATAGGCTTTATGTAAAAAGAAAAATAAACTGTTAGAAGACAATAAGAAGTATATTTTATGTTGATGAAACTGGTCAATTTGCCAAGAAGATATAACAATTGTAAACACATATGCAGCAAACAGAGCTCCAAAATATATGAAACAGATATTGATAGACTTGAAAAACAGAGAGTTCTACAATAATAGTTAGAGACTTTACCACTCCACTTTTAATAATGGATAGAATAATAAGACAGAAAATCAGTAAGGAACAGGAAACGTCAACACTATAGATGAATTGGACTTAACAGACATATAGAGAATACTTCACCTAATAGCACCAGAATAGTATTCTCAATTGCACTTGGAACATTCTCCAACATAGATCCTCTGTTAGGCCACAAGACTTAATAAATGTTAATAGACTGCGATTATACAAAATATCTTCTGTGATCACAGTGGAATAAAACTAGAAATCAATAACAGAAGGAAAACTGGGAAATCCACAATATGCAAAAATTAAATACATTTAAATAACCAATAGGTCAAGTAAGAAATTAGAAGACAAATTAGAAAATACCCCAAGACAAACAAAAACTCAACATATCAAAATTTATGGCAGGTAGTGAAAGGAACACCAGAAGGAAAATTTATAGCTCTAAATGCTTTCATTTAAAAAATTTCTCGACCTAAATTTACACCTTAAAAACTAAAAAAAAATTAAAGGCCAACAGAAGGAAGAAAATAGTAAAGATTAGTGTGGAAATAAATAATATAAAGAACCAAAAAAGAGTAGAGAAAATTAATAAATCAAAAGTTGGTTCTTCCAAAAGATCAACAAAATTGGCAAACATTTAGCTAGATTAGCTAAGAAAAAAGAAGATTCAATGAAATAAAAAATGGAAACTGGGATATTACCAATTTTGTGGAAATAAAAATGATTATTCAGAGAACTACGAATAATTGCATGCCAACTAATTGGATAACTTAGATGAAGTGGTCAGATTCCTAAATACCCACAACCTACCAAGACTGAATTATAAAAATCTGTATAGATGTGTAACTTGTAAAGAGATTGAAAGCATAATCAAAACCACCTACTGGAGAAAAGCCTAGGACCAGTTGGTTCACTGGTAAATTCCACCAAAAATTTAGAAAACAGTTAACAATAGTCTTTCTCAAACTTTTCCAAATAATTGAAGAGGAGGGAACACTTTGAATTTATTCAGTGAGGCCAGCATTGCCCAAAAACTAAAGCAAGACTAAGATACTATAAGAAAGAAGATTACAGAACAATGTTTCTTATGAATATTGAAGTAACATGCCAAAAAAAAAAATGAATCTAGGCACAGACCTTACAACCTCACAAAAATTAACTTCAAATGGGTCATACACCAAATGTAAAATGCAAAACCATAAAATTCCTAGAGAAAACCTAGGTGACCTTGAGTATGGTGGTAACATTTTAGATGTAACACCAGAGTCATATGAGATAAGTAATTGACAAATTGGATTTTATTAAAATTAAAAATTACTGCTCTGTAAAAGACAAGATAACCACAGACTGATAAAAATACTTGCAAAAGATATATCTAATAAGGAACTGTCATAAAATAATCAAAGAGCTTTTAAAACTCAACCCAGTGCAAAGAAGACTTTTAGGGTAATGAAGCTATTCTATCTAATACTACAACGATGGATATATGTCATTATACATTTCAAAACCCATAGAATAAGGCCAGGCATGGTGACTCATGCCTGTTATCCCAACACCGGGGGAGGCTGAGGTGGGCAGATCACTTGAGGCAAGGAGTTCAAGACCTGCCTGGCCAACATGGTGAAACCCCATCTCCACTAAAAATACGAAAATTAGCTGGGCATGGTGGTGTGCACCTGTAGTTCCAGCTACTTAGGAGGCTGAGGTATGCGAATTGCTTGAATCCGGGAAGCAGAGGTAGCAATGAGATCGTACCACTGCACTCCAGCCTGGGTAACACAGCAAGACTCTGTTCTGTCTCAAAACAAAACAAACCCTAGAATATATACCACTAACGATGAACTCTAATGTAAACTGCAGACCTCAAGTGATGATGTTGTATGTAGGTTCATCAACTGTAGCAAATATACTGCTCTGATACCTTTGAAGAGGTACTTAAGGTAAAATGATCATATGGGTGGTCGCTAATCCAATCTGATTGGTGTCCTCAGAAGAACAGAAAATTTGGACAGGCTTAAAAAACACCAGGGATGTGTACACAGAGAAAAGGCTGTGTGAGGACACAGCAAGAAGGCAGTATCTGCAAGCCAAGGAGAGAGATTTCAGGGTAATGGACTTCTGGTCTTCAGAATTGTGAGAAAATAAATTTCTCTTGTTTAAGCCACTCAGTCTCTCATATTTTGTTATGGCAGCCCTAGCAAACTAAGACAAGTGGCCATGAAGATGGCAAGCCCAGACTCATGCTGGTTACTAGGGCCAGAGAATCCAATATAGACCTTATTCTGAAAGAACTGTGGTTTGGGTGTGGACTTGTCTTATGGCTGCCTGGATGTACAAGGTCTTGTCTTTGTTTCATCAGGGTCAGAGCAGTCCCAGGTCTGGGGCAGCTTCCCAAGTGGCTTGTGGTGAAAGCATTTAAAGGTAAAAGTTTTTGCCACAGCAGCTTGGGGCAAAGGATGTCAGTTCAGATGAACAATAAGCAGACTGAGAAAGGTCAGAAAAGAAGATAGATGAGGGAATAAGGACTTTTAAAACTTACTAAAACTCTTGCATCTACTGGGAAATTAAGAAGATCATGTGCATACCCAGGGTAGGATTCATGGTCCAAAAAGATCTGAGATGATGTTAAGCTTTCACCTATAGGTGGCCTTCAGTCAGTACACAAGCAGGTAGTGAAAGTTAAGAGAGAGTTGTAAATGGCCTGACTAGGCATTGAATGAGGGCCCAAACACAGAGCAAATCGGCAAAGGCATTATTATTATTATTATTTTTTTTTTGAGATGGAGTTTCATTCTTGTTGCCCAGGCTGGAGTGCAGTGGTGTGATCTCAGTTCACTGCAACCTCCACCTCCCGAGTTCAAGTGATTCTCCAACCTCTCAGCCTCCCGAGTAGCTGGGATTACAGGCATGCGCCACCACGCCCGGCTAATTTTATATTTTTAGTAGAGACAAGGTTTCTCCGTGTTGGCCAGGATGGTCAACCTTAAGTGATTTGCCTGCCTCGGCCTCCCAAAAGTGCTGGGATTACAGGCATGAGCCACCATGCCCAACCGACATTATTTTTTTAAATCTCTTTCCCTCCTTTTTTCCTCTTTTCTTTTTCTGTGTTTCTTTTCTTTTTCTTTTATTGGCTCTATGCACTTAAGGGAACTTTCAGAACACTAGCTGACTATGAAATTAACAGAATACAGAATTCAATGGACCCACATGATCAAGAACACAGACTTTTCAAAATACTTTAGAAAAGTCACTAATGAGCAAACAACAGCAACATGCAACAAGTGGAAACAAAACCTAAGGAGGGAGGAAAATTATTTCTAAAATAGCCACGTTTATACTACTCAAAATGTCCAGTTTCTAAAAAAAAAAAAAAAAAAAAGACCTGTTCAAAGAAAAAAAAGAAATTAATATAAAATCTCTATGCGAAAGCTTAGGCAATGGACTTAGTACACAAATACTTAAATCAACTGTCTCAAATATGCTTAAAGACTTTAAAAAATACAAATAAGTAAAGAAAACCAGGAGAAAAATGTCTTCCCAAATAGAGAATATCTATAAAGAGATAGATATTATAAAAAGTAGCCAAAGAGAAATTTTGGAGCTGAAGAGTTCAATAAGTAAAATGAAAAATTCACTATATAGGTTCAAGCAGATTTGAACAGCAGAAGAAAAAATAGTAAACTTGAAGATAGGTCAGTTAACGTTATTCAGTCTCAGGGAGAGAAAAGGAAAAGAATGAAGAAAATTAGCAGACCCTAAAAAACCCGTGTACACAGTGGGATTTGCCCCAAGAATATAAAGGTGGATCAACATATGAAAATCATAAAATATACCACATTAATTGAATGAAAAGACCACATGATAATCTCAATTATGCAGAACATAAAGTCATAAAATCTAACACCATTTTATAATAAAAATACTCAACCAATTAGAAATAGCAGAGCACTTCCTTAATATATTAAATGGCATCTAAGAAAACCCCACAGCTAACATTGTGCTTAATGGTGAAAGACTGAAAGCTATACCCCTAGGATCAGAAAGAAGACAAGGATAGTTGTGAACAACTTCTATCATACATTATACTGAAAATTCTAGCTACAGCAATTAGGTAAGAAAAAGAAATAAAGGTATCCACATTGGAGATCAAGAAGTAAAATTATCTATTCACAGAGCAAGATATATAGACAACTCTAAAGAAAAAAAAAAAAAACTACTAGAGTTAATAAATAAATGCAGCAAAGTTTCAGATAATTCAATAAAAGCACAATAATCAGTTCTATTTCTATACACCTGCAACAAGCCATCTAAAAGAGAAATTAATAAAATAATTCCATTTAAACAGCATCAGAAAGGATAAAATGCTTAGGTATAAATTTAACCAAGGAGTTACAAGTGTCATATACTAAATGTTGCCGAAAGAAAAGAAAAAAGATATGAATGGCAATACATCCGTGTTTATGGATTGGAATACAATATTGTTAAGATGGCAATACTACCCAAAGTGATCTGTAGATTCAATATAATTCCTATGAAAATCTCAACTACCATTTTTTAAAATGAAAAGCCAATTCTGAAATTCATATGGAATTGCAAAGACCCCAAATAGTCAAAACACTCTAGCAAATGAAAATCACACTTGGAGGATACATACTTCCTGATTTCAAAATTTATGATAAAGCTACAGTAATGAAAATATTGCAGTGCTGGCATAAAAATAGGCATATTCATGGAACAAGATCTAAAGTCTGAAATAATCCCATACATCTATGATCAATTGATTTTTGACGAGGGTCCCAGATCATTCCCTGTGGTAAAGAATGATCTCTTCAACAAATTGTGCTGCAACAACTGAATATGCAGTTGAAATTTGAAACTGAAAATATGAATTTTCAATTCAATGCAAAAATTGAATTTGGACCCCCTACCTCGTAGCATACACACAAATTAATGGAAATTAGATCAATAATCTACCTGTATAGACCCAAACTATAAAATTCTCCAAAGATAATGAGAAAACCTCATGACACTAGGTTTTGCAAAAGCACAAACAACAAAAACAACAACAAAAGCGGATAAATTGGATTTATCAAAATTAAAACCTTTGTGCATAATGGTCTATCACAAAAGTGAAAAGGTAACCTTCAGAATGGGATAAAATACTTATAAATCATATCTGATAAGCGTTTACTGTATTAAAGAACTCATAAGTCAACAAGACAACTTGATTTTTAAAATGGACAAGGCACTTGAATAGACATTTCTCTAAAGAACACAAATAGCTAACAAGTACATTGTAAGATGCTCAACATCATTAGTCATTAGGGAAAGGCAAACCAAAAACACAATGAGATACCATTGCGTATTCACTAGGAAAATTATAATTATAAAAATATAAAATAATAAGTATTGGTAAGGATGTGGAGATATTGGAACTCTCATCCATTGCTAGTGGGATTTTAAAATGACAGAGCCACTGTGGAAAAACTTTGGCAGCTATTCAATAAACTAAACATAGAATTATCATTATGACCTAGGAATCAACTTTTAGCTACACAACAAAAAGAATTGAGTTATTCAAATAAAACTGATACATACTACAACGTGGTTGAATATCGAAAAAGAGTATGCTAAGTGAACGAAGCCAAACATAAAGGTCACTTATTGTATAATTCAATTTATACAAAATATCCATAATAGGTAAATTCATAGAGACAGAAAAGTAGGTTTGCGGATGCCAGTGGCCGAGAGAAGGAATGGGAATTAACTGCTTAATGAGTATGAAGTTTCCTTTTGGGGATGATGAAAACATTTAGGAGCCAGGTAGAGTTAACGTTGCATAACCTGTGTATTACCAAATGTCACTGTATTGAACACCTTAAAATGATAAATTTTATGTCAATTTTACCTCAATATAAAAAAGATTGGCAAAAGGAATTTTTTAAATGACGATTCAATAGTATGTTCTCTATATGAAAACTCACTTCAAATTCAATGGCACAGGTAGGCTGAGATTAAAAGAATGGAAAAGATGTATCACGCAAATAATTTTTTTAAAAAAAGAATGGGTATATGAATATAACACAAAGTAGATTTAAGAGCAAATAAAAATACCACAAAGATAGGCACTATATAATCATAAAATAAGCCACCAAGAAGGCACAATGATTCCACTTGCGTATGCACCAAACAACAGAGCCTCAAATATGTGATGCACAAACTGATAGAACTGATAGGAGAAAAAGACAAATCCACAATTATGGTTGGAGACTTCAATTTCCTCTCTCAGAATCTCATATAGCTACTAAGCAAAAAAAAAAAAAAAAAAAAAAATAGCAAAGATATAGAACTGAAAAGCACCATCAACCAACAAGCTCTCATTGACATTTCTAGAATACTCTGCTAACAATACAAAACGGGCATGCTTTATAATTATATATATTATATCTATATAATAATATAACAGGCATACTTTATAATAACATGGAATATTCACAGCACAGACCATATCTGGGCCATAAAACAAAGCACAATTTTTTAAAAAATTGAAATCATACAGCGTGAGCTATCTGTACAAAATGGAACAGAACTATTAGACAACAGAGAAACAGGAAAATCTACAATATCCTTGAAAACTGAACAACACAATTCTAAGTAATCTGTGAGTCAGAGGAAGTATAAAAAGAAAAAATTTAAAAATAGAACTAAATGAAAGTGAAATTACAACATATAAAATTTGTGGGATGTGACTAAAGCAGTGTTGAGATGGAAATTTATAGCACTAAATGCTTACATTAGAAAAATGTCTCAAATCATAATCTTAGTTCTCATTTCAATAAAGTAGAAAGAAGAGCAAAATAAACCCAAGGAAATCAGAAAGAAGGAAATAATAATGAGTAAAAGTGAGGTCTGTTATTCTCCCTCTTGAACCAGGAAACAGGAACCAGAGTCCCACACTAGAAATGTGGGCTGCCATCTTCAAGACTAAGTTAGGGAAGGACGTGGGGCAAGGACACATAAAAATAATACGAAGTTTTCTTCACCTTTTTAAGTTGCCTTCTCAATTCAGCATTTGCTTTACCGGTGTAAACATTTTACCATTTTATAGAATTCTTAGAAAGTTGATTCTGACCACTTTTGTTCATATTTTTCAGTGTTTCTGTGAAGGGAAACCATAGGTCTTGGAGATGACTACTCTGCCATTTCCCTCTTCACTTTTGAAAGATAATCTCACTGGATACAGAATTGCAAATTGATAGTTTTTTTTTTCAACACTTTAAACATTTCACTCCATTCTCTTCTTGCTTGTATGGTCTGATGTATTTCTTATGTAGGTATGATGTATTTCGTATGTATTTTCTTGATATTTATTTTCCTCTTTGTCTTCTTTCAATATTTTCTCTTCACCTTTGGTTTTGTCAGTCTGAATATGACATACTTGGTTGCAGACGCTTTACTAAATTTCCTCCTTGTCGTTCTCTGGGCTTGCTGTATCTGTGGTTTAGCATTAATTTTGGAAAACTCTCTGCCATTATTACTTCAGATCTTCTATTCCTTTCTCCCTTTATACTCCTACTGTCATTTGCATTATGCACATTACATCTTTTGTAATTGTCCCACTGTTTTGGAGATTCTGTTACGTTTTTAAAATTCTATTTTTCTTTTGTATTTCAGTGGGGCAGTTTTTGTTGACATATTTTCAAATCCACTGATTCTTTGACCTTGTCCAGTCTACTGAGGAACCCATCACAGGCATTCTTTATTTCTTGTAGGTTTTTATTCCTAGCATTTCCTTTTGACTTCTTTCTTAGAGTTTCCTTCTTGCTGATCACATTACCCATCCGTTCTTGCATGTTGCCTTTTTCTGTTAGAACACTTATTATATTAATCATTTATATTAAACTCTAGGTATAATTGCCAAATCTCTGCCATATCTGAGCCTACTTCTGAGGCTCAATTTGTCTCTTTAGACTAACTTTTCCTGCTTTTTAACATACCCTCTAATTTTTTTATTGAAATAAAACGCAATGTATCAGGCAACAGAATCTGAGATAATAGGTCTTTGTGTGAGGTTTTATGTTTATATGGTTAGGGCTATGTTATGTTTAATTTTTCTGTAGCTATAGGTGTCACATATTCAATTTCCTCTAGTATCTTTGTTTTGGTCTCCCTTATTATTTCTGGATTTCCTTAGAAGATCTTTCTTAAATACAATCAGTGTCTTTCACCTCTTTCAGTTAGAATTCACTGCTATTACACTGGAGTCCTGGTTGATGTGGTGATATGGTGTTGGGAGGAGAAGTGTTCTTTTTTTTTTTTTTTTTTAGGTAGCCTTTTTTTATTATTATTATACTTTAAGTTTTAGGGTACATGTGCACAATGTGCAGGTTTGTTACATATGTATACATGTGCCATGCTGGTGTGCTGCACCCAGTAACTCGTCATTTACCATTAGGTATATCTCCTAATGCTATCCCTCCCCCCTCCCCCCACCCCACAACAGTCCCCAGAGTGTGATGTTCCCCTTCCTGTGTCCATGTGTTCTCATTGTTCAATTCCCATCTATGAGTGAGAACATGCAGTGTTTGGTTTCTTGTCCTTGCGATAGTTTACTGAGAATGATGATTTCCAATTTCATCCATGTCCCTACAAAGGACATGAACTCATCTTTTTTATGGCTGCATAGTATTCCATGGTGTATATGTGCCACATTTTCTTAATCCAGTCTATCATTGTTGGACATTTGGGTTGGTTCCAAGTCTTTGCTATTGTGAATAGTGCTGCAATAAACATACCTGTGCATATGTCTTTATAGCAGCATGATTTATAGTCCTTTGGATATATATATATATAGTAATGGGATGGCTGGGTCAAATGGTATTTCTAGTTCTAGATTCCTGAGGAATCGCCACACTGACTTCCACAATGGTTGAACTAGTTTACAGTCCCACCAACAGTGTAAAAGTGTTCCTATTTCTCCACATCCTCTCCAGCACCTGTTGTTTCCTGACTTTTTAATGATTGCCATTCTAACTGGTGTGAGATGGTATCTCATTGTGGTTTTGATTTGCATTTCTCTCATGGCCAGTGATGATGAGCATTTTTTCATGTGTCTGTTGGCTGCATAAATGTCTTCTTTTGAGAAGTGTCTGCTTATATCCTTTGCCCACTTTTTGATGGGATTGTTTTTTTCTTGTAAATTTGTCTGAGTTCATTGTAGATTCTGGATATTAGCCCTTTGTCAGATGAGTAGATTGCAAAAATTTTCTCCCATTTTGTAGGTTGCCTGTTCACTCTGATGGTAGTTTCTTTTGCTGTGCAGAAGCTCTGTAGTTTAATTAGATTCCATTTGTCAATTTTGGCTTTTGTTGCCATTGCTTTTGGTGTTTTAGACATGAAGTCCTTGCCCACGCCTATGTCCTGAATGGTAATGCCTAGGTTTTCTTCTAGGGTTTTTATGGTTTTAGGTCTAACGTTTAAGTCTTTAATCCATCTTGAATTAATTTTTGTATAAGGTGTAAGGAAGGGATCCAGTTTCAGCTTTCTACATATGGCTAGCCAGTTTTCCCAGCACCATTTATTAAATGGGGAATCCTTTCCCCATTGCTTGTTTTTGTCAGGTTTGTCAAAGATCAGATAGTTGTAGATATGCGGCGTTATTTCTGAGGGCTCTGTTCTGTTCCATTGATCTATATCTCTGTTTTGGGAGGAGAAGTGTTCTATAATCTTATGGTTAAATCTGAGTTGTGAGGCCAGGCGTGGTGGCTCACGCCTGTAATCCCAGCACTTTGGGAGGCAGAGGCAGGCGGATCACGAGGTCAGGAGATCGAGACCATCCTGGCTAACGTGGTGAGACCCCGTCTCTACTAAAAATACAAAAAATTAGCTGGGCGCCTGTAGTCCCAGCTACTCAGGAGGCTGAGGCAGAAGAATGGCGTGAACCCGGGAGGTGGAGCTTGCAGTGAGCCGAGATCGCGCCACTGCACTCCAGCCTGGGCAACAGAGCGAGACTCCGTCTCAAAAAAACAAACAAAAAAAAACAAAAACAAAAACAACAACAACAACAAAAAAACTGGGCACTTAGGAGTTCTTAACTCTCAATCTAGTCCACATTCAATCTCCAGAAATTCGTCAATTACCACTTAACATGTTCACACGAGTTGCTGGTTTCAGCAGTTTCTGCTCCTGATAAACTGTGATTTTTTTTGTATTTGCCTACATCTCCAGTTTTCGCCCGTTACGTCAATTCTATGGTTAGTTTAAGAAATCGTTGACTTTAGTTTGTTCAGATTTTTTCTTGTGACAATAGTAGTGATGACTTCCAAACATATCAGAGGAGAAACCATAAGTCTTTAGTCTTCTTTTCTTATGATGTTTGGTCTTGATATAAGGGTAATACGGACCTCATACAGTGAGTTATAGAGTGTTCCCTCCTTTTCTATTTTCTGGAAAGAGTGTATGAAAAATAGATATTAATTCTCTTAAAGTTTGGTAGAATTCACCAATGAAGACATCTGGTCTTGGGATTATAGTTTGAAAATTAAATTACTTACTCAATTTCTTCTTACAAATTTTATCTATTCAGTCTTTTTAACTGTAAATGGTGTATTCATGTTTTTACACCAGCTGTGGTAGTTTGTGCCTTTAGAGGAATTTGTGTATCTCATATAATTTAATTTTTTGACATTCACTTTTTCACAATATTCTGTTAGAATTCTTTTAATTTCTGTAAGGTGATATCTATACTTTCATTTATGTTTAGTAACTTGAATCTTCTCTCTTTTGTTCTTTCTCGGTCAAACTAATAATACGTCAATTTTACTGATCAGAAGAACCAACTTTCAAGTTTATTAATTTTCTCTATTGTTTTTATTGTCACTGCTTATCTCCATGCTAATCTTTATTATTTCTTCCTTCTGTTTACTTTGGGTTAAGTCTGCTCTTTCACTCTCATTTCTTAAGGTGAAAAATTGGGTTATTGGATTGAGATTTTTTTTTAAATTTAGGGATATACTGTTACACATTTCCCTTGAAGCACTGCTTTAGCTACAACCACAAAATTTTGGTATGTTGTTTCTTCAGTTTTATTCATCTAAAATATTTTCTAATTTCTCTTGTGATTTGTTCTTTGATTCATTGGTTACTTTGAAGTATTTTTAAATCTCCTTATCATTGTGAATTTCCCACATTTTCTTCTGTAATTGGTTTAATGTAATATTTTGCAGAGAACATGTGCTGTATTATTTCAATTCTTTTAAATTATTAAGATATGTTTTACAGCCTAATATATGTCATCCTGAAGAATATTCCATGTGCACTTCAGAATAATGTGTATTCTGCTATTGTTGGGTATCATATTAAGGTGTTGTATGATAATGTGTAGTTTTTTATTTCCTTTTTGCTCTTGACTTGTTGTTCTGTGTATTACTGAAAGTTTGGTATTGACACCTCCAACTGTAATCATTGATTTTTCTTTCTTCAATTCTAGCAGTTTTTGCTTTGTACATTTTGGGCTCTGTTGTTTGGTGTATATGTTCATAATTGTTGTGTCTTATTATAAAATGTTCTTTTTTGTCTTTAGCAACAATTTTTGTTAAAGTATATTTTGTCAGATATTAGTATAGCTGCTCCAGCTCTATTTTAATTACATTTTGCATGGTAAATATTTTCACACCCAAATGGAACTCTAACTATTTGTGTCTTGACTCTAAATATTCTAAATACAGATAACATAAAGTTGAATTATGGTTTGGATTTTTCTTCTCTATTCTGATAATCTCTGCCTTTTGATGTAGTATTTATTTCATTTATCTTTAATATAATTATTATAAGATAGGGTTTAGGTCAACCAATTTGCTGTTCATTTTCTATAAATCTTACATGGCTTTGTTCTTATATTTCTCCACTATTGCTTTCTTTTTGTTAAACAGATATTTTCTAGTGTACCATTTAAATCCCATTGTTGTTCATCTACTATATATATAATATATATTTTATATATATTATATATATAATTGAGGGCCACCATGCCCAGCCTCAAGTGCTATATTTTTTAAAGCCTTTTTTAGTGGTTGCCTTGGTATTACAATTAAATTAACAATTTAAAATAATCTAGCTTGAATGGATACCAATTAATTTAAATAGTTTACAAAAACTTTTCTCCAACATAGGTCAATTCCTTCACCCCTAATTTATATTATTATTGTTTTAAAAATTACATCATTTTTTCTAGCTTCATTGATGTATGATTAACAAATCAAAACTGTATATATTTAAGATGTACACTATTATGTTTTGATATTCATTATACATCGTGAAATGATTACTATAATGAAGATAATTAACATATCAGTCCCTTCAGATAGTTCTGTTTTGTGTGTGTGTATTGAGAATATTGATATTTACTCTCTTAGCAAATTTCAAGTATAAAAAATATTATTATTAACTATAGTAATGCTGTTGTACACTAGATCTCTAGAACTTATTCATTTTATAACTGAAAGTTTGTACCTTTTGACCAACATCTCCCCATTCTCCCACCCTCCAGTTCCTGGAAACCGCCATTCTCCTCTCTGTTTTTATGAGTTTAACTTTTTAAAGGATTTTAAAAGTTGGATTTCCTTCTTTTTGAACACTAAATAGATTCCACTGTGTCTATATACCACGTTCTCTTTATCTAATCATCTAGTGATGAACACTTAGGTTGATTCCATGTCTTGGCTATTGTGAACAATGCTGAAATAAATATGAGTGTGCAAATACCTCTTCAAGACAGTGATTTTAATTCATTTGGATATATACTCAATAGTGAAATTGCTGGATCATATAGTAGTTCTACTTTTAATTTTTTGAGGAACCTCCATGCTGTTTTCCATAAGGGCTATTCCAGTTTAAATTCACACCAACAGTGTATAAGGATCTTCTTTTCCCTTTTCTCTACATTCCCCCAGCTTGTTTTCTTTTGAGTTTTTGATAATAGCCATCCTAATAGTTGGAGGTGGTATTTCACTGGAGCTTTAATTTGCATTTCCCTGATTATTAGTGATGTCAAGCATTTTTTCATATGCCTGTTGCCTATTTGTAAGTCTTCTTTGAAAAAATGTCTATTCAGGTTCTTCACCCATTTTTAAATTGGATTATTTGTTTGTTTATTTCTATTGAATTTTATACATTCCTTATATATCTTTGGATATTAACCCTTTATCAGATATGTGGTTTGCAAACATTTTCTCCCATTTCATAAATTGCCTTTGAATTCTGATGATTGATTGTTTCCTTTGCTGTGCAGAAACTTTTTAGTTTGTTAGGGTCCCACTTGTTTAGGTTTGCTTTTGTTGCCTGTGCTTCTGGTGTCATATCAAAAAAATCATTGCCAAGACCAATGTCAGTGAGTTTTTGCCTAAAGATTTTATGGTTTCAGGTCTTATATTTAAGTCTTTATCAATTTTGATTTGATTTGTGTGTATGGTGTAAGATAAGGGTGTAATTTCATTCTTTTGCATTTGGATATTGTCTTCCCAGTGCTGTTTATTGTAGAGACTATAATTTCCCCATTGTGTACTCTTGGCTCCTTTGTTGAATATTAGTTGACTCTATAAACGTGAATTTATTTCTGTGCTCTCTATTCTGTTCCATTGGTCTTTTTTGTCTGTTTTTATGCCATGCTGTTTTGATTAATAAAATTTGAAGTTAGGTAGTGTGATGTCTCCAGCTTTGCTGTTCTTGCTCAAAATTGCTTCATCTATTTGAGTCTTTAGCGGTTCCATGCAAACTTTAGGAGTGTGTTTTCTATTTCTGTGAAAAATGTCATTGGAATTTTAGTAGGAATTGCACTTAATCTGTAGGTTGCTTTGGGTAGTATGAACATTTTAACAGTATTAATTCATCTAATCCATGAACATGGGCTATCTTTCCATTTATTTCCATTTATTTTCAGTTTCTTTGGTATTCTTTAGTATTTTATTTTTTGATGATATCACAAATAGGATTGTTTTCTTAATTTTTTGGATAACTTGTTTTTGGTGTTTAGAAATGCAACTAATTTTTGTATACTGATTTTGTATCCTGCAACTTGAGTGAATTCTTTTTTTAAGCTCTAATTAAAACAGCATTTTGGTGGAGTCTTTAGTGTTTTCTATATATAAGATCATGTCATCTACAGATACAATTTAACTTCATTCTTTCCAACTTGGGTGGCTTTTTTCTTGCCTAATTGCTCTAGCTAGAATTTCAACTACTATGTTAAATATAAGTGGTGAGAATGGACATCCTTGTTTTGGTTCTGATCTTAGAGTCAAAGCTTTTTACTTTTCACCATTGAGTATATTACCTCCAGGTTTGTCATATGTGGCTTTTATTGTGTTGAGGCACATTCTTTCTATACCTGATTTATTGAGAGTTTTTAGTTCTGAAAGGATGTTGAATATTGTTAAATGCTTTTCTAAATCTATTGAGATGATGATATGATTTATTTTTTATTATACTTTAAGTTCTAGGGTACATGTGCACACATGTGCTGTGTTGGTGTGCTGCACCCATTAACTCGTCATTTACATTAGGTATATCTCTTAATGCTATCCCTCCCTCTACCCCGACCCCACGACAGGCCCCAGTGTGTGATGTTCCCCTTCCTGTGTCCAGGTGTTCTCATTGTTCAATTCCCACCTATGAGTGAGAACATACAGTGTTTGGTTTTTTGTCCTTGTGACAGTTTGCTGAGAATGATGGTTTCCAGCTTCATCCATGTCCCTACAAAGGACATGAACTCATCTTTTTTATGGCTGCATAGTATTCCATGGTGTATATGTGCCACATTTTCTCAATCCAGTCTATCATTGATGGACATTTGGGTTGGTTCCAAGTCTTTGCTATTGTGAATAGTGCCGCAATGAACATACGTGTGCATGTGTCTTTAAAGCAGCATTATTTTTTTTAAATTATACTTTAAGTTTTAGGGTACATGTGCACAACATGCAGGTTTGTTACATATGTATACATGTGCCGTGTTGGTGTGCTGCACTCATTAACTCGTCATTTAGCATTAGGTATATGTCCTAATGCTATCCCTCTCCCCTCCCCCCACCCCACAACCATCCCCAGTGTGTGATGTTCCCCTTCCTGTGTCCATGTGTTCTCATTGTTCAATTCCCACCTATGAGTGAGAACATGCGGTGTTTGGTTTTTTGTCCTTGTGATAGTTTGCTGAGAATGATGGTTTCCAGCTTCATCCATGTTCCTACAAAGGACATGAACTCATCATTTTTTACAGCTTATAGCAGCATGATTTATAATCCTCTGGGTATATACCCAGTAACAGGATGGCTGGGTCAAATGGTATTTCTAGTTCTAGATCCTTGAGGAATCACCACACTGTCTTCATGTCTAAAACACCAAAAGCAATGGCAACAAAAACCAAAATTGACAAATGGGGTCTAATTAAACTAAAGAGCTTCTGCACAGCAAAAGAAACTACCATCAGAGTGAACGGGCAACCTACAGAATGGGAGAAAATTTTTGCAATCTACTCATCTGACAAAGGGCTAATATCCAGAATCTACAAAAAACTCAAACAAATTTACAAGAAAAAAACAAACAACCCCATCAAAAAGTAGGCGAAGGATATGAACAGACACATCTCAAAAGAAGACATTTATGCAGCCAACAGACACTTGAAAAAATGCTCATCATCACTGGCCATCAGAGAAATGCAAGTCAAAACCACAGTGAGATACCATCTCACACCAGTTAGAGTGGTTATCTGTAAAAAGTCAGGAAACAACAGGTGCTGCAGAGGATGTGGAGAAATAGGAACACTTTTACACTGTTGGTGGGACTGTAAACTAGTTAAACCATCGAGATGATCATATGATTTTTATCCTTCATTCTGTTAAAGTAGTGTAACATTTGTTGATTTGATTATATTGAACCATCCTGCATCCGAGGCATCAATCTCACTTGGTCATGATGTATGCCATTATAAAGTGTTGCTGAATTAGGTTTGCTAGTATTTTGCTGAGCATTTTTGCATCTATATTTATCAAGGGTTTTGGCCTGTAATTTTCCTTTCTCAAAGTGTTCTTTTTAAATCTTTGATATCAAGGTAAAACTGGCCTCTTATAATGAATTTGAAAGTGTTTTCTCCTCTTCAATTTTTTTGGAAGAGCTTAAGAAAGAGTGGTATTAATTTTTTTAAATGGTTGGCAGTCTTCACCAGTGAAGCCATCTGATCCTGAGCTTTTTTGTGAGATTTTTGAATATTGATTCAATTCCCTTATGCATTATTGATCTGTTCAGATCTTCCATTTCTTCATGATTCAGTTTTTGTAGGTTGTATGTTTCTAGGGATTTACCCATTGCAAGTTAACTAATATGTTGGCATATAGTTTTCTCTTAATTTGTATGTCTGTGGTATCAGTTGTAATGTCTCCTCTTTCATTTTTTATTTTATTTGAGTCTTCTCTTTTTTAGTCTAGCTAAAGGTTTGTTGATTTTATTTTTTAAAAAAACTAACTCTAAGTTTTATTAATATTCTCTATTGTTTTTCTAGTCTATGTTTCATTTATTTCTGTCTGATCTTTGTTAGTTCCTTCCCTTTGATAACATGGGGCTTGTTTTTTTTTCTTCCTTGTAGTTCCTTGAAGTGTAATGTTGTTTATTTAAAATCTTTTTTAAAATGTGTTTATCAATATAAGCTTACCTCATAGAACTGCTTTTGCTGTGTCCTGTATGTTTTGGTATGTTGTGTTTCTACTTTGCTGTCACAAAATTATTTTGATTTTTTTCTTTGACCCATTGGTTGTTCAGGAATATGTTAATGCTATGTATTTGTAAATTTCCAGTTTTCATCTTGTTATTGATTTCTAGTGTTATACTATTGTGGTGCAAAATAATTGATATTTCAGCTTTATTAAATTTTGTAATATTATTTTGTGATCTAACATATAATCTATCCTGGAGAATGTTCCATGTGTGCTTGAGAAGAATGTGAATTCTACCACTGTTGGATGAAATGTTCAGTATAATGTCTGTTAGATCCATTTGGTCTAAAGTGAAGTTTAAGTTAAATGTTTCCTTATTGATTTTATGTCTGGATTATCTATTCATTTTTGAAAGGGAGGCACTGAAGTTCACTACTATTACTGTATTGCTGTATATTTCTCCTTTTATATGTATTAATATTTGCCTTATATATTTAGGTGCTTCAATGTTGGGTGTATAAATATTTACAATTTTTATGTCTTCTTGAACAATTAACTGCTTCACCATTTTGACCTTCTTAGCCTTTTGATTATAGTTTTTAACTTAAAATCTTTTCTGTATGCTGTAAGTATAGATGCCTCTGCTCTCTTCTGGTTTCTATCTGCATGCAATATCTTTTTCTATTCTTTTAATTTCAGCCTGTATGTGTCCTTAAAGTGGAAGTAAATCTCTTGCAGGCAGCACATAGTTGGGTCTGGGTGGTTTGTGTGTGTGTGTGTGTGATGTTTGTTGTTGTTGTTGTTTCTAAAATCCATTTGTCCACTCTGTTTTTTTGTTTGGATAATTTAATCCATTTACATTTAAAGTAATTATTGACAGGTAAGGACTTACTGTTTTCATTATGTTAAATTTTTTCTTGCTCTTTTTACTTTGTTCCTCCCTTGCTGTCTTCCTTTGTAATTTGATGATTTTCTGTAGTGTTATGTTTTGATTCCTTTCTCTTTTTCTTTTGTGTATCTACTAGAGGTTTTTCCTTTATAGTTACCATGACACTTGCATAAAACATAGGTATAACAATTTATTTTAAGCTGATAACAAATTAAATTTGATTACATATGAAAACTACACTTTTACTTCCCTACCCTTGCATGCTATGTTTTTAATGTTCTAATTTACATCTTTTTATACTGTAGTATGCATTGTCAAACTATTGCAGCTATGGGTTTTTTTTTAAATACTTTTGTCTTTTAACCTTCATAGTACAGTAAAATTATTTTTACACCATCATTATAGTATCAAAGTGTTCTAAATTTGACTATGTACTTTCCTTTACCAGTGAGGTTCATCATTTCATATTACTAACTATTGCCATATCATTTCAGCTTGAAGAACTCTCCTTAGTATGTCTTGTAAGGCAGGTCTAGTGGTGATGAACTGCCTCAGCTTTTGTTTGTCTAGGAAAGTTCTTCTCTCTCCTTCATTTCTGAGGAACAGATTTGCCAGGTAAAGCGTTGGTTGGCATTTTTTTTCCTTGCAGCACTTGTATAGTTCATCCCACTCTCTCCCATTTTGTAAGGTTTCTACTGAGAAATCTCTTGAATGCCTTAAAGGGGTTCCCTGTATGTGATGAGTCTCTTTTCTTTCGGTGCTTTCAAATTTCTTTTTTTTTAAACATTATAAATTTTCCAATAACATTTACTGAAATTATATGTAAATAATAATGACAACATAAGAATCCTGTCTCCCTCTTAGTGATTGGTGGTTTATTCATCGTCTTGATTTTGCTTTTGACAGTTTGATTATCACGTGTTTTGGTGAAGTCTTTTTGGAATGTATCCTGTACGGGGATCTTTGAGCTTCATATACCTGGATGCTCATATCTTTTCCTAGATTTGGAGAGTTTTCAGCCATTATTTCTTAAATAAGTTTTCTACCCTTTTCTCTCTTCTCCTTTATGACTCCAATAATCCTTATATTAGTTCTCTTGATGGTGTTTTATATATTCTGTAGGCTTTATTTCTTTTCATTCTTTTTTTTAATCCTCTGATGAATAACTTCAAATAGCCAGTCTTCAGTTTCACAGATTTTTTTTTCTTGTGCTTGATCAACTTTGCTGTTGATACGCTCCTTCATTTCATGCATTGTATTCTTTAGCTCCATAATTTCTGGGTTTTCTTTTAAGATAATTTTTCTCTTTTTTGAATTTCTAGTTTTGTTCATGAATTGTTTGCCTGACTTCACAGAGTAGTCTATTGGTGTTCCTTTTAGTTTGCTGAGCTTCCTTAACATAATTGTTCTGAATTCATTATAAACCAATTTGTAAATCTCCATTTTTGGGGAGTTGGTTATTGGAAAATGATTGTGTTCTTCTGGTGGTGTCATGTTTTCTTGATTTTTCATGTTTCTTGAATTATTGTGCTGCTGCCTTTGCATTTAAAGAAACAGTCACCCCCTCTGGTCTTTACTGACTGGCCTTTCATCAGTTAGTCCGGGATTTTGAGGTTCTCTCAGAAATTTTCTACGGATGAAACTGCTCCACACATCTTGTTCCCTCAAGGGGGCAAATTCTAAAGGTTGTATGCCTTCTGCATTAGTCCATTCTCACACTGCTATAAAGAACTACCTAAGACTGGATAATTTATGAAGAAAAGAGGTTTAATTGGCTCACAGTTCAGTTCTGCAGGCCATACAGGAAGCATAGCTGGGAGGCCTCAGGAAACTTACAATCATGGCAGAAGGCAAAGGGATAGCAAGCAAGTCTTACAAGGCAAAGGGATAGCAAGCAAGTCTTACCAAGGTGGAGCAGGAGTGCAAGAGAGTGAAGGGGGACATGCTACATACTTTCAAATAACTGGATCTCATAACAACTCTATCACAAGAACAGCAAGAGGGAAGTCTACCCGCATGATTCAATCACCTCCCACCAGGTCCCTCCTCCAACACGTGGGGATTACAATTTGACATGAGATTTGCGTGGGGACACAGAGCCAAACCATATCACCTTCTCTAGGTTGCATAAAGCCAGGCCAGGTGCTGAAGTCTCATTTTGTTTTTAGGGTAGTGTCCTGAAATTCTCATGTATGTGAGCTTTTTTCCAGTTCTACAGAGTGGAGTCAGCTGTCAACATGTGCTTGCAAGCCATCTGCAGAGATACTCACTTGCTTTTCACAGGAGCGCACTTGGGAGCCAGCCAAAGAGTGGGTGAGGCATTTGGAGCATTCGGGGTTTTGTTGGCAAGATGGGAGGGATGCATCCCCAGTGGCTTATAGGTGGGCTCCTGATGGAGTCTGTGAAGTAACTGGTAGGCTCTATGGCAGTTTCAAGTGTGGGCTGCTGTGAGTCCCCATCTCTCTTTCCTGCTTTTACCCTCTCCCAACCACTCCACCTTGCTGATCACCTCAATATTCTGGGTGAGATGAAAATAAAGTGCATCTCTTGGGCAGGGGCCTGTATGTCTTGAGAAACTGGACACTTACTTATTATACTCTTGTTTTCCTCTGTGGAAGAAATAATGGGCTCTTGTTACTGAGCTGTGCCACTTTTGGGGGATGGTGATGCAGGTAAAGTGAAACTGTTTATACCCTTTCCAATGAATCTATTCTTAGATTTCTTTACTCCTCTGGTGTGCTGAAGTTTTACTGTCAACTCCTGAACTCCCACAAGGTACTCTTGCCCATGGATGGTTGTCAAAATTGATACTTATGTGGGAAACACCTACAGAAAATTCCTATTCTGCCATTTTGGTGCTATAACCCAAAATTACATCTTTATATAATACCATCAACACAAGTTTATAATTGAGATTATATTTTAAATCAAATAGGAAAAGACAAATGTTACAAACAAAATAAATTTATACTTTGTTTTAAACTTACACATGTAGTTACTTATACTGGTTCTCTTTATTTCTTCTCGAGGATTTGATTTACTCTCCAGTGCCTTTCTATTTCAGACCGAAGGAGTTCCTTTAGCATTTCTATTAGGACAAGTCTTATAGAGAAAATTTCTCTGAGATTTTGTTTAGGAATGTCTTCATTTCTTCTTTTTGCACAATAGTTTTGTTGGATCTAGAATGATTGGTTGAAGGTTTTTATTTCATCACTTTGGTTATGTACATTGCCTTTTTAGCCTGCACGGTTTACAGTGAGAAGTCAATTGTCAGACTTATTGAGGATGGTGTGTATGTTATGAATAATTTTTTTCTTACTATCTTCAAGAATTCTCTCCTTATGTTTGTCTTTTGACACGTTGACTATGATGTGTATAGGAGTTGATCTCTTTGAGATTATCTTACTTGGATTTTATTGGTCATCTCGGGTATATAAATTAATGTTTTTCTTAAAATTTGGGAAGTTTTCTTTCCTTCTCCTTTTTTCATCCTTCTAGGGCTCCAGTTTATGTATCCATTGGTATGAGAGATGCTGTCCTACAGTTCTTTGTTGCTCAGTTTTCTTCATTTTTTCCCACCTTTGTTGCTCAGACTGGATAATCTCAGTTGACATATCTTCAGGTTCACTGATTCTTTCTTCTGCCTGCTCAAATCTGCGAATAGAGGCCCTCTTGTTTCAATTGTCTAATTTTTTTGCTTTATATTTTTTCATGTTGTCTTTTCTTATAATTTCTATCTCTTTATTGGTAGTCTATATTTGGTAAGACACTATTTTTATACCTTTCTTTAACCCTTTTGACATGTTTTTCTTAGTTCTGTGTACGTATTTTTAATAGCTGGTTCAATGTCTGTGTCTAGTAAGACCAACATCTGGTCTTCCTCGAGGATAGTTTCACTGACTTCATCTTATCCTCTTTGTGCCATATTTTTCTATTTCTTTGCATGTCTTGTAATTTTTTGTTGAACACTAGACATATTATGTATAATGTGGCGACTCTTTAAATCATATTCTCCCCTTTCCCAGAGTTTATTTTTGTTACTGTTTTTTTTTTTTAAGATATGATTTTCCTGGACTAATTCTGTAAAGTTTATATGCCCTGTAGTATGTGGATACTGAAGTCTCTGCTCAGTTAGGTTAGTGCACAGATAATGACTAGAAAGAGATTTCCTTTAATGCTTCTAACTAACATGCCTCTCACCCTTTACTAAGGTGCTGTGTGTGTGTGTGTGTGTGTGTGTTATGGTTCCCATTCAGCACTTAGGTAGTTCACAACTCTTCCTTAGCTTGCCCAGAGCATAAAAGGAAAGCCAGAGGTAAACAATTACATGCATGTGGCTTTTTTTTTTTTTTTGAGACAGAGCCTTGCTCTGTCGCCCAGGCTGGAGTGCAGTGGCACAATCTTGGCTCACTGCAACCTCCGCCTCCCGGGTTCAAGCGATTCTCCTGTCTCAGCCTCCTGAGTAGCTAGGATTACAGATGTACGCCACCACGCCTGGCTAATTTTTGTATTTTTAGTATAGACCATGTTGGTCAGGCTGGCCTCAAACTCCTGACCTCATGATCCACACGAATTGGCCTCCCAAAGTGCTGGGATTACAGGTGTGAGTCACCGCACCCAGCCTGCATGTAGCTTTCTAGATAAACAGGAATGTATCAGAGCTTTTTGAAGCATCCTCTAGATATCTCATTCCCAAGATTTTAGTTTTCAGTTTTTGATCAGCTTCTTGTTTATCCCAACTGTTACCAACACTTCAGGCAGTTGTGATAGTCAACAATTGCCATGGATTCTTTTTGACCAATACCTTGAAATTGAGATTTCCTTACTGAGTGAGCTCTGAGTCAGTCCAAATGAATATAAATCCTATAGATTGGGCTTTAGAGGTCAAATAGTGATAATTCTTTTTTTTTTTTTTTTTTTTTTATTTATTTATTTTTTTTTTATTTTTTATTATTTATTATACTTTAAGTTTTAGGGTACATGTGCACATTGTGCAGGTTAGTTACATATGTATACATGTGCCATGCTGGTGCGCTGCACCCACTAACTCGTCATCTAGCATTAGGTATATCTCCCAATGCTATCCCTCCCCCCTCCCCCCTCCCCACCACAGTCCCCAGAGTATGATATTCCCCTTCCTGTGTCCATGTGATCTCATTGTTCAATTCCCACCTATGAGTGAGAATATGCGGTGTTTGGTTTTTTGTTCTTGCGATAGTTTACTGAGAATGATGGTTTCCAATTTCATCCATGTCCCTACAAAGGATATGAACTCATCATTTTTTATGGCTGCATAGTATTCCATGGTGTATATGTGCCACATTTTCTTAATCCAGTCTATCATTGTTGGACATTTGGGTTGGTTCCAAGTCTTTGCTATTGTGAATAATGCTGCAATAAACATACGTGTGCATGTGTCTTTATAGCAGCATGATTTATAGTCATTTGGGTATATACCCAGTAATGGGATGGCTGGGTCAAATGGTATTTCTAGTTCTAGATCCCTGAGGAATCGCCACACTGATAATTCTATGGGGATGGAACTTTTTGGGAAATTTCCAAACCTTTCTTCTCCAGTGGTTGCTATCCTGCTAATTTTTAAGACTACCTCAGTACTAGGGAGAAAAGCATGGGAAGGGGTCATATTAAAATGCCACAAAGCTGGCTGTTCTTACTGATTCAGCCATTTTTCTTGAATTAATGTTCTCTGGAATTTTGTAAGCCTTGGTTAATTTCCAAAGTTTTGGAAAATTAATTTCAACTATTTCTGTCAAGGCTGTTATTGGTTTTATGGAGGAGTAGATTTTTGGAGTTTCTTACTCTGACTTTCCAGAAGTGATTTTCCTATATTGGTTGATGTTTACATATAAAACCAACCTTAAATTCTTTGGGTAACTCTCACTTGGTCATAAAGTATTTCTACATTTCATTTGCAAAATTTTGATTAGATTTCTTTGCATTTATGTTCATAAGGAATAATGTATATTCTTCTTTTTAAATTTCTGTGTCTCTTTTTCTTACCTGGGTATTGCTGTCCAAATGGAATAAGTTGGGAAATATTCCCTTCTTTTAAATGTTCTGGAATCTTGTAGAGGATTGGTATCTTTTTTTCATTTCATATGAAGCTATAGGTGCCTGAAGTTTTCTCTGTTGGAAGGCTTTTAACTACAAATTCAATTTACTTGATACAGGGCTATTCAGGTTATTTACTTGTTCACTGAGTTTTTGTAGTTCGTGTTTTTCAAGGAATTTTTCCATTTCATTTAAGTTATTGAAAAATGTTGGCATACATTTTTTTTTTTTTTTTTTTACATAGGGTCTTACTTTGTCACCCAGGCTGGAGGGCAGTGGTACAAACATGGCTCACTGCAGCCTCAACCTCCTGGGCTCAAGTGATCCTCTCGCCTCAGCCTCCCAAGTGACTGGGACTACAAGTGTGCAACACCACACCCAGCTAATTTTTGTACTTTTTGTGTAGACAAGGTTTCAACATGTTGCCCAGGCTGGTCTCGAATGCCTGAGCTCTAGCAATCCTCCCACCTCGGCCTGCCAAAGTGCTGGGATTACAGGGGTAAGCCGCCATGCCTGGCTGACATGCCCCTTTTAAATAATTTTTCCTTATTATCATTTTAGTATTCATAGAATCTGTAATGATTTGCCCTCCTACATTTTCAAATATTGGTATTTGTGTTTTGACTTTTTTTCTTAAATTGGTCTGGTTACAAGTTTAACAATATCTTCTCACTGGGCTATTTTTAAATTTTCTCAATTTTTCTCTGTGTTTTGTTGTTTTATATTTCATTGATTTATGCTCTTATCTTTATTAGTGCCTTTATTTTACTTAAGTCTGGGTTAATTTGTTCTTTTCTAAGTTTCTTAAGGTAAAATACAAATTTACTGATTTAAAACCTTTTTTCTTTTCTAATATAGGTATTTCAGTGCTATAAATTATTCCCTATATCCTGTTTTATCAGTATCCCATAAAGTTTTAGATTCTATATTTTTATTTTTATTCAGTTTAAAAGACTTTTCAATTTTCCTTTCTTTGTATCTTTTTTAACCAATAAATAGGTCAGAAATGCTAATTTAAATTTCCAAACATTTAGGAGATGTTCAAGAGATATTCCTCTTATTTCTAATTCAATATCATTGTGGAATTAAATTAACATGGTTTACATGAATTTAATTCTTTAAATGTATTAAGACTTATTTTATGGCCCTCCCATCAATGAAGATTTTTAAAGGAATAGGGCTCTGCTTATTTTTATTACCTGACATGCTGTTACTTGTTATAGCCATTCTATCTGCCAAAAACATGCAGAAAAAAAGCACACAAATCAATTGGAAAAAAATACATAAATATTAACTATAATGAGACCCCACAATTTGGTCCCATTGTAGTTGTGTAATGTTCAAGTTTCCTATATTCTCTTAAAACTTTCCCAACATTATTGACACTAATAATTCACTTTATAAACACTGTTCCTTTAAAAAAAATTCTAGATGTTTCTATATTCAATTTTTTACTCAAGCACTGTACACAATCAACAACAAATAGTTCAAAATAAATGAAACACCAGACCCCTCCCTTAATGTAAAACCCTAAGGTGAAGTCTGCGTAAGAAAGCTATTATGATAGTGCCATTTTCTGAGAGAAAAGAAAGGCATGTACATACGGGCTATGTGAGATAATTCAGGAGGTCATCATATTGAACCAATTCTAAAAGTCCTCTCTTTCTATTAAGGAACATTCAGCTAGACTAGTTGAAATCGGAAAACAATCTTTCAGAATCCTGAGATAACTGTACTCATCATGATCTTGGTAAGGCAGCTCCTGACAAATTAGCACTTCTATAACTGGGTTACTTTCCAATAGAGTTGTTATTTGCATTAAGAATTCAGTATACACTTCAGCTTTACATCATTGAAGCTGGCAATATGTCAACCTTATAAACTTCAGCAGAGTCTCTTCTCCTGAAGGGGATAGTGCAGTTTGGGAGATGGCACTGTTGACATATATAAAAATTAGAATGGAGTAAGTAATGCTGCATGAATCAATTTTCAATATTTATCACTTTGATTATTGGAGCAAAAAGGGATCAACACTAAAACAACACCTACTATAAACCTGCTTTCAACTTTGTCTCTCTTTACTCTCCTAAGCAATTTTTATCCATATCTGAAAAATAATATTACTGCCAAATGCCCATCTATGGATTGCATTACTACATACAATCCTATATTTTGGCTCTATCAGGGCTTCCCTGCCAGGTGTGTTTTTCCATTTTTCTCTTAGATGTGTTTATCCAAACCAAGGGCATCATTAACATAAGCTTACACTTCAATCTCTATCTCATCATGCCCACTTTGCTGCAGTTTCTTAATCTAATTGTAATTTTCAGGAAGCAAGTAAGTAAATAATGGATTTACCACACATATAGGCTAGCCAAGAAAAATGACATTGGATTTGTCTTCACACAAACTGTGTACTTTGAAAGTACTGACATAAGATAATCATAAAATATTGTGTACACAGGGATTTGAGCCTGCTATGTCTTCGGGGAATGCTTGATCTGTGGGCTCATTCCAGAACTGGGGGAGCCATGTTTTCAGCATGATTCTAACCATAGACAGAGTGCATTGGCAACTCGATGTTCTTGCTTCCCTGTCAGGTTCACACACACACACACACACACACACACACACACACACACACACACACACAACCTGGGCTCTCATCTAAATAAGCCATACAACGTTTATAGGGTGGTTGGTTCAAAATAAAAGCATGTATTTCAGTACGTATTGGACCTTTCAATGAGATAATAATGTCCATGTTTTATAGCCCTTTCAGCACACTTCTATAAAGCTATATAAACATTATACAAGATAAAATTCTTTGTGTTCTGTATAATTGATTGACTACTTCAACCTGATACCTTCTCTTATGCTTTTACGTATCTCTTATTTGTTCATTCTCAAGAATACATTGCCAGCACTAAGGACAAAGGTATGGCTTTTAAAAATACCAAATATGAATCTGTTCAAATTATCTGGAAGGAAACACACATAATACCAAAATTTTAAAAATTCCTGTTACAATGTTAAAATTGAGAAGAGTATTTTAGAGAATTGTCCTGATAAGTTTCTCTAACTTTATAGTGTGGATGGTATCCTGGTCAATTTCTTCATGTTAACAGGACTTTATCAATCTAATCCATTTTGTCCTTTTACTGTCATCTTTGCATTGCCTATCACAAGTTATTAATTTATTAAGTATTCATTTATAAATATATACATAATTTTTTTTTTTTGAGACGGAGTCTCGCACTGTCTCCCAGGCTGGAGTGCAGTGGCGCGATCTCGGCTCACTGCAAGCTCCGCCTACCAGGTTCATGCCATTCTCCTGCCTCAGCCTCCCGAGTAGCTGGGACTACAGGCGCCCGCCACCACGCCCGGCTAATTTTTTGTATTTTTAGTAGAGATGGGGTTTCACCGTGTTAGCCAGGATGGTCCCGATCTCCTGACCTCGTGATCCACCCGCCTCGGCCTCCCAAAGTGTTGGGATTACAGGTGTGAGCCACTGCGCCTGGCCTCATAATTATTATAAATGAAACTGAAACCTGTATAGTTTACCCAAGCAATGGCTCTTTCAAAACTTCTGAATTTTAGTCTTCAAATTTCTTTTGCAATTAGGAATATTTAAGTGATTGGAAATAAAAGACTATCCTGGTATGACTGTCAGTGATAAATGCTATAGTTATGGCATATGTTTTGTAAAAGGGCTGCCAATTTTCACTGTATTAACTATAACCTATTTTAACCTATTTTAATAATATTAAACATATCACTTAAGAATCTATATTAAATAATAAAATATATTTTATGTTTAAATAATAAAATATATTTTATGTTGTATAAATATATAAATATATATCTGTTGTATAAATATAGATGTTGTGTAAATTATATCTATGTTGTGTGTATATATACAATGTAGATAACTTTACCTTGACATTCTAATACATTACTGAAATAATGGTAACCTGAATATTTCATGATTTGACTATAACTCATTGAAGAAATCACATGGACCTAATTTTCAAGCATTACTCATTCTGGGAATGCTCTACAGAAACAGAGGCATGAGTGCATAAAAACTGGCGTATTCCGATTATAAATGTATGGTATCTTGCAGTAGCAAAATGTTGATAACCATTATTCTGAAAACAAGAAATGGCTAAGGAAAATGTGGTGTCCTTCACATTCACTGAGGACACTGGCACATCTATAGTTTTTGACATAGAGACCTCAAGACCTATAGGACCTCAGGAGATTATACAACATATATTACTACCAAAATGTCAAATCTAAAGCTCATTTACAGTAAAGTTAATTGGTTATGATCAATACATCTTATATAGAAAGATAAATGGATTGATAGATACTTGTATTAGCATAGAAAGTTTTTCTCTAATATAGGGCAGATGATTAAACATATTTCCTCTGGAAAGCATGGGGAAAAGGTTAAAAATACATCTGTCATAAATAATTTTATATTCTTCTATATTGTTAAGCTTTCTTAAAATGAAGTGATTACTCTTGGCAGTAATTTATGGCTGAAACTCTTTGATCTCAAACTAAAAAAGGGAAAATCAGGGAAGCAGGATTAAAAGTTGAAACACATTTTAGCTTTAGTATGTCGAGAACTCAAAAGGTGAAAAGCACTTAAATTTATCAGTTGTGTATTGACTAAGTAATCTCCAAGGAAATCCTTAAGCAAGGAGTTCACTGTTCTGACTTTTGGCTTTATACTTTACCCAACTTCATCAATATTTCCCCAAATTCTAAACTGTACAATGCATGTGGGCCTCTATTAAGATCTATGAGAAACTTCTTTGCATGTGGTGTAGAAATAATCACACTAAATCTTAACAACTATATTTGCTTGTATATTCAATTATGTAGCACATAGAATAGAAAAGCATGAAGGTATCACATTAATTCCCTCTCTGCAAAACAAGAGACATGTGCCAGTTCAAGTTATCTGTCAAAGAAAGTATAAAGAATTGAGTACCAAAATACATGAATATGTGGGGACAATACTGCAATCCTTAAGACTTGAGATCGTTCAGCATGTTTTTATAACAGAGAAAAAAGTATAAGAGAATTTAAGAATATACATAGAAAAAATATAAATGTGTTAAAATAAAAATACTTGAGTAACTACTCATGACATGATTTGCTAAAAAGCCCTGTGCTAAAGAGAGAACCCACTTGATCTATTAGAGGGCATCAATCAACAAGCACCATGTAATACACAATCTACTTGAGACTTTTTTTATGTATTAACCAATATTTTGACTAGTTCGATAAGTTTTTTTTACTTTCTATCGAAGAATAATATACATGTAGAAAAGTGCATACACTAAAATTGTAAAGCTCAATGTATTTGCATGATGCAAACACAGCAAGTACTCAACACACAGATCAAGAAATAAAAATTACATGCATTCTAGAAACCAGCCAGGTGTCTTATATCTATGATTATCTCAGACATGCCATCAAGAGAAGAAAATTTCCTATATAACTTACCTTGTTGCAACAATGAGGAAAAGACTAATTCAAGTCAATATTTAATAATTAAATTAGAAGCAGAAATATAATGTAGTATGACCACAAAGATATTATGAACCATGGAGTCTCTATTCTGAAACCCCAATAATTAAACAGATGGGGAAAATCTGTTAATATTTTGGCACACCTGGATTTCACTACAATACATTTTGATCCAATATGAAATTGCCAAAAATTCTCTTAAATTCTACATTTTTCCATAAAAGCAAAAGAGAGTTAAAATTAAAAGAGAAATGATAAGGATTCAATAGTGTAGGTGACATGGTGAGGGTCTCAATGAGGAAAAGGACATATCATGAAAATGTCCTCCAATAAGCTTCTGAAAAGATGTACAAAACGACCTAAAGACCTAGCAAAGAGCACATGACATATGAATTTCAAAAGATAATGGTTTAGCTACTCACCCCTGTTCTCTGAAGTGGAGGATCAGATTCCAGGCCTTCTATCTCAGCAAAACATGAAAAAAAAAAAGCAAAAATAATCTTAGAAAATACTCCACAGTAAAAATAACAAAGCAATAAACTTGGTTCCACTGTCATTATTTAATAGAGGCATGCCATATTTCCTTCTTTCAGCACAACACTAATGAGATTTTCAGACATATCACAGTTGCTTGACCCTTAATTCAATCTTCTAAAGTTTTTCATTTGTTACTTAATAAATATTTCCTATATGTAAGTATCTATCTACAATTAAAGCAAGTCTTGGGTCACTAGGCACACTAAAGTGCACACTGACTCATAAGACAGGATGCCACTGCCCTCTTCGGAGAGATAGAAAAGGCATGCTCACAGGGGTACTATGTTGTCACTGAGGGATCCCCAAATAGAGCCAGGCTCTGAGAGTCTTATTTGTCCTATTGGAGGGCCGCACATCTGGACCTCAGATTGACATCTGGAATGAGTCCCTCAGCATCCTCAGACAATTATTCTCATCATCGATCCAAACAAGCACCCTCCCAACAAATAAGCGTTTCCACAGCCAGGCTTATTTTGTGCATGGTTATCTAATGCATCATCAGTGAGAACAGTAAATGTACAGTAGACATTTGTTTAGTATCTGAATAATGGAACTCTCATATACATAGCATGAAAAAACATATGACTGAATTGTTCTAATAAAATTAGATTAAAATCTGGCCGGGTGCAGTGGCTCAAGCCTGTAACCCCAGCACTCTGAGAGGCCAAGGCGGGTGGATCACGAGGTCAGGAGTTCAAGACCAGCCTGGCCAAGATGGTGAAACCCTGTCACTACTGAAAATACAAAAATTAGTCGGGCGTGGTGGCAGGCACCTGTAATCCCAGCTACTTGGCAGGCTGAGGCAGGAGAATTGCTTGAACCCAGGATGGGGAGGTTGCAGTGAGCTAAAATCACGCCACTGCACTCCAGCCTGGGCAACAGAGTGAGACTATGTCTCAAAAAAAAAAAATCTATTGGGGAACTTTATAAAAACTCTTTAATTAACTAAAAGTTTAAGGAGTAAGTGGGGTAACAGAATAATATATGGTATGATTACAGTACTAATATGTATAGAAACATCTATGTTATGAATGTGCCAGATAAAGATGTAAAAAAACAATATTTAGAACATGTGAATTTCACTACAAGATTATTTTCACCCAACATGAACAGTGAAAAAAGGAAATATGTCAATGATTCTCCACAGTTGTTTAGGTCATTTCAAAAAGAGATTTAAACAAAGAGAAGAAACAATAATAAGGAATCCTTGAACAAGGTAGGGACACCCATGGGGAAATATATCTACCAAAAGAATAATCTCCTTTAAGCCTCTGAAATAATGAACTCACAGTCTTTGACGTTCTGACATCACTGCCCACAGAACAAAGAATTTCAAAAGTACCAAAGTGGCTGCTCACCTCTTTTCCCTGAAGTTTCCTTGAAGTTGTTTCAGCTTTTAACCTGCAGCAAAATATCATATAGAAAATAAATCAGATCAGAGAATGCTCCAAATTAATAAAAAATAAAGCACAAGATTGGCTCCATTATAATTTCTTATCATACAAGCATCTCAGCCCTCTACTCCTTGCTACAAACGTCAGCATTGCTTGATCTCATCACCTTTGTCATTTCATTTATAATCTGTTTCCTCCTTGAATTCTTTACTCTGAAAATAGCCAATTTCCTCTCTACCAAGCTATCCAAGTGACACAGTAGTTGTATCTTGAATGGGAAATGCTAAAGTTGTGGTCTACCAATAAAGATTTTATGAAAATACACTGTGCTGTGAAAAATGAAAGACACATGATAGTGCTATTGTGAGATAATTGAGGAGTTCACCAGTTAGGCCTGCTCTGAATGTGTTATTTATCCTGTTGCAATAGAACAGACGGCCATTCATTCAGCCACACCTCAGCATCTCAGATACTTGTACTTATCCTTGATCCAGACAAGTCTACTACCAATAAGTAAACATTCCTCATACCACACTGATGCTCCTAACAGTGTATCCCCTGCATTCAGCTTATAGCAGAAAACAGCACAGGCAGATGTCTGACTTGACTTTAATGAAACTGGCTTTCACAACAGCTCCAGAAGCTTCTCAGAACCCTTTGGTCTAAGCAAAATGTGAAGTGATATTGCAGTGGGATGGCTGTCAATGCTGATATATCTACTGAATATGATAGAAATAAAAAGTCAGGAGTTAACTATGAACTTGGATTATATCATTTAAAAGATTATTAAAGTATGTTAGGATCTATTTGACAGCAGCATACAACATGATATTCCTTCCATCTGACAGGTGTATATTCCCTATCCAGGGTAGAAGACTAGCATACAAATGTCACTAATATTGTGACAAAGTAGAAATAAGACAACTAAACACAGGAGGAGGAAAAAAAAAAAGAGGAAAACCGAAAGCACTTTGCATGAGAATAGGGGAGTGTTGAAGAACATCCCCCAAACTGATAAATCAGAGGTAAAAGATTAACTAGGAAAACACAGAACTAACAGAATTAAGAGAGGTACAAAAGTAAACACTCCAACAAAAACAAAAACTCTCCTAAGTATGAATAAATAAATAGGCAAGCAAAGACTACACCGTGACAAAAGAGCGTAGCAAATATAAAGAAAATACAAACACAATAAATATCAGTCATAGCTACACACACACACACACACACACACACACACACACGTGAGTGGACTCCACACACCTACTAGAAGAAAAATATTTTCAGTGGGCTCACAAAATAAAACATAATATGTTTTCTATGAGAGATGAATCTAAAACAAATGGATTCTAAAAGACTGAAAATAAAGGGATGGGCGAAAGTATATCAGGCACATGAAAACAAAAAGAGATAGGAGTAATCTTTTTTTTTTTCATGCCAATCGCATGCAAGTGTAGTAATTCTTATATCACACAATGTATTCAAGTCCCGCCATGTTAATCAAGGCAAAGAAGGACACTTTTTTTATGCTAAAAGATATAATACACATGAAGATTTGACCCTTATGGAGACTTATATACCAAATAACATAATAACCACCTTTATGAATAAAAAACTACATGAGATGTATGAGATGTAAGGAGACAAGACATAGATGATCCCATAATAGAAAACTATAATACACCATTATCAGAAAAAGACAGATCAAGTGGGCAAAAATAGCAACATAAAAATAAGGTAGATTTTATGGCTACATATTAAACTTGACAGATAATAGAAGATCTGTGTTGTTCTTAAGTGCCCATGGCATAGTCACAAAAAACTGATTATATATTAGGTTGGAAAGAAAAATTAGTAACTCAAGAAATATTAAAAACTGCACTATCTGATCACAATGCAAAAACATAGACTTTACTAACAATAAGATAAAGGCTCTTTCACCAAGAAATTTAAAAAATATCCTATTAACTCCTGAGTAAAAGGAAAAATATAAACAGAAAATACATATGTTTAAATATGTAAATACATATTTTGTATGTAAATATGTTTTTCTATGCAAATATATATTTACATATTATTTAAAAATATACAACATATGAGAATCTGTAATATGCATTTAAAGGCAGTTCTAGAGGAAAATTCATTGCACTAAATGTTTTTATTTTAAAAAATGAAAAAGATGAATGAAACAATTCAATTTTCATCTTAAAACACTAAAAAAGAACAAAAATAAAAGAAAGTACAAGAAAGAAAGGAATAAGGATCAAAGCAGAAATTAATGAAGATAATATTTTAAAAACCATAGATGTAATTAATAATTGAGAAGCCTGTGGTTTTTAAAAAATATTAACTACATAGGCACTCTACTAGCTAACTTTATCAAAAAAGGGAGAAAATACATATATACAAAATAATGCTTTATGAGCACTTGAATATAATGTGCATTCTGCTATTGTTGGGTGTTGTGTTCTACATATGACAGTGGAGTCAAGTTGGTTAATAGTGTTCTTACATCCACCGTTACTGATTATCTTATCCATGTTCAATCACATACTAAGAAAGGAGCATTGAAATTTCAAACTATAATTGGGAATGGTCAAATTTTTCATTTCACTTCAAAAGCCTGTGTTGGAAACGTAACCCTCAATGCAACAGTGTTTAATAAAGCAACATTTAAAAGGTGATTAGGCGGCCGGGCGCGGTGGCTCACGCCTGTGATCCCAGGGCTTTGGGAGGCCAAGGCGGGCGGACCGCGAGGTCAGGAGAACGAGACCATCCTGGCTAACACGGTGAAACCCCGTCTCTACTAAAAATACAAAAAATTAGCCTGCCGCCGTGGCGGGCGCCTATAGTCCCAGCTACTCGGGATGCTGAGGCAGGAGAACGGCGTGAACCCGGGAGGCGGAGCTTGCAGTGATCCGAGATCGCGCCACTGCACTCTCGCCTGGGCGAAAGAGCGAGACTCCGTCTCAAAAAAAAAAAAAAAAAAAAAAAAAAAAAGGTGATTAGGCTGTGAGAGCTCTGCCCTCATCAATGGATTAATGCTGTTATTGCAGCGGTGGGTTCCTATAAAAGAAGATATTTGTCCCATCCATACCCTCTCTTTGCCCTTCTACCATAGGATGACAGAGCGAGAAGGCCCTCACCATGTGCCAGCCCCTTGATCTTTCCAGCCTCCAGAAATGTGAGCCAATAAATTTCCCCTCATTACAAATACCCAATCTGCAGTATTCTGTTACATCAGAGCAAAATGGACTGACACAGAAAACTGGTAATATAAATGCAGTATCTTTTGTATCTAGATATCCAGTTGTCCTAGCAACATTTGTTGAAAAAACTGTTCTTTCCCATCACAGAGAGGACAATGTCCAGATAACATGCCTTCTTGGGGTGCAGGAAACATAAGGTTCAAAAGCCGGTGCAGGACTCCAGGATGCTAATGCTCCTATTTCAATATGAGGGAAGTCTAGGTCTCACGCTGTGTGAATCAAAAGCATTGTTCAAATCTTGTTGACTAAAAGTAATTGGTCAAGTAAACAGCAATATCCATAGTGATCTGGGAACACACCATTCAGTAGAACTCAAGAATGGGCAGGTCAACTTGGTATTTTTCAGGATTTGAGTCTCTGATATGGGTGAAATGAGATAGAACACTTCACCACTGATTTTAAAGATTTTAGAAAGGTTAGAAATCTTTTGTAAACCAGCACAGTGATCAAATACATCATAGAAAAAAAAGCTGGATTTTATTTGGGGCAAAGGGATATTAAACCTGGAGATTTTATCCAGCCTGGGAATCTCTGCCTTTTAATTTACATATTTACTGTATTCACATGTAATTTTATTATTTAGTTGAGTTTATTATGTCATTCTTCTTCTCCTCTGTGTCTCATGTGTTTTTGTTCCTCTATTCCTCTTTACTTCTTTTTCATTAAGTAATTATTTTATAATGTAGCATTTAAACTTCCTTAATAATTTTTTTCACTATATGTTTTGAATTTTTTCACTGGTTGCTCTAGGGTTTACTGCATATATCTTAACTCACCCAAATAAGTTTCTAATTTACACTAGCTTAATTTCAGTCTTATACAGAAATGTTACACCTATATAGCTCTATTCCCTTTTTGCCATCTTTTGTGGTATTATTATACATATTACATTTATTGATGCTATAAGCCAAGAAAGACATTATAATAAATATTAATCTACCATCTGTAGTCATTTCCTTAGTCTTGTATTGCTTTGCATCCACCTATCTTCTTTGGCAAATATATTACACTTTTATATGTTATAGACCCCAAAATACATTATATACATATTATTTTATAGAATTTATTTTAAAATCACTTAAGAGAAAAATTACATTTCTACTGTCTTTTATATTTATATAGTTACCTTTACAAGCATTTGCTTTGTAGTTGTTGATTTGAATAACTACCTAGGCTCACTTGCTTTCAGCTTGAATAACTTCTTTAAGTATTTAGAGAACTCTTTTAAGGGGGTTTTGAGAGCAGTAGATTCTCCAACTTTTTTTTTTTTAATTGAGGAAGTCTTTATTTTGCCTTCATTTTTGAAAGACAGCTTTGCCAGGTACAGAATTCTTAGGTGACAGGTTCTTTTTTCTTTGAGCATTTTTAATATGTTATGCCTTTGCTTCTGGCCTCCGTTGCTTCTGCTGAAGTCAGCTGTTAATCTTCCTGGGGTTCCCTTGTAAGTAACAAATCATTTTTCTCACACTGCTTTCAAGACTTTCTTCTTGTTTTTGACTTTCAGAAATCTTACTGTGATGTTTCCATTTGTCAATCTTTGCATTTATTCATTGGAATTCATTGAGCTTCCTGGACATGTAGGTTATTGTTTTCCACAAATATGGGAGGTTTCAGCCATTATTTCTTCAAATATTTTTTTCTGATCCTTTGTATCTCCCCTGCCTGTCTGGTACTCCCATATGTGTATGCTGGTATGCTTAATGATGTTCCACATTCTCTGAGACTCTGTTTCTTTATTCTTTATGCTTTCTGTTCTTTTGAACATAATCTCTATTGTTCTATCTTCAAGTTTACTTCTTGTTTCTTCTCCCAGTTCAAATCTACTATTGAGCCTTTATAATAAATTTTTAAATTCTAGTTATTGTACTTTTCAACTCCAGAATTTTCATTTGGTTCTTTTTAATAATTTCTATCTTTTTATTGGTATTCACTATTTTGTGTGACATTGTCATCATACCTTCACTTTTTTTTTTTTTTTTTTTTTGAGACAGAATCTCACTTGTCACCCATGCTGGAGTGCAATGGTGTGATCTCAGCTCACTGCAGCCTCTGCCTCCTGGGCTCAAGTGATTCTTGTGCCTCAGCCTCCTGAGTAGCTGAGACTACAAGCGTGAGCAACCATGCCCAGCTAATTTTTCTATTTTTAGTAGAGACAGGGTCTTGCCACGTTGGCCAGGCTGGTCTGGAACTCCAGCCAGTGAATAGTGCTGCTATGAACATTCATGTGTATGTATTCATTTGAACATTTGTATTCAATTCTTTTAGTGTGTACTTAGGAGCAGAATTGTTGGGTTACATGGTAATTTTATCTTTAACTTTTTGAGGAACTGCCAAAATGTTTTCCACTAAATCAGGAGGAAAGAATTGATAAGTGGTCTTCTAGAAGCTAACAGAAACAGGTGAGAGAAACTATATCCCAAATATATTTCTTTATCTTAAGCTCAAACTAGAATACCCCAGAAAAGATAAGGACCAGCCAGTCTAGTTTTCATGTCATCTCATGTCCTCAAGACAACATAAGGTCTTATTGTTGAAAAAAGCCATGGAACTCTACAATCACATATTCACTTTGTCTGAAAATACGTACCAGAGTGGCATCCTTAAATCCTGGTTGAAAGTTCACAGGAGACCAAACAGATATCTGGGTGTGTCAGCTGTGCTGGTGTCAACAAGCCAAAGAGTACTCTTCCTCAGTCATCCTTATCTAAGGGGAGGAGGATAAGACAGTAGATCAAGATGACAAATATTACTTCCTGTATGTATGGCTTATGCATGCTATTTCTTAATGAAGAGATATGATTAGTACTGGAAAAACTGATCCATTAGATAGGCTATAGGCCATTTATTCATCAAACAGAATAAAGACTAACTATACAGGTCTCTTGAATTTGGAGAATATCTCAGGTAGTTTAATGCAGAAATAAGACCTTCAATTGATCAGTCTTGTTTACATATTCAAGGAAGCCATATCAATAACAATTGGCATTAACATGTTGCTTGCACTCCATCATATAATGATCATACTGGAGCCAGGTGAAACTCAGATTTTAGAAAACAGACATCATACTACTCATAATTGTATTTAATTTAATGAATGATGGGATATGTATATATCAGAATTAGAACATGTAGCCATAATGCCATAGTCTTTATGTTGTGAATCATCATCAATAAACCACAAACATTGTAAAAACTTAGCAACCTGACATATATAAATTACAAGTTAATATGTTAACTTCTATATTTAGACCAAATGAGCATCACATCTTAGAGATGATACCAATAATCACAAAACTTGTCAACATTATATCGATGCAATTTTAGTAAAAAATAAAGTTTCCCTCTTGTAGATCCTTGCAAGTATGCTAGTCACTCATTGAGAAGAAGAATGCTTAATGATAATCATGTGGCCTGAAGGAATGGCCCTGACTGTCATTCATATAAGTGTCCATAAAGGTCTTATTTACCATTGGCATTATTCACAGCACACACTTTCATCATAATGAAAACGAAGCCAAAGGTACTTGAGAAAGAATAGTCGGGCACCAGATTGCTCATCAATTTATCCAATTTCAAGTTTCATGGGCAAACACATATTATTGAAACTCACATTTTTACCCCAATTGCAAGGACCCTTAAGTCATAAAGATTCATCAATGATCAAAACATATCCTAGCACTGTTAAAATATTATACTAACATTACAGAAAATTTTGTCTGTATATTTAGACCACGATAACTGTAGCGCATTGAGCAAAATTCCAATGTATCATATTTCTCAACCCTGAAAACAATCAATCGTAGGGCAAAAGTAAGGATTTTCTCATGCGGATTGCATCACATGTGTCAGTCAATCATTGAGAAGAAAACCCTATCGTGATATTCATGTTGTCTGAATGAATAAATCTAATTATTATAGAGCTCAGTCTTCACTAGTTCAATTATCTATTTGAAATTTTTCAGTCAGCAAAGGCAGCCTCTCACCTCCACTCAATAGAATAGTGCCAGTAGGACTTACTAAATCATCCAATGAGAGAAAAAGAGCAAGGGTCTTAGTGCCAAATATCCAAGAAAATTAGGAATTGTAGGAAACTTAAATAGCACTTACAGAATCAGAATTTATAGTTTACTTAGAAGCACACAGATAGAAGCGTGCAAAACAAGTTTCGCAGTAAGATTCCATTGCTAGAATCCCAAAATAAAGTCCCCAATGGAAGGAAACTAAGAAATCCAAACTTCTTGTCTCACAATTGTTACCTAGGCTGGGCCTCAGCGTAATCCAACTGAACTTAATTTTTACGTCATCATTTCTCTTCAAGGTAACATCTCATCATTGACCCAGCCCATGGCACTCATGTGCATATGCACACTTGGATCAAATATGCTTACCAGACATGGTTTCCTTAAACACTGATGGTAAAGTGGACTGGATGCCACATTTTCAGTGCCAGGCAGTTGAGTGGTGTCAGTTTCTCCCTGAACAACAGGGTAAAGGGTTTTCTTCCTCCACAGTCTTTTCTGTAAAAGACAAGAGTAGGCTATAGTCAAAGGGTGGGATTACATCTCTTATATGTGCATGACTCCTAATTGCTGTTCCTAATTTCTACAAGACTGAGATGTGTGATACTCCAAATATGACCCGTTACTTAAGCTGTGGTAGACCACTGATTCCCCGTGTACAGTAAGGGCCAAGCACATAGGTATCATGTCTTTTGATGACCTGGTAAGGGATTATTTCCCTGCAGAAATAAAAGCTTCTTATCGTCTTCATATCAGTAACAACTGGCATCATACATAGTGTATGCATTTCTTTATAATGAATCTAATGACACCTGAGTGAGACTCAGGATAAGGAAATGAGATTTCAGACTACCTGTATTGTATTCAATTTCAATCAAGGGTAACCTATAGCTGAATCTCAAGCCATTCCCTAAAATTGCCAAAGTCTTTCAGTTGTGAGTAGTGCCCAATGATCCACAAACATCATAACACCATACACAGCAACCCAAAAAATAAAATAATAGAAAAGGATTGTCTATTTGTGCAATCACTAAAGAGTTGATTGCAATGAATTACTAAATGTCACATCTTTAAATCAAAGTACGTTCAGGCAAAAAAAAAAAAAAAAAAAAAAGGAGTTTTAATGAGGACCCCATTAGATCAGTCACTCATTGGAAAGAATAGATCATTGCTCACTAATTTTGTATGAACAGGTAAATGTAATCATTTTGAAGGCCAATGTTTAATATTCAAATGGTCCACTTGAAATTTTTTAATTACGAAAGACAGAACTCATATATATAATCCGTGTAATGACACACCTCTTGCTGGATGAACATTCTGAAGCACACCATGAGGAAAAAATAAACCAAGATATTCTCTCTAATAATGTATGAGTATTAAGAATAAAGACAAGATAAAAGAATTTTAAAAGTTCCTTTAGAAGTAGGTAGAGGCAAATGATGTAAGATTCCCCCAAGGGTTTCTTCCTACCAAGTTCAAAATGGAATAACCCATACCCCCCAAATCTAATGACTTCTCACACCTTCTTTCAAGGATTGGCACTATTTTGAGCCTCAGCTTAATTCTATTGAGCATGATTTTTACATTATTACGTCTCCTGAAGATACTCTTTATACATATATTTACGTTGTCTTGTAAACCCTTACCAGAATAGCATCCTTAAACAACGGTTGCAGGGACAGAGGATCAGTTAAATTCACTGCAGCATGCCTGTGCGGTAGCACTTGCCTCTGTGACAACACCAGAGGGTGCTCTTCTCAGCAGTCTTTATCTACAGGCATAGGAATGGGACCATAGTTCAAAATCAGACATAAATTGTTCATGTGTATATGGCTTACACAGGCTATTTCTTAGTGGACAGATATGGTCCATACTACCACAAAAAGACATATTACTAAGGCTCTAGACCATTGACTCATCAACATCATAAGGACAAGGTATGCCAGGTTTTTGACACTGAGTAATCTGTGATATTATCATATATCATACTATAGAGATGGTAAACATGACTGAACATATTCCAACATTATTTTAATATAATTTCAGTAAAAAGTGAACATTTTTTGAAAGAATTCCATCAAGTAGGCCAGTCACTCATTGAAAATAAAAACCTGCAGTGAGACCCATGATTCTAAATTTGTGAACCCAGTCATTTCAAAGTCCGTATTAGGAATAAGTGTCATCATTTCTAACATGTGCTTTCATTATTCTGAAAATAGTGGGGTCACATGTGTGAAAGGAAAATAAACTTGGGACCCCAATTTACTACGCCAAAAGAAAAAAAAAATAAGCTGAAAGCTGAGTCATGCAAGAATTTCCTTTTGATCTTAAGCAGATAGCTACAGATTAAAGGTTAAAGATCTCCATAGGTAGCTTCTCTATGTTCACCTTATCTTATGTAAAGTGCTGATTTACTGAGCATGAGATGAATACATTATTGACTATACCCCTACCTGCTCCTTTTGTCTTGGAACGTACGGATTATCATACCCTCCCTTTTCCCCCTCCAGCCCACTTTTCCCCTTTAAACACTGAAGCCCTCAAAATCATCTTTGGAGAAAGACATAGACCCCAGATGGTTTCTGTGATTTTGGGTTTATTTCTTCTGAGCATGTGCTTAACCTTGGCAAAATCCACTTCTAAATAAACTTCTAAATCTCAGATACTTTTTGGTTTACACATGATAGGAACTGAAATTTGAGTATCAATTTGGTGATCAAATTACTAAATATTTAAGTTTTATAGGCAAAGTACATACTGATCCTCACATTCTCCTCCCCATTACCACGGTCTCTTCCATTACCATGGTCTCACAGTTACAGAAAGTTCATCAGTAACTCAAAACAGTGAAACACTGTTAGAGCCCCCACAATAATAATATAAAAAATTTTTGTCTAGTCATGTATCTATAGCCAAATGTATATTAAATATTGGACTAGGTAACAGTGAATTTAAAAAATCTTCAATATTGATTGTATGAAGTTCAGATAAAAAGTAAAGATTTTGTCATAAGGATTATATCATAAAGCAAAACTCATATTGAAGTTCAGATTACCTGAAGGTGTAAAACTAATTCCCTTAGGTGGGAGTCTTCCCTAGCTCAATGTTCTAGATAGAATATACACGTCGGTAAAGGAAGCTACTGATCTTTTATAATAGAATGGCACATCTCTTGGCAGCATGTCTTACTGAAATACCCAATAAGAGAAAAAGCCAAAGAATGAGACCTGAATATACCTTACTATTAGAAATTAAAGATCACTGAAGCAAAGCTTATAGGCTGAGAATTTTTTGTTCATTTATAGGTGCACTGATACAGTTGGGCAAACAAGTTACCCATAAAGATTTTGTTATTTCAAGTTCAAAATAAAATTCCCCTTGAAGGGAAATAAGAAGTCACTATTATCTGTTTCAGCATTTTCATCTAGGTAGGCTGAGCCTCAGCATAATCCTATTGAGTGTAATTTTAAGGCATTATTTCTCACCAAGACATCAGAAGATTTCATTATTGATGAAAGACATGGTACTCCCCATGCACACTTGAGAAGGCTTCCTGAAGCTGTGATGCTAGGATGCATTGGTGTCAAGAGCATTTTCATTAAAGGACACCTGGGTGCTGTCAACTGTCCCAGTCACAACAGGCCAAAGAGTGCTTTTCTTCCATATCATCATCTAAGGGACAGAAGTAGAGCAAATGTCAAAGGGAGAACTACATCTCACCTGTGTATATGAGTCATGTTTGTTAATTGAGCAATATTGACAATACTAAAAAAATGACCCATTATAAAGGTTTCAGTCCACTGGTTCACAAACTATAATAAGGACAAATCATACAGGTCACTTGGCTTTGGAGAAGCAATTCAGTGGTTTTATGCAGAAACAAAACATCCCATTAATCATCGCTTTATATATTCAAGGAAGCTGTATCAGTAACAATTAGCATGGTTTACTGTATATGAACTTTCATAAAATACAGACACTCTGGAAGCCACTTGCATCTCAGGATCTAGAAATCAGTTATCAGGGCACATGGAGTTATATTCATTTACATGCATCTTGGCCAAAATGCCCAGTTTTCATATTGTGAACCCTCATCAAATGACCCACAAACATGACAAAATGGAATAACATGAAAATATTATAATAGGTAGAGGTGAAGGCCAGGCACGGGGGCTCAAGCCTGTAATCCCAGCACTTTGGGAGGCAGAGGTGGGCAGATCACAAGGTCAGGAGTTCAAGAACAGCCTGACCAACATGGCGAAACCACATCTCTACTAAAATTACAAAAAAATTAGCCAGGAATGGTAGCACGTGCCTGTAATCCCAGCTACTCAGGAGGCTGAGGCAGGAGAATCGCTTGAACCTGGGAGGCAGAGGTTGCAATGAGCTGAGATCGTGCCACTGTACTCTAGCCTGGGCAACAGAGCGAGACTCCGTCTCAAAAAAAAAAAAAAAAGGTAGAGGTTAATCTATGTCTACTCTTATATGTAGATGAAAAGAATATTACATTGTTTCATCATTATTTCAGTAAAATTTCAATAAAAAGACTTGTTTTAATCATGAGGAAGCCATAAAGAATGTCAAGTCACTTACTGAGGAGTAGAATGCCCACTGGGACACATATGTTGCCGCTTTGGTGAACCTACTCACCTCAAAGGCCCTTTCAGGACCAATTGGAAGCATTCACAGCCTGTATTTTCATTATACTGAAAATGATGAAGTCACATGATATTTGGGGTTTATAATTCAGATACTAGTTTACCCATCAACTTATTCAGTTCTCTGTTTCATGAGGAAAGCAAATTACTGATGTTACATATTTGTGTCCACTGGCATGATATTTCTGTTATGAAAAGTTTACCAGTGAGTAAACTGGCCATACCATTACAATATCTTAACACTTTTAAGGTAAAACAAGAAAAAATTTGATGTAGTTGTATATATGTACCCAAGTGAACACTGCATGTTAGATTGGGCATTATTAATCAAGTGAAACAGAAAATAAATTAATATGTTCTCAACTTTCAATCCCACCAAATTCAGGTAAAAAGTAAAGATTTTGTCATAGCATCATATCAGATAGGTCAGTCACTCACTGAGAAGAAAATCTATACTGAGATCCAGATTTTTTAAATGAGTAAACATAATAGCCTTAAGAGAGAATCATCACTAGCCAAGTGATCTATTTTGAATGTATGTGTGACGAAGGCAGTCACTCTGCTTTCATTAATGGGATGATTGCATCTCTTGCAGCACTGAAAGATACAATGAAAGATACAATGAGAGAAGAAGAACCAAGGAATGAGTCCTAAATGTCTCATACTATTAGGAATTATAAATAATGGAAACAATGCTTAAAGGATGAAAATGTGTTGTTTACCCAAAAATGCATACACAGGGTTTGGCAAAGCAAGTTCGCCACAATGGTGTCTTTTTCTCAAGCTCCAAAATTATTCACCTAAAAGAAACAAGGATTTCTAACTTCTTGTCTCAGGTTTGTCACTTATGTTAAGTCTCCACATAATCCTATTGAACATAATTTTTATGTCATCTTCCCTGTCGAAGACAATATAACATCTCCATATTGCCCCAAGCCAGGGGGTTAATCTATGGAGTCATCTCCCCACAAAGGCAGAATCATAGATATTAGCATGCTTATCAGAGATAGATTAATGTTCTATGGTGGATTGGAGTTGCTACATATTCAGTGCTGGATATCTGGATGGTATAAATTGCCCTGGGTGCAGCAGGCCAAGTGGTGCTCTTCCTTTGCTCTCACCTAAGAAGAGAGTAGGCCAGGTGTCAAAAAGGAAAACATTATTTCCCATAGTTATATGGCTCATGCATGGTTTTCCTTAATGGAGCAAAATGGTCAGTACCCCAGAAATAGCCCATTATGTAGTCTATAGACCACAGATTCACCAAACACAAGGACAACATATACAGGTTTCTTGACTTTGGAGAATCACTGGTGTGGGATCATGCAGAACTGGGATGATGCCACTGATCATCCCTTCTCTATGTAATTGAGGTGGCCATATCAGAAACAATCGCCATGGTCACTTGCCATTTCACACTCATAACATGAAACTTCTAAAGCCACATAAAACTCAGCTTCCAGAAATCAGATATCAGGCCACTCAGAATTGTATTCGTATTTTATTATTTCTTTCACTTGCTTACTTTGAATTTAATTTGAATTTTCCCCCTAGCTTTCCAATGGGAAGGATTATTTATTTAGATCTTTGTTCTTTTTAACATACATTCAGTGGTATAAATTTCCCAGTAGGCACTGCCTTTGTTGCGTTCCTAAATTTTTGATAAGTTGTGCTTTCAATTCCATTTAGTTTGAAATATTTTAAAAATTTATCTTGAGACTTCTGTGACCTTCAGTTATTTCAGAGTCTGCTGTTTAACCTCCAAGTATTTTCATGTTTTTCAGCTATCTTTTTTTTTTAGTGATTTTTTTTTACTTTCATTCCATTGTAGTCTGAGAACATACTTTGTATGATTTCTATTCTTTTAAATTTGTTGAGGTGCATTTTCTAGCCCAGAATGTGGTCTATTCTGCTGAATGTTTCATGTGTGTGTGAGAAAATGTGTCATCTGCTGTTGTTGGGTAAAGTGGTCCATAGATGTCAGTTACATAAAGTTGACTGAATCAAGTTTTTGATCATGATTGATCATGTTATGCCCTTACTGATTTTCTGCTTGCTAAACCTGTCCATTTCTGATAGAGGGATGCCAATGCCTCCAACTCTAAGAGTGAATTTATCTATTTCTCTTTCCAGTTCTATCAGATTTAGCTTCATGTACTTTGATGATCTGCTGTTCAGTGCGTACACATTAAGGATTGTTATGTCTTCTTAGAAAACTGATCCCTTTATCATTAAGGAATGTCTCTTTTGATCTCTGATAATATTCCTTGTTCTAAAGTCGGTTATGTCTGAAATTAATATGGCTATTTCACTTTATTTTGATTAATGTTAGCATGGGATATCTTTCTCCATTCCTTTACTGTGAATATATTTGTGCCTTTATAAAGTAGATTTACTTACTTTTTTCTATAGAGATGAGGTCTTATTCTGTCAACCAGGCTAGAGTGCAGTGGCATGATCATAGCTCACTGTAGTCCCAAAATCCTGGGCTCAGGTGACACTCCGCCTTGGCCTCCTAAGGACTACAGGTGCACACCACCATGCCCAGCTATTTAAAGTGCATTTCTCATAGACAACATATATTTGGGTCTTGTTCTTAATCCACTGACAATCTCTGTCTTTTAAGCGATGTTTAAAGTGATTATTGATATACTTAGATTAGTATACTCAGTATTTGTGATTGTTTTCTATTTATATCAACCTTGTAATTTGTTACTTTTTTGGTATTCTACTCTTTTTCTCCTCTCCCTGATTTTAATTGAGCATTGTATAAGATTCTGCTTTTTCATACAAAAAATTAGCCAGGCATGGTGGTGCACACCTGTAATCCCAGCTATTCAGGAGGCTGAGGCAGGAGAATTGCTTGAACCTGGGAGGTGGAGGTTGTGGTGAGCTGAAATCGTGCCATTGCACTCCAGCCCGGGCAACAAGACCAAAACTCCATCTCAAAAAAAGAAAGAAAGAAAAAAAAAAAGATTCTGCTTTTTCTTTTCGTTTTCTTTGTTTTTGTTTTGTTTTTTTTGAGACAGAATCTTGCGGCTGTCTCCCAGGCTGGAGTGCAGTGGCGCAATCTCGGCTCACTGCAAGCTCTGCCTCCCAGGTTCACACCATTCTCCTGCCTCAGCCTCCTGAGTAGCTGGGACTACAGGCGCCCGCCACCACGCCCAGCTTTTTTTTTTTTTTTTTTTTTTTTTTTGTATTTTTAGTAGAGACGGGGTTTCACTGTGTTAGGCAGGATGGTCTTGATCTCCTGACCTCGCGATCCACCCACCTCGGCCTCCCAAAGTGCTGGGATTACAGGAGTAAGCCACCGTGCCCGGCCTCTTTTGCTTTTTCTTTCTTTCTTTTTTTTTTGGGTGGAGGGTAGAGATGGGCTCTTATTCGTTGCCAGGCTGGACTTGAACTCCGGGGCTCAAGTGATCTTCCTGCCTCAGCATCCCAAAGTGCTGGGATTACAGACATGAGTCACCATGTCTGGCCTGATTCTGCTTTTTCTTCTGTTAGTATATTGATTATACTGCTTTTTTCAAAATCATTTTTAGTGGCTGTGCTGGATATTACATTATACGTTTACAACTAATCCAAGTCCTTTTTCAAATTATACTGTCCTACTTCGTGGGTTAGTCCAAGTAACTAAGAGTATTTTCTCTCCCTCATGACTATATATATATATATATATATACACACACATATATACACACATACATATATATACACATATATATACACATACATATATATATACATATATATATTTAATACTTTAAGTTCTAGGGTACATGTGCATAACGTGCGTGTTTGTTACATATGTATACATGTGCCGTGTTGGTGTGCTGCACCCGTTAACTCGTCATTTACATTAGGTATATCTCCTAATGCTATCGCTCCCCCCTCCCCCCACCCCATGGCAGCCACTCGTGTGTGGTGTTCCCCACCCTGTGTCCAAGTGTTCTCACCGTTCAATTCCCACCTATGAGTGAGAACATGCAGTGTTTGGTTTTTTGTCCTTGCGATAGTTTGCTGAGAATGATGGTTTCCAGCTTCATCCATTTCCCTACAAAAGACTTGAACTCATCCATTTTTATGGCTGCAAAGTATTCCATGGTGTATATGTGCCACATTTTCTTAATCCAGTCTATCGTTGATGGACATTTGAGTTGGTTCCAAGTCTTTGCTACTGTGAATAGTGCCACAATGAACATACATGTGCATGTGTCTTTATAGTAGCATGATATATAATCCTTTGGGTATGTACCCAGTAATGGGATGGCTGGGACAAATGGTATTTCTAGTTCTAGATCCTTGAGGAATCACCACACTGTCTTCTACAATGGTGGAACTAGTTTACCGTCCCACCAACAGTGTAAAAGCATTCCTATTTCTCCACATCCTGTCCAGCACCTGTTGTTTCCTGACTTTTTAATGATTGCCATTCTAACTGGTGTGAGATGGGATCTCATTGTGGCTTTGATTCGCATTTCTCTGATGGCCAGTGATGATGAGCATTTTTTCATGTGTCTTTGGCTGCATAAATGTCTTCTTTTGAGAAGTGTCTGTTCATATCCTTTGCCCACTTGTTGATGGGGTTGATTTTTTTCTTGTAAATTTGTTTAACTTCTTTGTAGATTCTGGATATCAGCCCTTTGTCAGATGAGTAGATTGTAAAAATTTTCTCCCATTCTGTAGGTTGCCTGTTCACTCTGATGGTAGTTTCTTTTGCTGTGTAGAAACTCTTTAGTTTAATTAGATCCCATTTGTTTATTTTGGCTTTTGTTGCCATTGCTTTTGGTGTTTTAGTCATGAAGTCCTTGCCCATGCCTATGTCCTGAACGGTATTGCCTAGGTTTTCTTCTAGGGTTTTTATGGTTTTAGGTCTAACATTTAAGTCTTTAATCCATCTTGAATTAATTTTTGTATAAGGTGTGAGGAAGGGATCCAGTTTCAGCTTTTTACATATGGCTAGCCAGTTTTCCCAGCACCATTTATTAAATAGGGAATCTTTTCCCCATTGCTTGTTTTTGTCAGGTTTGTCAAAGATCAGATGGTTGTAGACATGTGGTATTATTTCTGAGGGGTCTGTTCTGTTCCATTGGTCTATATCTCTGTTTTGGTACCAGTACCATGCTGTTTTGGTTACTGTAGCCTCGTAGTATAGTTTGAAGTCAGGTAGTGTGATGCCTCCAGCTTTGTCCTTTTGGCTTAGGATTGACTTGGCAATGTGGGCTCTTTTTCAGTTCCATATGAACTTTAAAGTAGTTTTTTCCAATTCTGTGAAGAAAGTCATTGGTAGCTTGATGGGGATGGCATTGAATCTATAAATTACCTTGGGCAGTATGGCCATCTTCACAATATTGATTCTTCCTATCCATGAGCATGGAATGTTCTTCCATTTGTTTGTGTCCTCTTTTATTTCGTTGAGCAGTGGTTTGTAGTTCTCCTTGAAGAGGTCCTTCACATCCCTTGTAAGTTGGATTCCTAGGTATTTTATTCTTTGAAGCAATTGTGAATGGGAGTTCACTCATGATTTCGCTCTCTGTTTGTCTGTTATTGGTGTATAGGAATGCTTGTGATTTTTGCACATTGATTTTGTATCCTGAGACTTTGCTGAAGTTGCTTATCAGCTTAAGGAGATTTTGGGCTGAGACGATGGGGTTTTCTAAATATACAATCATGTCATCTGCAAACAGGGACAATTTGACTTCCTCTTTTCCTAATTGAATACCCTTTATTTCTTTCTCCTGCCTGATTGCCCTGGCCAGAACTTCCAACACTAAGTTGAATAGGAGCGGTGAGAGAGGGCATTCCTGTCTTGTGCCAGTTTTCAAAGGGAATGCTTCCAGTTTTTGCCCATTCAGTATGACATTGGCTGTGGGTTTGTCATAAACAGCTCTTATTATTTTGAGATACGTCCCATCAATACCTAGTTTAGTGAGAGTTTTTAGCGTGAAGGGCTGTTGAATTTTGTCGAGGCCTTTTCTGCATCTGTTGAGATAATCATGTGGTTTTTGTCTTTGGTTCTGTTTATATGATGGATTATGTTTATTGATTTGTGTATGTTGAACCAGCCTTGCATCCCAGGGATGAAGCCAACTTGATCGTGGTGGATTAGCTTTTGATGTGCTGCTGGATTCAGTTTGCCAGTATTTTATTGAAGATTTTTGCATTGATGTTCATCAGGGATATTGGTCTCAAATTCTCTTTTTTGTTGTGTCTCTGCCAGGCTTTGGTATCAGGATGATGCTGGCCTTATAAAATGAGTTAGAGAGGATTCCCTATTTTTCTACTGATTGGAATAGTTTTGGAAGGCATGGTACCAGCTCCTCTTTGTACCTCTGGCAGAATTCAGCTGTGAATCCATCTGGTCCTGGACTTTCTTTGGTTGGTAGACTATTAATTACTGCCTCAATTTCAGAGCCTATTATTGGTCTATTCAGAGATTCACCTTCTTCCTGGTTTAGTCTTGGGAGGGTGTATGTGTCCAGGAATTTATCCATTTCTTCTAGATTTTCTAGTTTATTTGCATAGAGATGTTTATAGTATTCTCTGATGGTAGCTTGTATTTCTGTGGGATTGGTGGTGATATCCCCTTTATCATTTTTTATTGCATCTATTGGATTCTTCTCTCTTTTCTTCTTTATTAGTCTTTCTAGCGGTCTATCAATTTTGTTTATCTTTTCAAAAAGCCAGTTCCTGGATTCATTGATTTTTTGAAGGGTTTTTTGTGTCTCTATCTCCTTCAGTTCTGCTCCAATCTTAGTTATTTCCTGCCTTCTGCTAGCTTTTGAAAGTGTTGACTCTTGCTTCCCTAGTTCTTTTAATTGTGATGTTAGGGTGTCAATTTTAGATCTTTCCTGCTTTCTCTTGTGGGCATTTAGTGCTATAAATTTCTCTCTACACACTGCTTTAAATATGTCCCAGAGATTCTGGTATGTTGTGTCTTTGTTCTCATTGGTTTCAAAGAACATCTTTATTTCTGCCTTCATTTCATTATGTACCCAGTAGTCATTCAGGAGCAGATTGCTCAGTTTCCATGTAGTTGAGCGGTTTTGAGTGAGTTTCTTAATCCTGAGTTCTAGTTTGATTGCACTGTGGTCTGAGAGACAGTTTGTTATAATTTCTATTCTTTTACATTTGCTGAGGAGTGCTTTACTTCCAACTATGTGGTCAATTTTGGAATAAGTGCGATGTGGTGCTGAGAAGAATGTACATTCTGTTGATTTGGGGTGGAGAGTTCTGTAGATGTCTATTAGGTCTGCTTGGTGCAGAGCTGAGTTCAATTCCTGGATATCCTTGTTAACTTTCTGTCTTGTTGATCTGTCTAATGTTGACAGTGGGGTGTTAAAGTCTCCCATTATTATTGTGTGGGAGTCTAAGTCTCTTTGTAGGTCTGTAAGGACTTACTTTATGAATCTGGGTGCTCCTGTATTGGGTGCATGTATATTTAGGATAGTTAGCTCTTGTTGTTGAATTGATCCCTTTACTATTACATAATGGCCTTCTTTGTCTCTTTTGATCTTTGTCGGTTTAAAGTCTGTTTCATCAGAGACCAGGATTGCAACCCCTGCTTTTTTTTGTTTTCCATTTGTTTGGTAGATCTTCCTCCATCCCTTTATTTGGAGCCTATGTGTGTCTCTGCACATGAGATGGGTCTCCTGAATACAGCACACTGATGGGTCTTGACTCTATCCAATTTGCCAGTCTGTGTCTTTTAATTGGAGAATTTAGTCCATTTACATTTAAGGTTAATATTGTTATCTGTGAATGTGATCCTGTCATTGTGATGTTAGCTGGTTATTTTGCTCGTTAGTTGATGCAGTTTCTTCCTAGCATCAGTGGTCTTTACAATTTGGCATGTTTTTGCAGTGGCTGGTACCGGTTGTTCCTTTCCATGTTTAGTGCTTCCTTCAGGAGCTCTTGTAGGGCAGGCCTGGTGGTGACAAAATCTCTCAGCATTTGCTTGTCTGTAAAGTATTTTATTTCTCCTTCAATTATGAAGCTTAGTTTGGCTGGATATGAAATTCTGGGTTGAAAATTCTTTCATTTAAGAATGTTGAATATTGGCCCCCACTCTCTTCTGGCTTGTAGAGTTTCTGCTGAGAGATCTGCTGTTAGTTTGATGGGCTTCCCTTTGTGGGTAACTTGACCTTTCTCTCTGGCTTCCCTTAATATTTTTTCCTTCATTTCAACTTTGGTCTATCTGTCAATTATGTGTCTTGGAGTTACGCTTCTCAAGGAGTATCTTTGTGGCATTCTCTGTATTTTCTGAACTTGAATGTTGGCTTGCCTTCCTAGGTTGGGGGAGTTCTCCTGGATAATATCCTGCAGAGTGTTTTCCAACTTGGTTCCATTCTCCCCGTCACTTTCAAGTACACCAATCAGACGTAGATTTGGTTTTTTCACATAGTCCCATGTTTCTTTTTTACTTTGTTTTACTTTTTTACTTTTTTAGGCTTTGTTTGTTTCTTTTTACTCTTTTTTCTCTAAACTTCTCTTCTTGCTTCATTTCATTCATTTGATCTTCAATCACTGATACCCTTTCTTCCACTTGATCAAATCGGCTACTGAAGCTTGTGCATGTGTCATGTAGTTCTCGTGCCATGGTTTCAGCTCCATCAGGTCATTTAAGGTCTTCTCTATGCTGTTTATTCTAGTTAGCCACTCATCTAATCTTTTTTCAAGGTTTTTAGCTTCTTTGCGATGGGTTTGAACATCATCCTTTAGCTCAGAGAAGTTTGTTATTACCGATCATCTGAAGCCTACTTCTGTCAACTCGTCAAAGTCATTCTCCGTCCAGCTTTGTTCCATTGCTGGCAGGGAGCTGCATTCCTTTGGAGGAGAAGAGGTGCTCTGATTTTTAGAATTTTCAGGTTTTCTGCTCTGGTTTCTCCCCATCTTTGTGGTTTCATCTACCTTTGGTCTTTGATGATGGTGACGTACAGATGGGGTTTTGGTGTGGATGTCCTTTCTCTTTGTTAGTTTTCCTTCTAACAGTCAGGATCCTCAGCTGCAGGTCTGTTGGAGTTTTCTGGAAGTCCACTCCAGACCCTGTTTGCTTGGGTATCACCAGCGGAGGCTGCAAAACAGCAAATATTGCAGAACGGCAAATGTTGCTGCCTGATCCTTCCTCTGGAAGCTTCGTCTCAGAGGGGCACCCAGCTGTATGAGGTGTCAGTCAGCCCCTACTGGGAGGTGTCTCTCAGTTAGGCTACTTGGGGGTCAGGGACCCATTTGAGGAGGCAGTCTGTCTGTTCTCAGATCTCAAACTCTGTGCTGGGAGAACCACTACTCTCTTCAAAGCTGTCAGGGATGTTTAAGTCTGCAGAAGTTTCTGTTGCCTTTTGTTCTGCTATGCCCTGCCCCTAGAGGTGGAGTCTACAGAGGCAGGCAGGCCTCCTTGAGCTGTGGTGGGCTCCACCCAGTTCGAGCTTCCCAGCCGCTTTGTTTACCTACTCAAGCCTCAGCAATGGTGGATGCCCCTCCCCCAGCCTCACTGCTGCCTTGCAGTTTGATCTCAGACTACTGTGCTAGCAGTGAGCGAGGCTCCGTGGATGTGGGACCCTCCAAGCCATGCGCGGGATATAATCTCCTGGTGTGCCATTTGCTAAGACAGTTGGAAAAGCACAGTATTAGGGTGGGAGTGTCCCAATTTTCCAGGTACCGTCTGTCACGCTTCCCTTGGCTAGGAAAGGGAATTCCCTGACCTCTTGCGCTTCCCAGGTGAGGTGATGCCTCGTCCTGCTTTGGCTTACACTCCATGGGCTGCACCCACTGTCCAACAAGCCCCAGTGAGATGAACCTGGTACGTCAGTTGGAAATGCAGAAATCACCTGTCTTCTGCGTCACTCACACTGGGAGCTGTAAACTGGAGCTGTTCCTATTCGGCCATCTTGGAACTGGATGACTTATAATATTGCTGTCATTCATTTCACTTTTCCATAACCTATAATCACCAAATATTATTATTTTGAACAAATTGTTGAAAGATCAATTATGAATCAAAAAATACATATATATTTAATTTTCATATATTTCTTCTCCAATGCTTTTCATTTCTTTATGTAAATTAGATTTTCCAACCTATGTCATTTTTATCCTTTCTGAAGAATTTCTTGTTACATTTATTAAAAGGTTGGTGTAGTGGCAAGAAGTTCTAGCAATTTTTGTTGGTCTCAGAGAGTATTTCTCCTTCACTTTTGAAGAATAATTTTGACGAGCAGAAAATTCAAAGTTGGTACATTTTTTTTGTTTCTTACTTTTAACACTAAATATTTCACCCTGACTCACTTCTTGCTTTCATGGATTCTGAAGATAATTTCAAAGCAATTTTTATTCTTGTTGCTCCATAGGTAAGATGGTTTTCTTCCTATTGCTCCTATCAAACTATTCCCTTAGTCTATGATTTTCCAGACTTTAAATATGAAATGCAAAGGTGTTGATTTGTAAAATATTTTTATTCTGCAGAGTGCTCTCTGAGCTTCCTGAACATGTGGGTTTCTGTCCATCATTAATTTTAGAAAGTGCTCAAGTCATTGTTGTGTCAAATATTTCTTTTCCTTTATCTCCTTATTCTCCTGACATTGTCACTATGCATTTTTACAAGTTTTGAAATGCTTCCAGAGTTCTTGGATATTTTTTACTTTCTCATTCTTTTTTCCCTCTGCATCGCAATTTGGAAATTTGTATTGATATTTCTTCAAGGGAACTAACTCCTCCTACAATACAAGCAAGAGCATTGATGAGCACAAAAAAAGGCACTTATTGTAAATTCTATGCACTGTAAATTCTATACACTGTAAATTCTATACACTGCTGATGACGTCAAGCCTTTTCTAATGATTCTGTCCTAGAGTTTCCTTCTCCCAACTTACATTACCTACCTGTTATTCCTTGTTACCTACTTTCTACCTTAGAGCACTCAGCATGTAACTCATGTTGTATTAACCCTATCATGTGATTACTGCAACATTTCAGCCAATACCAATCTAATTCTTTAGCTAGATCTTCCACTTCAGAAGGTGTTCTTTAAATTTCTAAGCATTGCAATTTGTATTGAAGGCAAAACATGATATAAGGAGAAACGCAACTGAGACAATCCATTATCGAAAGATTTTATATTTCTTTGAAAAACCATCAATATGATAAGGTCATATCAATGAATTTCTGTGGTTATATCAAAATAAATGTCCTCTGCTGTGCCTGTCTACTTTCTCATCTTTAGATTTCCATACAATCTTTTTCAATAAAGTAGGAGATAGGCAGTGCATTCAACTGTAGTCCCCAATTAAAAAAAAATAAACTGGCAAAAATTATACACAATCATATAATGTACAGAAAAAAAGCATATTTCTGAAAAACTACAATGAGACTGTGTATTCCAACTAAAACACTATCAAATTAGGAAGTAAATAAAAATGAAAAATACCACCACCAATAAAACATTTGCTGCTGCCTTTGTGAAAGTAAAATGCACAAAGGGGTAAAAAATACAAAGAGAACACACAAAAAGCACTGAAGAAAATGAAATACAAAGAGCTGCCACAACACCCATCACATAACCTCTCCTCGAGACAAAATAAGATTCTCATCATCAACCTAACCGAGGGCACCCCCATCACCATGCAGGTAACCAGCGGGACCTGGACAAGCTCACCACTGCTCAATGCAGGACACCAGGCTGCCAAGAAAAGCCCAAGCTCCAGCACACCAAGGGCTGTGCACCTGGCTGACAGACACTGTCCTGGTGAGAGGTGACAGCGTGCTGGCAGTCCTCACAGCCCTCACTTGCTCTTGGTGCCTCCTCTGCCTGGGCTCCCACTTTGGTGGCACTTGAGGAGACCTTCAGCCCACTGCTGCACTGTGGGAGCCCCTTTCTGGGCTGGCCAAGGCCAGAGCCTGCTCCCTCAGCTTGCAGGGAGGTGTGGAGGGAGAGGCGCAAGTGGGAACCGGGGCTGCGCGGGGCGCTTGTGGGCCAGCTGGAGTTCCGGGTGGGTGTGGGCTTGGCGGGCCCCATACTCGGAGCAGCGGGCCGGCCCTGCCGGCCCCAGGCAATGAGGGGCTTAGCACCCGGGCCAGCAGCTGCGGAGGGTATACTGGGTCCCCCAGCAGTGCCAGCCCACCGGCGCTGCACTTGATTTCTCACTGGGCCTTAGCTGCCTTCCCTCGGGGCAGGGCTCGGGACCTGCAGCCTGCCATGCCTGAGCCTCCTACCCCCTCCATGGGCTCCTGTGCGGCCTGAGCCTCCCCGACGAGCGCCGCCCCCTGCTCCACGGTGCCCAGTCCCATCGACCACACAAGGGCTGAGCAGTGCGGGCGCATGGTGCAGGACTGGCAGGCAGCTCCACCTGCAGCCCCGGTGCGGGATCCACTGGGTGAAGACAGCTGGGCTCCTGAGTCTGGTGGGGCCTTGGAGAACCTTTATGTCTAGCTCAGGGATTGTAAATACACCAATCGACACTCTGTATCTAGCTCAAGGTTTGTAAACACACCAATCAGCACCCTGTGTCTAGCTCAGGGTTTGTGAATGCACCAATCGACACTCTGTATCTAGCTACTCTGGTGGGGCCTTGGAGAACCTTTATGTCTAGCTCAGGGACTGTAAATACACCAATCCGTGCTCTGTATCTGGCTCAAGGTTTGCAAACACACCAATCAGCACTCTGTGTCAAGCTCAGGGTTTGTGAATGCACCAATAGACACTCTGTATCTAGCTACTCTGGTGGGGACTTGGAGAACCTTTGTGTCAACACTCTGTATCTAGCTAATCTAGTGGGGACATGGAGAACCTTTGTGTCTAGCTCAGGGATTGTAAACGCACCAATCAAAACAAAACGCCCTGTCAAAACAGATCACTCAGCTCTACCAATCAGCAGGATGTGTGTGGGACCAGATAAGAGAATAAAAGCAGGCTGCCCCAGCCAGCAGTGGCAACCCGCTCAGGTCCCCTTCCAAACTGTGGAAGCTTTGTTCTTTCACTCTTTGCAATAAATCTTGCTACTGCTCACTCTTTGGGTCCACACTGCTTTTATGAGCTGTAACACTCACTCACCACGAAGGTCTGCAGCTTCACTCCTGAAGCCAGCGAGACCACAAACCCACCAGAAGGAAGAAACTCCGAACACATCCGAACATCAGAAGGAACAAACTCCAGACATGCCACCTTAAGAGCTGTAACACTCACCGCGAGGGTCCGCAGCTTCATTCTTGAAGTCAGTGAGACCAAGAACCCACCAATTCCGGACACACTGGGACCAGCAGGCCGAACGCAAGTCCTCCTCCGGGCTCACCACCTGGTGGGACAAGAGGAAGACAGCTGTCCAAACAGGGCCTCACAGCTCCATGAGAAGAAGTGGGAAGGGGGTGCTGGCTCACGCATGCTCATCCTCTATGGACCCACGTAATGGGATCCACGTGGAACACTGACCCATCACGGATTCAGGGCACCCTTGGCCCTCCCTGCCACAAAATCCTGGAAAGACAGGGCAAGCAGGTCACTGGGATCAGCCAAGATGCCTGGGCTGCACCCTACTGCAGGCCCTGAGAGCACCTCTACTGCCTGGGACAGCTCCCCTGAACAACCCCAGGGCCACACCAGGACCACGGGGCATGGGTCAGGGCAACCAAGCAGCTCATGGCCAACCAAGGAGGCTGGTCCTGATGCCAGGAGCCAATGCAGACCTGGCAGTCGCAGAGCCTGCCCTTGGGCATGGTGGGTGCCGGCCCTGGTGCCTGCTCCAAGCAGGCACTGGAAATCAAAGCCTGGGGGCCTCCAGAGCCACATGCTTTCTATGGTGAATCCCCATCCACGACTCAACCCCAGGGAAAAAAACACCACCCCCCACCAGGCTCCAGGAGGCCCACTGGAATGGCGTATTTCCCAATGGACAATTCCAATCAGGGCCATGGGTGAGGCACCATCCTTGAATCTCCATGACCCAACCCCAAGGGCAGATTCAAGCACCACACTCCATGGACAAAGAGCTCCCCTCTAACCCCCTCAGATGGCCTGAGAAATCCTCCAGGCCTGACCTGAGCACTGAGTCTCAACAGAACGCTGCCCTGGGTGGGGCTGAAGGAACTCTTTCCTGCCTGGACCACCGTCACTCCTGTAGAGATCAGGGAAGGTATCCTCCTTGGGTCCGATTCCCAAAAAAGCGGCCCTCCTGGAGAACCCATACCTCTCTGATGGGAATTCAGGTTGGTTCCCTGAGGAAACCCTCTTATCCCAAAGGCTGACCCTTGGTGACCCCACATGGACCGGTTCATGGCCCATGACACAAGCAGGATCCACTCACCTATGCCAGTCAATGCCGGGGGCCTGCCTGGGTGGAAGAGCTCACTGAAAGACACAACGGGAGAACGGGGGCTCAGGAAGGAGCCACCAACCGGCCCCAACCCCGGGGAACAGGAGCCCGACACCAAGCCCCCTCAGGGAGCCTGGGCTGCCTCCTGGAGGAGCACAGAGACAGGGTTGGACCTTCCAGATGGCCCTCAGGGCCTGCAGGTCTCCAGCGCAAAATACAGTGGCCATTCCGGGGAGCCCAGTGTCCTCTTCCAAAATTCTCACCTAGGCTGGGCCTCAGCGTAATCCTATTGAGCATGATTTTTAAGTCATCACCGCTCTTCAGGACAATATAAGGTTCTCATCATTGACCCAACCAAGGGCAACCCCCACCCCAAGCACGCATCCATGTGCTCACCACAGCTCAGTGCAGGAGACCAGGGTGCCAGGGAGGGTCCAAACTCCAGCGCACTGGGGGATTAGCACCAGGCTGATGGACACTGGCCTGGGGCCTGTGGGGGTCCAACACAAGTCTTCCTCCTGGCTCACCATCTGAAGGGACAGGAGGAGGACATGTGTCCAACCAGGGCCTCACATATCAGTGCAGGGAGGGTGGGTAGGGAATACCCATATGATGGGGATCCATGCAGAACACTGACCCAACATGGACACAAGGCACCATTGGCCCTCCTGGCCACCAAACCTTAGAAAGACAGGGTAAGTGGGTCACTGGGCTGGGGCAAGATGCCTGGGCTGCACTCTACTGCAGGCCCTGAGAGCACCTCTACTGCCTGGGACAGCTCCCCTGAACAACCCCAGGGCCACACCAGGACCATGGGGCATGGGCCAGGGCAACCAAGCTGCTCCTGGCCAACCAAGGAGCCTTGGCCAATCAGGAACCACATGGTGTCCTCTCCTTTTCTTGGACTCAAGACCCCACTACCCTGGAGGTGATCCCATGGCTCAGAAGCAGCCTGGATGGCAAATTTCCAGGACAGGTCCCTGAGCAGCAGGCCTTCCCACCATAGGAGGCTACCCTTTCCACCACTGGACCTCAAGGAAGGGATGACACTAGCGGGACACAAGCTGCCCCCTTGGCCCAAAGAAGGGCCGGCCTGCAGCACCACCAGGCGCCCAGTCAGAGCTCAGCTTTGACTCAACCTTATTGAAACAGCAACCCACCCCCAACAGGCTCAAGGAGGCGCCATTAAGATGGCCCATTACTCAACAGAGTTGGTCCCATTCAGGGCCAGGGGTGGGGGCATTCCTTGAATCTCCGCCACCTGACTGTGGGCCCAATCACCCACCACTCTTCAGGGAGGGAGAACTCCAGTGTGAGCCCCAGGGAGCCCCAGAGCTTCTGTGTCCCCCATCATGAAGCCTGGGCAGTCCTCAAGGCCTGACGAGCCCACCAAATTTCAGCTGGGAGCTGCTGTATGTTGGGCTGAAGGAACGCTTTCCTGCCTGGACCACCATCACCTTTGCAGGGCTTCAGGAAATGCGTGCTCCTAGGGTCAGATTCCCAAGGAAGTGACCCTACTGGAGAAATGTTCCCTCCCCGGGGGCACCCGGAGAAAACCCTAATGGCCTGAAGGCTGAACATCGATGACCCCACACTGCCTCATTTATGGCCCATGACCGCAACAGGATACACTCACCTATACTGCTTAAGGGCATGGGCCCCACCTGGGCAGAAGAGCTCACTAGAAGACACGGGGGAGAACGTGGGCTCAGGAAGGAGCTGCCAACATGCCCTATCCCCAGGAAGCAGAGCCTGGACACCAAGTCAACACAGGGAGCCTGGGCTGCCTCACGGAGGGGCACAGAGACAGGGCTAGGACCCCTGAGATGCCCTTTGGGGCCTCAAGTTCTTCAGTACAAAATACAGTGGCTAGTGGCCCTGCCGGGGATCTTGGCATCCCAGCGCCCTCTTCCAAAATTCTCACCTAGCCTGGGCCTCAGTGTAATCCTATTGAGCATGATTTTTAAGTCATCACCTCTCTTCAGGACAATATAAGGTTCTCATCATTGACCCAATCAAGGCCCTCCCCATGCATGCATCCAGCAGAACCTAGATGTGCTCACCACAGCTCAGTGCAGGAGACCAGGGTGCCAGGGAGGGTCTGAGCTTCAGCGCACTGGGGGATGAGCACCAGGCTGACAGACACTGGCCTGGGGCCTGTAGGGTCCCAATACAAGTCTTCCTCCAGGCTCACCATCTGGGGTGGTGACAGGAGAAGGACATGTGTCCAACCAGGGCCTCACATATGAGCGAGGGGAAGGTGGGTAGGGGATACCCATGTGATGGAATCCATGAAGAACACTGACTCATCACAGACACAGGGCACCATTGGCCCTGCTGGCCATCAAACCTTGGAAAGACAGGGAAAGTGGGTCACTGGGCTGGGGCAAGATGCCCTACTGCAGGCCCCAACAGCACCTCCACTGCTCGGGCCGGCTCCCCCGAACAACCCCAGGGCCGCACTGGGACCATGGGGATGGGTCAGGGCAACCAACCTGCTCATGGCCAACCAGCGAGTCTGGCCCTAACACCAGGAGCCAATGCAGACCTGGCCATTGCAGAGCCTACCCTGGGCATGGTGGGTGCCCACCCTGGTGCCCTCTCCAAGCACACACCAGAAATCAAAGCCTGGGGGCCTCCAGGACCATGTACTTTCTCTGCTGGGTCCTCATCTTGCCCTACACCTCCCACACACAGAGCCAGGTCCCACTTGGTCAATAAGAAACCACATGGTGTCCTCTCCTTTCCTTGGGATCAAGACCCTGCCACCCTGGAGGTGACCCCGTGGCTCAGAAGCAGCCTGTGTGGCAAATTCCCAGAACAGGTCCCTCGACAGCAGGACTTCCCACCTCAGGAGGACATCCTTTCGGCCACTGAATCTCAAGGAAGGGGAGACCCCAGAGGGAGGTGAGCTGGCCCCTTGTCCCAAAGACCACAACCCCCAGGGCTGCCTGCAGCACCACCAGGCACCAGCCAGAGCTCAGCCTTGATTCAACTGCATTGAAACAGTGCCTCCCCCTACCAGGCTCAAGGAGGTACCACTGAGATGGCCCATTACTCAACAGGGTCGGTCCCATTCAGGGCCATGGATGGGGTGCAGTCCTGAATCTCCAGGGCCTGTCTGCGTGGGCCCAATCACCCACTACTGTCCAGAGAGGGAGAACTCCAGCATGACCCCCAGGTTGCCCCAGAGCCCCTGTTGCCCACCTCATGTGGCCTGGGCAGTCCTCGAGGCCTGACCAGCCCGCTGAGTTTCAGCTGGGAGCTGCTCTATGTTGGGCTGAAGGAACCCTTTCCTGCTGGGACCACCATCTCCTCTGCAGGGCTTCACGAAATGCATGCTCCTAGGGTCAGATTCCCAAGGAAGTGACCCTACTGGAGAAACGTTCCCTCCCCGGTCGCACCCTGAGAAAACCCTAGTGGCCCGAAGGCTGACCCTAAATGGCCCCATGCTGCCTCATTCATGGCCCATGACCCCAACAGGATACACTCACCTATGCCGCTTAAGGCCATGGGCCCCACCTGGGCAGAAGAGCTCACTGAAAGACATGGGGGAGAAAGCAGGCTCAGGAAGGAGCCACCAACATGCCCCACCCCCAGGGAACCAGAGCCCGGACACCATGCCCACACAGGGAGCCTGGGCTGCCTCATGGAGGGGCACAGAGATAGGGTTGGGCCCCCCTGAGATGCCCTTCAGGGCCTCAAGTTCTCCAGCCCAAAATATAGTGGCCCTGCCTGGGATCTCGGGATCCCAGCATCCTCTTCCAAAATTCTCACCTAGGCTGAGCCTCAGCGTAATCCTATTGAGCATGATTTTTAAGTCATCACCTCTCTTCAGAACAATATAAGGTTCTCATCATCGACCCAACTGAGGGGACCAATCACCTCGTGCATGCATCCAGCAGGACCCGGATGTGCTCACCACAGCTCAGTGCAGGAGACCAGGGCGCGAGGAAGGGCCCGAGCTTCAGCGCATCAGGGGCTAGGCAACAGGCTGATGGCCACTGGCCCAGGAACAGCAGGCCCAATGCAAGTCTTCCTCCGGTCTCACCATCTGGGAGAGAGGTGGAGAACATGTGTCCAAAGTTACCTCCATGTAGGGAAGGAGGTAGGGCGTGCCAGTTCACACTTGCTTATCTTCCATGGACACATGTGATGAGAGCCATGTGAAATACTGACTTGTCACCAACACGGGGCACCCTTGGCCCTGCCTGCCACCGAACCCTGGAAGGACAGGGCAGGTAGTTCATTGGGCTTGGGATAAATGCCCAGGCCGTGCCATGCTGCAGGCTTTAGTGCCATGCTGCAGGCTTTAAGAGCACCTCCACTGCCCAAGAGGCCTCCGCTGCATGACACCAGGGCTTCCCTGGAATCACTGGGCACAGGCCAGGGTCATTAGCCAGGTCATGGCCAACCAAGAAGGCTGGCCAAGATGCCATGCGCCACTGCAGACTTGGCAGTTGCATAGCCTACCCTGGGCATGTGGGGCGCGCATACAGGCGCCCTCTCCAAGCACGCACTGGAAATCACAGCTTGAGCCACATGCTTTCTTTGGTGGGCCACCATCCATACTCCGCATATCTCCGACACACTTGAACAATCAGGAGACACATGGTGCCCTCTCCATTGCTTGGGCCCAAAACTCCATCACCCTGGAGGTGACACAATGGATTCCAAGCAGCCTGAGCAACAAACTCCTAGGAAAGGTCCCTCGACAGTGGGCCTTCCCTTCTCAGGAGGTCACCCTTTATGACACTTGATCTCAGAGATAGGGTAATCCCCAGCGGGATGCAGGCTGCCCCTTGGCCCAAAGCCCACGAGTCCCAGGGCTGACCTGCAGCACAACCAGGTATGGGCCAGAGCTCTGCCTTGACTCAACCCCAGGAAGACAATGCCACCTCCCATCAGGCTCCAGGAGACCCACTGGGATGGCCCATTACTCAACAGGGACGGTCACATTCCAGGCCATGGGTGGAGCACAATCCTTTTATCTCCAAGACCCAACCCTAAGGGTCCATTCACACACCACACTCTAGGGACTGAGAGCTCCCATGTGACCCCCGTGGCACCCAGAGCCCCTCTGGACCCCCTCGTGTTCAGGCAGTCCTCAAGGACTGACCCGAACACCGAGTGTCAGCTAGGAGCTGCCTTGCCTGGGGCTGATGGAACCCTTTCCTGCCTGGACCACCGTCACCCCTGCAGGGCTTCAGGTATCCTCCTTGGGTCTAATTCCCAAAAAAGCTGCCCTCCTGGAGAACCCGTCTCTCCCAGGTGGGAATTCAGGTCGGCTGCCTGAGAAAACCCTTGTGGCCCAAAGGCTGAACCTCAGCGACCCCACATGGCCTGGCTGATGGCCCATGACCCCAGCAGGATGCACTCACCTATGCCAGTCAATGCCAGGGGGCCCATCTGGGAGGAAAAGTTCACTGAAAGACACAAGGGAGGAATGGGGGCTCAGGAAGGAGCCACCAATGTTCCCTGGCCCCAGGGAACTGGAGCACCAACACCAAGCCCGCAGAGGTAGCCTGGGCTGCCTCAAGGAAGAGCACAGAGACAGGGTTGGGCCTCCTTCCAGATGCCCTTCAGGGCCTCCAGGTCTCCAACCCAAAATACAGTGCCCTGTTGGAGATCTCGGGATCCCAGTGTCTTCTTCCAACATACTCACCTAGGTTGGGCCTCAGCGTAATCCTATTGAGCATGATTTTTAAGTCATCATCTCTCTTCAGGACAATAGAAGGTTCTCATCACTGACCCAACCAAGGGCAAGCCCCTCCCCATGCATGCATCCAGCGGAACCTGAATGTGCTCACCACAGCTCAGTGCAGGAGACCAGGGTGCCACGGAGGGTCTGAGCTTCAGCGCACTGGGGGTGAGCACCAGGCTGACAGACACTGGCCTGGGGCCTGTGGGGGCCCAATACAAGTCTTCCTCAAGGCTCACCATCTGGGGTGACAGGAGAAGGACATGTGTCCAACCAGGGCCTCACGTATGAGCAAGGGGAAGGTGGGTAGGGGATATCCATGTGATGGAATCCATGAAGAACACTGATCCAACACAGACGCAGAGCATCATTGGCCCTCCCGGCCACCAAACCCTGGAAAGACAAGGCAGGCAGGTTACTGGGCTCAGGCAAGATGCCTGGGCTGTTCCCTACTGCAGGCCCTAAGAGCACCTCCACTGCTTGAGCCGGCTCCCCCGAACAACCCCAGGGCCACACTGGGACCATGGGGATGGGTCAGGGCAACCAACCTGCTCATGGCCAACCAATGAGTCTGGCCCTGACACCAGGAGCCAATGCAGACCTGGCAGTCGCAGAGCCTGCCCTGGGCGTGGTGGGTGCCCAACCTGGTGCCCTCTCCAAGCACACACCAGAAATCAAACCCTGGGGGCCTCCAGAGCCACGTGCTTTCTCTGGTGGGTCCTCATCTTGCGTTACACCTCCCACACACAAAGCCAGGCCACACTTGGTCAATAAGAAACCACATGGTATCCTCTCCTTTCCTTGGGATCAAGACCCTGCCACCCTGGAGGTGACCCCGTGGCTCAGAAGCAGCCTGTGTGGCAAATTCCCAGAACAGGTCCCTCGACAGCAGGACTTCCCATCTCAGGAGGACACCCTTGTGGCCACTGAATCTCAAGGAAGGGGAGACCCCAGTGGGATGTGAGCTACCCCTTGTCCCAAAGACCACAACCCCCAGGGCTGCCTGCAGCACCACCAGGCACCAGCCAGAGCTCAGCCTTGATTCAACTGCATTGAAACAGTGCCTCCCCCTACCAGGCTCAAGGAGGTACCACTGAGATGGCCCATTACTCAACAGGGTCGGTCCCATTCAGGGCCATGGATGGGGTGCAGTCCTGAATCTCCAGGGCCTGTCTGCATGGGCCCAATCACCCACCACTGTCCAGAGAAGGAGAACTCCAGCATGACCCCCAGGTTGCCCCAGAGCCCCTGTTGCCCACCTCATGTGGCCTGGGCAGTCCTTGAGGCCTGACCAGCCCGCTGAGTTTCAGCTGGGAGCTGTTCTATGTTGGGCTGAAGGAACCCTTTCCTGTCTGGACCACCATCACCTTTGCAGGACTTCAAGAAATGCGTGCTCCTAGGATCAGATTTCCAAGGAAGTGACCCTACTGGAGAAACGTTCCCTCCCCAGTGGCACCCTGAGAAAACTCTAGTGGCCCGAAGGCTGACCCTAAATGGCCCCATGCTGCCTCATTCATGGCCCATGACCCCAACAGGATACACTCACCTATGTCGTGTAAGGCCATGGGCCCCACCTGGGCAGAAGAGCTCACTGAAAGACATGGGGGAGAAAGCGGGCTCAGGAAGGAGCCACCAACATGCCCCACCCCCGGGGAACCAGAGACCAGACACCAAGCCCACACAGGGAGCCTGGGCTGCCTTACAGAGGGGCACAGAGACAGGGTGGCACCCCCTGAGAGGCCCTTCAGGGCCTTGAGTTCTCCAGCCCAAAATATAGTGGCCCTGCCTGGGATCTCAGGATCCCAGCATCCTCTTCCAAAGTTCTCACCTAGGCTGGGCCTCAGCGTAATCCTATTGAGCATGATTTTTAAGTCATCACCTCTCTTCAGGACAACATAAGGTTCTCATCATCGACCCAACCCACGGGACCAACCACCTCTTGCATGCATCCAGCGGGACCCGGATGTGCTCACCACAGCTAGTGCAGAAGACCAGGGCGTGAGGAAGGGCCTGAGCTTCAGCGCATCAGGGGCTAGGCAACAGGCTGATGGCCACTGGCCCAGGAACAGCAGGCCCAACACAAGTCTTCCTCCAGTCTCACCATCTGGGAGAGAGGTGGAGAACATGTGTCCAAAATGGGCTCTATGTAGGGAAGGAAGTAGTGGGTGCCAGTTCCCGCTTGCTCGTCCTCCATGGACACATGTGATGAGATCCATGTGAAATACTGACTTGTCACTGACATGGGGCACCCTTGTCCCTCCCTGCCACCCAACCCTGGAAGGACAGGGCAGGTAGGTCACTGGGCTCAGGCCAAATGCTCAGCCTGCGCCATATTGCAGGCCCTGAGAGGACCTCCACTGTCCAAGAGGGCTCCCCTGCATGACCCCAAGGCACGGGCCAGGGCCATTAGCTAGGTCATGGCCAACCAAGAAGGCTGGCCCAGATGCCATATGCCACTGCAGTCCTGGCAGTCACGTAGTCTGCCCCTGGGTGTGGTGGGCTCACATCAAGATGCCCTCTCTATGCATGCACTGGAAATCACAGCTTGGGGCTGCAGGGCCACGTGCTTTCTCTGGTGGGTCACCAGCCATGCTCTGCACACCTCCCACCACAGAGCTAGGCTACACTTGGCCAACTCAGAGCGACATGGTGCCCTCTCCTTTGCTTGGGCCCAAGACCCTGTCACCCTGGAGGTGATACCATGGCTCAGATGAAGCCTGAGCAACAAAATCCTGGGACAGGTCCCTCGACAATGGGCCTTCCCACCTCAGGAGGCCACCCTTCGTGACATTCAACCCCAGAGATAGGGTGACCCCCCAGCAGGATGCCAGCTGTCCCTTGGCCCAAAGCTTACGAGTCCCAAGGCTGACCTGCAGCATGACCAGGTACCAGAGCTCCACCTTGACCCAACCCCAGGGAAAAAACGTCGCCCTGCACCAGACTCCAGGAAACCCGGTGGGATGGCCCATTGCTCAATAGGGACGGTCACTTTCAGGGCCATGGGTGGGGTGTGATCCTTGAATCTCTGTGACCAAACCCCATTCACACACCACACTCCAGGGACCAAGAGCTCCCCTATTACCCCAGTGGTGCTCCATAGCCCCTCTGGCCTCCTTCATGTGGCCTGGGCAGTCCTGGAGACCTTACTGGAGCACTGAGTCTCAACTGGGAGCTGTCCTGCATTGGGCAGAAGGAACCCTCTCCTGCCTGGACCACCATCACCCTTGCAGGGCTTCAGGGAAGGCATCCTCCTTGGACTAGATTCCCAAAAAAACTACCCTCCAGGAGAACCCTTCCCTCCCAGGTGGAAATTCAGGTCTGCTCCCCGAGAAAACCCTTGTGGACTGAAGGCTGAACCTCGGGGACCCCACACGGTCTAGCTCATGACCAATGACCCCAGCAGGATCCACTCACCTATGCCAGTCAATGCCAAGGGGCCCTCCTGGGTGGAAGAGCTCACTGAAAGACACAAGGTGAGAATGAGGGCTCAGGAAGGAGCCACCAACATTCCCCACACCAGAGAACAGGAGCACCAACACCAACCCTGCACAGGGAGCCTGGGCTGCCTCATGGAGGAGCGCAGAGACAGGTTGGGCCACCTCCAGATGCCCTTCAGAGCCTCCAGGTCTCTAGCCCAAAATACAGTGGCCTTGCTGAGGACCTCGGCATCCCATAATCCCCTTCCAAAATTCTCACCTAGGCTGGGCCTCAGCGTAATCCTATTGAGCATGATTTTTAAGTCATCACCTCTCTTCAGGACAATATAAGATTCTCATCATTGACCCAATGTAGAAAACCCCCTCCCCGCACAAAAATCCAGTGGAACCCGGATGTGCTCACCACAGCTTAGTGCAGAAGACTGGGGCACCAGGAAAGGCTGGAGCTTCAGTACACCAGGGGCTGAGCACCTGGCTGATGGACACTGGCCCAGGAAAAGTGGGCCCAATGGAAGTCTTCCTCCAGTCTCATCATCTGGGGGCACAGGTGGAGGACATGTGACCACCCTCCACGCGGAGAAGGGGGTGGCTGGTGCCAGCTCATGCTTGCTCGTCCTTCATGGTCACGTGTGATGAGATCCATGCAAAATACTGACTCGTCACCAATGTGGGGCACCCTTGGCTCTCCCTGCCACTGAACCCAGGAAGGACAAGGCAGGCAGGTCACTGGGCTTGAGCAAAACACCCAGGCTGTGCTGTACTGTAGGACCCGAGAGCACATCCACTGCCCAAAACGGCTCCCCTGCACGACCCCAGGGCTACCCTGGGACCACTGGGCACAAGCACAGGCCACCAGCCAGGTCACAGCCAACGAAGGAGGCTGGCCCATATGCCAGGTGCCACCGCAGACCCTGAAGTGGCATAGCCTGCTCCTGGGCATGGTGGGCATGCATATAGGCACCCTCTCCAAGCCTACACCAGAAATTACATTCTGGGACTGCAGGGCCACTTGCTTTCTCTGGTGGGTCCCCATCCATACTCCACACACTTCCCAGGCACAGAGCCAGCCACACATGGCCAATTGGGAGCCACGTAGTGTCCCCTCCTTTGCTTAGTCCCAAGATCCCGCCACCCTGGAGGTGACACCATGGCTCCCAAGCAGCCTGAGGAACAATTCCTAGTCTAGGTGCCTTGACAGTGGGCCTTCCCACCTCAGGAGGCCATCCTTCACGACACTCAAACTCGGAGAAAGGGCGACCCCCAGCAGGATGCGGGCTGCCCCTTGGCCCAAAGCCCACGAGTCCCAGGGCTGACCTGCAGCACCATCAGGTACCAGTCAGAGCTCCGCCTTGACCCAACCCCAGGAAAACAATGCCACCCCACACCAGGCTCCAGGAGACCCACTGGGATGGCCCATTGCTCAACAGGGATGGTCGCATTCAGGGCCGTGGGTGAGATGCAATCCTTGAATCTCCGTGACCCAACCCCATGGGCCCATTCATGTACCACACTCCGGGGGCCAAGAGCTCCCCTGTTGCCCCCATGGTTCCCCATAGCCCCTCTGACCTCCTTCATGTGGCCTGGGCAGTCCTCGAGCCCTTACCAGAGCACCAATTCTCAGGGGGTCACTGCCCTGCATTGGGCCCCGAGTTGGGCAGAAGGAACCCTTTCCTGCCTGGACCACCATCACCCCTGCAGGGCTTCAGGGAAGGCGTCCTCCTTGGGTCTGATTCCCAAAAAAGCTGCCTCCTGGAGAACCCATCTCTCCCAGGTGGGAATTCAGGTTGGCTGCCTGAGAAAACCCTTGTGGCCCAAAGGCTAAACCTCAGCAACCCCACACAGACTATCTAGTGGCCCATTATCCCAGTAGGATGTACTCACCTATGTCGGTCAATGCCAGGGGGCCCACCTGGGTGGAAAAGCTCACTGAAAGACACAAAGGGAGAATAGGGGCTCAGGAAGGAGCCACCAACCCGCCCTGTCCCTGGGGAACCAGAGCACCAACACCAAGCCCACACAGGGAGTGTGGGTTGCCTCACGGAGGAGCACAGAGACAGGGCTGGGCCCCTTTACAGATGCCCTTTAGGGCCTCCAGGTCTCCAGCCCAAAATACAGTGACCCTGCCTGGGATCTCAGGATCCCAGCCGTCCTCTTCCAAAATTCTCACCTAGGCTGGGCCTCAGCGTAATCCTATTGAGCATGATTTTTAAGTCATCATCTCTCTTCAGGACAATGTAAGGTTCTCATCATTGACCCAACTCTGGGCAGCCCCCTCCCCATGCATGCATCCAGCAGGACCCGGATGGGCTCACCACAGCTCAGTGCTGGACGCCAGGGTGCCAGGAAGGGTCTGAGCTTCAGCGCACTGGGAGCTGAGCACCTGGCTGATGGACACTGGCCTGGGGCCTGGGGGCCCGACACAAGTCTTCCTCCAGGGTCAGCATCTGCAGGGACAGGAGGAGGACATGTGTCCAACCAGGGCCTCACATAACAATGCACAGAAGGTGGGTAGGGGATACCCTTGTGATGGGATCCATGCAGAACACTGATCCATTTCAGACGCGGGACACAGTTAGCCCTCCCTGCCACCAAACCCTGGAAAGACAGGGCAAGTGGGTTACTGGGCTCGGGCAAGACACCTGGGCTGAGCCCTACTGCAGGCCTTGAGAGCACCTCCACTGCCTGCGCTGTCTCCCCCAAACAACCCCAGGGCTGCACCAGGACCACAGGGCACAGGCTAGGGCAACCAACCTGCTCATGGCCAACCAAGGAGGGTGGTCTTCATGCCAGGAGCCACTCCAGACCTGGCAGTCACAGAGCCTGCCCCTGGGCATGGTAGGGCTGCCCTGGTGCCCACTGCAAGCACACACCAGAAATCAAAGCCTGGGGGCCTACAGGGCCACATGCTTTCTCTGATGGGTCCCCATCCATGCCCTGCACACCTCCCACACACAGAGCCGGGCCACACTCCCAGTCAGAAACCATATGGTGTCTCCTTTCCCTGGGCTCAAGACCCTGCCACCCTGGAGGTGACCCCATGGCTCAGAAGCAGCCTAGGTGGCAAATTCCCAGGACAAGTCCCTTGACAGCAGGTCTTCCACCTCAGGAGAACACCCTTCCTGCCACTGAATCTCAAGGAAGGGGTGACCCCAGCGGGATATGAGCTGCCCCCTTGGCCCAAAGCCCATGTGGGCACCACCGGGCACCAGCCAGAGTTCAGCCTTGACCCAACTGCATTGAAACAATGCCACCCCCTACCAGGCTCAAGGAGGCACCATTAAAATGGCCCATTGCTCAACAGGGTCGGTCCCATTCAGGGCCATGGGTGGGTAGCATTCCTTGAATCTCCGCAGCCTGATCACATGGGCCCTATCACCCACCCCTCTTGGGGCAAGAACTCCAGCATGACCCCCAGGGCACCCCAAATCCCCTGTCGCCCCCATCATGTGGCCCGAGCAGTCCTTGAGCCTGATCTGCCACCGAGTTTCAGCTGGGAACTGCATTATGTTGGGCTGAAGGAACCCTTTCCTGCCTGGACCACCATCACCCTACAGAGCTTCAGGAAATGCGTGCTCCTAGGGTCAGATTCCCAAGGAAGCGACCCTCCTGGAGGAACCATCCCTCCCGATGGGTAACCTGTTGGCTCCCTGAGAAAACCCCAGTGGCCCAAAGGCTGACTCTCGACGAACCGATGCTGCCTCACTCATGGCCCATGACCCTGACAGGATGCACGGACCCATGCCGCTCAAAGCCAGGGGCCCCACCTGGGCAGAAGAACTTACTGAAAGACACAGGGAAGAAGGAGGGCTCAGGAAGAGGATGCCAAATTGCCCCACCCCTGGGGAAGCGAAGCATGGACACCAAGCCCGCAACGGGAGCCTGGGCTGCCTCACGGAGAAGCACAGAGACAGGATTGCCCCCCCACAAGATGCGCTTCAGGTCTTGAAATTTTCCAGCCCAAAATAAGTGTGGCCCTGCCGGGGATCTCAGGATCCCAGCCTCATCTTCCAAAATTCTCACCTAGCTTGGGCTTCAGCATAATACTATTAAGCATGATGTTTAAGTCATCACCTTTTTTCAGGACAATATAAGGTTCTCATCATCAGCCCAACCCAGGGTACACCCCTCCCCTTGCATGCAAACAGTGGAACCCGGATGTAACCCCAGCTCAGTGCAGGAGCTGAGGGTGCCAGGAAGGGCCTGAGCTTCAGCACACTTGGAGCTGGGAACCTGGCTGACTGACACTGGCCCAGGAACAGTGGGCCCAATGCAAGTCTTCCTCCAGTCTCACCATCTAGGGGAACCAGAGGAGGATATGTGTCCAAAATGACCTCCATGTGGGGAAGGCAGTGGGGGGTGGGGGCTCACATTTGCTTGCCCTCCAAGGAAAAAAGTGATGTGATCCATGTGAATTACTGAGTCGTCACGGATGCGGGGCACCCTTGGCCCTCCCTGCCACCAAACCCTGGAGGAACAGAGCAGGCAGGTGACTGGGCTCAGGCCAAATGCCCAGGCTGCGCTGTACTGCAGGCCCTGACAGCACCTCCACTGCCCAAGATGGCTCCCCCACATGACCCCAGGGCCGCCCTGGCACCACTGGCCACAGGCCAAGGCCACCAGCCAGCTCACGGCCAACCAAGGTGGCTGGCCCAGATGCCACACGTGGCTCAGGCTGCAGACCTGGCTATCACGTAGTCTGCCCCTGGGCATGGTGGGCACAAATCAAGACACCCTCTCCAAGTGTGCATTGGAAATCACAGCCTGGGATGCAGGGCCACGTGCTTTCTCTGGTGGGTCACCGTCCATGCTCTGCACACCTCCCGCACACAGAGCTAGGCCATACTTGGCCAATCCAGAACGACATGGTGCCCTCTGCTATGCTCAAGCCCAAGACCCTGCCACTGTGGATGTGACGCCATGGCTCAGAAGCAGCCTGAGCAACAAAATCCTGGGACAGATCCCTTGACAGTAGGCCTTCTCACCTCAGGGGGCCACCCTTCATGACACTTGACCATGGAGATAGGCTGACCCCAAGCGGGATGCGGGCTGTCCCTTGGCCCAAAGCCCAAAAGTCCCAGGGATGATCTGCAGCACCACCAGGTACCAGCCAGAGCTCCACCTAGACCCAACCCCAGGGAAACAACACCAATCCCCGACCAGGCTCTAGGAGACCCACTGAGATGGCCCATTGCTCAAGAGGAAGAGTCACATTCAGGGCCGTGGGTAGGGTGTGATCCTTGAATCTACACAACCCAATCCCATGGGTCCATTCAGGCACCATACTCCAAGGACCAAGAGCTCCCCTGTTACCCCTGTGGCACCCCGTAGCCCCTCTGGCCCCCCTCATATGGCCTGGGCAGTTCTGGAGGCCTTACCAGATCACCGCATCTTAGCTGGGTGTTGCCCTGCATTGAGCAGAAGGAACCCTTTCCTGCCTGGACCACCATCACCCCTGCAGGGCTTCAGGGAATGGGTCCTCCTTGGGTTAGGTTCCCAAAAAAGCCACCCTCCAGGACAACCCTTCCCTCCCAGGTGAAATTCAGGTCTGCTCCCTGAGAAAACTTTTGTGGCCCAAAGGCTGAACCTTGGGGATTCCACATGGACTGGCTCATGACCAATGACCCCAGCAGGATCCACTCACCTATGCCAGTCAATGCCAGGGGGATGTCCTGGGTGGCAGAGCTCACTGAAAGACACAAGGCGAGAACAGGAGCTCAGGAAGGAGCCACCAACGTTCCCCATGCCAGGGAACTGGAGCACCAACACCAATCCCAACAGGGAGCCTTGGCTGCATCACGAAGGAGCAGAGACAGGTTGGGCCACCTCCAGATGCTCTTAAGAGCCTCCAGGTCTCTAGCCCAAAATGCAGTGGCCTTGTTGGGGACCTTGGGATCCCATAATCCTCTTCCAAAATTCTCCCCTAGGTTGGGCCTCAGCGTAATCCTATTGAGCATGATTTTTAAGTCATCACCTCTCTTCAGGACAATATAAGGTTCTCATCATTGACCCAACCCAGGGAAGCCCCTCCTCGCAAAAAAAACTTCCAGTGGAAGCCAGATGTGCTCAGCACAGCTCAGTGCAGGAGACTAGGGTGCCAGGATGGGCTGGATCTTCAATGCACTGGGGGCTGAGCACCTGGCTGATGGACACTGTCCCATGAAAAGTGGGCCCAATGGAAGTCTTCCTCCAGTCTCACCATCTAGGGACACAGGTGGAGTACATGTGACCACCCTCCATGGGGAGAATGGGGTGCGTGCCAGCTCACGCTTGCCCCCACCTCCATGGACACGTGATGAGATCCATGCAAAATATTGACTTGTCACCAATGTAGGGCACCCTTGGCCCTCCCTGCCACCGAACCCAGGAAGGACAAGGCAGGCAGGTCACTGGGCTCAGGCAAAATGCCCAGGCTGTGCCATACTGCAGGCCCCAAGAGCACTTCCACTGCCCAAAACAGCTCCCCCGCAAGACCCCAGGGCAGCCCTGGGAACACTGGGCACAGGCACGGGCTACCAGCCAGGTCACGGCCAACCAAGGTGGCTGGCCCAGATGCCACGTGGCACTGCAGACCTGCAGTGGCAAAGCCTGCCCCTGGGCGTGGTGGGAGCAGGTACAGGCACCCTCTCCAAGCCTGCACCAGAAATCACATCTTGGGGCTGCAGGGCCACTTGCTTTCTCTGGTGGGTCCCCATCCACACACCTCTCAGACACAGAGCCAGTCACACATAGCCATTGGCAGCCACATGGTGCCCTCTCCTTTGCTTGGTCCCAAGATCCCACCACCCTGGAGGTGACAACATGGATCCTAAGCAGCCTAAGCAACAAATTCTCAGTACAGGTCCTTCGACATTGGGCTTTCCCACCTCAGGAGGCCACCCTTCACGACACTCGACCTCAGAGAAAGGGTGACCCCCAGAGGGATGTGGGCTGTCCGTTGGCCCAAAGCCCACGAGTCCCAGGGCTGACCTACATTACCACCAGGTACCGACCAGAGTTCCACCTTGACCGAACCCCAGGGTAAAAACGCCACCCCCCACCAGGCTCCAGGAGGAGGGTCGCATTCAGGGCCATGGGTGGTGCAGCATCCTTGAATCTCTGCGACTCAACCCCATGGGCCCATTCATGTACCACACTCTGGGGACCAAGAGCTCCCCTGTCACTCCTGTGGTGCCCCGTAGCCCCTCTGGGCCCCTTCATGTGGCAGGGAGGTCCTTGAGGCCTTACTGGAACACCGAGTCTCAGCTGGGTGAAGGAACCCTTTCCTGCCTGGACCACCATCATCCCAGTAGGGCTTCAGGGAAGGCGTCCTCCTTGGGTCCAATTCCCAAGAAAGCCACCCTCCTGGAGAAGCCATCTCTCCCAGGTGGCAAATCAGGTTGGCTGCCTGAGACAACTCTCGGGATCCAAAGGCTGAACCTTGGGGACCCCACATGGCCTGGCTCATGGCCCATAATCCCAGAAGGATCCACTCACCTCTGTCGGTCAATGCTAGGGAGCCCACCTGTTTGGAAGAGCTCACTGAAAGACACAAGGGGAGAACGGGGGCTCAGGGAGTAGCCACCCACGTGTCCTGCCCCCAGGGAAGTGGAGCACCAATACCGATCCCGAATAGGGAGCATGGGCTGCCTCAGGGAGGAGTGCAGAGACAGGGTTGGGCCCCCTACAGATGCCCTTCAGGACCTCCAGGTCTCCAGCCCAAAATATGGTGGCCCTGTTGGGGACCTCAGGATCCCAGCATCCTCTTCCAAAATTCTCACTTAGTCTGGGCCTCAGTGTAATCCTATTGAGCATGATTTTTAAGTCATCACCTCTCTTCAAGATAATACAAGGTTCTCATCATTGACCCAACCCAGGGCACCCTGCCTCCTCACGCATGCATCTAGCAGGACCTGGATATGGTCACCACAGCTCAGTGCAGGAGACCACGGAGTCAGGAAGGGTCAGAGCTTCAGCACACCATGGGCTGAGCACCTGGCTGACGTACACTTGCCTGGGGCCTGTGGGCCCAACACGAGTCTTCCTCCAGGCTCACCATCTAGAGGGACAGGAGGACAAGTGTCCAACCAGGGCCTCACATATCAATGCTGGGAAGGAGCTAAGTGATACTCATGCAATGGGATCCATGCTGAACACTGACCCAATATGGACACGGGGCATCCTTGGCCCTCCCTGCCACCAAACCCTGGAGAGACAGGGCAAGCGGGTCACCTGGCTCAGGCAAGATGCCTGGGATGCACCCTACTGCATGTTGCAAGAGCACCTCCATGCCAGGGCCGGTTCCCCTGCATGACCCCATGGCCATACCAGGGACATGGGGCATGGGACAGGGCCACCAACTAGCTCCTGGCCAACCAAGGAGGGTGGCCCAGATGCCAAGAGCTGCTGCAACCTGGCAGTCCCAGAGCCTGTACCTGGGCATGGTGGGCGCCAGATCTGGTGCCCTCTCCAAGCCTGGGGACCTCCAGGGCCATGTGCTTTCACTGGTGGGTCCCAATCCATGCCCTGCACAACTCCGACACACAGAGCCGGGCCACACTCAGCCAATCAGGAACCACATGGTGTCCTCTCCTTTCCTTGGGCTCAAGACCCCACCACCCTAGAGGTGACCCCATGGCTCAGAAGCAGCCTGGACAGCAAATTCCCAGGACAGGTCCCTCAACAGTAGGGCTTTCCACCTCAGGAAGCCCCCCTTCCTGCCACTGGACCTCAAGGAAGGGTTGTTCCCAGCAGGATGGAAGCTTCCCCCTTGGCCCAAAGCCCACAAGTCCCAGGGCCAGCCTGCAGCACCACTGGGTGCCAGCCAGAGCTCAGCCTTGACCCAACGTCATTGAAAGAGTGCCATCCCCCACCAGGTTCAAGGAGGTGCCACTAAGATGGCCCATTGCTCAATAGGGTTGGTCCCATTCAAGACCATGGGTGTGGAGCATTCCTTGAATCTCCACAGCCTGACCGTGTGGGCCCAATCACTCACCCCTCTCCAGGGAGACAGAACTCCAGTGTGACCTCCAGGGTGCGCCACATTCCCTGTGTCCCTCCTCCCCATATGCCCTGGGCAGTACTCCAGGCCTGATCTGTCCACCAAGTTTCAGCTGGGAGCTGCCCTACATTGGGGCTGAAGGAACCCCTTCCTGCCTGGACCACTGTCACCTCTGCAGGGCTTCAGGAAAGGCGTGCTCCATGGGTCAGATTCCGAAGGAAGTGACCCTCCTGAGAAACCATCGCTCCCTGGTGGAGAGTAGGTTTGCAGCCTGAGAAAAGCCTAGTGGCCTGAAAGCTGAATGTCGGGGACCCCATGCTGCAACACTCATGGCCCATGATCAAAACAGGATGCACTCACCTATGCCGCTTAAGGCCGGGGGGACCGCTTAGGCCGAAGAGCTCACTGAAAGACACAGGAGAGAATGGGGGCTCAGGAAGGAGCCTCCAATGTGCCCCGTCCCCAGAGACCCGGAGCCCGGATACCAAGCCAGTACAGGGAGGCTGGGCTGCCTCATTGAGGAGGGCAGAGATAGAGTTGGGTCCACCAGATGCCTTTCAGGGCCTCAAGGTCTCCAGCCCAAAACACAGGGGCCCTGCAGGGGGCTTCGGGACCCAGTGTCCTCTTCCAAAATTATCACCTAGGCTGGGCCTCAGCGTAATCCTATTGAGCATGATTTTTAAGTCATCACCTCTCTTCAGGACAATATAACGTTCTCATCATTGACCCAATCAAGGCCCTCCCCATGCATGCATCCAGCAGGACCAGGATATGCTCACCACAGCTCAGTGCAGGAGACCAGGGTGCCAGGAAAGGCTTGAGCTTCAGCGCATCGGGGGTTGGGAACCTGGCTGACAGACACTGGTCCAGGGCCATTGGGCCCAATGCAAGTTTTCCTCCAGGCTCACCACCTGGGGGTACAGGAGGAGGACATGTGTCCAAATAGGGCCTCACATCTCCATATGTAGAAGGAATAAGAGATACCCACATAATGGGTTCCATGTGGAACACTGACTCATCATGAATGCAGGGCACCCATGGCCCTCCCTGTCAGCATACCCTGAAAAAACAAGGCAGTCTGCCTGCCCTGTGACCACTGGGCATGGGCCACAGCAACCAACCCACTCCCAGCCAACCAAGGAGGGTAGACGGAAGCTACACACCATTGCAAACCTGGCAGTCACATAGCCTGCCCCTGGACATGGTGGGCACCCACCAAGGTGCCCTCTCCAAGTGTGCACTGAAAATCACAGCCTGGGGACCCGGGCCACATGCTTTCACAAGTGGGACCCTATCCACATCCCACACACCTCCCAAACACAGAGCTGGGCTACACTCGGCCAATCAAGGGCCACATGGTATCTTCTCCTTTCCTTGGTCCCAAGACCCCATGACCCTGGAGGTGACCCTATGGCTCAGAAGAAGCTGAGGTGGCAAATTCCCAGTACAGGACCTCAGACAGTGGGCCTTCCCACCATCACTCAAATTTGGAGAACAGGTTACCCCCAATAGGATGCAGGCTTCCCCTTCAGCCCAAAGCCCACGGATCCCAGGGCTGGACTGCAGCACCACCAGGCACCAGCCATATCTCAGCCTTGACCCAACCCCATTGAAACTGCACCACCCCCCACCAGGCTCAATATGTGCCACTGGGATGGCCAGTTGCTCAACAGGGTGGGCCCCATTCAGGGTTACAGGTGGGATGAGATCCTTGAACCTCTGCGACTCAACCCTGTCAAGTCACAGATTCCCAAGGAAGCTGACCTCCTGGAGAAACCATGCCTCCCTCATGGGAATTAGGGTCAGCTCCCTGAGGAAACCTTCATGGCCCGAAGTCTGACCCTTGGCAACCCCAAGCAGCCTGGCTTACGGACCATGACAGCAGCAGGATCCACTCACCTATGTTGGTCAATGCCAGGAGGACCCCCTTGGCAGAAGAGCTCACTGAAAGACACAAGGGGAGAACTGGGGCTCAGGGAGGAGCCACCCACATGCCCTGCCCCCAAGGAACAGAAGCAACAACACCAAGCCCGCACAGGGAGCCTGGGCTGCTACACGGAGGAGCACAGAGAAAGAGTTGAGCCACCTCCAGATGCCCTTCAGGGCCTCCAGGCCTCCAACCCAAACTACAGTGGCCCTGCCAGAAATCTCGGGATCCCAACATCCCCTACCAAATTTCTCACTTAGGGTGGGCCTCAGCGTAATCCTATTGAGCATTATTTTTAAGTCATCACCGCTCTTCAGGACAATATACGGTTGTCATCATTGACCCAACCCAGGGCACCCCCCTTCCCACATACGCATCCAGTGGAACCCGGATGTGCTCACCACAGCTCAGTCCAGGGCGCCAGGAAGGGCTGGAGCTTCAGTGCACTGAGGGCTGAGCACCTGGCTGATGGACACTGGCCCAGGAAAAGCGAGGCCGACAGAAGTCTCACCATCTGGAGGAACAGATGGAGAACGTGTGACCACCCTTCATGTGGAGAAGGGGGTGGCGGGTGCCAGCTCATGTTTGCTCCCCCTCCATGGACACATGTGATGATATCCATGTGAAATACTGACTCATCACCTATGCCGGGCACCCCTGGTCTTCCCTACCACCGATCCCGGGAAGGGCAAGGCAGGCAGGTCACTGGGCTCAGGCAAAACGCCCAGGCTGTGCTGTACTGCAGGACCCAAGAGCACCTCCACTAGCCAAAACAGCTCCCCCGCAGCACCCTAGAACTACCCTGGGAACACTGGGCACAGGCCAAGGCCACCAGCCAGGTCATGGCCAACCAAGGAGGCTGGCCCAGATGCCACGCGCCATTGCAGACCTGATAGTGGCATAGCCTACCTCTGAGCCTGGTACTTGGGTGTAAAGGCACCCTCTCCAAGTGTGCACCGGAAATCATAGCCTCGGGCTGCAGGGCCACTTGCTTTCTCTATGAATGGTGGGTCCCCATTCATACTCCACATATCTCCCAGACACAGAGCCAGTCACACTTGGCCTATCTGCAGTGACATGGTGCCCTCTCCTTTGCTTGGTCCCAAGACCCTGCCACCCTGGAGGTGACACCATGGCTCCCAAGCAGCCTGAGCAACAAATTCACAGTACAAGTGCCTCAATAGCAAGCCTTCCCAACTCAGGAGGCCACCCTTCACGACACTCGACCATGGAGAAAGGGTGGCCCCCAGCGGGATGCGGGATGCCCCTTGGCCCAAAGCCCACAAGTCCCAGGGCTGACCTGCAGCACCACCAGGTACCAGCCAGAGCTCCGCCTTGACCCAACCCCAGGAAAACAACACTGCCTCCCACCAGGCTCCAGGAGACCCATGGGATGGCCCATTGATCAACAGGGACGGTTGCATTCAGGGCCATGGTGTGGTGCAATCCTTAAATCTCTGAGACCCAACGGAATGGGCCCATTCGTGCACCACACTCTGGGGACCAAGAGCTCCCCTGTTACCCCGTGGCACCTCGTAGCCCCTCTGGCCCCCCTCATGTGACCTGGGCAGTTCTGGAGGCCTTACTGGAGCACCGAGTCTCAGCTGGGTGCTGCCCTGCATTGAGCAGAAGGAACTTTCCTGCCTGGACCACCATCACCCCGGCAGGGCTTCAGGGAAGGCATCCTCCTTGGGTCCGATTCCCAAAAAAGTCGCCCTCCAGGAGAACCCTTCCCTCCCAGGTGGAAATTCAGGTCTGCTCCCTGAGAAAACTGTTGCCCAAAGACTGAATCTCTGGGACCCCCCATGGTCTGGCTCATGACCCATGACCCCAGCAGGATCCACTCACCTATGTCAGTCAATGCCAGGTGGACCTCCTAGGTGGAAAATCTGAAAGGCACAAGGTGAGAACAGGGGCTCTGGAGGGAGCCACCAATGTTCCCCACCCCCAGGGAACCATAGCACCAACACCAACCCCACACAGGGAGCCTGGGCTGCCTCACAGAGGAGTGCAGAGACAGGTTGCGCGACCTCCAGATGCCCTTCAGAGCCTCCAGGTCTCCAGTTCAACATACAATGGCCCTGCAAGGGACCTTGGGATCCCAGCATCCGCTTCCAAAATTCTCACCTAGGCTAGGCCTCAGCGTAATCCTATTGAGCATGATTTTTAAGTCATCATCTCTCTTCAGGGCAATATCAGGTTCTCATCATTGACCCAACCTAGGGAACCCCCTCCCCACACAAACATCCAGTGCAACCCAGATGTGCTTACCACAGCTCAGTGCAGGAGACCAGGGTGCCAGGAAGGGTCAGAGTTTCAGCGCACCAGAGGCTGAGCACCTGACTGACAGACATTGGCCTGGGGCCTGTGGGCCCAACACAAGTCTTCCTCCAGGCTTACCATCTGGAGGGACAGGAGGAGGAAATGTGTCTAACCAGGGCCTCACACATCAATGCAGAGAAGGGGCTAAGGGATACTCATGTGATGGGATCCATGCTGAATACTGATCCCTCACGGACACTGGGCACCCTTGGCCCTCCCTGCCACCAAACCCTGGAAAGACAGGGCAAGCGTGTCACCTGGCTCGGGCAAGATGCCTGGGCAGCACCCTACTGCAGGCCCCAAGAGCACCTCCACTGCCCGGGCCTGCTCCCACACACAACCCCAGGGCCATACCGGGGACACAGGGCACAAGACAGGGCCACCAACCAGCCCCTGGCCAACCAAGCATGCTGGCCCAGACGCCAAGAGCCGCTGCAGACCTGGAAGTCCGAGAGATCGTACCTAGGCGTGGTGGGCGCTGGCCCTGGTGCCCTCTCCAAGCCTAGGGGCTTCCAGGATCACATGCTTTCTATGGTGGGTCTCAATCCATGTCCTGCCCAACTCTGACACACAGAGCCGGGTCACACTCAGCCAATCAGGAACCACACCATGTCTTTTCCTTTCTTGGGCTCAAGACCCTGCCACCCTGAGGTGACTCCAAGGCTCAGAAGCAGCCTGGGCAGCAAATTCCTAGAACAGGTCCCTCGACAGCAGGCCTTGCCATCTCAGGAGGACACCCTTTTCACCACTGGACCTCAAGGAAGGCTTGTCCCAGCAGGATCAGAGCTGCTCCCTTGGCCCGAAGTCCACAAGTCCCAGGGCCTGCAGCACCACCAGGTGCCAGCCAGAGCTCACCCTTGACCCAACCTCATTGAAACAGTGCCGTCCCCCACCAGGCTCAAGGAGGTGCCACTAAGATGGCCTATTGCTCAACAGGGTTGGTCCCATTCAAGGCCATGGGTGTGGAGCATGCCTTGAATCTCCGCAGCCTGACCGTGTGGACCCAGTCACTCATCCCTCTCCAGGGAGGGAGAACTCCAGTGTCACCTCCACGGCGCACTGCATCCCCTGTGCCTCACTCCCCCATGTGCCTTGGGCAATACTCGAGGCCTGACCTGCCCACTGAGTTTCAGCTGGGAGCTGCCCTACATTGGGCTGAAGGAACCCTTTCCAGCCTGGACCACTGTCACCCCTGCAGGGCTTCAGGAAAGACTTGCTCCTTGGGTCAGATTCCCAAGGAAGCAGCCCTCCTGAGAAACCATCGCTCCCTGGTGGGGAGTAGGTTGGCAGCCTGAGAAAACCCTGGTGGCCCAAAGGCAGAATGTCGGGGACCCCATGCTGCATCACTCATGGCCCATGACCAAAACAGGATGCACTCACCTATGCCGCTCAAGGCTGGGGGGGTCACTTGTGCAGAAGAGTTCACTGAATGACAAGGGAGAACAGGGGCTCAGGAAGGAGCCTCCAACATGCCCCGTCACCAGGGACCCAGAGCCCGGATACCAAGCCAGCACAGGGAGCCTGGGCTGCCTCACAGAGGAGCACAGAGACAGGGTTGGGCCCACCAGATGCCCTTCAGGGCCTCAAGGTCTCCAGCCCAAAATACAGCTGCTCTGTCAGGGACCTCAGAATTCCAGCATCCTCTTCCAAAATTATCACCTAGGCTGGGCCTCAGTGTAATCCTATTGAGCATGATTTTTAAGTCATCACCTTTCTTCAGGACAATATAAGGTTCTCATCACTGACCCAACCCAGGGCACCCTCCCGCCCCCAGCTCATGCATCCAGCAGGACCCAGATGGACTCACCAGAGCTCAGTGCAGGAGCCGAGGGCACTAGGAAGGTCCTGAGCTTCAGCGCACTGGGGGCTGGGTGCCTAGCTGACTGACATTGGTCCAGGCATAGTGGGCCCAACACAAATTTTCCTCCGGGGTCACCATCTGGGGAGACAGGAGGAAGACGTGTGTCCAAACTGACCTCCATTTGGGGAAGGGGGTCGGGGGTGCCAGCTCACCTTTGCTTGCCCTCCATGGACACATGTGATGAGTTCAATGTGAAATACTGACTTGTTAAGTACGCACTACACTGTTGGCCCTCCCTTCCACTGAACCCAGAAAGGACAGGGCAGGTGGGTCACTGGGCTTGAGCAAAACGCCCAGGCTGCATCATATTGCAGGCCCCAAGAGCACCTCCACTGTCCAAAACAGCTCCCCTGCATGACACCAGTGCTGCACTGGGACTGTTGGGCACAGATCCGGGCCACCAGCCAGGTGGCGGCCAACCAAGGAGGCTAGCCCAGATGTCACACCCTGCTGCAGACCTGGTAGTTGCATAGTCTGTCACTGGGCATGAAGGGCACGTGTCCAGGCAACCTCTCCAAGTGTGCAACAGAAATCACAGCCTGGTGCTGCAGGGCCACGTGCTTCCTCTGGTGGGTCCCCATCCATACTCTGTAAACCTCCCACACACAGAGACAGCCACATGGCCAATCAGGAGACACTTGGTGCCCTCTGCTTTGCTTGGGCCCAAGACCCCACCACCCTGGATGTGACCCCAAAGCTCAGAAGAAACTTGAGCGACAAACTCCTGGGACACGTCCCTTGACAGCAGGCCTTCCCACATCAGGAGGCCACTCTTCCAGATACTTGACGTCGGAAAAAGGGTGACCCCCAGTGGGACGCGGGCTCCCCCTTGGCCCAATGCCCATGAGTCCCAAGGCTGACCTGCAGAAGCCACAAGGTGCTGGCCAGAGCTCTGCCTGGACCCAACCCCAGGGAAACAATGCCACCCCCTCCCCTCCACCAGGCTCCAGGAGACTCACTGGGATGGCCCATTGCTCAATAAGGACGGTCCTATTCAGGGCCACGGTGGTGCGCGATCCTTTAATCTCCACAATCCAACCCGAGGCCCATTTGTGCATGACACACCGAATACTGAGAGCTCCTATGTGAGCCCCGTGGCACCCAGAGCTCCTCTGTCTCCCTCATGTGGCCTGGGAAATCCTTGAGGCCTGACCTAAGCATCAACTCTCAGCTATGAGCTGCCCTGTGTGGGGTGGAAGGGACCCTTTCCTGCCTGGACCACCATCACACCCACAGGGCTTCAGGGAAGGTGTCCCCCTTGGATCCGATTCCCAAAATAGCCGCCCTCCTGGAGAACCTATGCCTCCCCAGTGGTAATTCAGGTCGGTTCCCTGAGAAAACCCTCATGGCCAGAAGGGGGACCCCTGGTGACCCCACGTGGCCTGGCTCATGGCCCATGACCCCAGCAGGATCCACTCACCTATACCCGTCAATTCCAGGGGGCCCGCCTGGGCAGAAGAGCTCACTGAAAGACACAAAGGGAGAACGGGGGCTCAGTAAAGAGCTACCAATATTCCCTGACCTGGGGAACTGAAGCCGCAACACCAAGCCCACAAAAGGAGCCTGGGCTGCCTCAGGGAGGAGCACAGAGACAGGTTGGGCCACCTCCAGATGCCCTTCAGGGCTTCAAGGTCTCCAGCCCAAAATACAGAGTCCCTGCGGGGGACTTCGGTATCCCAGTGTCCTCCTCCAAAATTCTCAACTAGGCTGGGCCTCAGCGTAATCCTATTGAGCATGATTTTTAAGTCATCACCTCTCTTCAGAACAATATAATGTTCTCATCATTGACCCAACCCAAGGCACCCACCTCCGTGCACATGCATCCAGCAGGACCAGGATATACTTACCACAGCTCAGTGCAGGAGACCAGGGTGCCAGGAAAGGCTTGAGCTTCAGCGCATCGGGGGTTGGGAACCTGGCTGACAGACACTGGTCTAGGGCCTTTGGGCCCAACGCAAGTCTTCCTCCAGGCTCACCATCTGGGGGTACAGGAGGAGGATATGTGTCCAAATAGGGCCTCACATCTCCATATGAGGAAGGGGTAAGAGATACCCACGTAATGGGTTCCATGTGGAACACCGACTCATCATGGATGCTTGGCCCTCCCCATCACCATACCCTGAAAAAACAGGGCCGTCTGCCTGCCCTGTGACCACTAGGCATGGGCCACAGCCTCCAACCAGCTCCCGACCAACCAAGGAGGGTAGCTTGGAAGCTATGCACTGTTGCAAACCTGGCAGTCACATAGCCTGCCCATGGATGTGGTAGGTACCCGCCGAGGCACCCTCTCCAAGTGTGCACTGAAAATCACAGCCTGGGGACCCAGGCCATGTGCTTTCATTGGCGGGACCCCATCCACATCCCACACACCTCCCAAACAGACCTGGGCCACATGTAGCCAATCAAGGGCCACATGGTATCTTCTCCTTTCCTTGGGCCCAAGACCCCATGACCCTGGAGGTGACCACATGTCTCAGAAGAACCCGGGGTGGCAAATTCCCAGTATAGGACCCTAGACAGTGGGCCTTCCCACCTCAGAATGCCACTGTTAACCGTTACTCAAACTCGGAGAATGGGTTACCCTCAATGGGATCTGGGCTACCCCCTTAGCCCAAAGCCCACGGGTCCCAGGGCTGGCCAGCAGCAGCACCAAGCACCAGATGGATCTCAGCCTTGACTCAACCCTATTGAAACTGCACCACAACCCACCAGGCTCAATACGTGCCATTGGGATGGCCTGTTGCTCAACAGGGTTAGCCCCATTCAGGGTCACAGGTGGGATGAAATCCTTGAACCTCCACAACCCAACCCCGTCACCAACCCCACGAAACAAGTCTGGGGACTGAGAGCTCCTACATAACACCTGTGGCACCCCAGAGCCCTTCTGGCCCCCCTCAGGTGGCCTGGGCAGTCTTCAAGGCCTGACCCACATACCATATCTCAACTAGGTGATGTCCAGCATGGGGCTGAAGGAAACCTTTGCTATCTGGACCATCGTCACCCCTGCAGGGCTTCAGGGAAGACATCCTCCTTGGGTAAGATTCCCAAGGAAGCTGCCCGCCTGGAGAAACCATCCCTCCTGAAATCCCTGACCCATCATGGATGCAGGGCACCCTTGGCCTTCCCCATCACCACACCCTGAAAAAAACAGGGCAGTCTGCCTGCCCTGTGACTACTAGGCATGGGCCACGGCCTCCAACCAGCTCCCGGCCAACCAAGGAGGGTAGCTCGGAAGCTATGCACTGTTGCAAACCTGGCAGTCACATGGTGGGAATTGAGGTCGGTTCCCTGAGGAAACCCTTGGGGCCTGAAGTCTGACCCTCAGCAAACCCATGCGGCCTAGCTCATGGCCCATAATGCCAGCAGGATCCACTCACCTATGTTGGTCAATGCCAGGGGAACCGCTTGGCAGAAGAGCTCACTGAAAGACACAAGGGGAGAACCAGGACTCAGGGAGGAGCCCCCAACGTGCCCCATCACTGGAGAAGAGGAGCGCAAACACCAAGCCCACAAAGGGAGCCTGGGCTGCCTCACAGAGGAGCGCAAAGAAAGCATTGGGCCACCTCCAGACGCCCTTCAGGGCCTCCAGGTCTCCAACCCAAAATACAAGTGGCCCTCCCAGAAATCTTGGGATCCCGGCAACCTCTGCCAAAATTCTCCCCTAGGCTGGGCCTCAGCGTAATCCTATTGAGCATGATTTTTAAGTCATCACCTCTCTTCAGGACAATATAAGGTTCTCATCATTGACCCAACCCAGAGAACCCCCTCCCCGCACAAACATCCAGTGAAACCCGGATGTGCTCACCACAGCTCAGTGCAGGAGACCAGGGCGCCAGGAAGGGCTGGAGCTTCAGTGCACCAGGGACTGAGCACCTGGGTGATGGACACTGGCTCAGGAAAAGCAGGCCCAATGGAAGTCTTCCTCAAGTCTCACCATCTGGGGGCATAGGTGGAGGACATGTGACCACCCTCCATGCGGAGAAGGGGGTGTTGGGTGCCAGCTCATGCTTGCTTTCCCTCCATGGACACGTGATGAGATCCACGCAAAATACTGACTCAGCACTGACGCAGGGCACCCTTGGCCCTCCCTGCCACCGAACCCAGGAAGGACAAGGCAGGCAGGTCACTAGTCTCAGGTAAAATGCCCAGGCTGTGCCATACTTCAGACCTGGAGAGCACCTCCACTGCCCAAAACAGCTGTCCCGTATGATGCCAGGGCTGCCCTGGGACCACTGGGCACAGGCTCGGGCCACCAGCCAGGTCATGGACAACCAAGGAGGCTAATCAATGCCAGAGTGCCCACCTGGGCAGAAAAGCTCACTGAAAGACACAAAGGGAGAATGGGGGCTCAGGAAAGAGCCACCAACTTGTTCCATCCCCAGGGTACCAGAGCACCAACACCAAGGCTGGACAGGGAGCCTGGGGACCCTCATGCAGGAGCACAGAGACAGGGTTGGGCCCCCTCCAGATGCCCTTTCAGGGCCTCCAGGTCTCCAGCCCAAAACACAGTGGCTCTGCCAGGGATAATAGGATCCCAACGTCCTCTTCCAACATTCTCACCTAGGTTCGGCCTAAGTGTAATCCTATTGAGCATGGTTTTTAAGTCATCACCTCTCTTCAGAAGAATACAAGGTTCTCATCACCACCCCAACCCAGGGCACCCCCCTCCCCATGCATGCATCCAGCAGCACCCAGTTGTGCTCACCAGAGCTCAGGGCAAGAGACCAGGGAACCAGGAAGGGTCTGAGCTTCAGTGCACTGGGAGCTGAGCACCTGGATGATGGACGCTGGCCCGGGGCCTTCAGGCCCAACTCAAGTCTTTCTTCAGGGTCACCATCTGTAGGGACAGGAGGAGGACATGTGTCCAACCAGGGCCTCATGTATCAATGTAGGGAAGGTGGGTAGGGGATACCCTTGTAATGGGATCCTTACAGAACTCTGACCCAACATGGACGCAGAGCACCCTTGGCCTTCCCTGCCACCAAACCCTGGAAAGACAGGGCAAGTGGGTTACTGGGCTGGGGCAAGAGGCCTGGGCTGTGCCCTACTGCGGGCCCCAAGAGCACCTCCACTGCCTGGGCCAGATCCCCCAAACAACCCCAGGGTCGCACCGGGACCATGGGGCACGGGCCAAGGCAGCCAACCTGCTGAAGGTTGGTTGAGCCAAGGAGGGTGGTCCTGATGCCAGGAGCCACTCCAGACCTGGCAGTCAAAGACCTTGCCCCTGGGCATGGTAGGGCCACCCTGGTGCCCACTCCAAGCACACACCAGAAATCAAAGCCTGGGGGCCTCCAGGGCCACATTCTTTCTCTGATGAGTCCCCATCCATGCCCTGCACACCTCCCACACACACAGCCAGGCCACACTCAGCCAATCGGAAACCACGTGGTGTCCTCTCCTTTCCTTGGGCTGAAGACCCCGCCATCCTGGAGGTGACCCCATGGCTCAGAAGCAGCCTAGGTGGCAAATTCCCCGGACAGGTCCCTTGACAGCAGGTCTGCCCACCTCAGGGGGCCACCCTTCCCACCACTGGACTTCAAGGAATAGATTACCCCAGTGGGATGGGAGTTGCCCCCTTGGCATAAAGCCCATGAGCCCCAGGGCCGGCCTGCAGCACCACCAGGCACCAGCCAGCGCTCAGCCTTGACCCAACTGCATTGAAACAGTGCCAAAAATGGCCCATTGCTCAACAGGGTTGGTCCCATTCAGGGCCATGGGTGGGTGGCATTCCTTGAATCTCCGCAGCCTGACCGCGTGGACCCTATCACCCACCCCTCTTGGGGGAAGAACTCCAGCATGACTCCCAGGGCACCCCAAAGCCCCTGTGGCCCCTTTCATGTGGACTGGGCAGTCCTCAAGCCTGACCTGACCACCTAGTTTCAGCTGGGAACTGCCCTACGTTAGGTTGAAGGAATCCTTTCCTGCCTGGACCACCATCTCCCTGCCGAGCTTCAGGAAATGTGTGCTCCTAGGGTCAGATTCCCAAGAAGTGACCCTTCTGGAGGAACCATCCCTCCCGGTGAGTAATCGGTTGGCTCCCTGAGAAAACCCTAGTGGCCTGAAGGCTGATTCTCAACAACCCCATGCTGCCTCACTCATGGCCCATGAGCCCAACAGGATGCACTGACCTATGCCGCTCAAAGCCAGGGACCCCACCTGGGCAGAAGAGCTCACTGAAGGACACAGGGAAGAAGGAGCATTCAGGAAGCAGCACCAAATTGCCCTGTCCCTGGAGAAGCGGAGCACAGACACCAAGCCCGCAAGGGGAGCCTGGGCTGCCTCACGAAGGAGCTCAGAGACAGGGTTGGGCTCCCCTGAGATGCCCTTCAAGTTCTCAAGTTCTCCAGTGCAAAATAAGTGTGGCCTAGCTGGAGATCTTGGGATCCCTGCATCATCTTCCCTAATTCTTACCTATCCTGGGCTTCAATGTAATCCTATTGAGCATGATTTTTAAGTCATCACCTCTTTTCAGGACAATATAAGGTTCTCATCATCAGCCCAACGCACGGCACACCCCTGCCCCACACATGCATCCAGCAGGACCCGGATGTGCTCACCCTGGCTCAGTGCGGGAGCCGAGCATTCCAGGAAAGGCCCAAGCTTCAGTGCACTTAGAGCTGGGCACCTGGCTGACTGACACTGGCCCAAGAACAGAGGGCCCAGGGCAAGTCTTCTTCGGTCTCACCATTTGGGGGACAGCAGGATGATATGTGTCCAAACTGACCTCCATGTGGGGAAGGCAGTAGTGGGTGGGGGCTCACATTTGCTTGCCCTCCACGGACACATGTTATGAGATCCATGTGAAGTACTAACTCGTCACCAATGTGGGGCACCCTTGGCTCCCCCTGCCACCAAACCCTGGAGGAACAGGGCAGGTAGGTCACTGAGCTCAGGCAAAATGCATGGGTTGCGCCATACTGCAGGCCCTGAGTCTACCTCCACTGCCACAGATGGCTCCTCACACGACCCCAGGGCCCCCTGACACCAGTGGGCATGGGTCAGGGCCATGAGCCAGCTCATGGCCAACAAAGGTGGCTGGCCCAGATGCCACACACCGCTGCAGACCTGGCTATCGCATAGTCTGCCCCTGGGCTTGCTGGGCACACATCAAGATGCTGTCTCCAAGTGTGCACGGAAATCACAACCTAGAGCTACAGGGCCATGTGCTTTCTCTGGTGGGTCACCATCCATGTTCTGCACACCTCACACACACAGAGCTGGGCCACACTTGCCCAATCCGGAGCAATATGGTGCCCTCCCCTTTGCTTGTTCCCAAGACCCCATCACCCTAGAGGTGACACCATGGCTCAGAAGCAGCCTGAGCAATAAAATCCTAGGACAGGTCCCTCGACAGCGAGCCTTCCCACTTCAGGAGGCCACCCTTCACGACACTTGACCTCAGAGATAGGATGACCCCCAGCGGGATACAGGCTGCCCCTTGGTCAAAAGCCCAAGAGTCCCAGGGCTGACCTGCAGCACCACCAGGTGCCGGCCAGAGCTCTACCTTAACCCAGTCACAGGGAAACAACTCTGCCCCCCACCAGGCTCCAGGAGACCCACTGAGATGGCCCATTGCTAAACAGGGACAGTTGCATTCAGGGCCATAGGTGGGGCACTATCCTTGAATCTCCACAACCCAACACCATGGGTCCATTCACGCACCACACTCTGGGGACCAAGAGGTCACCATTAACCCTGTGGTGCCCCGTGGCCCCTCTGGCCCCCCTCATGTAGCCTGGGCAGTCCTCAAGGCCTTACTGCAGCACCGAGTCTCAACTAGGCACTGTCCTATGTTAGGCAGAAGGAACCCTTTCCTGCCTGGACCACCATCACCCCTTCAGGGCTTCAGAGAAGGTGTCCTCCTTGGGTCCGATTCCAAAAAGCCTGCCTTCCAGGAGAACCTTTCCGTCTCAGGTGGAAATTCAGGTCAGCTCCCTGAGAAAACCCTTGTGGCCCAAAGGCTGATACTTGGGGACCCCACATGGTCTGGCTCATGATCCATAACACCAGCAGGATCCACTCACCTATGCCAGTCAATGCCAAGAGGCCCTCCTAGGTGAAAGAGCTCACTGAAAGACAAAGGCAAGAACAGGGACTCAGGAAGGAGCCATCAACATTCCCTGCCCCCAGGGAACTGGAGCACCGACACCAAGCCCACACAGGGAACCTAGAGTGCAGAGACAGGTTCGGCCACCTCCAGATGCCCTTCAGAGCCACCAGGTCTCAGGTCCAAAATACAGTGGCCCTGTTGGGGACCTTGGGATCCCAGCATCCTTTTCCAAAATTCTCCCCTAGGCTGGGCCTCAGCGTAATCCTATTGAGCATGATTTTTAAGTCATCACCTCTCTTCAGGACAATATAAGGTTCTCATCACTGACCCAACCCAGGGCACCCCCCTTCCCGCACGTGCATCCAGTGGAACCCGGATGTGCTCATCACAGCTCAGTGCAGGAGATCAGGGCACCAGGAAGGGCTGGAGCTTCAGCGCACCGATGGCTGAGCACCTGGCTGATGGACACTGGCCCAGGAAAAGCAAGCCCAACAGAAGTCTCACCATCTAGGGGAACAGGTGGAGAACATGTGACCACCCTCCATGTGGAGAAGGGGGTGTTGGGTGCCAGCTCACGCTTGCTCCCCCTCCATGGACACATGTGATGAGATCCATGCGAAATACTGACTCATCACCTATGCAAGTGTCTCTCCCTGCCACCGAACCCGGGAAGGACAAGGCAGGTAGGTCACTGGGCTCAGGCAAAACGCCCAGGGTATGCGGGACTGCAGGACCCAAGAGCACCTCCACTGGCCAAAACTGCTCCTCCGCATGACCCTAGGGCTGCCCTGGGACCACTGGGCACAGGTCCGGGCCACCAGCCAGGTCACAGCCAACCAAGGAGGCTGGCCCAGATGCCACATGCTACTGCAGACCTGACAGTGGCACAGCCTGCCCCTGGGCATGGTGGGCATGCGTACAGGCACCCTCTCCATGCAGGCACCAGAAAAGACAGCATGGGGCCTCAGGGTCACTTGTTTTCTCTGGTGGGTCCCCATCCATACTCCACATACCTCCAAGACACATAGCCAGTCACACATAGCCAATCCGGAGTCTCATGCTGCCCTCTCCTTTGCTTGGTCCCAAGATTCTGCCACCCTGGAGGTGACACCATGGCTCCCATGCAGCGTGAGCAACAAATTCCCAGTACAGATGCCTCAATAGCGGGCCTTCCCAACTCAGGAGGCCACCCTTCACAACACTCGGGTGACCCCCAGCGGGATACGGGCTGTCCCTGGCCCAAAGCCCATGAGTCCCAGGGCTGACCTGCAACACCACCAGGTGCCAGCCAGAGTCAACCTTGACCCAATCCCAGGGAAACAACTCCACCCCCCAACCAGGCCCCAGGAGACCCACTGGGATGGCCTATTGCTCAACAGCGATGGTCACATTCAGGGCCATGGGTAGAGCAGGATCCTTGAATCTCTGCTACCCAACCCCATGGGCCCATTCACACACCACACTCCAGGGACCAAGAGCTCCCTTGTTACCCCATGGCACTCTGTAGCCCCTCTGGCCCTCCTCATGTGGCCCTGTTCTCATCATTGACCCAAGCCAGGGAACCCCCTCCCTGCACAAACATCCAGTGGAACCCGGATGTGCTCACCACAGCACAGTGCAGGAGAGCAGGGTGCCAGGAAGGGTCAGAGTTTCAGCCCACTGGGAGCTGAGCACCTGGCTGAGAGACACTGGCCCTCGGCCTGCGGGTCCCACACATCTTCCTCCAGGCTCACCATCTAGAGGGACAGAAGGAGGACATGTGTCCAACCAGGGCCTCACATATCAATGCAGGGAAGGGGCTAAGGGATACCCATGTGATGGGATCCATGCTGAACACTGACCCAACACAGATGTGGGGCATCCTTTGCCCTCTCTGCCACCAAACCCTGGAAAGACAGGGAAAGCAAAAGACAGTGCTGGCTCAGGCAAGATGCCTAGGCTGTACCCTACTGCAGGCCCCAAGAGCACCTCCACTGCTCAGGCCAGCTCCCACACATGACCCCAGGGCCATACGAGGGACACAGGGCACAGGAGAGGGCCATCAACCAGCTCCTGGCCAACCAAGGTGGTTGGCCAGATGCCAAAAGCCGCTGCAGACCTGGCCCTCCCAGAGCCAGCACCTGAGCATTGTGGGCACCGGCCCTGGTGCCCTCTCCAAGCCTGGGGGGCCCCTGGGCCACACTTTCTCTGGTGGGTCCCCATCCATGCCCTGCCCAACTCCAACACACAGAGCCCGGCTACACTCAGCCAATCAGGAACCAGATGGTGTCTTCTCCTTTCCTTGGGCCCAAGACCCTGCCACCCTGAGGTGACCCCAAGGCTCAGAAGCAGCCTGGGTGGCAAATTCCCTTGACAGCAGGCCTTCCCACCTTAGGAGGACACTCTTCACCACTGGACCTCAAGGAAGGGTTGTCCCCAGCAGGATCGGAGCTGCCCCTTTGACTGAAGGCCCCCAAGTCCCAGGGCCTGCAGCACCACCAGGTGCCAGCCAGAGCTCAGTCTTGACCCAACCTCACTGAAACAGTGCCATCCCTCACCAGCCTCAAGGAGGTACCATAAGATGGCCCACTGCTCAACAGGGTTGGTACCATTCAAGGCCATGGGTGTGGAGCATTCCTTGAATCTTCACAGCCTGACTGTGTGGGCCCAATCACTCACCCCTCTCCAGGGAGAGAGAACTCCAGTGTAACCTCTAGGGTGCGCCACATTCCCTGTGCCCCTCCTCCCCATGTGCCCTGGACAGTACTCCAGGCCTGAGCTGTCCACCGAGTTTCAGCTGGGAGCTGCCCTACACTGGGCTGAAGGAACCCTTTCCAGCCTGGACCACTGTCACCCCTGCAGGGCTTCAGGAAAGATGTGCTCCTTGGGTCAGATTCCCAAGGAAGTGGCCCTCCTGGAGAAACCATCGCTCCCTGGTGGGGAGTAGGTTGGCAGCCTGAGAAAACCCTAGTGGCCCGAAGGCTGAATGTCGAGGACCCCATGCTGCATCACTCATGGCCCATGACCGAAACAGGATGCACTCACCTATGCCGCTCAAGGCTGCGGGGACCACTTGGGCAGAAGAGCTCACTGAAAGACACGGGGGAGAACGGGGACTCAGGAAGGAGACTCCAACGTGCCCCATAACCAGGGATCCGGAGCCCAGATACCAAGCCAGCACAGGGAGCCTGGGCTGCCTCACGGAGGAGCGCAGAGATAGGGGTGGGCCCACCAGATGCCCTTCAGGGCCTCAAGGTCTCCAGCCCAAAATACATTTACTCTGTCAGGGACCTCAGAATCCCAGCATCCTCTTCCAAACTCTCACCTAGGCTGGGCCTCAGCGTAATCCCATTGAGCATGATTTTTAAGTCATCACCTCTCTTCAGGACAATATAAGGTTCTCATAATCGACCTAACCCAGGGTATCCCCCTCCCTGCACATGCATCCAGCAGGACCCAGATGGGCTCACCACAGCTCAGTGCAGGAGCCAAGGGTGCCAGAAGGGCCCAAGCTTCAGCGCACCAGGGGCTGGGCACCTGGCTGACTGACATTGGCCCAGTGACAGCAGGCCCAACACAAGTTTTCCTCTGGGGTCGCCATATGGGGAGACAGGAGGAAGACACGTGTCCAAACTGACCTCTATGTGGGGAAGGGGGTCAGCAGTGCCATCTCACCGTTGCTCACCCTCCATGGACACATGTGATGAGTTCAATGTGAAATACTGACTCATCAAGTACACGGAGCACCTTTGGCCCTCCCTTCCACCGATCCCGGAGAGGACAGGGCAGGTGGGTCACTGGGCTTGAGCAAAACACCTAGGCTGTGCCATACTACAGGCCCCAAGAGCACCTCCACTGTTCAAAATGGCTCCCCTGCATGATCCCAGGGCTGCCCTGGGGCCAGTAGGCACAGAGCCGGGCCACCAACCAGGTCACGGCCAACCAAGGAAGCTGGCCCAGATGTCACACTCTGCTGAAGACCTGGTAGTTGCCCAGCCTGCCCCTGGGCATGGCACGCTTGTCCAGGCACCCTCTCCAAGCATGCAATAGAAATCATAGCCTGGAGCTGCAGTGCTACGTGCTTTCTCTCGTGGGTCCCCATCCATACTCTGCACACCTCCCACACAGAGCCAGCAACACTTGGCCAATCAGGAGACACATGGTGCCCTCTGCTTTGCTTGGACCCAAGACCCTGCCACCCTGGATGTGACCCCAAAGCTCAGAAGAAGCTTGAGTGACAAATTCCCGGGACATGTCCCTCAACAGCAGGCCTTCCCACCTCAGGAGGCCACCCTTCCAGATATTTGATGTTGGAAAAAGGGTGACCCCCAGTGGGATTCGGGCTCTCCTTTGGCCCAATGCCCACGGGTCCCAGTGCTGACCTGCAGCACCACCAGGTGCCGGCCAGAACTCTGCCTTCACCCAACCCCAGGGAAACAATGCCACCCCCCAACCAGGCTCCAGGAGACCCACTGGGATGGCCCATTTCTCAAGAGGGACCGTCCCATTCAGGGGCATGGTGGGGTGCGATCCTTGAATCTCCGTGAACAAACCCAAGAGGTCCATTTGTGCATCACACGCCAGGCACCGAGAGCTCCCATGTGACCCCTGTGGCGCCCCGGAGGCTCTCAGTCGCCCTCATGTGGCCTGGGCAATCCTTGAGGTCTGACCCAAGCACCGATTCTCAGCTAGGAGCTGCCTTGTGTGGGGCTGAAAAAAACCCTTTCCTGCCTGGACCACCATCGCCCTTGCAGGGCTTCAGGGAAGGTGTCCCCCTTGGGTCTGATTCCCCAAAACGCCGCCCTCCTGGAGAACCTATGCCTCCCCGGTGGGAATTCAGGTGGGCTCCCTGAGAAAACCCTTATGGCTGTAAGGCTGACCCTCGGCGACCCATGTGGCCTTGCTCATGACCCATGACCCCAGCAGGATCCACTCACCTATACCGGTCAATGCCAAGTGGCCTGCCAGGGCAGAAGCACTCACTGAAAGACACAAGGGGAGAACAGGGGCTCAGGGAGGAGCCACCAACGTTCCCTGGCCCAGGGAACCAGAGTGCCAACAGAAAGCCCACAGAGGGAGCCTGGACTGCCTCATGGAGGAGCACAGAGACAGGTTGAGCCACCTCCAGGTGCCCTTCAGAGCCTTGAAGTCTCCAGCCTAAAATACAAGGGCCCTGCCAGGGACTTCGGGATCCTACTGTCCTCTTCCAAAATTCTCAACTAGGCTGGGCCTCAGCGTAGTCCTATTGGGCATGATTTTTAAGTCACCACCTCTCTTCAGAACAATATAAGGTCCTCGACACTGACTGAACCCAAGGCACCCCCCTCCCTGCACATGCATCCAGCAGGACCATGATATACTCACCACAGCCCAGTGCAGGAGACCAGGATGCCAGGAAAGGCCTGAGCTTCAGTGCACCAGGGGCTGGGAAACTGGCTGACAGACACTGGCCCAGGGCCATTGGGCCCAATGCAAATCTTCCTCCAGGCTCACCATCTGGGGGGACAGGAGGAGGATATGTGTCCAAACAGGGCCTCACATCTCCATGTGGAGAAGGGGATAAGGAATCCCCTGTAATGGGTTCTATGTGGAACACTGACCCATCACAGATGCAGGGCACCCTTGGCCCTCCCCATCACCAAACCCTGAGAAACAAGGCAGGCTGGTCATTGGGTTTGGGCCAGATACCTGGGCTGCGCCATACTTCCGTTCCGGAGAGCACCTCCACTGCCCTCACCAGCTCCCCCGCATGATCCCAGGGTTGCCCTGTGACCACTGGGCATAGGCCATGGCCACCAACCCGCTCCCAGCCAACCAAGGAGGGTAGCCTGGAAGCTATGCACCGTTGCAAACCTGGCAGTCACATAGCCTGCCTCTGGGCGTGGTGGGCACCCACTGAGGAGCCCTCCCCAAGTGTGCACTGAAAATTACAGCCTGGGGACCCGGGCCATGAGCTTTCACTGGTGGGACCCCATTCATATCCCACACCTCCCAAACACAGATCTGGGCCACACTCGGCCAATCAAGGGCCACATGGTATCTTCTCGTTTCCTTGGGCCCAAGATCCCGAGACCCTGGAGGTGACCCCTTGGCTAAGAAGCCGGGGTGGCAAATTCCCGGTACAACACCCTAGACAGTGGACCTTCCCACCTCAGAATGCCACTGTTACTGCCACTCAAACATGGAGAACAGGTGACCCCCATGGGACATGGGATGCCCCCTTAGCCCAAAGCCCATGGGTCACAGGACTGGCCTGAAGCACCACCAGGAGCTGGCCAGATCTCAACCTTGACCCAACCCATTGAAACTGCACCACCCCTGACCAGGCTCAATACGTGCCACTGGGATGGCCCATTGTTCAACAGGATCAGCCCCATTCAGGGCCACAGGTGGGATGAGATCTTTGAACCTCCATGGCCCGACCCCATCACCACCCCCCCAGGAACATGCCCGGGGACCGAGAGCTCCCAAGTGAAACCTGTGGCACCCTGGAGCCCTTCTGGCCCGCCTCATGTGGCCTGGGCAGTCCTCAAGGCCTGACCTGCACACCAAGTCTCAACTGGGCGATGTCCTGCATGGGGCTGAAGGAACCCTTTGCTATCTGGACCATTGTCATTCCTGCAGATCTTCAGGGAAGGCATCCTCCTCAGGTAAGATTCCCAAGGAAGCCGCCCTCCTGGAGAAACGATCCCTCCCTGATGGGAATTGGGGTCAGCTCCCTGAGGAAACCCTCATGGCCTGAAGTCTGACCCTCGGTGAACCCATGCCCATGATGCCAGCAGGATCCACTCACCTATGTTGGTCAATGCCAGGAGGCCCCCCCTTGGCAGAAGAGCTCACTGAAAGACACAAGGGGAGAACTGGGGCTCAGGGAGGAGCCACCCACGTGCCACTTCACTGGGGAACAGAAAGGCCAACACCAAGCCCGCACAGGGAGCCTGGGCTGCCTCACAGAGGAGTGCAGAGACAGAGTTGGGCCTCCCCCAGATACCCTTCAGGGCCTCCAGGGCTCCAGCCCAAAATACAGTGGCCCTGCCGGAAATCTCGGGATCCCAGCATCCTCCTCCAAATTTCTCACCTAGGTTGGGCCTCAGCGTAATCATTGAGCATGGTAATTTTAAGTCATCACCTCTCTTCAACACAATATAGGGTTCTCATCATTGACCCAACCCAGCGCACCCCCCCTGCCCACACATGCATCCAGCGGGACCCGGATGTGCTCACCACAGCTCAGTGCAGGAGATCAAGGGGCCAGGAAGGGCCTGAGCTTCAGTGCACCAGGGGCTGAGCACCTGGCTGACGGACACTTGCCAGGGTCCATTGGTCCTGACGCAAGTCTTCCTTCAGGCTCACCATCTGGATGGACAGGAGGAGGACATGTGTCCAAACAGGGCCTCATACCTCCAGGTGGGGAACGGGGTAAGGGATACCCATGTGATGGGATCCATGTGGAACACTGACCTGTCACGGATACAGGGCACTCTCGGCCCTCCCCATCACCAAACCCTGAAAAAACAGGGCAGGTGGATCACTGGGCTTGGGCAAGACCCCTGGTCTTCATGCTACTGCAGACCTTGAGGGCACCTCCAGTGCCCCCTCTGACTTCTCCTTCACATGATCCCAGGGCTGCCCCAGGACCACTGAGCATGGGACAGGGTCACCGACATGCTCATGGCCAACCGAGGAGCCTGGCCCAGAAGCCATGTGCCACCGTGGACATGGAAGTTGCATAGCCTGCCGCTGGGCATGGTGGGCACCTGCCCAGGCACTCTCTCCAAGCCACACCTGAAATCACAGCCTGGAGTACCAGGGCCATGTGCTTTCTCTGGTGGGTCCCCATCCATGCCCCACACATGTCCCAAACACAGAGCCGGGCCAACCTTGGCCAATCCTGGGCCACATGGTGTCCTTTCCTTTCCTTAGGCCCAAGACCCTGCCACCCTGGACATGACCCCATGGCACAGAAAGAGTCTGGGCAGCAAATTCTCGGGATAGGACCATCAACAGCGGGCCTTCCCACCGCACATTCCACTCTTCCAGCCACTCACCCATGGGGAAGGGGTGACCTCCAGCAGAACACAAGTTGTCGACTTGGCCTAAAGCCCACGAGTCCCAGGTCCGGCCCACAGCCCCACCAGGCACTGGCCAGAGCTCAGCCTTGACCCAAACCCAGGGAAACAGCACTGCCCCCCACCAAGCTCAAAGAGGCACCATGGGATGGTCCATAGCTCAACAGGGTCAGTCCCATTTTGGGACATAGTTGGGTACAATCCTTGAATCTCCACGGCCCAACCCCATAGGCTCATTCAAGCACCCCTCTCCAGGGAAAGAGAACTCTTGCATGACCCCCGTGGTGCCCCGGAGGCCCTGTGGCCCCCGTCATGTGGCCTCGGCAATCCTCGAGGCCTGACACATGCACTGAGTCTCAGCTGGGAGCTCTCCTGCACGGGGCTGAAGGAAGTCTTTCCTGCCTGGACCACTGTCATCCCTGCAGGGCTTCAGGAAGGCAACATCTTGGGTCCAGTTCCCAAGGAAGCCGCCCTCCTGGAGAAACCATCCCTCCCCGGTGGAAATACAGGTTGGCTCCCTGAGGAAACCCTCCTGTCCTAAAGACTGACCCTTGGTGACCCCACGCGGCCTGACTCATGGCCCATGACACCAGCAGGATGCACTCACCTACGCTAATCAAGGTGAAGGGGCCCTTCTGAGCTGAAGAGCTCACTGAAAGACACAAGGCAAGAATGGGGACTCAGGGAAAAGCCACCAATGTGCCCTGCCCCTGGGAAACAGTGCCAACACCAAGTCCGCACAGGGAGCCTGCTGTGCTTCACGGAGGAGTGCAGAGACAGGGTTGGGTCCCTGTGAGAGGCCCTTGAGGGCCTCCAGGTCTCCAGCCCAAAATACAGTGGCCCTGCCAGGGACCTCGTGATTCTCAGTGTCCACTTCCAAAATTGTCACCTAGGCTGGGACTCAGCTTAATCCTATTGAGCATGATTTTTAAGTCATCACCTCTCTTCAGGACAATATAAGGTTCTCATCATTGACCCAACCCAGTGCACCCCGCTCCCCATGCATACATCCAGAAGAACCCGGATGGGCTCCCCAGCTCCATGAAGGAGACCAGGGTGCCAGGAAGGGCCCAAGCTTCAGTACAACAGGACCTGGGCACCTGGTTGATGGCCTCTGGCCGGCGCACAGAAGGCCCAGTGCAAGTCTTCCTCCAGGCTCACCATCTGGGGGGACAGGAGGAGGGCCCATGTGATGGGATTCACATGAAATACTGACCTGTCATGGACACAGGGTACCCTTGGGCCTCCCCGCCACCGAACCCTGGAAGGACAGGGCAGGGAGGTCACTGGGCTCGGGAAAGACGCCTGGGATGTGCCTACTGCACACCTCAAGATAACCTCCCCTGCCTACACTGGCTGCTCCACATGACCCCAGGGCTGCACAGAGATCACTGGACACGGGCTAGGGCCACCAACCAGCTCACAGCCAACAAAGGAGGCTGGTCCTGATGCCATGCACTGCCGCAGACCTGGTAGTTGCATAGCCTACCCTTGGGCATGGTGGGTGCCCAACCAGGCGCCCTCTCCAAGTACGCATCAGAAATCGCAGCCTGGGGCTCCATGGGCCCGTGCTTTCTCTGGTGGGTCCCCATCCATGCCCTGCACACCTCCCAAACTCAAAGCCAGGCCATACTCGACCAATCAGGGGCCACATGGTGTCTTCTCTGCTCCTTGGGCCCAAGACCCCACCACCTGGAGGTGACGCCATGGCTCAGAAGCAGCCTGGGGAGCAAACTCCCAGGACAGGACCCTCCACAGCAGGCCTTCCCACCTAAGGAGGACATGCATCCTGACACTGAAACTCAGGAAAGATGTGACCCCCAGCAGAACTCAGGCTGCCGACCTGGCCCAAAGCCCACAAGTCCCTGGGCCAGCCTGCAACACCATCAGGTGCTGGCCAGAGCTCAAGCTTCATCCATCCCCACTGAAACAGTGGCGCCCCCACCAGGCTCAATGTGGAGCCACTGGGATGGCTCATTGCTCAAAAGCATCGGTCCCATTCAGGGCCACGGGTGGGCGCGATCCTTGAAACACTGCAGCCTGACCCTGTGGGCCTGATCACTCTGTCACCACCCCCACAACAAGCCTGAAGACCGAGAGCTCTTGCATGACCCCTGTGGTGCCTCACAGCCTGTGTGGCACCCCGCATGTGGCCTTGGCAGTTCTTGAGGCCTGACCCATGCACAGAATCTCATCTGGGAGCTGCCTGCCCTGCAGGGGCTGAAAAAACCCTTTGCTGCTTGAAACATCATCACTTCTGCAGGTCTTCAGAGAAGATGTCCTCCATGGGTCCAATTTGAAAGAAAGTGGCCCTCTGGGAGAAGCCATCCCTCCCCAGTGGGGATTCCCCTGCTCCCTGAGGAAACTCTCCTGTCCTGAAGGCTGACCTGGAGTCCCCACATGGCCTGGCTCATGGCCCATGACACCAGCAGGTTCCACTCACCTATGCTGGTCAACGCCAGGGGGCCCACCTGGGCAGAAGAAGTCACTCAAAGACACAAGGGAGAAAGGGGACTCAGGGAGGAGCCGCCAACCTGCCCCGCCCCTGGGGAATGGGACTCTGACACCAAGCCCACACAGGGAGCCTGGGCTGCCTCACCGAGGAGTGCAGAGACAGGGCTGGGTGCTGCCAAGATGCCCTTCAGGGCCTTGAGGTCTCCAGCCCAAAATACGGTGGCCCTGCCAGGGACCTCAGGATCCCAGCGTCCTCTTCCAAAATTCTCCCCTAGGTTGGGCCTCAGCGTAATCCTACTGAGCATGATTTTTAAGTCATCACCTCTCTTCAGAAAATATAAGGTTCTCATCATCTACCCAACCGAGGGCAACCCCCTCCCATGCATGCATCCAGTGGGACCCAGATGGGCTCACCACAGCTCAGGGCAGGAGACCAGGGCTCCAGGAAGGGCCTGAGCTTCAGCGCATCAGGAGCTGGGGACCTGGCTGACAGACACTGGCCCAGCTCCATTGGGCCCAATGCAAGTCTTCCTCCGAGCTCACCATCTAGGACAGGAGGACACATGTCCAAGTAGGGCCTCATGCTTCCATGTGGGGAAGGTGGGTAGGGGATATCCATGTGATAGGATCCATGCGGAGCACTGATGTGTCACGGAGACAGACATGGACCACCCTTGGCCCTCCCAGCCACCCAACCCTGGAAGGACAGTGCAGGTGGGTCACTGGTCTCACGCAAAAAGTCCAGGCTGCGCCCTACTGCAGGTCCTGAGAGCACCTCCACTGCCCTGCTGGCTGCCCTGCACAATGCCAGGTCTACCCTGAGACCACTGGGCACAGGCCAGGGCCACCAACCAGCACATGGCCAACCAGGAGGCTGGCCCGGATGCCACGCGCTGCTGCAGACCTGGCAGTCGAGAGCCTGCTCCTGCCCCTCCCCAAGCATACACTGGAAATCACAGCCTGGGGCTCCAGGGCTATGTACTTTCTTTGATACATCCCCATCCACACCCTGCACACCTCCCAAACACAGAGCTAGGCCACACTCAACCAATCTGGGGACACATGTTATGCTCCTCTTTCCTTGGACCCAAGATGCTGCCACTCTGGAGGTGACCTCATGTCTCAGAAGCAGCCTGGGTGGCAAATTCCCAGGACAGGTTGCTCAATAGCAGGACTTCCCACCTTAGGAAGCCACCACTCCCGCCATTCAACCTCCGGGAAGGGGTGACCCCAAGCATGACACAAGCTGTCCCCATGGCCCAAAGCCCATGAGTTCTAGGGCCAGCCTGCAGCACCACAGGCACTGGCCAGAGCTCAGCCTTGACCTAGCCCCAGGGAAACAGCACCACCCACCGTCAGACTCAAGGAGGTGCCATTGGGATGGCCCATTGCTCAACAGGGTCAGTCCCATTCAGGGCCATGGGTGTCCTTGAAACTCCATGGCATGACCCCCAAGGACCCAATCGCCTACCCCTCTCTGTAGACCCCCCGTAGCGCCCCGGAGCCCCTGTGGCCACCTCATGTGTCCTGGGCAGTCCTCAAGGCCTGACCGATGCACCAAGTCTCAGATGGGAGCTGCCTGCTTGGTGTCGAATGAACCCTTTCCTGCCTGGACCACCACCACCCCTGCTGGGCTTCAGGACAGGCGTCCTTCTTGGGTCCGATTCCCAAGGAAGTGGCCCTTCTGGATAACTCATCCCCGGTGGGAATTCAGGTCCACACTTTTAGGAAACTCTCATGGCCCGAAGGCAGATGCATGGTGACCCCACTTTGCCTCGCTCATGACCCATGACCCAAAGAGGATCCACTCACCTATGCCGGTCAATGTCAGGGGGCCCAAATGGGCGGAAGAGCTCACTGAAAGACACAGGGGAGAATGGGGGCTCTGGAAGGAGGTGCCCACATGCCACGCCCGGGAACCAGAGCGCCAACACCAAGGCCACACAGGGAGCCAGGGCTGCCTCACGGAGGAGCACAGAGACAGGTTGGACCCCCTCAAGATGCCCTTTAGGGCCTTGAGTTCTCTAGTCCAAAATACAGTGGCCCTGCCTGTGAACTTGGGATCCCAGCATCCTCTTCCAAAATTTTAACCTAGACTGGGCCTCAGCGTAATCCTATTGAGCATGATTTTTAAGTCATCACCTCTCTTCAGGACAATATGAGGTTCTCATCATCGACACAACCTAGGGCACATCCCTCCCTGTGCATGCATCCACTGGGACCCGGATGTGCTCACCACACCTCAGTGCAGGAGACCAGGGCGTTGGGAAGGGCCTGAGCTTCAGCACACTGGGGGCTGGGGACCTGGCTGACGCACACTGGCCCAGAGCCATGGGGTCTTCCTCTGGGCTCACCATCTGGTGAGATAGCTGGAAGATGGGTCCAAACAGGGCCTCACCCTGCAATGCGGGGAAGAGAGTGGGGAGTGCCGGCTCACACATGCTCTCCCTCCATGTACCCATGTGATGGGATCCAGGAGGAACGCTGACCTGTCATGGACGCGGGGAACCCTTGGCCCTCCCTGCTACCGAACCCTGGAAGGAAAGGGCAGGTGGTTCGCTGCGCTCAAGCAAGAACACCTGGGCTGTGCCCTACTGCAGGCCCCAAGAGCACCTCCACTGCCCATGCCGGCTCCCCTGAACAACCCCAGGGCCGCACCAGGACCCCTCGGCACAGGCCAGGGCTATCAACCAGCTCATAAGCAATCAAGGAGGCTAGCCCGGATGCCACGAACTGCTGCACACCTGGCAGTCACATAGCCTGCACCTGGGCATGGAGAGGGTCCACTCAGACGCCCTCTATAAGCACGCTGGAAATTGCATCCTGGGGCCCAGGGCCACGAGCCTTCTCTGGTGGGTCCCCATTCATGCACCACATACCACCCAAACACTCTCCACATTCTCAGCCAATCAGGGGACACATGATGTCCTCTCCTTTCCCTGGGCTCAAGATCCCGCCTCCCTGGAGGTGAACCCATGGCTCAGAAGCAGCCTGGACAGCAAATTGGTGGGACAGGACCCTCAACAGTGGGCCTTTCACCACAGGATGCCTGCCACCCTTCCGGCCACTCCACCTCTGGGTAGGATGACCTCCAGAGGCAGGCGGGCTGCACCCTTGGCCCAAAGTCCACAATTCCCAGGGCCAACCACCAGGTGCGGGCCAGAGCTCAGCCTTGACCCAACCCCATTGAAGCCACGCTGCCCACACCAGGCCCAAGGAGGCACCAGTGGGACAGCCCATTGCACAACAGGGTTGGTCCCATCAGGGCAATGGGTGGGGCCTGACCCTTGAATCTTGGCCTGAATCCATAAACTCGATCACCCACACCCTGCTGCCATCCCACCACCCCCAGCAAGCCTCAAGGATGGAGAGTTCCTGCTTAACACCTGTGGCCTCCGGAGATCCTGTGGAACCCCTCATGTTGCCTGGGAGTCCTCAAGCCCTCACCCGTGCACTGAGTCTCAGCTAGAAGCTGTACTGCATTGGGTTGAAGGGACCCTTTCCTGCCTGGACCATCGTCACCCCTGCACAGCTTCAGGGAAGGCATCCTTCTTGGAACCAGTTTCTATGGAAGACACCCTCCTGGAGAAACCATCCCTCCCAGTGGGGATTCAGGTCAGCTCCCTGAGGAAACCCACATGGCCTAAAGGTGACCTCCGGCAACTGTACGCACCCTGGCTCATGGACCAGGACGCCAGCAGGATGTACTCACCTATGCCCATCAAGACCAGGGGAACCACCTGGGCAGAAGAGCTCACTGAAAGACACAGGGGAGAACGGGTACTCAGGGACAAAGCTGACAGTATGTCCCATCCCCGGAGAACGGGAAGGCCAACACCAAGTCCACACAGTGAACGTGGGTTGCCTCACGGACAAGCACACAGACAGGTTTCAGCAGCCCTCAGACACCCTTCAGGGCCTCAAGGACTCCAGCCAAAAATACAGTGGCCTGGCTGGGGATCTCAGGATCCGAGCATCCTCTTCCAAAATTCTAACCTAGGCCAGGCCTCAGCATAATCCTTTTGAGAATGATTTTTAAGTCATCACCTCTCTTCAGGACAATATAAGGTTCTCATCATCGACCCAACCCAGGGCACCTCCCTACCTGCCCATGCATCCAGCAGTCCCCGAATGGACTCACCAAGCTCAGTGCAGGAGACTAGGGCAACAGGAAGGGCCTGAGCTTCAGCACACCAGGGGCTGGATGCCGGGCTGATGAACACAGACGTGGGGCCAGTGGCCCCAATACAAGTCCTCCTCCAGGGCCACCATCTGGGGGGACAGGAGGAGGACATATGTCCAACCAGGGGCTCATGTGGGAAAGGGAGCAAGGGGTGCCTGTTCACACATGCTCTCCTTCCATGGACCCATGTGATGGGATCCAGGTGAAACAGTGACGGTAATGGACCCAGGGAAACCTTGGCTCTCCCCACCACCGAACCCTACAAGCCTGACCACATGGGCCTGATTGCCCACCTCTCTCTGGGGATGGAGAGTCCCACTCATAATCCCCGTGGCACCCTGGAGCCCTTGTTGCCCCACTCATTTGGCCCGGGCAGTCCTCAAGGTCAGACGCAGGCACCGAATGTCAGCAGGGAGCTGCCCCACATGAGACTGAAGGAAAACTTTCCAGCCTGGACCACCATCACCCCTGCAGGGCTTCAGCAAAGGTGTCCTCCTGGGGTCAGATTCCCCAGGACGCCACCCTCCTGGAGGACTAACACATCCCTCCACGGTGGGGATTCAGGTTGGCTCCCCGAGGAAATCTTCCTGTCCCGAAGGCTGACCCTCAGTCACCCCATGTGGTCTGGCTCATGGCCCATGAACCCAGCAGGATCCACTCACCTATGCTGGTCAATGCCAGGGGACCCGCCTGAGCAGAAGAGCTCACTGAAAGAATCAAGGGGAGAACAATGGTTCAGGAAGGAACCACCAACCTGACCCGCCCCCAGAAAACCAGAGTGCCAACACCAAGCCCACACAGAGAGCCTGGGCTGCCTCACAGAGGAGTATAGGGACAGGGCTGGGTCCCCCAGATACCCTTCAGGGCCTCCAGGTCTCCAGCCAAAAATAAAGGGGCTCTCCTGGGGACCTCGGGATCCCAGCATCCTCTTCCAAAATTCTAACCTAGGCCGGGCCTCAGCATAATCCTTTTGAGAATGATTTTTAAGTCATCACCTCTCTTCAGGACAATATATCATCATCGACCCAACCCAGGGCACCTCCCTCCCGACCCATGCATCCAGCAGTATCCGAATGGGCTCACCAAGCTCAGTGCAGGAGACTAGGGCAACAGGAAGGGCCTGAGCTTCAGCACACCAGGGGCTGGACGCCGGGATGACGGACACTGATGTGGGGCCAGCGGCCCCAGTATAAGTCCTCCTCCAGGGCTGCCATCTGGGGGTACAGGAGGAGGACATATGTCCAACCAGGGGCTCATGCCTCCAGGTGGGGAAGAGGGTGGGGGTGGGGGGTGCCAGTTCACTCATGCTCTCCCTCCGTGGACCCATTTGATGGGACCCATGGGAAACACTCATGTGTCACAGACACAGGGGACCCTTGGCCCTCCCTGCTAGGGAACCCCGTGAGGACACCGCAGGTGGGTCACTACACTCGGGCAAGACACCCAGGCTGCACCCTAAAGCAGGCCTCCAGAGCAGCTCCACTGCCCACACTGGCTGTCCCACACAACCCCAGGGCTGCACCTGAACCCCTGGGAAAGGGCCAGGGCCACCAGCAGCTCACGGACAACCAAGTAGACAGGCCCAGACACCACATGCCGCCGCTAACCTGACAGTTGTACAGCCTGACCCTGGGCGTGGAGGAGGCCCAGGACCGTCTCCAAGGATGCACTGAGAAATTGCAGCCTGGGGCCCGAGGGCCATGTATTGTCTCTGGTGGGTCCCTATCCATGCCCCACACAACACCTCCCACACAGACAGCAGGGCCACACTCAGCTAATTGGGGAAACAGTGTCCTCTCCTTTCCTTGGGCCCAAGACCCTGCCACTCTGGAGGTGACCCCATGGCTCAGAAGCAGCCTGGATGGCAAATTTCCAGGACAGTTCCTTCCACAGCGGGCCTTCCCATTTCAGGAGGACGCCCTTCCACCACTCGCCCACAAGGAAGAGGTGACCCCCAGCGGGACACAGGCTGCACCCTGGGCCCACAGCCCACTAATCTCAGGGCCGGACTGCACCACCATCAGGTGCTGGCCGGAGCTAGTCTCGACCCAACCTCAGGCAAACAGCGGCATCCCACACCCGGTTCAAAGTGGCACCCCTGGGATGCCCCAATGCTTAACAGGGTCGGTTCCATTCAGGGCCATGGGTGTGGTGTGATATTTGAATCTGGGGCCCGATCCCGTGGGCCGAATCGCCCACCACTCTTTGGGGTCGCAGAGACCCTGCGAGGCCCCTGTTGTGCCCCAGAGCCCTTGTGGCCACCCTCATGTGGCCTGGCCATCCTAGAGGCCTAACCCAACCACCGAGTCTCTGCTGGGCGATGCCCTGCCTGGGGCTGAGGGAACCCTTTCTTGCCTGCACAACTGGCAACCCTGCAGGGCTTCAGAGAAGGCATCTTACTTGGCTCAGATACACAAGGAAGCTGCCCTCCTGGAGAACCCATCCCCGATGGGGATTCAGGTCGCCTCCTGAGGAAACCCATCCCCGATGGGGATTCAGGTCGCCTCCTGAGGAAACCCTCATGGCTCAAAGGCTGACCCTCGGCAACCCTATGGTCTGGCTCATGGCCCACGAACCAAGCAGGAGACACTCACCTATGCCGATCAATGCCAGGGAGTCTGCTGGGCAAAAGAGCTCACTGAAAGACACAGGGGAGAACAGGGGCTCAGGAAGGAGCAGCCAAAATGCCCTGCCTCCAGGAAAGCAGAGTGCCGACACCAAGCACACACAGGGAGCTTGGGCTGCCTCAAGGGGGAGTGAAGAGACAGGGTTGGGCCCCCACGAGATACCCTTCAGGGCTTCCAGGTCTCCACCCCAAATTACAGTGGCCCTGCCAGGGACCTCATTGATTCCCAGTGTCCTCTTCCAAAATTGTCACCTAGGGTGGGCCTCAGCGTAATCCTATTGAGCATGATTTTTAAGTCATCACCTTTCTTCAGGACAATATAAAGTTCTCATCATTGACCCAATCCAGGGCACATTCCTCCCCACACATGCATCCAGAAGGACCCGGATGTTCTCACCACAGCTCAGTGCAGGAGACCAGGGCGCCAGGAAGGGCACGAGCTTCAGTGCACGGGGTTCTGGCATCTGGCTGACGGACACTGGCTTGGGGCCAGGGGACCCAAGAAGAGTCTTCCTCCAGGTTCACTATCTGGAGGGACGGGGGTCAGGTGTCCAAACAGGGCCTCACATCTCCATGTGGAAAAGGGAGCAAGGGGTGCTTGCTCACACATGTCCTCCTTCCATTGACCCATGTGATGGGACCCATGTGAAACAGTGACGGTAATAGACCCAGGGAAACCTTGGCTCTCCCTGCCACTGAACCCTACAAGCCTGACCCCATGGGCCAGATCGCCCACCTCTCTCCGGGGATGGAGAGTCCCCCTCATAATCCCTGTGACACCCTGGAGCCCTTGTTGCCCCACTCATGTGGCCCGGGCAGTCCTCGAGGTCAGATGCAGGCACCGAATGTCAGCAGGGAGCTGCCCCACATGAGACTGAAGGAAACGTTTCCGGCCTGGAACACCATCACCCCTGCAGGGCTTCAGCAAAGGTGTCCTCCTGGGGTCAGATTCCCCAGGAAGCCACCCTCCTGGAGGACCAACACATCCCTCCACGGAGGGGATTCAGGTTGGCTCCCTGAGGAAATCTTCCTGTCCCGAAGGCTGACCCTCAGTCACCCCATGTGTCTGGCTCATGGCCCATGAACCCAGCAGGATCCACTCACCTATGCTGGTCAATGCCAGGGGACCCGCCTGAGAGAAGAGCTCACTGAAAGAATCAAGGGAAGAACAATGGTTCAGGAAGGAACCAGCAACCTGACCCGCCCCCAGAAAAGCAGAGTGCCAACACCAAGCCCGCACAGAGAGCCTGGGCTGCCTCACAGAGGAGTATAGGGACAGGGTTGGGCCCCCCAGATATCCTTCAGGGCCTCCAGGTCTCCAGCCAAAAATACAGGGGCTCTCCTGGAGACCTCGGGATCCCAGCATCCTCTTCCAAAATTCTAAACTAGGCCAGTCCTCAGCATAATCCTTTTGAGAATGATTTTTAAGTCATCACCTCTCTTCAGGACAATATAAGGTTCTCATCATCGACACAACCTAGGGCACATCCCTCCCTGTGCATGCATCCACTGGGACCCGGATGTGCTCACCACACCTCAGTGCAGGAGACCAGGGCGTTGGGAAGGGCCTGAGCTTCAGCACACTGGGGGCTGGGGACCTGGCTGATGGATACTAGCCCAGGGCCAGGGGGTCTTCCTCTGGGCTCACCATCTGGTGAGATAGCTGGAGGACGGGTCCAAACAGGGCCTCACCCTGCAATGCGGGGAAGAGAGTGGGGAGTGCCGGCTCACACATGCTCTCCCTCCATGTACCCATGTGATGGGATCCATGTGGCACACTGACCTGTTATGGACGCGGGGGACCCTTGGCCCTCCCTGCTACCGAACCCTGGAAGGAAAGGGCAGGTGGTTCACTGCGCTCAAGCAAGAACACCTGGGCTGTGCCCTACTGCAGGCCCCAAGAGCACCTCCACTGCCCATGCCGGCTCCCCTGAACAACCCCAGGGCCGCACCAGGACCCCTCGGCACAGGCCAGGGCTATCAACCAGCTCATAAGCAATCAAGGAGGCTAGCCCGGATGCCACGAACTGCTGCACACCTGGCAGTCACATAGCCTGCGCCTGGGCATGGAGAGGGTCCACTCAGACGCCCTCTATAAGCACGCTGGAAATCGCATCCTGGGGCCCCAGGGCCACGTGCTTTCTCTGGTGGGTCCCCATTCATGCACCACATGCCACCCAAACACTCTCCCCATTCTCAGCCAATCAGGGGACACATGATGTCCTCTCCTTTCCCTGGGCTCAAGATCTCGCTTCCCTGGAGGTGAACCCATGGCTCAGAAGCAGCTTGGACAGCAAATTGGTGGGACGGGACCCTCAACAGTGGGCCTTTTACCACAGGATGCCTGCCACCCTTCCGGCCACTCCACCTCTGGGTAGGATGACCTCCAGAGGCAGGCGGGCTGCACCCTTGGCCCAAAGTCCACAATTCCCAGGGCCAACCACCAGGTGCGGGCCAGAGCTCAGCCTTGACCCAACCCCATTGAAGCCACGCTGCCCACACCAGGCCCAAGGAGGCACCAGTGGGACAGCCCATTGCACAACAGGGTTGGTCCCATCAGGGCAATGGATGGCGCCTGACCCTTGAATCTTGGCCTGAATCCATAAACTCGATCACCCACACCCTGCTGCCGTCCCACCACCCCCAGCAAGCCTCAAGGATGGAGAGTTCCTGCTTAACACCTGTGGCCTCCGGAGATCCTGTGGAACCCCTCATGTTGCCTGGGAGTCCTCAAGCCCTCACCCATGCACTGAGTCTCAGCTAGAAGCTGTACTGCATTGGGTTGAATGGACCCTTTCCTGCCTGGACCACCGTCACCCCTGCACAGCTTCAGGGAAGGCATCCTTCTTGGAACCAGTTTCTATGGAAGACACCCTCCTGGAGAAACCATCCCTCCCAGTGGGGATTCAGGTCAGCTCCCTGAGGAAACCCACATGGCCTAAAGGGTGACCTCCGGCAACCGTACGCACCCTGGCTCATGGACCAGGATGCCAGCAGGATGTACTCACCTATGCCCATCAAGACCAGGGGAACCACCTGGGCAGAAGAGCTCACTGAAAGACACAGGGGAGAACGGGTACTCAGGGACAAGCTGACAATATGCCGCGTCCCCGGAGAACCGGAAGGCCAACACCAAGCCCACAAGGTGAAAGTGGGTTGCCTCATGGACAAGCGCAGAGACAGCATTCAGCAGCCCTGAGACGCCCTTCAGGGTCTCAAGGACTCCAGCCAAAAATAGAGTGGCCTGGCTGGGGATCTCAGGATCCAAGCATCGTCTTCCAAATTTCTAACCTAGGCCAGGCCTCAGCATAATCCTTTTGAGAATGATTTTTAAGTCATCACCTCTCTTCAGGACAATATAAGGTTCTCATCATCGACCCAACCCAGGGCACATCCCTCCCCGCCCATGCATCCAGCAGTACCCGAATGGGCTCACCAAGCTCAGTGCAGGAGACTAGGGCAACAGGAAGGGCCTGAGCTTCAGCACTCCAGGGGCTGGATGCCAGGCTGGCGGACACTGACATGGGGCCAGTGGCCCCAATACAAGTCCTCCTCCAGGGCCACCATCTGGGGGGACAGGAGGAGGACATGTGTCCAAGCAGGGGCTCATGTGGGAAAGGAAGCAAGGGGTGCCTGCTCACACATGCTCTCCCTCCATGGACCCATGTGATGGGATCCATGTGAAACAGTGACCACATGGGCCGAATCGCCCACCACTCTTCGGGGTCGGAGAGACCCTGTGAGGCCCCTGTGGTGCCCCAGAGCCCTTGTGGCCCCCCTCATGTGGCCTGGCCATCCTAGAGGCCTAACCCAACCACCGAGTCTCTGCTGGGCGATGCCCTGCCTGGGGCTGAGGGAACCCTTTCTTGCCTGCACAACTGGCAACCCTGCAGGGCTTCAGAGAAGGTATCTTACTTGGCTCAGATTCACAAGGAAGCTGCCCTCCTGGAGAACCCATCCCAGGTGGGGATTCAGGTCGCCTCCTGAGGAAACCCTCATGGCTCAAAGGCTGACCCTCGGCAACCCTATGGTCTGGCTCACGGCCCATGACCCAAGCAGGAGACACTCACCTATGCCGGTCCATGCCAGGGATTCTGCTGGGCAAAAGAGCTCACTGAAAGACACAGGGGAGAACAGGGGCTCAGGAAGGAGCAGCCAAAATGTCCCGCCTCCAGGAAAGCAGAGCGCGTACACCAAGCACACACAGGGAGCTTGGGCTGCCTCACGGGGGAGTGAAGAGACAGGATTGGGACCCCATGAGGTGCCCTTCAGGGCTTCCAGGTCTCCACCACAAATTACAGTGGCCCTGCCAGGGACCTCATTGATTTCCAGTGTCCTCTTCCAAAATTGTCACCTAGGGTGGGCCTCAGCATAATCCTATTGAGCATGATTTTTAAGTCATCACCTTTCTTCAGGACAATATAAGGTTCTCATCATTGACCCAATCCAGGGCACATTCCTCCCCATGCATGCATCCAGCAGGACCTGGATGTTCTCACCACAGCTCAGTGAAGGAGACCAGGGCACCAGGAAGGGCACGAGCTTCAGTGCACCAGGGTCTGGCATCTGGCTGATGGACTTTAGCTTGGGGCCAGGGGACCCAAGAAGAGTCTTCCTCCAGGTTCACTATCTGGAGGGACGGGGGTCAGGTGTCCAAACAGGGCCTCACATCTCCATGGGGGAAAGGGAGCAAGGGGTGTCGGCTCACACATGCTCTCCCTCCATGGACCATGTGATTTGATCCATGTGAAGAAGTGATGGTAATGGATCCAGGGAACCCTTGGCTCTCCCCGCCACCGAACCCTACAAGCCTGACCCCATGGGCCAGATCGCCCACCTCTCTGCGGGAACAGAGAGACCCCACATAATCCCCATGGCACCCTGGAGCCCTTGTTGCCCCACTCATGTGACCTGGGCAGTCCTCGAGGTCAGATGCAGGCACCGAATGTCAGCAGGGAGCTGCCCCACATGAGACTGAAGGAAAACTTTCCAGCCTGGACCACCATCACCCCTGCAGGGCTTCAGTGAAGGTGTCCTCCTGGAGTGAGAATCCCCAGGAAGCCACCCTCCTAGAGGACTAACAAATCCCTCCCCGGTGGGGATTCAGGTTGGCTCCCCGAGGAAACCTTCCTGTCCTGAAGGCTGACCCTCAGTCAACCCATGTGTCTGGCTCATGGCCCATGAACCCAGCAGGATCCACTCACCTAAGCTGGTCAATGCCAGGGGACCCGCCTGAGAGAAGAGCTCACTGAAAGAATCAAGGGGAGAACAATGGTTCAGGAAGGAACCACCAACCTGACCCGCCCCCAGAAAACCAGAGTGCCAACACCAAGCCCGCACAGAGGGCCTGGGCTGCCTCACAGAGGAGTATAGGGACAGGGTTGGGCCCCCCAGATACCCTTCAGGGCCTCCAGGTCTCCAGCCAAAAATAAAGGGGCTCTCCTGGGGACCTCGGGATCCCAGCATCCTCTTCCAAAATTCTAACCTAGGCCGGGCCTCAGCATAATCCTTTTGAGAATGATTTTTAAGTCATCACCTCTCTTCAGGACAATATAAGGTTCTCATCATCGACCCAACCCAGGGCACATCCCTCCCCGCCAATGCATCCAGCAGTACCCGAATGGGCTCACCAAGCTCAGTGCAGGAGACTAGGGCAACAGGAAGGGCCTGAGCTTCAGCACACCAGGGGCTGGATGCCGGGCTGATGGACACTGATGTGGGGCCAGTGACCCCAATACAAGTCCTCCTCCAGGGCCACCATCTGGGGGGACAGGAGGAGGACATGTGTCCAAGCAGGGGCTCATGTGGGAAAGGAAGCAAGGGGTGCCTGCTCACACATGCTCTCCCTCCATGGACCCATGTGATGGGATCCATGTGAAACAGTGACCACATGGGCCGAATCGCCCACCACTCTTCGGGGTCGGAGAGACCCTGCGAGGACCCTGTTGTGCCCCAGAGCCCTTGCGGCCCCCCTCATGTGGCCTGGTCATCCTAGAGGCCTAACCCAACCACCGAGTCTCTGCTGGGCGATGCCCTGCCTGGGGCTGAGGGAACCCTTTCTTGCCTGCACAACTGGCAACCCTGCAGGGCTTCAGAGAAGGCATCCTACTTGGCTCAGATTCACAAGGAAGCTGCCCTCCTGGAGAACCCATCCCAGGTGGGGATTCAGGTCGCCTCCTGAGGAAACCCTCATGGCTCAAATGCTGACCCTCGGCAACCCTATGGTCTGGCTCATGGCCCATGACCCAAGCAGGAGACACTCACCTATGCCAATCAATGCCAGGGAGTCTGCTGGGCAAAAGAGCTCACTGAAAGACACAGGGGAGAACAGGCGCTCAGGAAGGAGCAGCCAAAATGTCCCGCCTCCAGGAAAGCAGAGTGCCGACACCAAGCCTACACAGGGAGCTTGGGCTGCCTCACAGGGGAGTGAAGAGACAGGGTTGGGCCCCCACGAGGTGCCCTTCAGGGCTTCCAGGTCTCCACCCCAAATTATAGCGGCCCTGCCAGGGACCTCATTGATTTCCAGTGTCCTCTTCCAAAATTGTCACCTAGGGTGGGCTTCAGCATAATCCTTTTGAGAATGATTTTTAAGTCATCACCTCTCTTCAGGACAATATAAGGTTCTCATCAGCGACCCAACCCAGGGCACCTTCCTCCCCGCCCAAGCATCCAGCAGTACCCAAATGGGCTCACCAAGCTCAGTGCAGGAAACTAGGGCACCAGGAAGGGCATGCGCTTCAGCACACCAGGGGCTGGACACCAGGCTGACGGATACTGGCCCAGGGCCATTGGGCCCAACACAATTCTTCCTCCCATTTCACGGTCTAGGGGAACAGGAGTAGGACAGCTGTCCAAACACAACCTCACTCCTGTATGTGAGCAGAAGGTGGGGTGTGGCAGTTCAAGTATGCTTGCCCTCCATGGACCCATGTGATCGTTTGCATGTGGAACACTGGCCCATCACGGACACAGGGTACCCAGTGCTCTCTTAGCCACAGAACTCTGGAAGGACAGGGCAGGTTGGTCACTGGGCCCCTGCTGGCTCCCCAACACAACCCGGGGTCACCCCAGGACTACTAGGCACAGGCCAGGGCCACCAACTCATTCGCAGGAAACCAAGGAAGCTGGCCTAGATGTCAGATGCCGCTACAGCCCTGGCAGTCACATAGCCTATCTCTGTGCATAGTGGGTGCCCACCCAGATGCCCTATCCCAGCACATAATGGAAATTGCAACCTGGGGTCTAAGGGCCACAGTTTTCTCTGGTGGGTCTGCATCCATGCCCCACACACCTCCTGAACACAGAGCAGGGCTACAATCAGCTAATCAGGGGACACACGCCATCTTCTCCTGTCCCTGGGCCCAAGATCCGCTACCCTGGAGGTGACCCTATGACTCAGAAGCAGCATGGGCAGCATATTCCAAGGACAAGACCCTAGATAACAGGCCTTGCAACCTCAGGAGGCAACCATTCCCGACACTTGCTCCTTGGGAAGGGATGACTTCCAGCCACGGGGAAGGGGGGACTTCCAGGGGGAGCAGGCTGACCCCTTGGCCCAAAGCCAACGAGTCCATGGCCAGACCTCAGCACCACCAGGCACCGGCCAGAGTCCAGCCTTGACCCAAACATAGGGAAACAGCACCGCCCTGCTCAAGGCTCGATGAGGCCCATAGAATTGCTCATTACTCAACAGGCTCTGTCCCATTCAGGGCCATACATTGGGCGCAATCCTTAAATCTCCACAGCTCGACTCCATCGGCCCTATCATCCATCTTTCTCCATGAATGGAGAGCTCCTATGTGACCCCCATGGTGTCCCAGAGCCCCTGTTGGCCCCTCAGGTGGCCTGGGCAGTCCTCAAGGCCAGACTCGAACACCTAGACTCAGCTGGGAGCTACTATGTGTGAGACTGAAGGAACCCTCTCCTGCCTGGACCACCGTCATCCCTGCAGGGCTCCAGGGAAGGCATCCCCCTTGGGTCCGATTTCTCAGGAAGCCACCCTCCTGGAGGACCAACCTATCCCTCCCCGGTGGGGATTCAGGTTCGCTCCCTGAGGAAACTCTCCTGTCCCGAAGGCTGACCCTCAGTGACTCTACCCAGCCTGGCCCATGGCCCACGATGGCAGCAGGATCCACTCACCTATGCTGGTGAATGCCAGGGTGCCCCGCCTGGGTTGAAGAGCTCACTGAAAGACACAAGTGGAGAAGGGGGGCTCAAGGAGGAGCTGTCCACGTGCCCCGCCCCAAGGAACTGGACCACCAACAGCAAGCCCACACAGGGAGGCTGGGCTGCCTCACGGAGGAGCACAGAGAAAGGGCTGGGCCCCCCAGATGCCCTTCAGGGCCTCCAGGGCTCCAGCCCAAAATAAATAAATAAAGTCCCCTACTGGGACTTCGGGATCCCAGCATCTTCTTCCAAATTCTCACCTAGGCTGGGCCTCAGCGTAATCCTATTGAGCATGATATTTAAGTCATCACCTCTCTTCAGGATAATATAAGGTTCTCATCATTGACCCAAACCAGGGCACCCCCCGCCCCATGCATGCATCCAGAGGGACCCGGATGTGCTCACCTCAGCTCAGTGTAGGAAACCAGGACAACAGGTAGGTCCCGAGCTTCAGCACACCAGGGTGGGCACCTGGCTGATGGCCACTGGCCTGGGTCCATTGGGCCCAATGCAAGTTTTCCTCCAGGCTCACCATCTGGGGGGACAGGAAGAGGACATGTGTCCAAACAGAGCCTCATACTTCCATGTGGGGAAGGGGTAAGGGATACCCATGTGATGGGGTCCATGAGGAACACTGACCTAGCATGGACGTGGGGCACGTTTGGCCTTCCCTGTCAGCAAACCCTGAAAACACAGGGTAGGTGGGTCACTGGGTTCAGGCAAGAAACCTGGGCTGCACCCTACTGAAGGCCTTGATAGCATCTCCACTGTCCATGCTGGCTGCCCCACACGATCCCAGAGCCACTCCGGGACCACAGGGCACAGGCCAGGGGAACCAATCAGCTCATGGCCAACCAAGGAGAATGGCCCAGAAACCATGTGCCGCTGTGGAGATGGAAGTTGCATAGCCTGCCCCAGGGCGTGGTGGGCACCTGCCTAGGTGCTATTTGCAAGCCACACCTGAAATCGAAGCCTGGAGTCCCCGGGCCATGTGCTTTCTCTGGCGGGTCCCTATCCATGCCCCGCACATGTCCCAAACACAGAGTCAGGCCACCCTTGGCCAACCGTGGGCTACATAGTGTCCTCTTTTTTCTTAGCCCCAAGACTCTGCCACCCTGGAGGTGACCCCATGGCTCAGAAGCAGCCTGGGTGGTAAATTCCTGGGACAGGACCATCAACAGCAGGTCTTTCCACCTCAGGATCCAGCCAATCACCAACAGGCAAGGGGTGACCTCCAGCAGGACAGGGCTGCCGAATGGACCAACGCCCACAAGAACCTGGGCTGGCCAGCAGCATCACCAGGCGCTGGCCAGAGCTCAGCCTTGACCCAAACCCAGGGAAACAGCCCCGCCCCCCACCAGGCTCAAAGAGGCCCCACTGAGATGGCCCACTACTCAACATGGTCGGTCGCATTTAGGGCCACGGTTGGGATGCGATCCTTGAATCTCTGCAGCCTGACCCCATGGGCTCATTCGAGCACCCCACTCCAGGGAAAGAGAGCTCTCGTGTGACCCCTGTGGCACCCCAGAGCCCCTGTGGCCTCCTTCATGTGGCCTGGGCCATCCTTGAGGCCAGACTCGCACACTGAGTCTCAGCTGGGAGCTGCCCTCCATGGGACTGAGGGGACCCTTTCCTGTCTGGACGACTGTTACCCCTGTAAGGCTTCAGGGAAGGCATTGTCTTGGGTCTGATTCCCAAGGAAGCCAGCCTCCTGGAGAAACTGTCCCAACCTGGTGGGGATTCAGGTCGGCTCCCTGAGGAAACCCACGTGGCCTAAAGAGTGACCTTTGGTGACCCTACGCAGCTTGGCTCATGGCCCATGATGCCAGCAGAATCCACTCACCTATGCGCATCAGTGTCAGGGAGCCCACCTGGGCTGAAGAGCTCACTGAAAGACAGAAGACACAAAGGGAGAACAGGGGCTCAGGAAGGACCCAGCAAGCTGCCCTACCACAGGGAACCAGAGTGCAGACACCAAGCCCACAAAGGGAGCCTGGGCTGCCTCACATGTAATGTGGAGACAGGGTAGAGTCCCCCCCGAGATGCTGTTCAGGGCCCGCAGGTCTCCAGTCCAAAATACAGTGCCCATGACTGGGACCTAGAAATCCCAGCATCCTCTTCCAAAATTCTCACCTAGGCTGGGCCTCAGCGTAATCCTATTGAGCATGATTTTTAAGTCATCACCTCTCTTCAGACAATATAAGTTTCTCATCATCGACCCAACCCAGGACACCACCACCCCCCAACGCATGCATGCATCCATTGGGACCCAGATGTGCTCACCACAGCTCAGTGCAGGAGACCAGGGCATCAGGAAGGGCCTGAGCTTCAGCTTACCAGGGGCTAAGCACCTGGCTGAGGGACATTTGCCCGGGGCCAGTGGGCCCAGTGCAATTCTTCCTCCAGGGTCAGCATCTGGAGGGGTGGGGGACAGGTGTCCAAACAGGGCCTTGTGCCTCCATAGGGCAAAGTGGGTAGGGTGTGCTGGCTCACACATGCTCTCCCACCATGGACTCATGAGATGAGATCCATGTAAAACAGTGACGGTCATGCACATGAGGAACCCTTGGCCCTCCCTGCCACTCAACCCTGGAAGGATAGGGCAGGCGGGTCATGGGATTCCAGCAAGACGCCCAGGCTGCACCCTACTGTAGGACCCTGGAGCACCTCCACTGCCCACGCCAGCTCCCCCACATGACTCTGGGCTGCAATGAGACCACTAGGCAGGGCCTGGGCCACCAACCAGCTCATGGCAAACCAAGGAGGCTGGCCTGGACCCCATGTGCCACTGCAGACCTGGCAGTCACATAACCTGCCACTGGGCATGGAATGCACCCATCCATGCACCCTTTATAAGCTCACACCAGAAATACCATCCTGGGGCCCCAGGGCCACGTGCCTTCTCTGGTGGGTCCCCATTCAGGCACCGCATACCTCCCAAACACAGAGCTGGGCCACGCTTGGCCAATCAGGGGCCACATAATGTCCTCTCCTTTCCTTTGGCCAAAGACCCTGTCACCCTGGAGGTGACCCCATGACTCAGAACCAGCCTGCGCAGCAAATTGCCAGCACAGGATCCTTGACCGTGGGTCTCCCACCACAGGATGCCACCCTTCCGGCCACTCCACTTCAGGTAGGAGTGACCTCAAGCGGGACGCAGGCTGCACCCTTGGCCCAAAGCCCATGGTTCCCAGGGCCAACCACAAGGTGGCAGGCAGAGCTCAGCCTTGACCCAACCCCATTGAGGCAGCGCCACCCCCACCAGGCTCAAGGTGCCACCACCGGGATGGCCATTGCTCAACAGGGTCGGTCCCATTCAGGGCCATGGGTGGTTCCCGACCCTTGAATGTTCACGGCCTGACTCCGTAAGCCAGATCACCCACACCCAACCCCTCTGCAAGCCTCGGGGACAGAGGGCTCCCGTATAAGACTCCTGGCCACGGAGACCCTGTGGATGCCCTCATGTGGCCTGGGCAGTCCTCCAGGACTCACCTGTGCACCAAGTCTCAGCTAGGATCTGCACTGCGTTGGGTTGAAAGAACCCTCTCTTGCCTGGACCTCTGTTACCCCTGCAAGGTTTCAGGGAAGGTGTCCTTCTTGGGACTGATTTCCAAGGAAACCTGCTTCCCAGAGAAACCATTCATCCCTGGTGGGGATTCAGGTCGGCTCCCTTAGGAAACCCTCATGACCCGAAAGGTGACGCTCAGGGACCCCACCCCGGCCTGGCTCATGGCCCATGACCCCAGCAGGATTCATTCACCCGAGACCCCGCCACCACAGAGGTGACGCCATAGCTCAGAAGCAGCCAAGACAGCAAATTTCTGAGACAGGGTCTTCCACAGCAGGCCTTCCCACCTCAGGAGGACATGCTTCTCACCACCTGTCCACAATGAAGGGGTGACCTCAATGGGACATGGGCTGTACCCATGTCCCAAAGCCCACCAATCCCAGCGCAGGATTGCACCACCATCAGGTGCCGGCCAGAGCTAGTCTCGACTCACCCTTAGGAAACAGTGCCACCCCACACTTGGCTCAAAGAGGCACCACTGGGATGGCCCATAACTTATTAGGGTTTGTCCCATTCAGGGCCATGGGTTTGGTGCAATCCTTGAAAATCCACGACCTGACCTCATGGGCTGAATTACACACACCTCTCCAAGGTTGAAGAGCCCCTGCAAGAACCCCTTGGTGCCCCAGAGCCCTTGTGGCCCCCCTCATGTGGCCTGGCCATCCTAGAGGCCTGACCTGAGCACTGAGTCTCAGTGGGGCACTGCCCTGCATGAGGTTGAGAAAACCCTTTACTGCCTGGACCACTGCAACCCCTGCAGGGCTTCAGGGAAGGTATCTTCCTTGGGTATGATTTCCAAGGAAGCCACTATTCTGGAGAACCCATCCCAGGTGGGCATTCGGGTCAGCTCCTGAGGAAATTCTTATGGCTGAAGGCTGATGCTTGGTGACCCCACACAGCCTGGCTCATAGGCCATTACCCCAGCAGGATCCATTCACCTATGCTGGTCACTGCCAGGGAGGCTGCTGGGCAGAAGAGCTCACTGAAAGACACAGGGGAGATTGCGGGCTCAGAAAGGAGCCGCCAAAATGCCCCCCCCCCCCCGGGTAACAAGAGTGCCAACACCAAGCCTACATAGTGAGCCTGGGCTGCCTCACGGAGGAGCGCAGAGACAGGGTTGGGCACCCTCCAGATGCCCTCAGAGCCTCCAGGTCTCCAGCCCAAAATACAGTAGTCCTGCTGGGGAAGTCATAACTCCAGCATCGTCTTCCAAAATTCTAACCTAGGCCAGGCCTCAGGATAATCCTTTTGAGCATGATTTTTAAGTCAGCACCTCTCTTCAGACAATATAAGGTTCTCATCATTAACCCAACCCAGGGCACCCCCCTGCCCACGCATGCATCTAGTGGGACCTGGATGTGCTCACCACAGCTCAATGCAGGAGACGAGGGCACCAGGAAGGGCCCCATCTTCAGTGCACCAGGGGATGGGCCCCTGGCTGACAGACGCTGGCCTGGGGCCAATGGGTCCAATGCAAGTCTTCCTCAAGGCTCAACATCTGGGGAAACAGGAGTAGGACAGGCATCCAAACACAACCTCACCCCTCCATGGAGGCAGAAGGTGGGGTGTGGCGGCTCAGGGATGCTCGCCCTCCATGGACCCATGTGATGGGATCCATGTGGAACACTGGCCTGTCACAGACGCACGGCACCCTGTGCTCTCTCAGCCACCAGTCCTTGAAAGGACAGGGAAGGCATCCTCCTTGGGTCCAATTTCCAAGGAAGCCGCTCTCCTTGAGAATCAACTCTTCCATCCCTGGTGGGCATTCAAGTGTGATCCCTGAGGAAACCCTCCTGTCCTGAAGGCTGACGCTCAGTGACTCCACACAACCTAGCCCATGGCCCATGAGGCCAGTAGGATCCACTCACCTATGCCACTCAATGCGAGGGTGCCCTGCCTGGGTGGAAGAGCTCACTGAAAGACACAAGTGGAGAAGGGGGGCTCAGGGAGGAGCTGCCCTCATGCCCCACCCAAGGAACTGGACCACCAACAGCAAGTCCGCATGGGGGGCCTGGGCTGCCTTACAGAAGAGGGCAAAGACAGGGTTGGGCCCCCCAGATGCCCTTTAGGCCCTCCAGGTCTCCAGCCCAAAATACAGGGGCCCTGCCGGGGACTTCGGGATTCCACCATCTTCCAAAATTCTCACCTAGGCTGGGCTTCAGCGTAATCCTATTGAGCATGATTTTTAAGTCATCACCCCTCTTCAGGACAATATACGGTTCTCATCATCGACCCAACCCAGGGCACCCCACTTCCTGTGCAGGCATCCAGCGGGACCCAGATGTACATATCACAGGTCAGTGCAGGAGACCAGGTCACTAGGAAGGTCCCGAGCTTCAGCACACCAGGGGCCGGGCACATGGCTTTGGGCCACTGGCCTGAACATTGAGCCCAACACAAGTCTTCCTCCAGGCTCACCATCTGGGGGGACAGGAGGAGGACATGTGTCCAAACGGGGCCTCACGCCTCCATGCAGGGTAGGGGTGAGGGATACCCATGTGATGGGATCCATGAGGAACACAGACCTATCACGGACGTGGGGCACCCTTGACCCTCCCCATCACCAAACCCTGAAAAAACAGGTTACGTGGGTCACTGGGCTCAGGTAAGATGTCCTGACTATGCCCTACTGCAGGCCTTGATAGCATCTCCACTGCCCATGCTAGCTATCCTGCACGATCCCAGAGCCACCCTGGGACTATGGGGCACGGACCAGGGTTACCAACCAGCTCATGGCCAATCTAGGAGGCTGGCCCAGAAGCCATGTGCCACTGTAGACAAGGAAGTTGCAAAGCCTGCCCCTGGCATGGTGGGCATCTGCCCAGGCTCCCTTTGCAAGTCACACTTGAAATCAAAGCCTGGAGTCCCAGGGCCACAAGCTTTCTCTGGTAGGTCCCCATCCATGTCCCGCACGGGTCCTCAAAACAGTCAGGCCACCCTCGGCCAAACCTGGGCCACATTGTGTCCTCTCTTTCCTTAGGCCCAAGACTCTGCCATGCTGGAATTGACCCCATGGCTCAGAAAAGGCCTGGGTGGCAAATTCCCGGGACAGGACCATCGACAGCAGGTCTTCCCACCTCAGGATCCACTCCTCCAGCCACTCACCAACACGCAAAGGGTAACCTTCAGTAAGACATGGGCTGCCGACTTGGACCAAAGCCCATAAGTTCAAGGGCTGGCCTGCAGCATCACCAGGGGCTGGCCAGAGCTCAGTCTTGACCCAAACCCAGGGAAACAACACTGCCCCCCACCAAGCTCAAAGAGGCACCATTGAGAAGGCCCATTACTCAACAGGGTCGGTCCCATTTAAGGCCATGGTTGGGGTGCGATCCTTGAAATCTCTGTGGCCTGACCACATGGGCCCATTCAAGCACCCCTCTCCAGGGAAAGAGAGCTCTCATGTGACCCCTGTGGCACCCCAGAGCCCCTGTGACCCCCCTCATGTGGCCTGGGCCGTCCTTGAGGCCAGACCCGAACACTGAGTCTCAGCTGGGAGCTGCCCTACATGGGACTGAGGGGACCCTTTCCTGCCTGGACCACTGTCACCCCTGAAGGGCTTCAAGGAAGGCATCATCTTGGGTCTGATTCCCAAGGAAGCCAAACTCCTGGAGAAACCATCCCTCCTCAGTGGGGATTCAGGTCGGCTCCCTGAAGAAACCCTTCTTTCCCGAGGGCTGACCCTCAGTGACACCACGCGGCCTGACTCATGGCCCATAACGCCAGCAAAATGCACTCACCTATGTGCATCAATGTCAGGGGGCCCACCTGGGCTGAAGAGCTCACTGAAAGACAGAAGACACAAGGGGAGAATGGGGGCTCAGGAAGGACCCAGCAAGGTTCCCTACCCCGGGGAACCAGAGCGCCAACACCAAGCCCACAAAGGGAGCCTAGGCTGCCTCACCTAGAAATGCAGAGACAGGGTAGAGTCCCCACTCCGCGAGATGCTGTTCAGGGCCTGGAGGTCTCCAATCCAAAACACAGTGGCCCTGCCAGGGACCTTAAAATCCCAGCATCCTCTTCCAAAATTCTCACCTAGGCTGGGCCTCAGCGTAATCCTATTAAGCATGATTTTTAAGTCATTATCTCTCTTCAGAACAATATAAGGTTCTCATCATCAACCCAACCCAGGGCACCACCCCCTAAATCATGCATGCATCCACTGGAACATAGATGGGCTCACCACAGCTCTGTTTAGGAGACCAGGGCACCAGGAAGGGCCTGAGCTTCAGCTCACCAGGGATTGAGCACCTGGCTGAGGGACAATGGCCCAGGGCCAAGCGGGCCCAATGCAATTCTTCTTCCTGGGTCAGCATCTGGAGGGGTGGGGGACAGGTGTCCAAACACGGCCTCATGCCTCCATTCAAGAAAGTGCGCAGGGTGTGCTGGCTCACAGATGCTCTCCCTCCATGGACTCAATACATGGAATTCATGTAAAACAGTGACGGTTATGCACACAAGGAACCCCTGGCCCTCTCTGCCACTCAACCCTGGAAGGAAAGGGTAGGCGGGTCATGGGATTCCAGCAAGATGTCCAGGCTGCACCCTACTGAATGACCCTGGGCACCTCCACTTCCCACGCCAACTCCCGCACATGACTCTGGGCCACACTGGGAGCACTGGGCATGGCCAGGGCCACCAACCAGCTCATGGCAAACTGAGGAGGCTGGCCTGGACGCCATGTGCAGCTGCAGAACTGGCAGGCACATAGCCTGCCCCTGGGTGTGGAATGCACCTGTCCAGGTGCCCTCTACAAGCCTACACCAGAAATCGCATCCTGGGGCCCCAGGGCCATGTACATTCTCTAGTGGGTCCCCATTCATGCATCATGCACCTCCCAAACACAGAGCCAGGCCACACTCGGCCAATCAAGGGACACATGATATCTTCTCCTTTCTTTTGGCTCAAGACCCTGCCACCCTGGAGGTGACCCCATGTCTCAGAAGCAGCCTGGACAGCAAATTGCCAGCACAGGTCCCTTGACAGTGGGCCTTCCACCACAGGATGCCACCCTTCCAGCCACTCCACTTTGGGGAGGGGTGACCTCCAGCGGGACACAGGCTGCACCCTTGGCCCAAAGCCCACGATGCCCAGGACCAAACACCAGGTGCCGGCCAGAGCTCAACCTTGACCCAACCCCACTGAGGCGGCACCACCCCCACCAGGCTCAAGGAAGCACCACTGGGATGGCCATTGCTCAACAGGGTCTGCCCCATTCAGGGCCATGGGTGTGGCCCAACCCTTGATTCTTCATGGCCCGACTCCATAAGCCCGATCACCCACACCCAACCCCTCTGCAAGCCTCGGGGAAGAAGAGCTCGCATATGAGACTCATGGCCCCCGGAGACCCAGCGGACCCCCTCATGTGGCCTGGGCAGTGCTCCAGGCCTGACCTGTGCACCAAGTCTCAGCTAGGATCTGCACTGTGTTGGGTTGAAGGAACCATCTCCTGCCTAGACCTCCATTACCCCTGCAGGGCTTCAGGGAAGGCATCCTTCTTGGGATTGATTTCCAAGGAAGCTGCTCTCCTGGAGAAACTATCCGTCCCTGGTGGGGATTTAGGTTCGGCTCCCTGAAGAAACTCTCGTGGCCTGAAGGGTGACCCTCAGCGCCCCTCCGTGGCCTGGCTCATGCGCCATGACTCCAGCAGGATCCACTCACCTATGCTGCTCAAGGCCAGGGGCCCACCTGGGCAGAAGAGCTCACTGAAAGACACAGGGGAGAACAGGGGCTCAGGGAGGAGCCGCCAACCTGCCCCAGCCCCTGGGAGCCAGAGTGCCAACACCAAGCCCGCATGAGAAGCCTGGACTGCCACACAGAGGAGTGCAGAGACAGGGTTGGGCACCCCCAAAGTGCCCTTCAGGGCCTTGAGGACTCCAGCCCAAAATACAGTGGCCCTGCCAGGGAACCTCGGGATCCCAGTGTCCTCTTCCAAAATTCTCACCTAGGCTGGGCCTCAGCGTAATCCTATTGAGCATGATTTTTAAGTCATCACCTCTCTTCAGGACAGTAAAAAGTTCTCATCACTGACCCAACTCAGGGCACCCCCCTCCACACATATGCATCCAGTGGGACCCAGATGTGCTCACCACAGCTCAGTGCAGGAGACCAGGGCAACAGGAAGAGCCTGAGCTTCAGTGCACCAAGGGCTGGGCACCTGACTGATGACCACTCGCCCAGGGACAGCGGGCCCAGTGAAAGTTTTCCTCTGGTCTCACCATCTGGGGGACAGGAGGTGGACATGTGTCCAAACGGAACCTCACGCATCCATGCAGGAAGGGGCTGGGGGATGCCAGCTCACGATTGGTCTCCCACCATGGACCCATGTGATGGGATCCATGTGAAACACTGACGTGTCATGGACGCGGGGGAACCTTGGTCCTCCCCACCACTGAACTTTGGAAGGACAGGGCAGGTGGGTCACTGGGCTCAGGCAAGATGCCCTGGCTATGCCCTACTGCAGGCACCTTGAGCACCTCCACTGCCCACGCCCCCTGCCTCTCATAATTCCAGGGCTGTATCAGCCCCTTGGGTGCGGGCCAGGGCCACCTACCCTTTCACAGCCAACCAAGGAGGCTGACCTGGATGCTATGAACTGCTGCCGATCTGGCAGTCGCACAGCCTGCCCCTGTGTGGAGGGCGAGCACCCAGGCCCCGCTCCACACCATATGGGAAATCACAACCTGGGGTCCCAGGGCCTCATGTGTTCTCTGGTGGGTCCCCATCCATGCCCACACAAAACCTCCTACACAGAGCGGGGCCACATTCAGCCAATCGGGGGACACATGGCGTCTTCTCCTTTCCTTGGGCCCAAGACCCGGCCCCCCTAGAGGTGACCCCATGGCTCAGAAGCAGCCTGGACTGCAAATTTCCGGGACAGGTCCTTCTACAGCAGGTCTCCTCACCTCAGGAGGACAGCCTTCCTGTCACTGCCCACAAGTAAGGGGTGACCCCCCCAGTGGGACATGGACTGTACCCTTGGCCCAAAGCCCACCAATCCCAGGGCCGGACTGCAGCATCCTCAAGTGCCAGCCAGAGCTAGTCTTGACACACCCTCAGGGAAACAGCACCGCCCCACACTTGGCTCAAAGAGATGCCACTGGGATGGCCCATAGCTTAATAGGGTCAATCCCATTCAGGGCCATGGGTTTGGAGAGATCCTTGCAAATCTGAGGCCTGATCCCATGGGCTGAATCACACACACCTCTCCAAGGTTGGAGAGCCCCCTCAAGACCCCCTTGGCACCCCAGAGCCCTTGTGGCCACCTGCATGTGGCCTGGCCATCCTAGAGGCCTGATCTGAGCACTGTCTTAGCGGGCCACTGCCCTGCATGGGGCTGAGGAAACCCTTTACTGTCTGGACCACCGCAACCCCTGCAGGGCTTCAGGGAAGGTATCCTCCTTGGGTCTGATTCCCAAGGAAGCCGCCCTCCTGGAGAACCCATTCCAAGTGGGGATTCAGGACAGCTCCTGAGAAAACTCTTGCGGCTAAAGGCTGATGCTTGGCGATCCCACACAGCCTGGCTCATGGGCCATGACCCTAGCAGGATCTACTCACATATGCTGGTCAATGCCAGGGGGTCTGCTGGGCAGAAGAGCTCACAGAAAGACACATGGAATAATCGGGGCTCGGGAAGGAGCCGCCAAAGTGCCCCGCCCCCAGGTAACAGGAGTGCCTACACCAAGCCCACATAGTGAGCTTGGTCTGCCTCACGGAGGAGTGCAGAGACAGGGTTGGGCCCCCTCTAGATGCCCTCAGAGACTCCAGGTCTCTAGCCCAAAACCAGGGGACCTCAGGATCCCAGCATCCTCTTCCAAAACTCTCACCTAGACTGGGCCTCAGCGTAATCCTATTGAGCATGATTTTTAAGTCATCACCTCTCTTCAGGACAATATAAGGTTCTCATCATCGACCCAACTCAGGGCACGTCCTTCCCGGCGCATGCATCCAGCAGGACCCGGATGTGCTCATCACAGCTCGGTGCAGCACACCAGGGTGCCAGGAAGTGCCCAATCTTCAGTGCACCAGGGGTTCAGCTCCTAGCTGATGGATGCTGGCCTGGGACCATTGGGACCAATTCAAGTCTTCCTCCAGGCTCAATACCTGGGGAAACAGGAGTAGGACAGGCGTCCAAACACAACCTCACCCCTCCATGGAGGCAGAAGGTGGGGTGTGGCGGCTCAGGGATGCTTGCCGTCCATGGATCCATGTGATGGGATCCATGCAGAACACTGGCTTGTCACAGACACAAGTCACCCTGTACTCTCTCAACCACTGAACCCTGGAAGGACAGGGCAGGCGGGTCACTGGGCTCGGGCAAGAAGACCTGGCTGTGTCCTACCGCAGGTCCCATGAGCACCTCCACTGCCCATGCCGGCTCCCTCGCATGACCCCAGGATTACAACAGAGCTACTGGGCACAGGCCAGGGCCACCAACCAGTTCATGGCCAACCAAGGAGGCTGGCCCGAATGCCGGATGCCGCTGCAAAGCTGGCAGTCACATAGCCTGCCCCGGTGCATTGCCAGCATGAACTGGAAATCACAACCTAGAGTCCCAGGGCCACATGCTTTCTCTGGTGGGTCCCCATGCATGCCCCACAGACCTCCTAAACACAGAGGAGGGCCACACTTGGCTAATCAGGGGACACATGGTGACTTCTTTCCTTTGGCCCAATACCCACTATCCTGGAGGTGACCCTATGGCTCAGAAGCAGTGTGGGTGGCATATTCCAGGGACAAGACCCTCAACAGCAGGCCTTCCACCTCAGGAGGCCACCCTTCCTCACACTTGCCAATGGGGAAGGGGTGACTTCCAGCCACAGGGAAGGGGAGATCCCCAGCAGGACGTGGACTGATCCCTTGGCCTAAAGCTAACAAGTCCGTGGCTGGACTGTAGCACCACCAGGCACTGGCCAGAGCTCAGCCTTGACCCAAACCTAGGGAAACAGCAACACCCCATCCAGGCCCAAAGAGGTACCATAGGATGGATGGCACATTGCTCAACAGGGTCGGTCCCATTCAGGGCAATAAATCCTGTATGATCCTTAAATATCTGCAGCTCAACTCCATGGGCTCTATGCCCACCTTTCTCCAGGGATGGGGAGCTCTTGTGTGACCCCATGGCATCCCAAAGCCCCTGTGGCCCCCCTCACGTGGCCTGGTCAGTCCTCGAGGCCAGACCAGTGCACTGAGACTCAGCTGGGAGCTGCCCTGCATGAGATTGAAGGAAACTTTTCCTGCCTGGACCACCGTCATCACTGCAGGGCGGCAGGAAAGATATCCTCCTTGGGTCCGATTCCCAAAAAAACAGCCCTCTTGGAGGACCAACCCACCCCTCCATGGTGTGGATTCAGGTCAGCTGCCTGTGGAAACCCTCCTGTCTCAAAGGCTGACCCTTGGTGACCCCACACTGCATGACTGATGACCCATGACCCCAGTGGGACCACTCACCTATGCTGGTCAATGCCAGGGGGTTGCACCTGGGTGGAAGAGCTCACTGAAAGACACAAGGGGAGAATGGGGGTTCACAGAAGCGGAGCACTAACACCAAGCCCACACAGGGAGCCTGGGCTGCCTCACAGAGGAGCACGGAGAAGGGGTTGGGCCCCCACGAGATGCTGTTCAGGGCCTCAAGGTCTCCAGCCCAAAATACATTGGTCATTCCAGGGAACTCTGGATCCCAGCATCTTCTTCCAAAATTCTCACCTAGGCTGGGCCTCAGCGTAATCCTATTGAGCATGATTTTTAAGTCATCACCTCTCTTCAGGACAATATAAGGTTCTCATCATCGACCCAACCCAGGGCATCACCCTCCACTGCCCCGCAACCCATGCATCCAGTGGGACCCAGATGGGCTCACCGCAGCTCAGTGCAGCAGACCAGGGTGCCAGGAAGGGCCTGAGCTTCAGCTCACCAGAGGCTGAGCCCAGAGCCAGTGGGCCCAATGCAAGTCTTCCTCTGGGGTCACCATCTGGAGGGGTGGGGGACAGGTGTCCAAACAAGGCCTCATGCCTCCATGCAGGAAAGTGGGCAGGGGGTGCTGGCTCACACATGCTCTCCCTCCATGGACTCATGAGATGAGATCCATGTAAAACAGTGATGGTCATTTACGCGAGGAACCCTTGGCCACTGAACCCTGGAAGGACGGGGCAGGAGGGTCACAGGGTTCGAGCAAAACGCCCAGGCTGCACCCTAGTGCAGGACCCCGGAGCACCTCCACTGCCCACGCCAAATCCCCTGCTCGAATCTGGGCTGCATCAGGACCACTGGGCAGGGCCATGGGCACCAACTAGCTCACAGCAAATCAAGGAGGCTGGCCTGGATGCCTCGTACCACTGCAGACCTGGCAGTCACATGGCCTGCCCCTGGGCATTAAATGAACCCATCCAGGCACCCTTTATAAGCACACACCAGAAATCACATCCTGGGGCCCCAGGGCCACATGCCTTCTCTGGTGGGTCCCCATTCATGCACCGCACACCTCCTAAAAACAGAGCTGGGCCACGCTCGGCCAATCAGAGGCCACATGATGTCCTCACCTTTCCTTTGGCTCAAGACCCTGCTACCCTGGAGGTGACTCCATGGCTCAGAAGTAGCCTGGGCATCAAATTGCCAGGACAGGACCCTTAACGGTGGGTCTTCCACCACAGGATGCCACCCTTCCATCCACTCCACTTCCGGTAGGGATGAACTCCAGTGGGACACAGGCTGAACCCTTGGCCCAAAGCCCACGATTCCCAGGGCCAAACACCAGGTGCTGGCCAGAGCTCAGCCTTGATCCAAGCCCACTGAGGCCGCACTGCCCCCACCAGGCTCAAGGAGGCACCAGTGGGATAGCCCATTGCTCAACAGGGTCGGTCCCATCAGGGCCATGGGTTGGGCCCAATCCTTGAATCTTCACGGCCTGACTGCATAAGCTCGATCACCGACATCCTACCCCCCTGCAAGCCTTGGGGACGGAGAGCTCCTGCATAACACCCGTGGCCCCCAGAGACCCAGTGGACCCCTCATGTGGCCTGGGCAGTGTTCCACACCTGACCCATGCACCAAGTGCCCAAAGAGGTACCATGGGATGGCACGTTGCTCAACAGGGTCAGTCCCATTTAGGGCAATAAGTCCTGTGCGATCCTTAAATCTCTGCAACTCAACTCCATGGGCCCTATGCCCACCTTTCTCCAGGGAGGGGGAGCATCAAGGCAACAAGCTGCTGCACTGCATTGGGTTGAAGGAACTCTCTGCTGCCTGGACCTCCATTACCCCTGCAGGGTTTCAGGGAAGGCGTCCTTCTTGGGATCAATTAACAAGGAAGCCGCCCTTCTGGAGAAACCATCCATCTCTGGTGGGGATTCAGGTCAGCTCCCTAAGGAAACCCTCGTGGCCTGAAAGGTGACCCTCAGCGACCCCCCGTGGCCTGGCTCTTGGCCCGTGACCCCAGCAAGATCCACTCACCTATGCCGCTCAAGGGCAGGGGCCCGCCTGGGTAGAAGAGCTCACTGAAAGACACAGAGGAGAACGGGGGCTCAGGGAGGAGCCGTCGATGTGCTCCACCCCCAGGGAACCAGAGTGCCAACACCAAGCCTGCACAAGGACCCTGGGCTGCCACACAGAGGAGTGCAGAGACTGGGTTGGGCACCCCAAAGTGTCCTTCAGGGCCTCAAGGACTCCAGCCCAAAATACAGTGGCCCTTCCACGGGACTTCGGATCCCAGCATCCTCTTCCAGAATTCTCACCTAAGCTGGGCCTCAGCGTAATCCTATTGAGCATGATTTTTAAGTCATCACCTCTCTTCAGGACAATATAAGGTTCTCGTCATTGACCCAACTCAGGGCACCCCCTCTATCCCCACGCATGCATCCATCGGGACCCGGATGTGCTCACCACAGCTCCGTGCAGGAGAGCAGGGCGCCAGGAAGAGCCTGAGCTTCACCACACCAAGGGCTGGGCACCTGACTGATGACCACTCACCCCGGGACAGCGGGCCTAATGAAAGTTTTCTTCCAGTCTCACCATCTGGGGGACAGGAGGTGGACATGTGTCCAAATGGAACCTCACGCCTCCATGCAGGAAGGGGGTGGTGGATGCTAGCTCACGATTGCTGTCCCACCATGGACCCATGTGATGGGATCCATGTGAAACACTGATGTGTCATGGACACAGGGGAACTTTGGCCCTCTGCACCACTGAACCCTGGAAGGACAGGGCAGGTAGGTCACTGGGCTCAGGCAAGACGCCCTGGCTATGCCCTACTGCAGGCACCTTGAGCACCTCCACTACCCACTCCAGTTGCCTCACATGACCCCAGGGCTGTACTGGCCCCTGGGTGTCAGCCAGGGCCACCTACCGTCTCACGGCCATCCAAGGAGGCTGGCCTGGATGCCAAGTACTGCTGCCAATCTGGCAGTAGCACAGCCTGCCTCTGTGTGTGGAGGGCAAGCACCCAGGCCCTGCTCCACACCACACCGGAAATCGCAGCCTGGGGACCCAGGGCCTCGTGTGTTCTCTGATATGTCCCCATCCATGCCTCACACAACACCTCCCACACACAGAGTGGGGCCACACTCAGCCAATCGGGAGACACATGGTGTCTTCTCCTTTCCTTGACCCCACCACCCTGTAGGTGACCCCATAGCTCGGAAGCAGCCTGGACAGGTCCTTCCACAGCAGGCCTTCTCACCTCAGGAGGACACCCTGCCCGCCACTTGCCCACAAGGAAGGTGTGGCCCCTGGTGGGACATGGGCTATACCCTTGGCCCAAAGCTCACGAGTCCCAGGGCCAGACTGCAGCACCATCATGGGGTCACCAGAGCTAGTCTTGACCCAACCTCATGGAAACAGTGCCACCCCACACTTGGCTCAAAGAGGCACCACTGGGATGGCCCATAGCTTAATAGGGTCGGTCCCATTCAGGGCCATGGGTTTGGAGAGATCCTTGAAAATCCAAAACCTGACCTCATGGGCCGAATCACACATACCTCTCCAAGGTCGGAGAGCCCCCATAAGACCCCCTTGGCGCCCCAATGCCCTTGTGGTTCCCCTCATGTGGACGGGCCATCCTAGAGGCCTGACTTAAGCACCGAGTCTCAGCTGGGTGCTGCCCTGCATGGGGCTGAGGAAACCCTTTACTGCCTGGACCACCACAACTCCTGCAGGGCTTCATGGAAGGCATCCTCCTTGGGTCCGATTCCTAAGGAAGCTGCCCTCCTGGAGAACCCATCCCAGGTGGGCATTCGGGTCAGTTCCTGAGGAAACCCTTGCAGCCAAAGGCTGATGCTTGGCAACCCCACACAGCCTGGCTCATGACCGATGACCCCAGCAGGATCCACTCACCTATGCTGGTCAATGCCAGGGGGTCTGCCGGGCAAAAGAGGTCACTGAAAGACACAGGGGAGAATGGGGGCTCAGGGAGGAGATGCCAAAGTACCCCACCCTTGGGTAACAGGAGCGCCGACACCAAGCCCACAGAGTGAGCCTGGGCTGCCTCATGGAGGAGTGCAGAGACAGGGTTGGGCACCCTCCAGATGCCCTCAGAGCCTCCAGGTCTCTAGCTCAAAATACAGTGGACTTCACAGGGAACTTGTAATTCCCAGCATCCTCTTCCAAAATTGTCACCTAGGCTGGGCCTCAGCGTAATCCTATTGAGCATGATTTTTCAGTCATCACCTCTCTTCAGACAATATAAGGTTCCATCATCGACCCAACCCAAGGCACCCCCTACCCACACACGTATCCAGCAGGACCGAGATGTGCTCACCAAGCTCAATCCAGGAGACCAGGGTGCCAGTAGGGGCTGAGCTTCAGCTCACCAGGGGCTGGGCAACTGTCTGACGGCCACTGGCCTGGGGCCAGTGGGCACAATGCAAGTCTTCCTCTGGGGTCACCATCTGGAGGGACAGGGGACAGGTGTTCAAACAGGGCTTCACGCCTTTGTGTGGGAAAGCAAGGAGGGGGTGCTGGCTCACACACGCTCTCCCTCCATGGACCCAGGTGATGGAATCTACATGAAATAATGACAGTCATGGACCCAGGGAACCCTTGGCCCTCTCCGCCACCAAACTCTCAAAGGACAGGGTAGGGGAGTCACTGGGTTTGGGCAAGATGCCCGGGCTGTGCCATACAGCAGGCCCCTGCAGCACCTCCACTGCCCATGCTGGCTCCACTGCACAACTCTGGACCACAACAGAACCCCTGGGCAAGGTCCAAGGTCACCAACCAGCTCACGGCCAACCAAGGAGGCTGGCCCGGATGCCAGGCACTGCTGCCAACCTGGCAGTCCCACAGCCTGCCCCTGTATGGGGAGGACACCCACCCAGGTTCCCTCTCTAAGCACATACCAGAAATCACAGCCTGGGGCCCAGGGCCACGTGCTTTGTCTGGTGGGTCCTCATCCACACCCCAGACCCCTGTCAAACACAGAGCAGGGCCACACTTGGCAAATCAGGAGCCACATGGTGCCCTCTCCTTTCCTGGAGCCCAAGACCCCACCACCCTGGAGGTAACCCCATGGCTCAGGAGCAGCCTGGGCAACAAATTCCTGGAACAGGTCCCTCATGAGGGGGACTTCCAACCTCGGGACGTGACCCTTCCCGCCACTGACCTCGAAGAAGGGGTAACCCCCAGCAGCAGGCGGGCTGCACCCTTGACCCAAAGCCCATGAGTCCCAGGGCCGGCCTGCAGCACCACAAAGCTCAGCCTTGACCCAACCAGTTGAAGCCGAGCCATCACCCACGAGGCTCAAGGAGGAGCTACCGGGGTGGCCCACTGCTCTACAGGGTCATTCGCATTCAGGGCCATGAGTGGGGCGCAATCCTTGAATCTCCACAGCCTGACCCCATGGGCCCAAATCACCCACCCCTTTCTGGGGAAGGAGAGCCCGCGCATGATCCCTGTGCCACCCCGGAGCCCCTGTTGTCCTGCTCATTTTGTCCTGGGCAGTCTTCGAGGACAGACTCGTGCACCAAGTGTCAACTGGGAGCTGCCCTGCATGAGACTGAAGAAACCCTTTCCAGACTGGACCACCATCATCCCTGCAAGGCCTCAGGGAAGGCATCATCTTGGGTCTGATTCCCCAGGAAGCCACCCTCCTGGAGGATGAACCCATCTCTCCACGGTGGAAATTCAGGTCGACTCCCTGAGGGTACCCTCCTACCTGAAGACTGATACTTGGTGACCCAACACAGTCTGACTCATCACCCATGACGCCACCAGGATTCACTCACCTATGCTGGTCAATGCCAGGGGGTCTGCTGGACAGAAGAGCTCACTGAAAGACACAGGGGAGAATGGGGGCTCAGGGAGGAGATGCCAAAGTGCCCCACCCTTGGGTAACAGGAGCGCCAATACCAAGTCCACATAGTGAGCCTAGGCTGCCTCACGGAGGAGCGCAGAGACAGGGATGGGCACCCTCCAGATGCCCTCAGAGCCTCCAGGTCTCTAGCCCAAAATACAGTGGTCCTGCCAGGTAATTCCCAGCATCCTCCTCCAAAATTGTCACCTAGGCTGGGCCTCAGCGTAATCCTATTGAGCATGATTTTTAAGTCATCACCTCTCTTCAGACAATATAAGGTTCTCATCATCGACCCAACCCAGGGCAACCCCTCCCCACACAGGCATTACAGGAACCCAGATGTGCTCACCACAGCTCAGTGCAGGAGACCAGGGCACCAGGAGGGCCTGAGCTTCAGTGCACCGGGGGCTGGGCGCCTGGCTGATGGACACTGGCCCAGGGCCAGGAGGCCCAAAGCAATTCTTCCTCGGGGCTCACCATCTGAGGGAACAGGTGGAGGACATGGGTCCAAACAGGGCCTCACCCCTCCAGGCAGGGAAGTGTGCAGGGTGTGCCGGCTCACCCATCCTCACCCTCCATGGACCCATGTGATGGGATCCATGGGGAACACTGACTCATCGTGAATGCGGGGGACCCTTGACCCTCCCCATCACCAAACCCTAGAAGGACAGGGCAGGTGGGTCACTGCGCTCAGGCAAGAACCCCCGGGCTGCACCTACGGTGGGCCACACCCTATGGCAGGCCCGGAGAGCACCTCCCCTGCCGACATCAGCTCCCCCGCATGACCCCAGGGCCGCACCAGGACCACTGGGCACCAGTCAGGGCCACCAACCAGCTCACGGCAAACCAAGGAGGCTCGCCTGGACACCATGTGCCACTGCAGACCTGGCAGTCACATAGCCTGCCCCTGGGCATGGAATGCACCAATCTAGGTGACCTCTACGAGCTCACACAGGAAATCGCATCCTGGGTCCCTAGGGCCATGTGCCTTCTCTGGTGGGTCCCCATTCATGCACCACACACCTCCCAAACACAGAGCCAGGCCACACTCGTCCAATCAGGGGACACGTGATGCCCTCTCCTTTTCTTTGGCTGAAAAACATGCCACCCTGGAGATGACCCCATGTCTCAGAAGCAGCCTGGGCAGCAAATTGCCAGGACAGGACCCTTGACATTGGGCCTTCCATAACACAATCCCACCCTTCTGGCCACTCCACTTCAGGGAGGGGTGACCTTTAGCGGGATGCGGGTTGCACCCTTGGCCCAAAGCCTACAATTCCCAGGGCCAGCCTGCAGCATCATCAGGTGAAGGCCAGAGCTCAGCCTTGACCCAACCCCACTGAGGCCACACCACCCCCACCAGGCCCAAGGAGGCACCACTGGGATGGCCCATTGCTCCACAGGGTTGGTCCATTCTGGGCCATGGGTTGGGCCCAATCCTTGAATCTTCACTGCCTGACTCCATAAGCCCGATCGCCCTCACCCTACCCCCCTAACAAGCCTTGGGGACCAAGAGATCCTGTATAACACCCGTGGCCCCCGAAGACACTGTGAACCCCCTCATGTGGTCTGGGCAGTGCTCCAGGCCTGACTCATGCAATGAGTCTCAGCTAGGACATGCACTACGTTGGGTTGAAGGAACCCTTTCCTGCCTGGACCTCCATCATTTCTGCATGGCTTCAGAGAAAGTGTCCTTCTTGGGACAGACTTCCAAGGAAGCCGCCCTCCTGGAGAAACCACCTGTCTCTGGTGGTTCCAGGTTGGGTCCCTGAGGAATCCCTCTTGGCCTGAAGGGTGACCTCAGTGACCCAAAGCTGCCTGGCTCATGGCCTATGACCCCAGCAGGATCCACTTACCTATCCCGCTCAAGGCCAGGGGCTCGCCTGGGCAGAAGAGTTCACTGAAAGACACAGGGGAGAACAGGGGCTCAGGAAGGAGCCTCCAACGTGTGATGCCCCCGGGGAACTGGAGGGCCGACACCAAGCCCGCACAGGGAGGCTGGGCTGCCTCCGGGATGAGCACAGAGACAGGGTTGGTCATCCCTGAGATGCCATTCACGGCCTCCAGGTCTCCAGTCCAAAATATCATGGCCCTGCTGGGGACCATGGGATCCCAACATCCTCTTCCAAAATTTTCACCTAGGCTGGGCCTCAGCGTAATCCTATTGAGCATGATTTTTAAGTCATCATCTCTCTTCAGGACAATATAAGGTTCTCATCATCGACCCAACCCAGGGTACCCCCAACCACACACACCCATCCAGTGGGACCCGGATGTGCTCACCACAGCTCAGTGCAGGAGACCAGAGCACCAGGAAGGGCCTGAGCTTCAGTGCACCAAGGCTGGGCACCTGGATGACAACCACTGGCCTGGGGCCAGCAACCCAAAGGCAAGTCTTCCTCCACAGACACCATCTGGGGGGACAGGAGGAAGACATGTGTCCAACCAGGGGCTCAGACCTCTATACAGGGAAGGGGGTGGGGGGTGTCAGCTCACGCTTGCTCTCTCTCTATGGACCCATGCGATGAGATCCATGTGAAACATTGATGTGTCTCAGACGTGGGGGACCCTTTGCCCTCCCAGCCACCGAACCATGGAAGAACAGGGCCGGCAGGTTCCTGGGCTCAGGCAAGACACCTGGGCTGTGCCCTACTGCAGGCCTCCCTTGCCCACGCTGGCTCCCCTCATGACCCCAGGCAGCACTGGGACTCCTGGGCAGGAGTCAAGGACACCAACCAGCTCACAGCGAACCAAGGACGCCAGCCCGGATGCCACGCACCACTGCCAACCTGTCAGCTGCACAGCCTGCCCTGTGCATGGAGGGCGAGCACCCAGTCCCCTTCCCAAGGTGCACTGGAAATCGCAGCTTGGGGTTCCAGCGCCACGAGCTTTCTCTGGTGGGTCCCAATCCATGCCCCACACAACACCTCCCACACACAGAGTGGAGCCATACTCAACCAATCGGGAGACATATGGTGTCTTCTCCTTTCCTTGGGCCCAAGACCCCGCCACCCCGGAGATGACCTCATGGCTCAGAAGCAGCCTGGACTGCAAATTCCAGGAAAGTTCCTTCCACAGCGGGCCTTCCTACCTCAGGAGGATGCCCTTCCCACCACTCCCTCATAAGGAAGGGGTGATCCCCAGTGGGACACGGGCTGCACCCTTGGCCCAAAGCCCACGAGTCCCAGGACTGGACTGCACCACCATCAGGCACTGGCCGGAGCTAGTCTTGACCCAACCTCAGAGAAACAGCGCCACCCACCACATGGCTCAAAGAGGTGCCACTGGGATGGCCCATTGCTTAATAGGGTCGGTCCCATTGAGGGATATGGGTTTGGTGCAATCCTTGAAGCTCCATGGCCCGACCCAATGGGCCAAATTGCCCACCCTTCTCCAGGGTTGGAGAGCCCCCGTCAGATGTCTGTGGTGCCCTGGAGCCCTTGTGGCCCCCGTCATGTGGCCTGGCCATCCTAGAGGCCTGAACTGAGCACCAAGTCTGAGCTGAGCACTGCCCAGCTCCACTGTCCTGTGTGGAGCTGAGGAAACCCTTTCCTGCCTGGACCACCACTACCCCTGCAGGGCTTCAGAGAAGGCCTCCTCCTTGTGTCGGATTCCCAAGGAAGCTGCCCTCCTGGAGAACACATCCCCAGTCGGGATTCAGATCAGCTCCTGAGGAAACCCAGGTGACCCAAGGGCTGACCCTTGGGGACCCCACGCAGCTTGGCTCATGGCCCATGACACGAGCAGTATCCACTCACCTTTGCCAGTCAATCCCAGGGGGCCTGCTTGGGGGAAGAGCTCACTGAAAGACACAGAGGAGAATGCGACTCAGGAAGGAGCCACCAATGTGTCCCACTCCCGGGGAAACTGAGTGCAGACACCAAGCCCACACAGGAAGCCTGGTGTGCCTAATGGAGGAGCACAGACTGGGTTGGGTACCCCTCCATGATAGGCCCTTCAGGGCCTCGAGGTCTCCCGCCTAAAATACAGTGGTCCTGCCGGGGACCTTGTGATTCCCAGCATCCTCTTTCAAAATTCTCACCTAAGTTGGGCCTCAGCGTAATCCTATTGAGCATGATTTTTAAGTCATCACCTCTCTTCAGGACAATATAAAGTTCTCATCATTGACCCAACCCAGGACACCTCCATCCCCACTCACACATCCAGAGGGACCTGGATGGACTCACCACACCTCAGTGCAGGATACCAGGATGACAGGAAGGACCTGAGCTTTAGCGCACGGGAGGCTGAGCACGTGGCTGACAGACACTGGTCCGGGGCCAAAGGGCCTAACGCAATTCTTCCTCTGTGCTCACCATCTGGAGGGACGGGGAAAGGTGTCCAAATAGGGCCTTAAGATTCCATGCAGGAAAGCGGGGAGGGGCTGCTGGCTACACATGCTCTACGTCCATGGACTCATGTGATGGGATCCATGTGAAACGAGGACAGTTATGGACCTGGGGAACCCTTGTATCTCCCCACCACCAAACCCTGGAAGGACAGGACAGGCGAGTAACTAGGCTCAGGCAAGATGCCCAGGCTGTGCCCTACCGCAGGCCCCTGGAGCACCTCCACTGTCCAAGCCGGCTTCCCTGCACTTCCTAGGCTGCATTGTGACCCCTGGGTAGGAGCCAGGGCCACCAACCAGCTAAGGCCAACCAAGGAGGCTTGCTCTGAAGCTAGGCGCCACTGTAGACCTGGCAGACGCACAGCCTGCCCCTGTGCAGGGAGGGTGCCCAGACTCCCTCTCCAAGCACGCACCAAAAATCACAGCCTGGGGCCACCTTCATGTGGCTTGGGCAGTCCTCAAGGCCAGACCCTAGCACCGAGTCTCAGCTGGGAGCTGACCTGCATGGGACTAATGGAACCCTTTCCTGCCTGGACCAATGTCACTCCTGTAGCACTTCAGGGAAGGTGTCCTCCTTGGGTCAGATTCCCAAGGAGGCGGCCCTTGTGGAGAACCAATCTCTCACCAGTGGGGATTCAGGTTGTCTCCCTGAGGAATCCCTCCTGTCCTGATAGCTGACCCTCAGTGACCCCACGTGGCCTGGTCCATGGCCCATGACCCCAGCAGGATCCACTGACCTATGCTGCTCAAGGCCAGGGGTCCTCCTGGGCGAACGAGTTCACTGAAAGACACAAGGGGAGAACAGGGGCTCAGGGATGAGCCACCCACATGCACCACCAAGGGGAATCTGAGCACCGACACGAAGCTCGCACAGGGAGCCTGGACTGCCTCATGGAGGAACGTAGAGACAGGTTTGGGCCCCCTCCAGATGCCCTTCAAGGACTCCAGGTCTCCAGCCCAAAATACAGCGGCCCTGTCAGGGACCTAGGGATCCCAGCGTCCTCTTCCAAAATTCTCACCTAGGCTGGGCCTCAGCGTAATCCTATTGAGCATGATTTTTAAGTCATCATCTCTCTTCAGAACAACGTAAGGTTCTCATCATCGACCCAACCCAGGGAACCCCCTCCCTGCTTAGGCATCCAGTGGCAACCGGATGGGCTCACCCAAGCTCAATGCAGGAGACCAGGGCAACAGGAAGGGCCTGAGCTTCAGTGCAACAGGGGCTAGGCACCCGGCTGATGGCCACTGGCCCGGGGACAGTGGGCCCAATGCAAGCCCTCCTCTGGGGTCACCATCTCGAGGAACAGGAAGAGGACAGGTGCCAAATGCAACCTCACCCCTCCATGCTGGCAGAAGGTGGGGTGTGCCAGCTCAGGGATGCTCGCCTTCCATGGACCCATGTGATGAGATCCATGTGGAATCCTGGCCCATCACAGACGTGGGCCACCTGATGCTCTCTCCGCCACTGAACCCTGAAAGGATAGGACAAGCAGGTCACTGGGCTCAGGCTAGAAGCCAGGGCTGCTCCCTACTGCAGACCACACGAGCACCTCCACTACACATGCCAGCTCCCCTACATGACACCAGGGTCACCCCAGGACTACTGGGCACAGGCCAGGGCCAGCAACCAGTTCATGGTCAACCAAGGAGGCTGGCCCGTATGCCTGATGCTGCTGCACAACTGGCAGTCACATAGCCAGTCCCTGTGCATGGTGGGCACCCACCCATGTGCCATATCCAAGCACATACTGGAAACCACAACCTGGGGCCCCAGGGCCACATGCTTTCTCTGGTGAGTCTCCATCCATGCCCTTCACACCTCGCAAACACACAGCCTGGCCACACTCAGCTAATCGGGGGGCACAGTGTCTTCTCCTTTCTTCGGGTCCAAGACCCCACCACACTGGTGGTGACTCCATGGCTCAGAAGCAGCATGGGCAGCAAATTGCCAGGAGCAGACCCTCAATAGCGGGCCTTCCCACTTCAGGAGGCCACCCTTCCCAACACTCGCCCATGAGGAAGGGATAACTTCCAGCCACAGGGAAGGGGTGACTTTCAGTGGGACGCAGGCTGCCCCCTTGGCCCAAAGCCCACGAGTCCAAGGGCTGGACTGCAGCACCACCAGGTGGCGGCCAGAGGTCAGCCTTGACCTAAACCCAGTGAAACAGCACCGCCCCCCTTCAGGCTCGAAGAGGCCCATGGGATGGCCCATTGCTCAACAGGGTGGGTCCCATTCAGGGCCATGTGTCAGGTGCGAAACTTGCATCTCAACAGCTCAACTCCATGGGCCCAATCACTCACCTTTCTCCAGGGACAGAGAGTGCCTGTGTGACCCCATGGCACCCCAGAGCCACTGTGGCACCCCTCATATGGCCAGGGCAGTCCTTAAGTCCAGACGCAAGCACCGAGCCTCAGCTGGGAGCTGCCCTGGGTGGAACTGAAGGAACCCTTTCCTGCCTGGACCACCGTTACCCCTGCAGGGCTTCAGGGAAGGGGACCTCCTTGGTTCCTGTTTCCCAGGAAGTCGCCCTCCTGGAGAACCCATCTCTTCCCAGTGGGGATTCAGGTTGGCTCCCTGAGGAAACCCTTCTTTCCCGAAGGCTGACCCTTGGCGACCTCACGTGGCCTGGCTCATGGCCCGTGATGCCAGCCACTCACCTATGCCAGTCAATGACAGGTGTCCTCCATGTGGAAGAGCTCACTGAAAGACACAAGAGGAGAATGGGGCTCAGAAAGGAGCTTCCCATGTACCTCAAACCCAGGGAACTGGAGGGCTGACACCAAGCCTGCACAGGGAGTCTGGGCTGCCTCAAGGAGGAGTGCAGAGACAGGGTTGGGCACCCACAAGATGCCCTTCAGGGCCTCCAGGTCTCCAGCCAAAAATACAGGGGCCCTCCTGGGGACCTCAGAATCCCAGCATCCTCTTCCAAACCTCTCACCTAGACTGGGCCTCAGCGTAATCCTATTATTGAGCATGATTTTTAAGTTATCACCTCTCTTCAGGACAATATAAGGTTCTCATTGACCCAACCCAGGGCACCCCCTTCCCCGCACACGCATCCAGCAGGATCCGGATGTGCTCACCACAGCTCAATGCAGGAGACCAGGGCACCAGGAAGGGCCCGATCTTCAGTGCACCAGGGGCTGGACACCTGGCTGACGGACGCTGACCTGGGGCCATTGGGCCCAGTGCAAGTCTTCCTCTGGGCTCAACATCTGGGGAAACAGGAGTAAGACAGGTGTGAAAACACAACCTCACCCCTCCATGGGGGCAGAAGGTGGGGTGTGTCATCCCAGGGATGCTCACCCTCCATGGATCCATGTGATGGGATGCATGTAGAACACTGGCCCGTCATGGACACAGGGCAACAAAAGCTCTCTCAGCCACCGAACCCTGGAAGGACAGGGCAAGTGGGTCACTGGGCTTGGGCAAGAAGCCCCGACTGTGTCCTACTACAGGTCCCATAAGCACCTCCACTGCCCATGCCGGCTCCCCCACACGACCCCAGGGTCATACCAGATCTACTGGGCACAGGCCAGCGCCACCATTCAGTTCACGGCCCACCAAGGAGGCTGGCCTGGATGCCAGATGCCGCTGCAGACCTGCAAGTCACATAGCCTATCCCTGTGCACTGTGGGCACCCACACAGGTGCCCTATCCCAGCATGTCCTAGAAATTGCAACCTGGGGTCCCTGGGCCACATGCTTTCTCTGGTGGGTCCACATCCATGCCCCACACACCTCCTAAGCACAGAGCAGGGCCGCACTTGGCTAATCGGGGGACACATGGTGACTTCTCCTTTCCTTGGGCCCAAGACCCGCTACCCTGGAGGTGACCCCATGGCTCAGAAGCAGCATGGGTGCCATATTCCAGGGACAAGACCCTCAACAGGCCTTCCACCTCAGGAGGTCACCCTTCCTGACACTTGCCAATGGGGAAGGGGTGACTTCCAGCCACAGGGAAGGGGAGATCCCCAGTAGGACGTGGGCTGACCCCTTGGCGTAAAGCTAACGAGTCCATGACAGGACTATAGCACCACCAGGCACTGGCCAGAGCTCAGCCTTGACCCAAACCTAGGGAAACAGCACCACCCCCTTCAGGCTCAAAGAGGTGCCCTGGGATGGGACATTGCTCAACAGGGTCGGTCCCATTCAGGGCAATAATTCGTGTGCGATTCTTGAATCTCTGCAGCTCGAATCCATGGGTTCTATGCCCACCTTTCTCTGGGGATGGAGAGATCCTTTGTGACCCCACTGCATCCCGAAGCCCCTGTTGCCCCCCTCACGTGGCCTGGTCAGTCCTGGAGGCCAGACCAATGCACTGAGACTCAGCTGGGAGCTGACCTGCGTGAGACTGAAGGAACCCTTCCCTGCCTGGACCACCGTCATCCCCGCAGGGCTGCAGGGAAGGTATCCTCCTTGGGTCTGATTCCGAAAAAAAACAGCCCTCTTGGAGGACCAATCTATCCCTCCATGGTGTGGATTCAGGTCGGCTGCCTGTGGAAACCCTCCTGTCTCAAAGGCTGACCCTTGGTGACTCCAACCTGCTGATGACCCATGACCCCAGCAGGACCACTCACCTATGCCGGTCAATGCCTGGGGGCCCCACCTAGGAGGACGAGCTCACTGAAACACACAAGGGAGAATGGGGGCTCAGGGAACCAGAGCCCAAGCCTGCACAGGGAACTTGGGCTGCCTCACAGAGGAGCCCAGAGCCAGGGTTGTGCCCCCCGGAGACGCCGTTCAGAGCCTCAAGGTCTCCTGCCTAAAATACAGTGGCCATGCTGGGGAACTTGGGATCCCAGCATCCTCTTCCAAAATTCTCACCTAGGCTGGGCCTCAGCGTAATCCTATTGAGCATGATTTTTAAGTCATCACCTCTCTTCAGGACAATATAAGGTTCTCATCATTGACCCAACCCAGTGCATCCCCCTTCCTGCACACGTATCCAGAGGAACCCAGATGTGCTCACCACAGCTCAGTGCAGGAGACCAGGATGCCAGGAAGGCCCTGAGCTTCAGCTCACCAGGTGTTGAGCACATGGCTGAGAGACACTGGCCTGGGGCCAGCGGACCCAATGCACGTCTTCCTCTGGGGTCACCATCTGGAGGGGTGGGGGACACGTATAGAAATACAGCCTCATGCCTCCATGCAGGAAAGTGGGCAGGGGGTGCTGGCTCACACATGCTTTCCCTCCATGGACTCAAGAGATGGGATCCATGTAAACAGTGATGATCATGAATGTGGGGAACCCTTGGTCCTCCTTGCCACAGCTCCCCCACATGAGTCTATGCCACAATGGGACCACTGGGCAGGGCCAGGACCACCAACAAGCTCAGAGCAAACCAAGTAGGCTGACCTGAATGCTACGTGCCACTACAGACCCCCTTTAAAAGCTCACACCAGAAATCAAATCCTGGAGCCCCAGGGCCACATGCCTTCTCTGATGGGTCCCCATTCGTGCACCGCACACCTCCAAACGCAGAGCCAGGCCATGCTCAGTCAATCAGGGAACACATGATTTCTTCCCCTTTCCTTCGGCTCAAGACCCCGCCACTCTGGAGGTGAACCCATGGCTTAGAAGCAGCCTGGGCAACAAATTGCCAGGACAGGACCCTTGACAGTGGGACTTCTACCACAAGATGCCATCCTTCTGGCCACTCCACTTTGGGGAGGGGTGACCTTTAGCGGGACACAGACTGCACCCTTGGCCGAAAGCCCAAATTCCCAGGGCCAACCTGCAGCACCACCAGGTGAAGGCCAGAGGTCAGGCTTGACCCAACCCCACTAAGGCCACACCGCCCCCACAAGGCTCAAGGATGCACCACCGGGATGGCCCATTGCTCTACAGGTTCGGTCCATGCTGGGCCATGGGTTGGGCCCAATCCTTGAATCTTCACAGCCTGACTCCATAAGTCCGATCACCCACACCCTGCCCCTCTGCAAGCCTCGGGGACAGAGAGCACCCTCATAACACCCGTGGCCCCCGGAGACCCTGTGGACCCCCTCATGTGGCCTGGGAAGTCCTCCAGGCCTGACTTGTGCACTGAGTCTCAGCTAGGATGTGCACTGCGTTGAGTTGAAGGAAGCCCTTCCTGCTTGGACGTCCATCATCTCTGCATGGCTTCAGGGAAGGCATCCTTCTTGGGACCGACTTCCAAGGAAGCTGTCCTCCTGGAGAAACCATCCGTCCCTGGTGGGTTTCAGATGGGCTCCCTGAGGAATCCCTCGTGGCCTGAAGGGTGACTCTCAGTGACCCAAAGCGACCTGGCTCATGGTCCACGACCCCAGCAGGATCCACTTACCTATCCCACTTAAGGCCAGGGGTCCCCCTGGGCAGAAGAGCTCGCTGAAAGACACAGGGGAGAATGGGGGCTCAGGAAGGAGCCTCCAATGTGCCTCAACCCCGGGGAACTGGAGGGCTGACACCAAGCCCCCAAGGGAGCCTGGGCTGCCTCAAGGAGGAGCGCAGAGATGGGGTCGGGCACCCCTAAGATGACCTTCAGGGCCTCCAGGTCTCCAGCCCAAAATACAGCGGCCCTGCCAGAGACCTTGGGATCTCAGCATCCTCTTCCAAAATTCTCACCAAGGCTGGGCCTCAGCGTAATCCTATTGAGCATGATTTTTAAGTCATCACCTCTCTTCAGGACAATATAAGGTTCTCATCATCAATCCAACCCAGGGCACCCTCCTCCCCATGCATGCATCCAGTGGGACCTGGATGGGCTCACCACAGCTTAGGGCAGGAGGCCAGGGCACCAGGAAGGGCTTGAGCTCAAGTGCACCAAGGGCTGGGCACCTGGATGACAACCACTGGCCTGGGGCCAGCGGTCCCAAAGCAAGTCTTCTTCCACAGTCACCATCTGGGGGGACAGGAGGAGGACATGTGTCCAACCATGGGCTCACGCCTCCATACAGGGAATGGGGTTGGGGGTGCCAGCTCACACATGCTCTCTCTCCGTGGACCCATGTGATGGGATCCATGGGAAACACTGATGTGTCATAGATCAGGGGAACCCTTTGCTCTCCCAGCCACTGAACCATGGAAGGACAGGGCAGGTGGGTTCCTGGGCTCAGGCAAGACACCTGGGCTGTGCCCTACTGCAGGCCCCTTGAGCACCTCCATTGCCCATGCCAGCTCCCTGCATGACCCCGGGTGGTATCTGGACCCTTGGGTAGGGGCCATGGACACCAAACAGCTCACAGCAAACCAAGGACACTGGCCCGGACACCACGTGCTGTTGCCTACCTGGCAGTTGCACAGTCTGCCCTGTGCATGGAGGGCACCCACCCTCCTTTCCTCAAGGTGCAATGGAAATCGCAGCCTGGGGCTCCAGGGCCACAAGCTTTCTCTGGTGTGTCCCAATCCATGCCCCACACAACACCTCCCACACACAGAGCAGGGCCACACTCAGCCAACCGGGAGACATATGGTATCTTCTCCTTTCTTTGGGCCTAAGACCCGCCCCTGCCCCCCAACCCACTGGAGTTGTCCTAATGGCTGAGAAGCAGCCTGGACTGCAAATTTCCAGGAAAGGTCCTTCCACTGCGGGCCTTCCCAACTCAGGAGGACATTACTGCCACTCGCCCACAATGAAGGGGTGACCCCCAGCGGGACATGGGCTGCAGCCTTGGCCCAGAGCCCACGAGTCCCAGGACTGGATTGCACCACCATCAGGCACTGGCCAGAGCTAGTCTTGACCCAACTTCAGAGAAACAGCGCTGCCCCACAAATGGCTCAAAGAGGTGCCACTGGGAGGGCCCACTGCCTATAGGGTCAGTCCCATTGAGGGTCCTGGGTTTGCTGCAATCCATGAATCTCCATGGCCTGACCCCATGGACCGAATCACCCACCCTTCTCCAGGGTTGGAGAGCCCCCGTGAGATGCCCTTGGCTCCCCGGAGCCCTTGTTGCCCCCCTCATGTGGCCTGGCCATGTTAGAGGCCTGACCCAAGCACCAAGTCTGAGCTGAGCACTGCCCCGCGTGGGGCTGAGGAAACCCTTTCCTGCCTGGACAACTGCCACCCCTGCGGGGCTTCAGAGAAGGCCTCCTCCTTATGTCCGATTCCCAAGGAAGCTGCCCTCCTGGAGAACACATCCCCAGTTGGGATTCAGATCAGCTCCTGAGGAAACCCAGGTGGCCCGAGGGCTGACCCTTGGGGACCCCACGCAGCTTGGCTCATGGCCCATGACACCAGCAGTATCCACTCACCTATGCTCGTCAATCCCAGGGGTCTGCTGGGGGGAAGAGCTCACTGAAAGACACAGAGGATAATGGGGCTCACGGAGGAGCCGCCAACGTGTCCCACCCCAGGGAAGCTGAGCGTGGACACCAAGCCCACACAGAAAGTCTGGTGTGCCTAATAGAGGAGCACAGACAGGATTGGGCCCCTCCATGAGGTGCCCTTCAGGGCCTCGAGGTATCCAGCCTAAAATACAGCAGCCCTGCTGGGGACCTCGGGATTCTAGTGTCCCCTTCCAAAATTCTCACCTAGGCTGGGCCTCAGCGTAATCCTATTGAGCATGATTTTTAAGTCATCACCTCTCTTCAGAACAATATAAAGTTCTCATCATCGACCCAACCCAGGGCAGCCCCCTCCCTGCCTAGGCATCCAGTGGCACCCGGATGGGCTCACCCAAGCTCAACGCAGGAGACCAAGGTGACAGGAAGGGCCCGAGTTTCAGTGCAATAGGGGCTAGGCACTTGGCTGATGGCCACTGGCCAGGGACAGCGGGCCCAACGCATGTCTTCCTCTGGGGTCACCATCTCAAGGAACAGGAAGAGGACAAGTGTCCAAACACAACCTCACCCCTCCATGTGGACAGAAGGTGTGGTGTGCCAGCTCAGGGATGCTCACCTTCCATGGACCCATGTGATGAGATCCATGTGGAATACTTGCCCGTCATGGATGCAGGGCACCCGATGCTCTCTCCGCCACTGAACACTGAAAGGATAGGACAGGCAGGTCACTGGGTTCAGGCTAGAAGCCAGGGCTGTGCCCTACTGCAAGCCCCACAAGCACCTCCACTACACATGCCAGCTCCCCTGTATGACACCAGGGTCACCCCAGGACTACTGGGCACAGGCCAGGGCCAGCAACCAGTTCATTGTCAACCAAGGAGGCTGGCCCATATGCCTGATGCTGCTGCTGCACAGCTGGCAGTCACATAGCCAGTCCCTGTGCATGGTGGGCACCCACCCATGTGCTGTATCTGGGCACATACTGGAAACCACGACCTGGGGTCCCAGGGCCACATGCTTTCTCTGGTGAGTCTCCATCCATGCCCCTCACACCTCATAAACACACAGCCTGGCCACACTCAGCTAATCGGGGGTCACAGTGTTTTCTCCCTTCCTTGGGCCCAAGATCCCACCACACTGGAGGTGTCTCCATGGCTCAGAAGCAGCATGGGCAGCAAATTGCCAGGACAGGACCCTCAATAGTGGGCCTTCTCACTTCAGGAGGCGACCCTTCCCCACATTCGCCCACTGGGAAGGGGTAACTTCCAGCCACAGGGAAGGGGTGACTTCCAGAGGGATGCAGGCTGCCCCACTGGCCCAAAGCCCACGAGTCCAACAGCTGGACTGCAGCACCACCAGGCACCGGCCAGAGCTCAGCCTTGACCTAAACCCAGTGAAACAGCACCACCCCTCTTCAGGCTTGAAGAGGCCCATGGGATGGCCCATTGCTCAGCAGGGTGGGTTCCATTCAGGACCATGTGTCAGGTGCAATCCTTGAATCTCCACTGCTCAACTCCATGGGCCTGATCACCCACCTTTCTCCAGGGACAAAGAGCATCTCTGTGACCCCCAAGGCACCCCGGAGCCCCTGTGGCCCCCCACATAGTCAGGGCAGTCCAGACGCGAGCACCGAGACTCAGCTGGGAGCTGCCCTGGGTGGAATTGAAGGAACCCTTTCCTGCCTGGACCACCGTCACCCCTGCAGGGCTTCAGGGAAGGCGTCCTCCTTGGTTCCTGATTCCCAGAAAGCCGCCCTCCTGGAGAACCCATCTCTTCCCAGTGGGGATTCAGTTTGGCTCCCTGAGGAAACCCTTCTTTCCTGAAGGCTGACCCTTGGTGACCCCACGTGGCCTGGCCCATGGCCCATGACACCAGCAGGATCCACTCACCTATGCCAGTCAATGCCAGGGGGCCCTCCTTGGTGGAAGAGCTCACTGAAAGACACAAGGGGAGAACAGGGTTCAGGGAGGAGCCACCAATATGTCCCACCCCAGGGAACCAGAGTGCCAACAGCAAGCCTGCACAGGGAGCCTGGGCTGCCTCATGGAGGAGCATAGAGACAGGGTCTGGCCCTTCAGGTGCCCTTAGAGTCACCAGATCTCCATCCCAAAATACAGTAGCTCAGCCAGGGACCTCAGCATCTAGTATCCTCTTCCAACATTCTCACCTAGGCTAGGCCTCAGCGTAATCCTACTAAGCATGATTTTTAAGTCATCACCTCTCTTCAGGACAATATAAGGTTCTCATCATTGACCCAACCCAGGGCACCCCCCTCCCCACACATGCATCCAGCAGGACCTAGATGGGCTCACTAAGGCTCAGTGGAAGAGACCAGTGTTGAGGGAAGTCAGGGACCCCAAACGGAGGGACCTGCTGAAGCCATGGCAGAAGAACACAAATTGTGAAGATTTCATGGACATTTATCACTTCCCAAATCAATACTCTTATTATTTCCTATGCCTGTCTTTACTTTAATCTCTTAATCCCGTCATCTTCGTAAGCTGAGGATGTATTTCGCCTCAGGACCCTGTGATGATTGCGTTCACTGCACAAATTGTTCGTAAAACATGTGTGTTTAAACAATATGAAATCTGGGCACCTTGAAAAAAGAACAGGATAACAGCGATGTTCAGGGAACAAGGGAGACAACCGTCAGGCCTGACTGCCTGAGAGCCGGGCGGAACAGAGCCATATTTCTCTTCTTACAAAAGCGAATAGGAGAAATATTGCTGAATTATTTTTCTCAGCAAGGAACAACCCTGAGAAAGAGAATGCCTTCCTAGGGGGAGGTCTCTAAAATGGCCGCTCTGGGAATGTCTGTCTTATACAGTTGAAGATAAGGGATGAAATAAGCCCCGGTCTCCCGAAGCGCTCCTAGGCCTATTAGGACGAGGAAATTCCTGCCTAATAAATTTTGGCCAGACCGGTTGTCTGCTCTCAAACCCTGTCTCCTGATAAGATGTTATCAATGACAATGTGTGCCCGAAACTTCATTAGCAATTTCAATTTGGCCCCGGTGCTCTGCCCCCATTTGCCTTGTGATATTTTATTGCCTTGTGAAGCATGTGATTTCTGTGACCCACACCCTATTTGTACACTCCCTCCCCTTTGAAAATCACTAATAAAAACTTGCTGGTTTTGCAGCTTGGGTGGCATCATGGAACCTGCCGACATGTGATGTCTCCCCCGGACACCCAGCTTTAAAATTTCTTTCTTTTGTACTCTTTCCCTTTATTTCTCAGACCGGCCGACACTTAGGGAAAATAGAAAAGGACCTACGTTGAATTATTGGGGGCGGGTTCCCCCGATAGAACAGGGCACCAGGAAGGGCCCAAACTTCAGCGCGCCAGGGGCTGGGCACCTGGCTGACAGACACTGGCCCCAGGCCATTGGGCCCAACACAAGTCCTCCTTCAGGGTCACCATCTGGAGAGACAGGGAAAAGTGTCCAAACAGAACCTCATGCCTCCATGTGGGAAAGGAGGCAGGGGGTGCTGACTCACACATGCTCTCCCTCCATGGACCCACCTGATGGGATCCATGTGAAACAGTGATAGTCATGGACGTGGGGGACCCTTGGTCCTCCCTGCCACTGAACCCTGGAAAACAGGGCAGGCTGGTCACTGGGCTCCAGCAAGATGCCCAGGCTGTGCCCTACTGCAAGACCCTGGAGCACCTCCACTCCCCATGCCAACTCCCCTGCAATTCCTGGGCTGCACCGTGACCCCTGGGTGGGGCCAAGGCCACTATCCAGCTCAGGCCAACCAAGGAGGCTGGTCCTGAAGGCAGGCACCGCTGCAGCCCCAGCAGATGCACAGCCTGCCCCTGCACAGGGAGGGGGCCTACCCAGGCTCCCTCTCCAAGCATGCACTGGAAATAGCAGCCTGGGACCCTGCCTCATGTGGCCTGGGCAGTCCTCGAGGCCAGACCCTAGCACCAAGTCTCAGCTGGGAGCTGCCCTGCATGGGACTAATGGAACCCTTTCCTGCCTGGACCACTGTCACTCCTGCAGGGCTTCAGGGAAGGTGTCCTCCTTGGGTCAGATTCCCAAGGAGGCGGCTCTCCTGGAGAACCAATCCCTCACCAGTGGGGATTCAGGTTGTCTCCCTGAGGAATCCCTCCTGTCCTGAAGGCTGACCCTCAGTGACCCCATGTGGCCTGGTCCATGAGCCCAGCAGGATCCGCTCACCTATGCTGCTCAAGGCCAGGGGGCCCTCATGGGCGGAAGAGCTCACTGAAAGACACAAAGGGAGAACGTGACTTCAGGGATGAGCCACCCACGTGCCCTGCTCCAGGGAACCAGAGCACTGACACGAAGCCCACACAGGGAAACTGGGCTGCCTCACAGACAAGTGCAGAGACAGGGTTGGGGCCCCTGCAGATACCCTTCAGGGCCTCCAGGTCTCCAGCCCAAAATCCCTCCTGCCGGGGATCCCAGCATCCTCTCCCAAAATTCTCACCTAGGCTGGGCCTCAGCATAATCCTATTGAGTATGATTTTTAAGTCATCACCTCTCTTCAAGAAAACAGAAGCTTCTCATCATCGACCCAACCCGGGGAAAGCCCCTCCCCATGCAAACATCCAGCAGGACCTGGATGTGCTCACCACAGCTCAGTACAGGAGACCAGAGTGCCAGGGCGGGCTGAGCTTCAGCGCACTGGGGTCTGGGCACCTGGCTGATGGACACTGGCCCAGGGACAGTGGGACCAAGGCAAGTCTTCCTCCAGGCTCACTGTCTGGGGGGACAAGAAGACATGTGTCCAAACATGGCCTCATGCCTCCATAGTGGGAAGGTGGTGGGTGGTGCCAGCTCATGCATGCTCTCCCTCCATGGACCCATGTGATGGGAACACTGACCCATCACAGACGCAGGAGACGCTTGGTACTCCCCATCACTGCAAGGGGGGGGGGGGTGGGTCACTGAGCTAGGACTAGGACAGGGCAGGTGGGTCACTGAGCTCGTGCAAGGCACCTAGGCTGTGCTCTATTGCAGGCCCCACAAGCACCTCCACTACCCACACCAGCTCCCCTGCAGGACCCCTGGGCCACTCCAAGACCACTGGGCACAGGACAGGGCAACCAACCTGCTCATGGCCAACCAAGGAGGCTGACCTGGAAGCCACATGCCACTGCAGACCTGGCAGTTGCATAGCCTGTGCCTGGGAGTGGAGGGCACCCACCCAGAGTTCTCTCCAAGTGTGCATGGGAAATCATAACCTGGGGCCCTGGGCCATGTGTGTTCTCTGGTGGGTCCCCATTCATACCCTACACACCTCCCAAACACAGAGCCAAGCCACACTCAGCCAATCGGGGAACACAGGGTATCTTCTCCTTTCCTTGAGCCCAAGACCCCACCACCCTGGAGGTGAGTCCGTGGATCAGAAGCCTGGGAGGCAAATTCCCTGGACAGGACCCTCGACAGTGGGCCTTCCCAGCTAAGGATGCCACCCTTCCTGCTAGTTGCCCACAGGGAAGGGGTGACCCCCAGTGGGACACGGGCTGGCCCCTTTGCCCAAAGCCAGCGAGTCCCAGGGCCAGCCTGCAGCACTACCAGGCACCGGCCAGAGCTCAGCCTTGACCCAACCCCCTTGAAGCCACATCACCCCCGACTAGGCTCAGAGGCACCACTGGGATGGTCCATTGCTGAAAGGCTCAGTCCCATTCAGGTTCATGGGTGGGGCCCAATCCTAGATCTCCAAAGGCCTGACCCCATAGGCCCAATCGCTCACCCCTCTCTGGGGAAGGAGAGCTCCTGTGTGACCCCTGTGGTGCCCCGGAGCTCCTATGGACCCCCTTATGTGACCTGGGCAGTCCTCATGGCCAGACCTGCACATTGAGTCTCAGCTGGGCGCTGTCCTGGGTGGGGTTGAAGGAACCCTTTGCTGCCTGGACCACCCTCACCACTGCAGGGCTTTAGAGAAGATATCCTCCTTGGGTCAGACTCCCAAGGAAGCTGCCCTCCTGGAGAACTTAGCCCTCCCCAGTGGGGATTCAGGTTGGCTCCCTAAGGAAACCCTCCTGTCCCAAAGGCTGACCCTTGGCGACCCCAGCAGCCTGGCTCATGGCCCATGACCCCAGCAGGATCCACTCACCTATGCCGGTCAATGCCAGGGGGCCTGCCTGGGCAGAAGAGCTCACTGAAAGACACAGGGGAAAATGGGGGTCAGGGAGGAGCCACCCACATGCCCTGCCCCTAGGGAACCAGAGCCCCAGCATATGCCCACACAGGGATCCTGGACTGCCTCACGGGGGAGCTCAGAGATAGGCTTGGGCCCCCTTCAGATGCCCTTCAGGGCCTCTAGGTCTGCAGCCCAAAATACAGTGGCCCTGTCGGGGGCCTCTGGATCCCAGCGTCCTCTTCCAAAATTCTCACCTAGGCTGGGCCTCAGCGTAATCCTATTGAGCATGATTTTTAAGTCATCACCTCTCTTCAGGATAATATAAGGTTCTCATCATCAACCCAACCCAGAGCACCCCCCTCCCCGCCCATGTATCCAGCAGGACCCGGATGGGCTCACCACAGCTCAGGGCAGGAGGCCAGGGCACCAGGAACGGCCTGAGCTTCAGCGCACCGGGGGCTAGCACCTGGCAGACGGACACTGGCCGAGGGCCACTGGGCCCAACACAAGTCTTCCTCCGTGGTCACCATCTGGGGGAACAGGAGTAGGACAGGTGTCCAAACAGAACCTCATGAAGGTGGTAGAGCCCGCCGGCTCAGGTATGCTCTCCCTCCATGGACCCATTTGCTGGAAACGCTGACCCGTCACGGACGCAGGGCACACCCTTGGCCCTCCCCGCCACCCAACCCTGGAAGGACAGGACAGGCGGGTCACTGGGCTCACACAAGATGCAGAGGCTGTGCCCTACTGCAGGCCCCAGGGAGCACCTCCGCTGCCCACGCTGGCTCCCCACACACAACCCCCTGGGCCACTCCGGGACCACTCGGCACAAGCTAGGGCCACCAACCAGGTCATGACCAGACAAAGAGACTGGCCCAGAAACCACTTACAGCTGCAGACCGGGCAGTCACATAGCCTGCCCCTGGGCATGGTGGGAGCCCTCCCAGGCGTCTTCTCCAAGCGGCATGGGAAATTGCAGCCTTGGCCTGGGCGCCACGTGATTTCTGCGGCGGATCCCCAACCACACCCCACACTTCCGTTGAACTGGTCTAATTTGGGCGTCAGCTCTTATTTTTCGAGCGTGTTTGTGAATATTTTAATGTCTTGCATCATTTTACTTTTGAATTGTTTCAAACTACATTTTTTTATGTATATGCATTCATATTTTGTAACATTTTTGGTACGTGTCTTCGTTTGTATACAACTACTCTTGTATGTTTTCTAATGTAAGATGTATTTTCTGTCAGTTTTTCAATTTGTATTACCATTGTCAAAATGAACCTTGAATTATCCCAGTGTTTTTGACCGTTTTATGCTTTTTCCTCATCTTACCGATTCTATGTATTTTTTAAAACATAATTTTTAGAGAGGCCGAGTTCCAGAACACGGGGTCTCAGTTGTCCCAGCCTTTTGAGTCCCTCAAGATCGCTATGCCTCCCGATACCGCCGCCGTGCCTGCCAAGCCTGCACCCCCAGCTACACCCGGATCGCCGACCTCACCAGCAGAACACCACCTGTTGAAGACCTGCTGGAGCTGTCACGTGCTTTCTGGGTTGCGGCTGATGGGGGCGGGCGGGTATGTGTACTGGGTGGCACGGAAGCCCATGAAGATGGGATACCCCCCGGGTCCATGGACCATTATGAAGATGGTCATGGGCCTCAGCATTGCCGCTGAGGCATCATCATCATGGCATCATCAGCATCATCGTCATGGCAGACCCCAAAGGGAAGGCCTACCACATTGTTTGAAAGTACCACCAGTGAATCTGTCTTCTGTCCCTGCCCCCATGACACACAGAGCAGGCATGGAATTTAATGGATGTTCTGGACAGACACTTGTACATGGACAGACATCACTACTGTGGATACTACAAGACTGAAAAGAAAATCATATGTTGTCATTCTCTGGCTATGGAGTGTTAGCGGCCTCCACAGATTTCACAGGAACCAATAAATCCCTCAGAGAAGTAAACAGGTTCTTTGTCTTATCTGGGGAAGGAAAGTATAACTTATATTTAAATATAATTGTTTAATTACTTAAGCATTATATAAAAACATTATATAATAATGTCTTATGTAATTGCATATCATATTATATATAATAAACATAAATATGTTTAGTTATATAGTTTATATAATTTTTAAAACTACAACAGGAAAATTAGCTATTTTACTTCATTATTTTAAAGAGTTCTTTTTTATTTCTTTCATTATTGGATCAACAACTGTTATCAACCTAACCCTGGGTGGGCATCATGCAATATACGGAAGTACATGAAACTTTCTATGTATTAACTGCTCATACTTTGCAAGGCAATTTCAAATCCATCACTTTATGAGAGCTTCACAGCTAGTCTGAGGCAGTTACTTCATTGGAGGTAAAACTTAAAACACAAGAAAGAGCCCACATGATTTGCCTAGGGTCACTCAGTAAGTCGATGATGGAGCTAGAACTTGTTCTTGTCAGGTTTTTGTTCTAGTCTTCCCTTTCATGGAGGCAAGAATAACCATTATAAAACAGTTAGATAATCATAAAACTCAGCATACATTAAAAGACTTAAATGTCACAAGAAAAACTCAAAATCTTTAGCTAAAAAAAAGATCTTTTGATTCTTTTTCCATAAGCACTAGATATGTTTCTGCAATGATTTTGAGATAAGTACTCAAAATTACATAGCTCATTTCTAAGAGAAGGCCATGTTTTCTACCTGTTGAGTTTTTCTACCCTGAGATACTATGGCTTCTTTGTAAAGGTATATAAAGTGTTTTTCAAAGTGGAAAGATACTGTTAAATTCAGCTGCTAATCACAGTGTATGTGTTTGGAATGACATGTTGAGCAAGTAATACCTTTAAGCTGTTGCTTTTTGCAGCATTATGTGGAAGTGCCTAGGTCTATTTAGCCTCACAGATGATTTTAGAATCTGGTATTTTCTACATGAGAGTTCATAGTGGGGATGGTGCTATACATATCTATGCAACTGAGAAGGAAAACATTTCAAACCTAAAGTAGGCAACAAGATATTATTTATATGAAATCCACAATTCAGTTATGCAATGTTCATGAATAGAGAAGTTTTAAGTTGGAAGGGACCATAGATGACCCAAAGCAGATCACATATGGTCATTCATATACTTAAAATACCTACAAAGACAAGTTGTTCCCTGGTTTAAAAGGCAGTCTGTTCTCTTGATGGACTGCTTTAGTCTGAACATTTTCTTAGGTTAAGCCAAAAACACATAAACCTAACTTGGTCTTGGCTTGATCTACTGGGTAAACAATAACTCTTAAACATATATACAGTTGACCCTTGAACACCACAGGAGTTAAGAGTGCTGAACATTTGCTCAGTGGAGAATCTGCATATAACTTGACTCCCCAAAAACTTAATTAGTAGTTAGTCTACCATTGACTGGAAGCCTTACTGATAACATAAAGCAGTTGATTAACACATATTTTTTGTGTTGCATATATTATATACTGTATTCTTACAAGAAGCTAGAGAAAAAAGAAGTAATTAAGGAAGTAATACATTCACCATTCATTAGGACGAAGTGAATCATCCTAAAGGTCTTCATCCTCATCTTTATGCTGAGTAGTCTGAGGAGCAGGAGGAGTTGGTCTTTCTGTCCCAGTGGCAGAGGTAGAAGAAAATCCACAGATAAGTGGACCTGCACAGCTCAAACCTGTGTTGTTTGGGTCAACTGTATCGTAATAGCATTTTAATGCTTTTCTCAGACTTTTACAAGTATGAATCTGAGCTTTTTCTGAATAAACCTGCCTGCTCACCATTAAAAAAAATTTTTTAGAAGACTTTTTAATGGGTGTGCAATACAAGCATGATTTGTCATACTGGGACCTTGAGGTTTTTATATACCCTTGCCTTGTATGGCATATACTAGACCATGTCACTTTTTTACATATTCTCTCTATATTTATGGTTGCCTTTCAGCAGGATTTTGCATGGGCTATTTGTGAGATATTCTAAAATTATATACCTTAATGGAAAGTAATCCCAGTATCTAGAATGCAGTTATGAGCCCACTCTGTATTGTCATCTCCCCGCATCTTCGATGTGTTGTTTTCACTCTCATTAGACTGACAATGAGGAGTTCATATGTTTTCACACACATGAAATTCATGTGTTCATCAACATAATCAATTCTGGGTTTAGCTGGAATAGGAATTTCCTCAGTCTCATATTCCAATTTTGTTGGTAGGATCCTTAACTTTTTCTTTTTCTTTCCTTTTTTTTTTTGAGACAGAGTCTCGCTCTGTTGCCAGGCCAGAGTGCAGTGGCACGATCTCGGCTCACTGCAACCTCTGCCTCCCTGGTTCAAGCGATTCTCCTGCCTCAGCCTCCCGAGTAGCGGGGATTACAGGTATGTGCCACCATGTCCAGCTATTTTTTTGTGTGTGTGTATTTTTAGTAGAGACGGGGTTTCACCATGTTGGCCAGGATGGTCTCAATCTCTTGACCTCGTGATCCACCCGTCTCGGCCTCCCAAAATGCTGGGATTACAGGCGTTGGATCCTTAACTTTCAAAATTCTTGCAGAAACCCTAAATCTATTACACTCAGAGTCCCATTTATATTACAGAGATGTTAGTCTTGTCTTGTAGAGGGACCTTACTTTTTGTATTGACTTGTTAATTATATCAACATCAGGTAATAATATTTTGTGATAGGATAGCATCAAGTGGAGCTGTCAATCCGTAAGAACATCCCATGTCAATATCCAGGTTGACCAAATCAGTATACCTGACCTCCTTGGTGGTGAATATTTCCTAGTTCAGTGGGCTATTTGAAACTGTCATACCACTGATGCATATTTGAACAGATTCTTTATTACCTACACATAAGAATTCTCCTGCATCATATAATGGGCTTAGAAATTGAGAATAATTTTAGTAGTCTGTTTTGCTACATGCTTTGTATTTTGAGGCTCAGTTTTCACTCTTGTTTTGTTCCCCCCCCCCAATTTACACCAAGTACATAATCAATAGATGGGGCTTGGTGGCCTAAAGCTGTAATGTAAATTTTTATTGAATAGCTCAATATATTTCTTTTGAAGATTCATGAATTATATAACACATTATAAACTATGTAAATAAGAAAATGTACATACTTTAGTGAAATTAGTTTTATTATTTCAGTTTTCAGAAATTTCAATCTGCAATGCCAGATTTCAGCTCTTTTATCTATAATATGATCAACCTTTTTACACTATCACTTAATCTCTACATAGACAGTAGTATGTCCAATACCTAATTGTTTGTCTGAGTAGGTATAATCTTGTACTTCAGTACCAGCAAGTATACATTGTAGTTGTTGAATAACCAGTGGTTGTGCACTAATGCAAGTGAAGGCTTCTGAAAATTCTTTACTATATATTTTTTTGCAATAGAATTTTATTACCAGATGTCCAATTCCAAATGCTTTCCCAATTCCATTTTTGTTTTTCTTTGTCATATCTTGTTTAGATTTTGATTCTATCATGTTTGCATCTTTCTGCAAATTGTCCAATGCACTGTTTATCAGTAATTGTTTCTATATCAGAAGAGTTTACAATTGTAGTCCTAGTTTTATTCCCCCTAATACTGTATTTAATAATCTCTGGCCAGGTATGGTGGCTTATGTCTGCAAACCCAGTGCTTCGGAAGGCCGAGGCAGCAGGATCACTTGAGGCCAGAAGTTCGAAACCAGCCTGAGCAAGACCCTGACTCTACAAGAAAAAATAGGCAGGCATGGTGGCATGTCCCTGTAGTCCCATCTACTCAGGAAGCTGAGACGGAGGAAGCCCTTGAGCCCAGGAGTTACAGGCGATAGAGAGCTATGATTGTGCTACTGCACTCCAGTGTAGGCAACAAAGCCAGACCCCATCTATTAAAAAAAGAAATCTCTTTCAGTTTGATCATAGTGCCATTTTAGTCCCTGTGTAAAAACATTTCGTAGTGGTAAAGCCTATCATGTACAAGTAGAATTCAGTTTACTCACATTAGCTATTGTAATATTAAATGATACAGACCATTTAATTATCCTCGAGTTTGTAAGTATGGGGACTGGAGACTGCCAGGTTCTAAACAGGGTAAGCTCATTTTTAGGTGATGATACGTTTTGGGGGTTTTGAAGAAACTAACCCTCACCATTTGGGCTGGGATATTTTCTCATCTGTGTGTCTATTTAAGCTTTATTAAATTGGACCCCCATGGCTATTTAAGATCTAGAGTTGGGCCGGGCGTGGTGGCTTACACCTGTAATCCCAGCACTTTGGGAGTCAAAGGCGGGTGGATCACCTAAGGTTGGAAGTTTGAGACCATCCTGACCAACATGGAGAAATCCCATCTCTACAAAAAATACAAAATTAGCCAGGCATGGTGGTGCATGTCTATAATCCCAGCTACTCAGGAGGCTGAGGCAGGAGAATCGCTTGAACCTGGGAGGCAGAGGTTGTGGTGAGCCAAGATCGTGCCATTGCACTCTAGCCTGGGCAATAAGGTGAAACTCTGCTCAAAAAAAAAAAAAGATACAGAGTTGTTGGAGTTTTGTGATACCCTTCAGGGACTTTCAATTTGAATATAATTACGTTCAACTTAATTAGTTAAAAATTTCTTCTCATCGGTATCTTCAATAACACAAAGGGTGGTGATATTTAAGATTTTTGTAATATTGACTAATCAGTGGGAAGATTTGAAATTTTTCATGTCTTCTGAATTTAAATCATCCAGTTGGTGAGTTTGAAGTATTATGACAAAGAAAGGGGTTTCTTAAGTCCTGATCTCATATTCAGGACAATTTTTAATTACCACAAAATTCCTTGAGGTTGAGATACTAACTTTTAAAAGAAAGACTAATAATAAGCTTTATGTTCAATTGATACAAATGAAGTATCAAAATTAATACAAACTAAGTATCAAAATTATAATGGTCAAAATAATTAAGAAGAACGTATTAATAACAAAACAGTCTATCTCTCCTGCTGTCTATCAAATAAGTTTTTCTCTTTAGCTTGCATATTATTCAAGGTTACTATCTAGAGAATTTATCCTTAAGGTTCTAAATGGGAATTATACCCCACTCGATGGTGGATGTTGGTCTCACATGTGAAGCGTGTATCCACTTGGGTTTCTCCTTCATCTTGATAGCACTATGAATTCTCAACCACACTTGATAGGGTTCTGTCCCGTGTGGTCACAGTCTGTCATCAGAACACTTTGATATAGACTGAATCTCCTGTTCAATATCAATGACACACTTCCCCAGGGGACTTTTTCAGCATCTGGCCACATGTTGGCAAGGTGAGCCTAGGGAAACCCACAAACTCTTTAAGTATCATATATGGTCATGAGGATTTTCCATTGTATCAGAGAAAGGGTTAGGCTTAAGCCCAAGATTTGTAGACCTTCCAAACTCAAAGGGAGTAATGTTGGGCTTGCTAGAGGGATTTAATCTTATTTTAAATGAAACGGATGGTAAGGTTTTACATAACTTAGCTAAATAATTCAGCTAAATAATTCTTTAGGGTATGTGGTTCACTCATTCCACTTGTTCAGAAGACTGGGGATAACAGGTAGGTAAATTATTGGTATTTGTGGAGTATTACAAAACTCCCGAATTCCCACAGATACAGAATGATTCCCCTACTGAATTCCAGATATTCAGGAATTCCAGTGGTTGAGATGATATGATTCAGTAAGAGCTTGATCACTGTTTGAGCATCTGCTTTAGCCTATCCAGACACCAATACACAACACTGGTAAAAATATTTACTATCTTCTAAAGGTGGAAGTTCTATAAAGTTCTTGTGCCAGCAGATCCTAGGTATCATGGGCCTTAGTAGGCTTTCTTGACTTATTTTAGGTAAGGAAAGAATTTTTCTGACAAAGAGCATATCTTCATATTATTTCCTGAATTATATGATGCTATTACAAAGATTTCAAATTGTCAGCATATTCCTTTTGCTTGAACGAACTTGTTGGTGGCATGAAAAAGCCACTCAATCATATAACAATCGGAATAAAGGAAAGATTTCATTATGTAATTCTCATTTTCCTATGGTGTTCATCTTAGTTGTCCTTCATTCCTAATTTTCTAATTCTTAAGAGAGTTGGCTATTTCTGAAATTATGAATAGGAGGTTTTGGACAGAAGTGATAGGGGTTTGATTTCCCCAGTCTAAACCTCAGAAGCCCTTCACAGCTAGGTCTGCAAATTAATTTCTTTTTAAAGAGTTAATCTTGTTTTCCACTGTGAGCTCTACAATAAATTACATAAATCTGTTAGAGAAGTTTGAATGACTCTACTAAATCAGAAATTAGCTTCTCATGTAATATTTTAGTTCCTATTGACGTTAGCATCTATTCTTCCAAAGTTGGCTAGTCACATAACAGACCACAAACATATAGTTATTACCAGTATAGATATCTGCTTTATAACTGGTGGCTAATTTAACAGCTGGTATAATAACTACAATTCTGCCACTTGGGCTGATTTTATGTTTCGAAAAACAGAAGCCTCTAAGCTTCACGAGGGTTGATTACCGTAGAAGATGCTTTTATATTCCTTTGTGGGTCTTTCACACAGAATATATTGATGAATATTCAGTCAACATTGGGAATAGGAATATTAGAAAAATCAGACCATGCTCCAGTGTCTTCCTCAATGACTCTGAGACAGTCAAGTTCAACTTATTCTGTCAAGATCTGGCCACAGAATAGCTGTCAAAAGGTTACACCTTCCTAGAATAGCATTAGGATCAGACAATAAGACTTGTTCTTAGCTTGTTTGACAGCATACTGACAAGTGTTGTGTCTTATGAACTTGTAAAATAGCAGTAACAACATGAAGTACCTGTAAGTTAAATTTCTCAGAGTCAAGGACTGAATGAGCCTTTTTAATCAGGGGAGTGGTTGCCACTGTACCTTATAAATATCATCGCATTTCCAGAGAGACAAAATACAAGAACCCGGGAAAGTAAGCAATGTGCCTATAATCAAGGCCTAATTTTGGAGTAACCCTTAATCTCAAGACAGAAAAGGTAGAACTCCTTTTTTAACAAGGTTAAAAAAGTAATACAAGTGAAGAAATAGCAGCTATTTTAAGGGCATAAAAGACTTCTTCAGCCTTATTTTGACTTTAATAAAGAGTTCTAGTGATGTTTCATGTAACATCTCAGTGAGAGGCTTAGCCTTTTCATAAAACGCAAAGATCTACAATTAATCCTCAAAATCGGTGAAGTTTTTTTTTGGCATGTTGTTTCATTTGTATATTAGGCTGACTTCAAGATGCAACCACCTTCCATCTGCCAATAACACAGATCCCAAATATTTTACTTCAGTTGGTAATATTGCAACTTAGCTAGCGAGGTTTTACGTCCTGGGAGTCTAAGAAATTTAGTAAAGCTAAAATGTCTTCTTTACTAGCATGTAAGTTATTAGCAGCTATCAATAACAATTAGTATGGAATCCTAATGTGAGGAATATTCTTTATATTTTCTTATAAATGCCCAGAGAATGGAGTAGGTGACTCTCTGAATTCCAGGAAGATCCATTGCCACAAATATTGAAAGCCTCCCGCTCCACAGGTAAACTCAAACAGGAACCTCGACTCCCCAGCTAAACATGGAGAACAAAACATTGAACATAAATCCATGACAGAAAAATACTTAGATAACTCAGGAACAGATATTAAAACAGTGGCAAGACTGGGAATTACAAGTGTCAGAGGAATCACAACTTGTTTCTCTAAGATCATGCATAAATCTATAAACAGTTTGACCTTCCCTGTCAAGTTTTCCTAACTTTCCCACAGGCAATATGGAAGCATTATGAAGTGAATGTGCCATTTTTTTTAACTATGCCACGTTTTTTAAAATGTTTCTAATTACATCATATTTGAGGTAAAAATAGAGAAAATGTTCTATACATGGCCAAGGTTTTTCTCTGTTGTAAGTTACAACAATGGTATTGATCTCTTTTGTTAAATCTTTATCATTTGTTCCTAGGACTCATAGATATGGGTTTATTTTCTGTAACTTGGGAGTGCTTCTCCAGCATTGAGTGAGACTCCTACTCTCCCACAGCCATCTTTTGTTTCAGAAAGCACATATTTAGCAATGCAGATACCTTGCATCCCAGAAGCTCCAAAAGCACTCTCTTCAGAGTACAGAAGATCATAGCCCTTGGTTTACACAGCAGGCCCTTTCTTAAAAGATTATTGGGCATATTAGGAGACAAGGCATATTCTTCCTATTTTATGCAAATAGGCCCTCGCCTATTTGCATGAAAACCTCAGAGGAGAAAGAAGAGGTAGCAGATAGTCCAGAAATACTTATATCTGGATATTTTCCTAGTTTGGGTTAAAACAGAAAAGGCCTGTAGAAACTGCAGAATATGTGGCTCCAGTATCCAGAAGAAAGGGTAAAAAAGGATTAAAAGATAGGAAAAAGAAACAGACACATAAATTTATCCTTTCCCAGCTCTGTTTCCTCATTATATCAGTTTTGCCCATGCTTTGCTCCATTTGCCAATGATTTTCTGTCTGATTTTACAGAGTAGGGAAGACCTCCTCAAGGAGGTTGTAAAGCTTGTCAGGTTTTATCCCTTGCATCTTTCTCAATCTCATCCAAGATTCCTTTTTCTAATGTGTTGACTTTTTACATGAGTGACGTATTAATTTCCCGTTAGCTTGTGCCCTCTTATTTATTGGTGGCCCAAATAAGTATTTGCTCACTTTGTGAATAATTGTAACTGGGCAGCTAACACTGCAGTCTTAAGGGTTTTTTCTTCTCTTTCTCCATATTTTCTCAAAGTTGGGTTACTGCCACTAATATCTGAGAAACTATCTGTTCTTGCTAGCTACCCACTTTTTCTCTTAGTTGTATTTGAATTCCTGGCAACAAAAGTGCCAGAAAAATGGAAAGGACCAAGGATCTATTCTGATCTGTCTGTGAATTTATACCTCTTAATTTAGAAAATGTTTCAGTGAGCTATGGTAAAAATCAATGGAGAAGTCACCCAGCTTGTGAGTACAGCATTTAGCTTCTCCCAGTTCACATTCTGTAGAAAGTTTTCAAGGACTGCTATAAGCAGTCCTTCATGTCGGATTCCCAAGGCATTGAATAGCCTATCTGTCAGGGGAGGTGGAGAATTGGACTCCAAGTCCTCAGCCCTCCTTCATGAGGGGGCTCTCACGTGGTGTTTATTGTGTCTATCAAAGTCAACTGGAGGCAACACTCCATGCAACATCCAGTGGGCATCCCCAATGTGCAGGGCCAAAGATTGAAAACACACTTCAGAGTGCCTTGGGATATATTTGTGGATATCCTCAGAGCACTGAAAAACAACTCTTAAGACAGCTAATTTCAGCTGGAAAAAAAGGCATATGGATTATTAGTATTTTGGGTCCTGCAAGCAGTCCTGGATAAGTTCTAACAAGCACCTGAGTTGCTGAAATTCCAAAAGGCTAGAGCTGATATTCTTCATGTTGAGATGAAAAATAAGTTGATTTGAGATGATGATACCAACAAATCACAAGATTTCTCAACTTTCAATCAAAGCAAAGCTCAGGTATAAAATTAAGTTCTTCAAGTCCTTATTTTTGCCATTTAGTAGTCTGACTCCATTTTTTATTCCTTTTCTTCCAAATTACTAGGACAACCATTCACTAATCTGATACTTTTATTCTATTACAGTCTCTTATCTAAATTCTCACTGACTGCTTGTTCTTTTCTCTTAATAACTTCTGTTTCCATAGCTATGTTTTGCACAGCCTAGGACACCCCCACATCTCCTCCCAAGAATGGGTCTCAGCATAATACTTATGAGCATAATTTTTATGTCATCAAACCTCCTCATGACCCAAACCATGGCACTAAATATATATATTTATCCTATATATCCTAAATATATATCTATCCTAAATGTGTGTGTGTGTGTGTATATATATATGTGTGTGTATATATATATGTGTATATATATGTGTGTATATATATATGTGTGTGTGTATATGTGTGTGTGTGTGTGTGTGTGTGTATATATATATATATATATATATATATATATATATAAATATATATATATATATATATATAATTTGGTCCTAAAAATTATAACCAGGGATGGCATCCTTAAACCCTTCTGTGAAAGTATATTGGAGTTCATACATATTCAGTGTGGCTTTTCATGTGTCCCTGATGTAAGAGGCCAGAGAGTCTTCTTCTTCTGGTGTTATTTATCTAAGGACAGGAGTAGGGCAGTAGATGAGAACTGTATCTCATGGGTGTTATTCCTAAAAAAGTAAATTAGATATCAGGAAGCTCCTAATTTTATATCTATGGGCAAACAAACAAGTATCTGGATCTCAATCCCCTGGGTACAATTGCCAGGTCCCTTGAATATTCATAGTCCATCAATGATCTACAAATGTCATAACGTACTGCAAACCTGAAATACTATAACAGGGATGAATTTTTTTACTTGCATGCTTAGATCCAAATAAATATTGCACTGTAGAAATTGTACCAATGAATCACAAAATTTTCTCAACTTTCAGTCAAGGCAAGCTCAGGTAAAAGGTGAAAATCTTACAAGAATCCCATCACATACATAACTCATGAAGAAGACCCCATAATGATATTCATACTGTCTGAAAGAATGAATCTAAATTCCTTAGAAACAAGTCTTCGCTAGAACCAAGGTCTATTTGAACTTTCTCAGTTACCAAAGGCAAATTTCATTCATGTAATATTGTATATCCTGCCAACCAGATTTACTTCAATACAGTAAAATCACAGGAAAAAGTGAGATATAATTTCTAAAAATTATGGCAATGAACCACTAAAATCAGGTTAACATAAAATAAGGAATTGCTCAATTGGAAGGAAACAGAGATGGATGAAAATAAGTTCCCCGCCCACAAATATAATTTCTATTTTAATGGAGTTAAGAATATGTGAATCTAGGTAATATGACATCATAGAGATGATACCAATAATCACAAAATTTCTCATCTTTCAGTCAAAGCAAAGCTCAAGTATAAAATTAAGTTCTTCTCATGATGATCTTATCATCTATGTGGATCACACATGGAGAAGAATCAGTCACAATACTATCCACGTTCCTTGACAGAATATGTGCATATTTTAAGGTTTACTTATCCTTCAACTCCTCCTGGGCACTTTGTTTTCAATTTTTGCTATTAGATATGGCACCATGATAAGCATTCATGTATACATATTTTGGGTCAATCATGCATGAATTTTTGTTAACCATATACCTGAGAGTATGTTGCCTCGATTCAACTTCAGTGAATACTAAGAGAATTCTAAAAAACACAGACTTTCAAATTTTAAACAGATGATCCTTGATTTATGAAGGAGTTACCTCCTAATAAACCTACTATAAGTTAAAAACACTGTAAATAAAAAATGCTTTTAGTACACCTAATGTACTGAACATCATAGCTTTGCCTAGCCTACCTTAAATGTGCTCAGAACACTTACATTAGCCTACAGTGGGTCAAAATGGTGGCAGCACAGCACACGATGAAGTATTGGTTGTTTACCTTCATAACTGCATGACTGCTAGGAGCTATGGCTCACTGCTGCTGCCTAGCCTCACTAGAGTATCATACTGCCAGTGGCTAGCCCGGGAAATGAAAATTCAAAATCCAAGGTATGGTTTCTACTGAATGCATACCACTTTCACAACATCATAAAGTGGAAAAATCATAAATCAAACCATTATAAATTGGGGACTGTCTAGATATACTGGAAGATGTTTATCTGATTGTTGTCTGAATTATTTTTCTCATGGCTAATGACATTGAATACCTTTTCATAGGCTTATTGGCCATTCAGATATCCTCTTTTGTGAAGTACCCATTTAAGTGTTTTCTAACTTTTTGACATGTACAAGTTGTATCTTTTATACGATGCTTCTTCACTGATTATATACTTTGAGAAATAAAAATTTTAATTTGGATGCAGACTAATTCATCAATATTTTCCTTTATGCTTAGTGTTATTGGTATTTTTCACTTTCTGCCAAATTATGATGACACCCTCCTATGTTATGTTATGCTCAAGAAGCTTTACTGTTTTGCCTTTCATGAATAGACCAACATTACACCTAGAAATGATGTATCTGTATGGTTTGAAAAGGAATTCACTTTTTTATGTATTGATATCCAGCACTAACTATTGAACAAACCATTCTGTCCTCATCATGCAGGAGTGGCACTTTTATCATAAAGCAAGTAATCATATATCTATTGATCTGCTTGTGGAGTGGAGTCTCTATTTTGCTCCATTAGGCTAGTTTTCTGTCTTTTGTCAGTAACTGTAACCTTGCAATAGTAGGCCTTAAATTTTGGCCATGTAACTCATGCAAAATTGTCCATCTTCATCAAGACTACCTTGGCTCTTCTTGACTTTTTGTGTCATATATAATCCTTGAAATTAGATTGAACATTTAATAAATGGCATTCAGATTTAGAATGCTCTTACATTGGGATCTTTAAGTGAATTTGGGGGAGAATTAACATGTATAGTATATGTAATTGAATTTGCCACTGTGAATATATTATATCCCTCCATTTGTAAGGTATTACTTGCTTCCTTTCCAGAATGTTTCATAATATTTTGTGTGAATTTTTTCCTATGGAATTGATGTTTCTGATGTTCCCAAAAATGTTATCTTTTAAAAACTTCATTTTTCATTTGTCATTTTACATAGAAATACATTTTAGTTATCTGCTTTTTAACCCAGCAATCTTGCTCAATTAACTTCCTAATTTTAATTGATCATGTTCAGACTTGTTTCTTGTCAGTAAATAATGAAACTTATACCTTTCCATTTCCAATCCTTATTCTATGACTGTACTCCCCTAGTTAGGACATCCAGTATAGTAATGAATAGAAATGATGAAAAAAAATCCTCTTTTATTCCCAATCTCATAAAAAAGCTTTCTCTATCTCCACTGTCAATAATTTTACAATTAATTTATTTTGTAAATACCCTTTATCTCATTAAATTTTTTTCAATTTTTAGTTCCCATAAATTCGTAGTTCCAATAAAGAGATTTATAAAGAATAGTTTTTATATTTTATCAAATGCTTTTTCTCTTTTGAGATGATCATATAACTTTTCTTCTCTCTTATGTTACCATAGTGATTTACATTGAGTGATTTTGAATTCATTTTTGAAGTAAACATTTGAAGATTTTTTAAAAAGTGAAGCTGAAACAGAGTTCCCAAATACCCTATACCCAGTTTCCCCTCCTGTTAACATCTTGTATTAATATGGCACATTTGTCACACTCAACGAACCAATATTGATAGATTATTATTAACTAAAGCCCACTTTATTCAGATTTCCATAGTTTTACATAATGTACTATTACTCTTCTAGGATCCCATATAGGATGCCACATTCCATGTAGTTGTCTTGTCTATTTAGGCTCTTCTTGGCTGTCACACTTTCTCAAGCTTTCCTTTTTGAGGACCTTCACAGTTTTGAGCAAAACTAGTCAAGTATTTTGTAGAGTATATCTCAAGTGGGATTTGTTTGATGATTTTTCTCATAATGATACTGATCTTATGGGTTTTTGGGAGGAAGACTGTAGAGGTAAAATGCAATTTTTATCACGTCATATCAAAGGTATATACTATCAGCATGATTTATCACTACTGATGTTAACCTTGATTACCATGTAGAGATAGTGCTTGTCAGGTTTCTCCCCTGCACAGTTATTCTTCCCTTCCATCCCCCATTTCCACCCTGTACTCTTTGAAAGAAAGTCACCAATGTGCCTAATGACTTTCTTCCCACACTTGACGAGTAAGGAGTTCAACCTCCTTAAGGGCAAAAGTATCTATAAAAACTATATGAAATTATTCTGCACAAAAAATCTATGTTCTCCCCAGTTTATTTATTCATTTGATTATTTACATCAATATGGATTCATGGATATTTTATACTTTGGGTTGTAATCTAATATTATGCTATTTATTTTAAAAAATTTTTCCAGATTTGACCACTGGAAGCTCTTTTGGTTGGTTCCTGAGTCCCTTTGATATACTTTCATCAATGTGGGGTTCTTGTTTTAGTACTTCCTTACTCTCTGGCACTATATGATGCTCCAGGCTCATCTTGTACATTTCCTAACCAGTCTTAGAATCAGCCATTTCTACAAGGATCCCTGATTTGTTCTATTGGAGAATGGTATTAGAAACTAAGGGCTGGGTTCTAGGTGTGCCCATTGTTACTAGAGTGTCATTGCTTCTAAGCATTCTCAGTTGACACAGGGTGTGTACAATAACTATGTAAATACATGCATCTATATTTCTATGTGTAACCATCTGTCTGCATATTAAACTAAACATAAGTTTACACTGACGTTTCCAACTCTAATCCATTACAACACAAATCATTCTTTTCTTATTGTCTGTAACTTTTCATTCCAACAATAAGAAAATGTACACCATCTGCCAACCATTTACTTAATTGTTCAATTCCAATATACATATGTATCATGATTTAGAATTGCTAACTCATACACCTACAGAAAACAACTTTATCAAATAGTGTGCAGTGCTCCTGTACAGTCACTTTGCCTCTAGTCTTAACAGATTCCACTCATTTTCAAAGTTACTTAAGTCATTATCTTTTCTCCCCAACATTATTCATAAGCTTGTCTAATACATTTGTAAAACACCTGGATTCTTTTGTCAGACACTGTGTTCCATCTTGGATCCCCCAAACTCCTAAATGATTTTTTAAAATTTGTGTACATTAAGGTTCATTTGTGCTTTAAAGTTCACTGTGTTTTGACAAATGCACAGTATAATGTATACACTATTACAGTACCATACAGAATAGATTTGCTGTGATTTATCTATTAAATCCCTGCCCCTTCGCCTGAACCCTGCCAACCATTGATATCTATAGTTTTGCCTTGCCCAGAATGTTACAAAAATGAAGAATATTGTATGTATTCTTTTCAGATTGGCTTCTTTTACTCAGCAATATGCATCTATGATTTATCCATGTTTTTGTGTGGCTTGATGGGTTAATCCTTTTTATTGCTTGATAGTATTCTATTGTATAAATGTATCACAGTTTGTTTATCCATCCACCTATTGAATGATATTTTAGTTAATTTCAGGTTTTGGTCATTATGAATAAAGCTGTAATATTCATGTGCTGGCATTTATGTGGACGTAAGTTTTCAGATTAGTTGGGTAAATACCAAGGAGCGTAGTGGCTAGATATATGGCAGGACAATGTTTAGCTTTCTAAGAAACTGCCAAACTGTCTTCAAAAGTGGCTGTGCTATTTTGCATTTCCATCACCAATGAATGTTGCTTGCCTTTTCAACAGAAGTTGGCATGATCAGGCTTTGGATGGATTTTAGCCATTCTATTACATGGGAATACATGTGTACTGTGTGTAGTGTATATGTGTACTGTGTACATGTATATGAGTACATGTGTAGTGGTATTTTATTATTTTTTATCTCCAGTGACAGAAAATGTTAAGCATCTTTACATAAGTGTATTTATCATTTGTATTTTTTTTTGTTTTTTGGTATGGTGTCTGTTCAGATCTTTTGCCTATTTTTTAATTGGTCATTTGTTTTCTTATTGCTGAGTTTTAAGAGTTCTCTATACAGTTGACTAGAATACCTTTATTAGATATGTACTTTGAAAATATTTTCCCCCAATCTGTGGCTTATCTTTTAATTAAGTGCCTTTTTCCAAACAGAACTTATATTTTAAAAGCTTACCATTTTTTTCCCTTCATGGTCTGTGTCTTTGGTGTTCCCCATCACAAAACCCAAGATCAAATACATTTTCTCTTGTATTCTTTTAGAATTATTAACACTTTGCATTTCATATTTAGTTCTATGATCTATTTTGAGTTAATTTTTGTGAAATATCTAAAACCTATGTCTAGGTTCACTTTTTCACATACAGACATCTCCTTGTTGCAGCACCATTAATTGAAAAGACTATTCTTTTATGCATTGGATTGTCTTTGTTCCCTGACACAGGTCAGTTAATTATATTTGTGTGTGTCTATTTCTGGGCTCTCTATTCTGTACTATTAACTTATGTATCTGTTCTTTTGCCAGTACCACAAAGTCTTGATTACTGCAGCTTCTAGTAAAAGTCTTAAAATCAGGTAGTATTTCTCCTCTGTCTTTGTGCTTCTTCAGTGTTATGTTGGTTATTCTTTGTCAACATCTACAAAATAGCCTCCTGGGATTTTGAATAGAATTGAATTGAGTCTATAAAGTTAGGAAGAACTGACATTTTTATAATATTGAGTCTTCTATCTATGGATACAGGATATATCTGTTCATTTATTTTGATCTTCTTTGATTTCTTTTATCAAAGTTTTATAGTTTTCTACATATAGACATATAGATCCTGAACCTGTTTTTCTTTAGGTTTATAAGTAAGGGTTTTATTTGCTTTTGTTATGGTGCTATTATAGTTTTTTTCTAATTTCAATAGACTATTACTGGTTTATAGGTAAGCAATTGGTTTTTGTATATCAACCTTATATCCTTTAACTTTGTTATACTCACTTATTAGCTCCAAGTTTTTCTTTTGTGGATTCTTTGGGATTTTCTCCATGTCATCCTTGAGTAAAGACAGTTTTATTTCTTCCATCACAATCTGTATGCCTCATTCCCTTTTCTTGTCTTGTTGCACTAGCTAAGACTTCCAGTATGATGTTGCATAGAATTGGAGGACATCCTCGCCTTGCTCCTGAAATTAACATACAGTCTCTTACATTTCAGTATGATATTAGCTATGGGGTTTTTTGTAGAATTTTTTCATCAAGTTGAGGAAATTTCCTTGTATTCCTAGATTGCTGAGATTTAAAAAATCATAAATATTCAATTTTGTGAAATGCTTTTACTGCATCTATTGATATAATAAAACTTTTCTTCTGTAGACTATTGATATGGTCTACTACATTGGCTGAATTTTGAATGTTCAAAGAGCCTTGCATACCTGGAATAAATCCCATAATGTACATAATGGTACTAAATTTTTCTATACATTGTTGAATTCAATTTGATAATATTTTGTCAAGGAGTTTTACGTCAATCTTCATGAGAGATATTGGTCTGTAGTTTTTCTTTCTTTTAATGTTTTTATCTGGTTATTATGTTAGGGTAATGATGCTGTGATGTAATGAGTTGGGAAGTCTTCCCTCTGTTTCTATTTTCTGGAAGTAATGGTGGAGAACTGGTATTGCATCTTCCTTAAATGTTTAGTAAAAATCACTAGTAAAACTCTCTGGGCATGGTGCTATTTTGGGGGAAGGTTAATTATTAATTCAATTTCATTAATAGATATATTGCTATTCAGGTTACCTATTTTTCCTTTTGGAGGTTGTGGTAGTTTATTTCAAGGTATTGGTCCATTTCATTTATCAAATCTGGAGGCATAGAGTTGTTCTTAGTATTCTGTTATCCTTTTCATGTCCATGGGATCAATATTGATGTCCCCTCCTTTACTCCTGATATTGGTCATTTGTCTTTTTTCTTTTCTTTGCTTAGCCTGACTAGAAGTTTAGCAATGTTACCAATCTTTTAAACAAATCAACTTTTGGTTTTCTTGGTTTTCCATACTGTTTTTCTGTTTTAAATTTCATTGATTTTTATTCTTTTATTATTTCTTGTCTTCTGTTTGCTTAAGGTTCTTCTGTTTGCTTAAACTGTTCTGTATTTTTCTAAGGTGGAAGGTCAGATTGATCATTGGTCTTTTTCTTTTTAATGTATTTAATGCTAAAAATTTCCTTGCAAGCACTACTTTAGCTGCATCCCACAAATTGTAACCAGTATTGTCCAGCTGGAATTAGTTCAAAATAATTTTTAATTTCTCTAATGACTTGTTCTTTGATGTGTCTATTATATACAAGTTTGTTGTTTAGTTTCCAAATATTTGGAGATTTCCCAGCTATGTCTTTCTTTATTGGTTTCTAGTTTTATTACATTGTGACCTGAGTACTTAGTATGATTTATAATCTTTTAAATTTGTTTTATGGCACATAATATGATGTTTTCATGAATATTTCATGTAAACTTTAGAATAATGTATATTCATGTATATTCTTCTGTTGTTGGAGTACTCTATAAACATCAAACAACTTAACTGATAATGCTGTTCAGGTTATCAATATTCTTATTTATGTCTATGCCAGAGGGATGTTGGAACCTCTGACTATAAATAGGGTTTATCTATTTCTTTTTTCAGTTTTATCAACTTTTACCTCATGTATATCTTGACACTGTTAATAGGTGCATACACATTTAGATATTCTTGTAGAATTGGCCCTTTCTCACTATGTATTGTCACTTTTCATGCCTGGTAATCTTCCTTGTTCTGAATTCTGCTGTGTCTGAAAATCAATATAGCTACTCCAGCTGTCTTTTGATTACTGTAAGCATGTTATATCTTTCTCCATCCCTTTACTTTCAGAGTATCCAAATCTTTAATTTTAAAGTAGGCTTCTTGTAGCCATTTAGTTTGGTCTTGTCTTAGTCCATTCTGAGAGTTTCTGTTTTTCAATGTAGATAATTCACATCTGAAGTGATTATTTATACAGTTGGATCAATATATTCCATGTTTGCAACTGCTTTCTAGTCATTGCATTACTATTTCTTTAAGACCTCTATTTTACTGTGTTCTCTACTTTTACTTGATCATGTTACATGATTCCATTTTATCTCCTTTCTTAGCATATCAATTATCTTTTCTTATTTGTTTAACTGGTTGAGCTAGAACTTACAATATACATTTCTGTTTGTTTGTTTGTTTGTTTTGAGACAGGGTCTTGCTGTATCACCCAGGCTGGAGTATAGGGGTGCAATCTCGGCTCACTGCAACCTCTGCCTCCTGGGCTCAAGCAACTTTCCCACCTCAGCCTCCCAAGTAGCTGGAACTACAGATGTGTGCCACCACACCTGGCTAATTTTTGTATTGTTAGTTAAGACAGGGTTTTGCTATGTCACCCTGGCTACAATATACATTTTTAACTAATCTAAACCCATCTTCAAATTACACCATACCACTTCACGCTTAGTGCAGGTGCCTTATAACAGAGGATTTCCATTTTTTTTCCTATCTCTGGTGGCATTGCTGCCATTCTTTTCACACATCCATATGCCATAATTGACTACCACATTACTACTTTCGGATTTTCTTTTCCTGATGAGAAGACGACGATGTTTTCTCTACCTTCTTTAAAGATTTCTTTTTCTGTGTTTGTCTTTCCGCAGGTTGAATATGATATTTGTAGGTTTTATTGTTTTTGCTTTTTTTGCATTTTTACTGTTTTGTGTTCTCTGAGATTTCTGGGCCTGTGGTTTGGTGTCTGTTATTAATTTTGAAAAATTCTTGGCCATTTTTACTTCAAACATATATCATGCTCTATACTCCATTCTTTTAGTATCCCAATTACATCTATGTTGCACCTTTAAAAATTGTTCCACAGTTCTTGGATGTTCTGTCCCATTTTCTTCATTCTTTTCTTTTTCTGTATTTGCATTTCAGTTTGTAAAATTTCTATTGACCTATCTTCAAGATCACTGAATCTTTCCTCGGCTGTGCTGAATCTACTTACGAGCCTGTTGAAGGCACTCTTCATTTATGTTATAGTGTTTTTTATTTCTAGCATTTCCTCTTGCTTCTTTTGAGTTTCCATCTCTCTGCTTATATAATCTATTTTTGCATGTCTAAGAGTCCTTAACATATTAATCACAGTTATTTTAAATCTCTATTATTAATTCCAACATCTTTGTTCTGAGTCTGGTTCTGCTAATTGCTTTCTCTCTTCAGACTGTTTTTTCTTGTCATAGGATGTGCATTGTAATTTTTTGTTGAACTATATCTGGTAGTAAGTACTGAGGTAAATGGAGCTTTAGAATGCTATTTACAGAAATCTGATGAGGAATTGGGCTTTGTTTAATGTTTGCTGTTACTAGAGGCACCAGAAATGCCAAATTCCTCTAGTGTCTTTTGTTTCTGCTCTTGACTTTGGACTTCCCTAAGTACTCCTCTGAGAGAATTGGTGTCTTACAGCTATTTCAACTGTAATCTACTATTACACAGAACACTGCTGGTGGGGTCGTAAGACATAGGGGAGAGTGTTCTATGATCTTTTGAATAAGTCTCTGTGTGCCTGTGTCTTGGTGTTATAACCATCACAAATATTCCTTCAGTGGCAGAACCTCTCCCTCAACTCCACCTGACCTCTCTACTCTTTTCCCTCCTTCTTTTGCTTCCAATCTATTTCCTTGAAGTGCTGATCTCTATTGACAATTGTGGGTTTTTTATTTCCTGATTGGTAAAACAGGAAAGCTAGAGAAGGCTGAAATGAAAGGAATGCCCTTCCCCTTATCCCTTACTGAGATATGGCTCAGATAAAATTTTTCCCCTGGAGGTTAGGTCTTTGTTATGAAGAATGCTCTGGGTGTATTTCACAATGATTACTCTTCTCTCCCTTTCCAAAGGAGGAGGGGATCTTTCTTAAATCTTTACCATGAGAAATTGTTGAGGTTCTGGAGGTAGAACCCACAAAAATGTGGGGGTTCCCAGGAGTTTCTTCCTTTCACTCTAGCCCACATTCAGCCCAGCTATTCATCTAAATTGCTATTTAAATGTTCCTATCAATTTGTGGCTCCAGTGGCTTCTGTTCCAGCTAAGCAAATTTCAGCTGTGTATCAATCGGTGTCCCCAGACTTTGGGGTGGCAACTTTCCCTGAAGCCTCAGTTCTCTGATGGGTTAAAGGAAATAATTGATTTTTTTTCAATTTGTTCTGCTTTATCTTGTTATAAGGACAGTAATTATAACTTACAAGTTCCTCACATATCAGAGCTGAAACCAGAAGTGTTGAATGATTTTTTGAATGTTTAAAAAAAAAAATCTTCATTTCTCAAGTAAACCCCAAATGAATATAATGCAGTGACCTTTTAAAAAAATATTTTGGGCGGGTGCGGTGGCTCACGCCTATAATCCCAGCACTTTGGGAGGCCAAGGCAGGTGGATCACCTGAGGTCGGGAGTTCAAGACCAGCCTGGCCAGCATGGCAAAACCCTGTCTCTACTAAAAATACAAAAATTAAACTGGCATGGTGGCAAGTGCCTGTAATCCCAGCTACTAGTGGGGCTGAGGCAGGAGGATCACTTGAACCTGGGATGTGGAGGTTGTAAGGTTGTAGTGAGCAGAGATCGTGCCACTGCACTCCAACATGGGCAACAGAGCAAGACTCCATCTCAAAAAAAAAAATTCACATAATTTGATTTACTATTATTGTGTTCAGGCCACTTGGATCTATATTCCTAGTAGCCATGTTCTGTAAATTCAATTTTTATAGTTCTTTGTCATGTTTAGTTACTAGAAGTCAGCTATCCTGAGAAAATGAAAATTATACATTTTTCCCTTAAATATTTGTAAAAATTTACTAGTGGAACATTTCAGCATGGAGCATTGTTGTTTGGGAATATTTTAATTATGCGTTCAGTGTCTTTAACAGATGTAAAGCTATATTTTATATTTCTTTTTGTGGCTTTTGCATTAACTGTGTTTTTAAGGGATTTTATCATTTAATCAGTATTTTTTAAATGATTGGTAAAAAGTTAATTTTCAAGTATTCTTTATGGTCTTAAAATTTTAAATAAGGAAAAAATTGCAATCACCTACAAAGGCAAATAGAGTACCTAGATTACCATGTATAGTGTTCTGTGTTCAGACTTATGGTCTGTGCTTTGGTCATGAGAATGAAAAATATCACCCTTGCCTAAAGGCATCATCACATGTACAAAAGAAGCTGAAAATCTTATTATCCCCTAAAGAACAGGATATCCTCAACCCCATACTCAGGAAGCTGCAAAATTGGTCAAAATGAGTTTTCACTTAAATGTCCACATCAGCAAGCACTGCTTGTACTGGTCTGCTCTCTAATCCTTCCAATCATTTCTACTTGGCTTTGATCAAATCAACCCCATCTGACCAACTCCATTTGCTTCCATCTAACCCAGCTATACTGTTTATTATAAATTTAACCTAAATGCCACCCTTCCTCAAAATTTTATATAATTTTGCCTTTCTCTTTGAGAAGCAAGAAGTTGAAATTTCTCTTGCAGTTTCTCCCTTTCCAGAGCAATTCTTTTGAAGTATAAACTTTTACTTCAAAGAACTGGAAGGCAATTTAGCTCTGTCTTTTCAGGTTTAAAGTCAGTTTTTATTGCCTTCAAAGTCAGAGAATTGGTGTTGGAGCAGTAAAAGACAAAGACAAAAATCTCTACAGTCAGCATGTTTACATTCTAGTGCAAGGAGATGGATAATCATTTAAAATATTAAATAATATTTTATATTACATGATCAGTGTTGAAAACAGTGAAAAGGGGTAAAGAGCAACACTGTAGTGATATTGATACTTAGAGAAGTGTACCAGGTTAGCCTAGTTGACAACTGATGATGGCAGAGGAGTAAGCAGAGAGAGAGAGACGGTGGAAAAATGCTTGGGGCCAAGAGAGAATCTGGTGCAGAAGCTGGCCCAGTGGTTCCAGAACAGCAAGTAGTAGCTAAGAGGTAAGAGGTGACAGAAAGTGGCTTGACCAGGTCCAGTTTTGTGGGCCATTCTACGGACATTTATTATAAACAAATTGTAAACTATTGAAGGATTTGCACAGAGGGGAAATGTTAACTGACACTGTGAGAAACAAAATCATGTATACTCTCATGGCTAATTGCCTCCAATTTAAATTTTCCACTATTTTCACTGGCACTATTTTCACTTTACTATTCCAGTAAATTCTTGCTCAGAAAAATAAAAGTTGTGAATAATGTTTATTATTTATTACAAGAACTTCCTTAGAAACTTATTAACTCATCAGTAGAAAACATCAGACAATAGCTTATATTCTAAGACTTTTTGAATCCCTCACCTCCAAATCTTTACTTTGCTGTGTCCACCAACAGTAAACTCTTTTATCATAATCCTTGCCAAATCCTAATCAAGCCCTGGCATTTAAAGACCCATCTTAAATGAGTCTTTAAAGTCTCATAAATATTCTAACTTTGTCCTTCCTTGTCCAAAATGTTATTAATATCTATTAGGGGATTGCTTTCTCTTACCACATTAAGAATAAACTCAGCTTTGCCTTATCAAAATATTCTTCAGGTTGTATTTCTAGGAATTCAGTATTGAACAATCTTGGAGATCTCACCAAGATCCATAAAGATTGAGACCTCTTTGCAGCCTAGGCACAAGAACCTTAATTCAGAACCTTAATTCATTGTCCTCCTCAGATATCCTTTTAGCTTCCTGGTCAGGACTATCTCTTAGTGCAACAGTGTATTAAGTAAATCAAATTGGACTGAGCCCCAATATATTTTCATTGCACTCCCAGTATACTGAGATTATTTTGTCTCCTAAGGGTAAGGAACTCTTTTCAGGAACACTTTGATCAGACTTGAAAAAAATTTATCTTTGGTGAAACTGCCTTATTACTAGTGATGCTACTCTTCGCCTTTGTCTTTGCCACTTCATGTGTATATATAAGGAATGTTCATAGGGAAGAGAGTGAGAGAGACCCAGGTAAGTGGATCCCTCAAGACAGCCCCAGGGATGGAGAAGTTTGTAAGATTTCTTCTCAGCCTGCTGTCCTTTGGAGAAATTTTTCCCTAGGTCCTTATCAAAACCTATGACAATTTTCCTCAATCTTGTCTTGATCATTAGTCTGGTTCTAAGAGAAATCCCCTATTAACATCTTATGTACCCCCAAGAAACTGCAAATTCCTTCAGGTCTACAGTTAGACAATGTAGAAATTAGGTTGAGAGACCCAAGGGGTCATAAGCAACATTTTTTTCAGCGTTTTACCACACTTTCAGGGTATGCCTCCAGTCTCATTCTAATTCCAAACGCCCTCTGGACTTCTTCTTCCATATGTTTATAAGATAATCCACATTCATATACTTATTTAAATGGCATAATTTCAACAGAGATGAGTTACAATTATAGCAGCCACTTTGGGGGAAGTTTTTCTATGAACAAAATTTTTAAAGAGTACATTAAAATAAAAATAGATCAAAATTTCAAACATCCAGTAGTCTACATTTTTAATTAATCTGAGAAACATCCAAAGGCAATTCAGATTTCAAAACTGCTTTCTTATGAAATTTGTTAGCCAGGGCAAAAGAAAAAAAAAACTCTCTCTCTGTTTTAGATACCAACAAATCATAACTCAAACCAAATAGACTTTATCCTATTATTATTCTCTCCCCCATCTCTCCCTCTGAACAATTTTTCTTCTCTTTCAGACAGCCAGAAAACCCCAAAGCTCAATGACCTCTTCATGTTAAACTACCCTCACAACAGGGAAACATCTGTGGTTGATTTTAAGCCATCTAACTCTGAGATGAGAGACCCCGTCAAAGGCTCTTCAAAGCACAGGCAGAATAGAGGAAAACTTGCGAGGATTATAAAACATCTTTAGGAAGTTAGAATCCAGGGCTCCCAAATCTATACCAAGGAGTTCATATTTTAGTGATAACCCTAGATGCAAAAAAGTACATGAAAAAGGCAAAATGGGTCAGTCTCAATGGTGACATAAAAGACCACAGGAAACCAAAGAGTTTCAAATTTTACAGGAAACAAAGAATTTTAGAAAAACTGAAGATATTGGACAAGGTCTTTTGGAGACTACCCTTAAAGTCTTCCCTGTGAAAATAGATTGTTTTATAATCCAGTCCTGCAAGCAAAGAAAGGATGTGTCCATTGGAGAAATTGAAGATAGGCTCTTTAATACCCTTAGGAAGGACTCAGTAGACCTTGAAGCAGATATGAGCCCACACACCTTTCCCCATTTTGCAGAAAGGAACTGAAGCCAAAAAAACAGGATTTAATATGTAAAAAAAAAACTACAATGAGCAATATTATTCCCATTATCAGATCTCTAGCACCTCACTAAACATTTTGAAGGAGTTTCATTAAAAAAAATCAAAGTAGAGATAAAATTACATCCTCCTATCCCAGACATTAAACCCGGAATAAGGAAGTCTCTTGATAAAGACGCCTGTAAGCAGTAAGGAAATTGGAAAACACTTGTTTTGCATTAGCTCAGAATCAAAGGGCAAAACATGAAATAAGTGACAAATCAAGGTGCTTCCGGTGGGTATCAAGCACAAAACATTTCATCTTTCAAGTCAAAAAGAAAACTTTCTCTAAATATTAAATGACAACTCTGCAAATTTTTTTAACTGATATGGGTGCTAAATATCATCAACCTTAAACCTTATCACTATTACACAACCTCTTCATTGAAAATAAACTACTCACATGGTAGGTTTCTGCAATAATTATCAAATATTCCTCACGTCCCAGCCCATTACAGCCACCCTTGGACTTTAACTAAATTACACTCTTTCTTTCTCTGTAATACCATATTCACTCACATGATAGGTAGGAAGTTACTACGTGGGTGGAACTGTAAATTAAATGCTATCTGGATGGTCTAGACCTTGAGTCTCTGACTCCCTCACTCATAAAGAAACCATAGATAATCTGGACATTGATTCACGACTACTATTGAATCTAAATCAAGCCAAAATTGAAGATCTCAAGGAAGTGCTTGACATTCTTATGGATAAACCCGGTTAAGACTCAGATTTATCCACCTTAACTGCTACCCAACTTGCACAATCTCTTCTAAAACCAAGAGATTAAAAAGGACTAAAGGACTAAAATAATAGCTAAAAACTTTGTAACAGCCCTTATAATTCTTTTACACTCCATGCTCAAAAACCCAGTGGCAGAGATAGCAGATTTTTTCGGGACTTCAGAACCATAAATAGAATAATCGCTGTTTCTTTATCATACCCCACCCAAATACCATCTTATTTCCACTGAGTCCTTGAGGCTGCATATCTTATAGTGGCAGATTTGTGTTCTACTTTTTTGTTATAGTGCCTTTGTATTAAAATACTCTATACTTGTTGGTACACCCTAGGCAAAATCAACAGCACACTTGTACTATATCCCCTGGATTTACTTAGATACCTTCCTACTTTTCACAACGATTTCAAGGACCCTAAATTTCTGTGATTCCACTCTTATCAATAGATAATATGAATGACCAGTGACTGTGTTCTAAAGACAAAGCAAGCTCTAAGACTTATTCTACCTATCTACTTTGTTTTAGCTCAGAAAGGTCATACAATTTCCAAAGAGAAGTTAGAATTTTGTCTAAGTTCGTTACCTATGATGCAATTTATCCCAAGAAGATGAATCCTTTATGCCTGATAGATTATAAGCTATCCAAAACTTTTCAGGCTAGTAGTTAAGAGATCATTAAGAGGATTCCTGGGTTTCCTTGGATGCTTATTGCAGAACATTCCAAAATTTTCCAAAATTTCCCATCTCTCTGACTTACCCACTTTATGAGTAGCCAAAACTGAGCCCTAAGAACCTAATCACAAAGAGATTTTTGTGAGTTAAAATTAGCCTTCCAATAACCTCCCACTTTAGGCCTACCTAATTATCACAGAACTCTCTACCAGTTTGTATATGAGTGCTGGGGATAAGCTCTTGGTGTTCTAAATGCATTTCGGGAGAATCCCCAGGGACCAGCTCATTGAAGTCTGTATCTTCACCCAGCGGCAATAGCCACAACAGCTAAATTACTGGAAGCCTCTGCTGGCTTGGTTTAGGTTAGGGTCTCCTTTAAGTTTCATAGTCCCTCATGCTGGATAACCTTTACTGAAAATACACAAAATTGAAAATACATACTTTTCAGCAAAGAGGCTTAAATTCCTATGAAATATTATTTCACATCAGCACCTCACATCTTTATTACTTATGGCAATACTTTCAAAATTGCTACTTTTTCCATTACCTTAAGAAGCTGTGTACTGTCTTTGTTTACAAACTATGCCCTAAATAGATGTATTAGTAATCTCTTTTTAAAAATCCATGTTTCATCTTGTTCTTTGATGTGCTGTACTTTAAGACTGGGACAAAGGAATATCAGATGGCACATGATGTGACATACTTCACCCTTATAATCACTACCAGAGGCAAAATCTGCCAGATGACAGGACTCATTTCGCTCTACAGATCTGGTCAGTTTGAGTGAGATAGGAGAGTGCTGGTGGCAGGTATGCTTTGTGTGTAGTTCTTGGTCTTGTTTGTGAACAAACAGGGTTCTCAATCTCAGCAGGAGCCTCTACTAAAAACGGTCAGCAAATAAAAGAACTTTTGAGTATTGTAAAGCTTGCTAAAGATGTGGCTATTAAAAAAACAAACACTAATACAAGATGGGGATACCAGGAAGCCCCAGCATGGAGCCCTCACTAAGATCCTGGTCCTCATAATCAAACCTTCTGACGGGTTCAAACAGGTTCTTATAGAATGTCAACAATTGGTTCCACAGTTGGCAAACCGTTACTAAGATAAACATGCAGGTAAATTGCAAGAGGAAAATCTCTCACACTCTAGGATAGATGCTTAGTAGCGCCAGAGGACCTTAAACGGGATGTTTCAAACATTTAATATGCAATTAACTACCTAAGCAAAGAAAAATTGGCTACTGCACTCAATCAACATTGATGGAGAAATTTCACTAAGATTATTGAGGTTGCATGCGGTGTCTTATTTGTTACCAGTATAATCTTGGTAAAAATGCAAAGATGGGGCATGAACAAGAATCTCAGGGCCCCTTAGAACACTTACAGATTTTCTAAGTACCTTCTGCAATGGGTTTTGAGTATGTATGGTAATTGTTCGCTTATTTGGAGGATAGATTGAAGCCTTGTTTGGAGATTTCCAGCTCTGCCAGAGCAAAATTTGACATGATTTTATGTTCCCAAACTCTCTCTCTAGTACAAGTATAAACTATCTCCATTTTACTGAGATGATAAAGAGCTTTGTACAGCTCTGCCAGTCCACACAGAAACGCTGCTGTCCATATTACTCTAATCTTCAGGAAATATAGAAAGAATAAACAAAAAGTTTAAGCTCAAATTAGCAAAACTATCAGAGACTCTCAAACTCACATGGCCTAATGTTTGCTTTAATGATAATGAGCTCAACTTCTGGGGTTCATCAAATCTTCCCTTTTGAGTTAGCAACAGGCCAACCCACGAGTCTAGGAATATCTCCTCTGCTTCTAGACTCTACATTATTGGAAGTGATCACAGCCAAATATTGCAGGTAACTCAGGCAATTTATCCAGTCTTATTAAGAGGTAAACAAGCAGCTTTTCCTCTACTAAATGACCCTCACATGGTCTAAATTCAGAGGCTTGGTCTCAGGTATCTCCAGGAGAGATACCTGAGAAAGAAAGCCCTCGAACCCTGATGGAAAAGACCCTATCAGATACTGTTAACGACTCATCCAGAAGGAAAATTCCAGGGAGTTGATACTGAGAGTGATGTCTTCCAATCAAAGAGGCATAAACCATCTTAAATCATTACTGGAGACCTCAAGCTGAGAAATCTTGAGACCTGGAGACCTCAGACTGAGAACGTGAGACCTCAATGAGAACTCATTAGAAGTAAGATGGTCTTTGGAAGGAGATGGCCACTACACATGATTTTTAGCCCAAGTAGATGACTGCATGAAATGTAGACAGTTTCCACTCAAGACTCATAGAACAATACCATATATTGTCATGTTTTAATCTGCATTCTTTTGTTATTTTCTTGCCTATCTGGCTTAAAGCTACATTTAATTATGTTGCTTATAAGGCATAGTTACATTTTAATCACTCCTCAGTATGAGTCCAATACCTAGTTATAATTTATGTATGCAGTGGTTAAATCATATAACCAAATTGTCCGTTAGGTTTGCACATATTTTCCTTGGTGAGCCACTCAGTTTCTCGTTTCCAGTTCCTTATAATGAATCATTAATTGGGACTCAACTCGTATATGACAAGATATTAGAAAAGAAGGTTCCAAAACAATAGTGGAGAACTTTTTGTGGAAGTCAGCTTTTGTAACTGAACTTACAGAGGAATAGAACATGAAAAACAACTAGAGAACAGAGTATCTATTTGGAGGTGGCTTTCACCCATCTTATAAGACACATGGACTTTTCTTTCACCTGAGATCTATTAATATCAGTACTATAAAATTTATTGCCGGGTACTAAGCTATTCTTGATGAGTGATACAAAAAAATACAATACTATTTGACAGTCTCATAAGGATATTCTGGCTTTAAATAGATCATTGACTAGATCTGAAAAGACTGGTATTGGATGATGGAGACAAAGGTCTGCTGGCTACTGTCTGCACACTGGACAGAAATTTATTTCAGGGGTGCACTAACGTCTGCCTTCACTGTAGTCCCTGACATCCCCCAGGGTCCATTTTGACCCATTAGTTTCTTCTCTTAGAAAAAGAGGTCTTCAGATAACTTTACTCCAAAAAGAGAAAAACCAGGCCTTGAGGCAAGAACCCAAACGGTAACCACACAGGGAATTCTGGGTTGCTTTCTTCTCTCGTTAAGCCTCTTCAATTCATGCTTTTCGAAAGGGTTGGGAAGCCTGGAGCTGACTCCATGCTATTGTATAGCAAACAGCAGGCAAGTTAGACAATGCCCCATCTTGACTTGGAGGTTCATGAAATTTTTCAGAATATAGTAATTTTATAAGGGAAAAATGTGTTGTTTTGGGGGGAAGAATGTTTAATTTGCATCCCTGCCATCTCTCTGGGATCTCTGATATCCCAGATAAGGACCAGAAAGCAATCAAAGACATAATAAAATTAGGTAATTTGGCTAAAGTCCCATATCTGGTCTTGTGGGCTCATCACAGTGTGGATGGTATAGATTTTCTTGGTAAAAGCTGTATGTTCCTGGCTCCTCACTCAGTAGCTGACAACAAACTCTGACCACAATCCTCTTAGTATTTTTCTGTGTTGATACCTTCAAGTGTGGATCTCCAGAATCCACCAGGATAAGCAGCTTAAGTACAGCTGCTTATCCATGGAACCATGAAATGACACAACTTACATTATCTACCCACATGGCTTCCTGTCTTCGCTGGGGACATTATTATTATTTTACCTTCATTGATATAAGTGTAGATGTTCTGAGACTCTTGCCCAGGAAGATAAAAGTTGCAAATATTTTTGTTCATCCTGGGAACTTCCCAAAGACCATCAACTCATCAACAGAAAGCATCAGACCACAGCTTATGCCTCCACACTGTAGAATCCCTCATCTCAAAATCCTAACGTTCAATCTTAAAGTGCTGTGTCATGACCCTCACCCAATCCTAATCAAGCTCCCACACTGAAAGACCCATCTAAAATGAAACTTCAAGATCCCAGATATCCTGTTTTGTCCCCCACGCCCCTAATATGCTGCTGAGACACTGCTAAGATGGGCTTCCCCTTAGTGTAGTAAGAATATATTTGGCTTTATCAACAGACACTTCTTGGGAAATATGTTTATTTTTGGGAGCCAGCATATAGTATGTGTAACATAAGCCATGTTTTTTAAACGTATGTTTTCTCAAAGAGTCATAAGTAACATTTATTGAATACATTTAATGTGTTATTGTGCTAAATGAGACTTTTTCCAACAATCTCTCTTAATTTTGGTAATGGCTAGTACATTCCACCTCCTCTCACCACAGAGACAACTAGGAAAACATGGTAAATGGGAATTTGAACCCAGGCAATCTATGCCAACATCAATTTCCTTTAATGAGTATGTACTTGTACATACCAATATATTCCATTTTCATTATTACAGGGACCCATACTACCATCCTCACAGCTACTTCCTCACAGCCTACAACAGTTCTGTCTCATACTACATGCTCCACATTTTTAGAGTAAATAGATGAACTAAAAACATATTCCATGCTGGTACACAAAATGGTATCCTAGAACATGGTCTTTGAATCCAGAAGTTCAGAGTTAGGATAATATATATGTACTACTTACCAACTATTTGCCTTGGTTTTCTCATTTTTGAAATAGGGGAAATAATATCTGCTTGTAGGTTTTGTGTAAAGATTATATAAAAAGCAACAACCACAGAAGCTAGAACACACTTGGTGCTACGAAACAGCATCTAGTATTATTTTTATATTGTTTTCACTCCAGTATTTTTTTCTTCCCTGCATATGATTTCACAAAGTGGCCTATTCTCTTTACCATTTTAACTTGTCCCTGATTATTTAATAACATATTGTTCTGTATTTTAATTTTTAAATTTTGAGGTTTCTGAGTGTTTGGAGACTACACACAGAAGTAGACTGTAACCATTTAATGCCTAACACATCTCAGCAAGGAATAGAGACTAAAGGGGATGAGAAAAAGCAGGTAGAGTGTGTGAGAAACCAAGCTTGTGTTTTTACTGTCGTGAGGATTCCACTCAGAGGCTGTAGAACTAAGCAGCTCTGCCACTAGGTCAATATATGTCATGAGGTACCTTTCATGATCTCTAAATGTTGGAGTTGCTCCTCCATTAAATGGGCCTAAGTCTATGGAAGTGTACCTATATAGATGTATATGAGAATGATGACACAGATACAGTATGAAGTGTGTGGCTGGGACACAGCAAGACCACAATAAAGGGTAACGATGGGACAGGATTATCACATTTACTTCTGTGCCTGTCATTCAGTACAGAACATAAATCAGCCCTGAATGGGAAGGGGTTGTGTCAATTGAAGCACATACAGTATTGCATAATCTTCATTTATGATGTTAAAAAAATAGATCCATTATGACTTCAAAAGTTAAATCTCACGGTTTCAGCTATGAACTTTCTCCAGATACGAGTCTCTCTTTCATGGAGGTCATAACTACAAGAAACTTCCCACAGCAAGTAGGGAACAAATCCCTTTGCCCATTTATTCAGTCATTCACAATTTTGGTGACTTATTCAATAGACGAACATTGCTGTGACATCTTCTCTATGCCAGGTATTGTACCAGAAACAAGAACACCACCCTCTCCTCGCTGCTTTCGTGGAACTCAGCATGGTGTTGACAGCCAGTGTGAGGCTGGCAATGCCTCTTTGCCCTCTGGATCATATTTACCTCCGTCTCTGATACTCACCTCCTCAAAGAGGAGGTATCACCCACCAGATGCCAAACTCCATGGATGTTCAAGTCCCTTATATAAGATGTAGTGTATTATTTGCATATGATCCACATGCATCCTCCTATATACTTTAATCTCTAGATTACTTATAATATCTAATGTAGTGTCAATGCTATGATAAATAGTTGTCATACTGCATTGTTTAGGGAATAATGATAAGAAAAAAAGTTTGTGCCTGTTCAGTACAGATGCAACCATATTTTTAAAGAATATTTTTGATCCATGATTGGATGAATCCACAAATGTGAAACCCATCGATACGGAGGGTCAACAGTATATACATATACACACACACACACAAATACACATACATACACATATGTGGCTGACTGTATATGTAATCTATATTATTACCCACTCCTTCAATCATTTGATAAACCACTCAAAATGCTAAAAATTGCATTTACTTAGCACATACCATGATCAGAAAATACAGGAAGCTCTGACATCAGGATATGAAAAAGACAATCTCAAAGAGCTCATAGTTTATCAAGGATGAAGAAAACAGTGACAGTAATTAAAATGAAAATAACTGGATGAAATTACAAACCAGTTCCAAACCTGACGATGCAATTTCTTTCTGAAGTCTTATGTGAAAGATAACTTTTCTCAATTTTTTTCCTCAATTTACACCTTTAACCTTGTTAGTGATGAATCTGACATTTCTCCACACCAGGGTAGAGGATCAGTGCAGAGCATGTTGAAGAGCGTTCCCTGTGGTCTTTGCCATGGCTAGTTATGGCTGGCCTCTACACTAGCTATGGCTCCCTCTGCGGGATCTTTAGGAGATGACCCAGAGACAGAAGATACCCAGCACTGCCATTTTTAATTGCAGTTAAATATAACAGGCAGTTGGTACTATTTTCCCTGTGGCCCACCCAGGACACTAGTAACTGCTTCTTCAAGTTGAGTTGCTAATACCGCATTTTTATGCCTGAGGCTCATATTTTAAAAATCTGTACTCTAACTACAATGAGAGAAACAGATGGCCCCAACGTTTTCCTTCAAGTGGTACTATTTTGATATATCAGGATGAAACTTTTTCACTTGTGGTACAGGCTAATAACCTTCTTATATATCAGATAGGTAGTTTCTTTGTCAAATTTGTTAATTTTACAGATATTAAGAGGAGAAAGGCTAATTTAATTTTACACACCCAATTCTACAACAGCCTGAAAACAGCATCAGTAAGGTAGAGGACAGGAAGGTAGGGTGGGTGTGGGGGCTCACACATAACTCAGTGGAAAGAAACCAGAAGAAAAAGAAACAATAATTTATATACCTAACATTCTTTATGTTCCTCTTCTAGTTCCTCCAAGGAAATCCTACCATATGCCCACATTCCACGTGGACCAAGGCAGGCATTCCACTGGGGAGCTGGCAATTATTTTGAGATTATACCGAAGTAGTGCATGAACATAGCCTTGTGGATATCATGGCCTGAAGTCTTAGAGTCTTCACCAAAAAAGATAATGATGTATATGGGTGTGGGCAGCTATTCATGACGGTGCTGCTACAAAGAATTAAGTACCATTTCCAGCTGTCCTTCTGAAAGCAGAGAATAGCCCACAACTTTGTGGAGGCACCTTTTCTGCCTATAACATGTAAGGAGCCTGAAGGTCAGGTGGTAATGAAACTAGAAAATCTGCAATAGCCATATTCTTCCCAAGCCACAGTAAGATGAGAGAAGCCATTACCAATGCCTCCAGGCATACACTAGTTTCCTGAAAGGAGGGCACATGCCACAGGCCCTTAAAGATAGTCCATTTAGGAGGTTATCACCTCCAGAAGGAAGCCTGAAGCCAAGGGAAAAAAAGTTTTTTTTTCTCTAAACCTGAAGTCACAACTTAGGTACACTGATTAGAAATGGTGCCTGATAATATTTCATATCCCAACAAGTTCCCTCAACCAAATTGCCTGGAAGCCTGGTGCTTCAAAGGAATTGTGTATGCAGATTGGAAACCTAAAGCCTAACCAACAAAACAGCAGCAATTCTCTGAGGCTCTGATAAAAGCCTAAGTCATAATAGTCCACAAAAAAGGGGCTTTCTACCACTGCTACAGCTTCTAAGACCCCTAGAAAACGGAGCGCTTCCATAAGCAAAGCGGGAGCAGCTGGATAAACCAACAAATGAACTCCTTCCTTGAGGGAGGGCTTGTTGCTGCCCACCAGGCACCAGTGTTTATTTGGGGTACGTGGGATTGTTTGATAGTGTGAGCTGGTGGTATAAATGTTAACTCACATCTATGGGAATAAAGACTTGTGTTAGAGTACCTGGCACCCTAGTGGTGGTGGCAGCACTTACACTTTATGTGAGTGTACTTTACTTTGACACTTTATATAAGGGTCTGGCCTGGCCATGTTTGCAACAAACTCCCTTTCCCTGACTCCCACGGAATATTTCATTCCAGACCATGAAGTCCTAGGGCAGCTGGTAATCATAGTGAGGGAAAAGGACAGGAAAAATTACTTGAGTAAACAGCTAAGAGACTAGTCCTCAGAGAAGCTGTCTACCTGAAAAAATCACAGCTACAGGCAAAAATAGAGCAGCCAGGGGAAAACTCAGGCTATAGCTGCACAGATAAGCCATAGATAAGCAGGCAGGCAAAGTCTGGCATGGAAGCCCTTTATTCTTTGTATGATTAACAAGCTCCCAGCAAAAAGTTTCCTTCCCTTTTCAGATATGTACATGGTGGGCTCCCTGGAAGCCTGCACAGGGAGGAGGGGGCTTACCTAAAACAAACCCTCAGTTACACAAACAAAAATAAGCGGCGCTTTGTGCTTGCCTAGAGACATACCCACAGCTGCATAAGATAAGGGGAGTTGTACAGACAGCTTTGCTGATAAGAGAAGTTACTCAAAGTGCTACAGAGATGAGAGGAGTTTCTTAAAAAAGCTTTTGAATGACTGTAAAAACGGCAATCCACTTGGACTCCCCTCTCTGCTGCAGAGAGCTTTCTTCTTTCGCTTACTAAACTTTTGCTCCAACCAACCTCACCCTTTGTGTCCATACTCCTTAATTTTCTTGGTTGTGAGACCATGAGCTCAGATAACACCTTGGACAATGAGACCAGTGACCCTGACCTTTTCATTAGGGTACATTGCCTCCATTGGGGATATGACCAGACCTATCCCGAGTTATTCCCAGGTCAGTGAATGTCTTAGTGACTCAAGCCTTGTCCATCTCTTCACCCACCAACTTTTACATGGACAAGGAGGAGGGAAGGAGGACACATCCTACCAAGATTGCAAGGCAGGTAATAATTGCATCTAGGGCTTCAAATGACCCCTTTGCAAATTCACATAAAGAAAAAGTGACTGAAGATTTAAGCCAAACCAAGAAATGGAGAACTAAGAGATAAGGGAGCAAACGGTCATATGTGTCTTTAAATTCTGGACTACTGGACTCCATTAAGCCTGACGCCAGACCCAACATGGTTATTTATCTCCTTTTTTTTCTCCTTTAAGCTACTTTGTGTTGTATATAATTGAGAGAGGTGACTGATCAGGACAATTTATAGAGAAAAGCAAAGAAGGGCTAATAATACCAAAATTAAGGAAATATATTATTTCAGGGGTGCTTCTGGAATAATTCTTCTTGAGAACATAATACTGCCAATGGAAAAAAGAGATAAAGAACAGTGTGAACATGGTACAATGAAACGAGGTGACAACAAAATTCTCTTTGATATGTTATTGTTGACTATACGGTACTTATGGATGGAAACAGAATATAGTCATGAAATGAATGCAATAATTTGACTGTGTAATTTGTATATATTTTAAAATTTAGTTGTGCAAATGCAATATGTGATTATGGTCTATAGCCGGGCGTGGTAGCGGGCGCCTGTAGTCCCAGCTACTCGGGAGGCTGAGCTTGCAGTGAGCCGAGATCGCGCCACTGCACTCCAGCCTGGGCGACAGAGCGAGACTCCGTCTCAAAAAAAAAAAAAAAAAACAAAACAAAAAACTTCAGATTATGCCAACAAAGTGAAGGTAGGGTATGAATAGCCTCAAGCTATAATGGTTAATCACACAGTTCTGAAGCAAGGTATACCTGGGTGCAAATATTGCCTTAATCAGATATTATAATGACAACTATTATTGCTGCTGTTCTCAACATCTAATCACTGTAGCCTTATGTTCCAAACCTTTCCAAACTGGTTTTTCTATATAAACTTTTCTTAATACTCAAAAGAGCAATTTGAGGGAGGTATTATCAGTATCATCATATAAGCACATATATAAAATGTTACATATATGTTATATATCAAATTAATACCATTACAACACATTTAGCATGGGGTAATTAGAAGCTTTTTTTTTTTTTTTTTTTTTTTTTGAGGCAGAGTCTCACTGCGACACCCAGGCTGGAGTGCAATGGTGTAATCTTGGCTCACGGCAACCTCTGCTTCCTGGGTTCAAGCGACTCTCCCATCTCAGCCTCCCGAGTAGCTGGGACTACAGGCGTGCACCACCATGCCTGGCTAATTTTTATATTTTTAGTAGAGACAGGGTTTCACCATATTGGCCAGGCTGGTCTCGAACTCGAACTCCTGACCTCAAGTGATCCACCCACCTCGGCCTCCCAAAGAGCTGGGATTACAGGCGTGAGCCAACAAGCCCAGCCAAAACATTTTTTAATTACTAGGTTTACAAATATTTCAGCACAAAATCTTCCTACCACTTTTCAGTATGCACTCAATAAATAAAAACATTTATTATCATAATGGTTACTTATTACATGAATCAGAATTTTGTAGATCTGTTATTTTCTTCTTTCAAACAGGATGCCTCTATTAAGTTGATCAAATAAAAAATGTTGATTTCATCATGTAAGATATGTAAGTAACCTAAACTTACCAAAACACCCTGCAATATCTCTTCTAAATGATTGGTAAATATCATAGCATCAATCTTCATAAAGCAAACATTGCACAAAATGTTAAGATTTAAAGAAAACTACAAAGAGACTTTAAAATACTTTACCTATCATTTGATCAATTAAAGCAATGAAAAACAAGTGTACCGTTAAAGTAATTTATAATATGACCGTGTTTAGGTCTACCATTTTGCCATCTGTTTTCTATACAGTTACAGTTTACTTTGTTCTTTTCTTCATTCTTTCCTGTATTCTTTTAATCAAGTATTTTTACTATTACATTTTAATTCTGCTGTTGCTTTTTTAGCTATATTTCTCTGTACTTTTTAGTGATTATTCTATGGTTATAATATACATCTTTAAATTATCACAGTCCTTTTAGAGTTAATACAGTTCCACCTAATGTTGCAGTGAGCTGAGATCATGCCCCTGCACTCCAGTCTGGGTGACAGATTGAGACTCCCTCTCATATATATATATATATATATATATAATTTTACTTCATGAGAAGTGTACAATACTAACTCTAAGCAGATTGTCATAGATTAAGGGTACATTTTATAACCCATACAAAATACCCAGAGGTGGAGCCAAAATGTAAACAGAGAAGTTAATATAGGATACTAAAAATATTCAATTAACCCAAAAGAATGAAGCAAAGCAGGCAGAGAGGAACAAACTAGAGGGGACAAATGGAAAAACAATAGCTAAATAGTAGGCATAAGTCTAGTCACGTTAGTATGTTTAATGCAAAGGGACTTAAGACCCCAAAGACTTAAAAGTCACTGATGGTTACATTGGACAAAAAAGATCCATCTCTATGCTCTCTATAATGGAAGCACTATGAAGACAGATTTAAAGAACAGAAAAAGATACACCAGATATACTGCAAACCCAAGAAAACTGGTAATATTATTCAGATATCAGACGAAGCAGACATCAAGACCAGAAATATTACATAAGGTAAGACAGGCCAAATTAGGAAAAGATAAAATTTATTACAGTCATGATGTTCATAAAAGTATAAACAATAAGATATTTCCAAATACACGAAGAACTGAGAGAACTAAAGATAAAGAAAATCATAATCACAGCAGAAATTTTTTACACTATTCTCTTTGTAACTTATAAAACAATTGTAAAAATTCACTGACAATCTAGAAAATCTAGACACTATCTGAACAAAATCTGCAACCTTGAGTTTAAATATATATTCCTGTGCATGTGAAACTTTTGTCAAGACAGATCATATGCTAGACCATAAGTCTCAATAAATTTGGAAAGCTGAAATATCAGAGTAACTTTTTAGAACCAAAACAAAACTAAAACAGAAGTTGTAACAAACTACACAGAAAAGCCCCAAATATTTGGAAATTAAATACTCCACTTAAAAATAACAGATCAAATTAAAACACAAAGGAAGAAAATAATTGAATTAAATGGTAATTAAAACAATATATCAAAGTTTGTGGAATCTATCAATGTAGTGCTTATAGCCTTCAATGGTTATATTAGAAAATAAGTAAGGTCCATAATAGAAGACTTAATAGTCTCAAGATTAAGAAGCTACCAAAAAAAAGAGCATATTAAAACCAAGATAAGATGAAGGAAAGAAATCAATAATATAAAAAACAGATAAAGAGAAAATTAGCAAATCAAAGATTGATTCTTTTAAATGACAAGATAGTAAAAAAAAAAAAAAAAAAAAACTGAAAAGACTAATCTGAGAAAAAATAATATTACCTATATCAGAATTGGAAAGGTGAGATCTTACAGACAGTATAAGGGTAATAAGGAACTATCATGAGCAACTTTATACTACTGAATTTGACAAATCTGATAAAATGGACTATACGCTTTGAAAAACAGTATTAAAGCTGCCATTAAATGAAACAGAAACTCTCAATCCTGTATTATTAAATAAACTGAAATTGTTCATTAAAATATCACGAAGGAAACTCCAGGCCCAGATCATTTCACTAATGAATTCTATCAAACATTCCACAAAGAAATTTGACCTTTGAACAGCACAAGTTTGAACTGCATATGATCTATTTATATGCAGACTTTTTTCAATAAATACATTGGATACATTTTTGGAAATTTGTGACAATTTGAAAAAACTCAACTGCATAGTCCAGAAATACCAAAAAAATTAAGAAAAAGGTATGTCATGAATGCATAAAATAGATGTAGATACTAGCCTATTTTTATCATTTATTACCATAAAATATACACAAATTATAAAAAGTTAAAATTTATCAAAACCTACTCACACATACTCATAGATCCTACATGGTGCCATCTGCAGTTGAGAGAAATGTAAATATGTGGTATTAAATCCTAACTGCATAAAATTAGCTGTAGTACACCCAGTATTATTGTAATAATTTTGTAGCCACCTCCTTTTGCTACAGTGGGGAGCTCAATTGTATCTGCTTAAAGTGCCATGTGACCCTAAATCATGCCAGGAAACAGTTTCTCCCTCCAGTAAATTGCATGTGGCAGCAAAACAAAAGCTTTCACAGTTCTCATATTACTTTTCATAGTGTCTTGTGTAATACCATACACCTTAACACCATGGGACCCATATGAAGTGCCACTGGTGATACTGGAAGTATTCCTAAGAAGCAGAGGAAAGTCATGACATTACAAGAAAACGTTTAATTGCTTAAAAGGTACCACAGATTGAGGTCTCCAGCAGGGGCTACTTGCCATTTCAAGATAAGTAAATCCAGTGTGAGGACAATTGTTTAAAAAAAAAAAAAAAAAAGGAAATTCATGAAGCCATTGTTGCAGCTGTACCAACACTGTGAAAACCTTGCACTTTTGCAAAGTATCTATCTATTGAAAATGCATCTTTTCTGCGGGTAAAGGATTGCTGTAAGGCATACCTCTAGGGTGCAAGATGATCCTAAGCAAAAGGAAGGTGAAGGTTCTAAATCTGGAGAATTTAATGCCAGCAAAGGATGGTTTGATAATTTTAGAAAGAAGTCTGGCTTAAAAACAGTCAAGCAGGAGAAGCAGTTCCCAGATGCCATTAAGAAAATCATTGAGGAGAAAGGATATCTGCCTGAACAGGTTTTTAAACTGACGAAAGTGCCCTACTCTGAAAAAAAAAATGCCAGAAAGGACATTTATTAGTAAGGAAGAGAAGTGAGCACCAGGATTTAAGGCAGGAAGGGATGGGCTAATTCCACTGTTTTGTGCAAATGTAATTGGGTTTATGATCAGGACTGACCTTATCTATAAAGCAGCTAACTCCTGAGCCTCGAAGGGAAAAGTTAAAACACCAGCTGCCGGTCTTTTGATTGTAAAACAAAAAGGCCTGGACAATAAGAAGTCTTTTTTTCTGTATTGGTTTCATTGATGTTTTGACCCTGATGTCAAGAAGTACCTTGCAGTAAGTGAGTGCCTTTTAAAGTTTTTTTTTTTTTGATTGGACAATGTCCCTGACCCCATGAGTTCAATACTGAAGGTGTCAAAGTGGTCTATTTGTCCTCAGACGTAACATCTCCAAATCATCCTCTAGATCAGGGAGTCATAAGGACCATTAAGGCTCATTACACACAGTACTTTATGGAAAGGATTGTCTAACACTATGCAAGAGAACCCTGATAGAACATCATGAAAGTCTGGAAGGATCACAGCACTGAAGATGCCATCGTTACACAAAAAGCTGTGAAAGCATCAAGCCCAACACAACACACTCCCCTGCTGGAGGAAACTGTGTCCAGATGTTGTGCATGACTTGAGAGGATTTACAACACAGCCAACCAAGGAAATCATGAAAGAGATCGTGAACACGGAAAAAAGGGTGGTGAGTGAAGGCTTTCAAGATATACACCTTGGAGAAATTCAAGAGCTAATAGATAACACACTAGAGGAATTAACAGAAGATGATGTGATGGAGACAAGTGCTTCTGAACCAGTACCAGACGATAAGGAAGACGACACAGAAGCAGTGCCAGAAAAACACGCTGGCAGAAGGTTTCTAATTATTCAAGTCTGCATTTGACTTCTTTACAATATGGCTCCTTCTATGATGTGGGTACTACAAATAAGTAAACAGTGGAAGAAGGACTGTACCATATAGAAACATTTTTAGAGAAATGAAAAAGCAAAAAAGCTAGAAACTATATTTCCATACAGTTACACCAAGTGTACTGCTTCTGCCACCCCGATACAGTAAGAACAACCCCTCCTCTTCTTCCTCCTCCTCAGCCTATTCAACATAAAAATGAGAATGAAGACCTTTATGATCATCTACTTTCATGTAATGAATAGTAAATATATTTTCTCTTCCTTATGTCTCTTAATAACATTTTTTATCTCTCATTCACTTTATTGTTAATAAAATAGTATGTAATACATATAACAAAATATGTGTTAATTGACTAGTTATGTTATCTGTAAGGCTTTCAGTCAACAGTAGGCTATTCGTAGTTAAGTTTCTGGAGAGCAAACAATTGTCCACAGATTGTCAACTATGGGGGAGTCTGCACCCCTAATCTCCATGTCTGTTGTTCAAGGGTCAAGTGTACTAGCAAATAGAGCACTATACTGAATACATTTTATGAAGCCTAATGCTAACATCTGACAAAAATAATTTTTAAAAAGGAAACCACAGGCTAATGGCCATCATGGACATAGGTGAATAACTCTTAAATAACTAGCAGAAAAATTGAATACAGTAATGTATATACAAGAAGGATAACAGTGACCAATTGGATTACATCAAGAATGCAATGTTGGGCTAACATTCAAAAGCTGACCAATGCAGTCTCCCATAATAAGAGAATAAGGGGGAAAACATGATTATATTAATAAATGTAGAAAAACATTCAGCAAATTTATCACATTATTATTATAAAAATTATCAGCAAACTGGCACTAGAATAAAACTTGCTCAATTTGGTAATGGGCATCTACAAAAAAATAACAGCTAGTATCTTTCTTAATGGTAAGAAATTACATATTTTCTCCTAAGACTGAAAAGAAGACAACCCAACTGAAAAGCAGCTGCAATGTGAAAATATTACTGTTTTCATATAATAGTAACAAATCTGGAAAACAAAATTTAAACATATTCATTTACAATAGCATCAAAATAACAAAACAAATAAATTTAACAATTTAATCTAGTTTATTAAATGTTAAATTTTAATAATGCTTCTATATTGAAAACTACAAGGTATGCTTCTATACTAAACACTATAAAAGACATCTATGAGAAATTATAGACGACCTAATAAATGGAGAACTACAGACTCAACACTGTTAAGATGTCAATCCCCCCTAAATTTATCTATAGTTTTGATGTAATCAAAATCAATTTCTCAGTTGGGCTTTTTAAGAAATTGACAAGATAATTTTAAAATTTAAGTGAAAATACAAAGGACCCAGTGTAGCCATCTCCTTCCTCTATAAAGCCTTGAAATAACAAAATTTTGGACTCACACTACTTAATCTCAAGATTTACTATTAAACTTCAGTGAAAAAGAATGGCATAAAGAAGGAAAAACAGAGAGTTCAAAAAAGATCCATACATAAATGGCCAATTTATTTTCAACAATGGCATTAGATAATTCAGTAGAAAAAGAAAAATCTTTTGATCAAATGGCTCTGCAACAACTGGAGATTGATGAAAACAAGTAACTTCAACTACATTTGAAAATGATTTGAGATAGATGTTATACTTATGTCCCAAAGCTTCTAGAAGAAAACTTAGAAAACTATTATTTGCAAACCTGGAGTAAGCAAAGATTTAATAGTAAGTAATAAGCACTAAAAATAAGAGACTCAAACTGATATACTGGGCTTAAAAATTTTCAATGTCTGTTTATTGAAAGACACAAGAAGCCTGGGCAACACTGCAAGACTCTGTGTCTAAAAAATTTTTTTTATAAATTAGCCTGGTGTGGTGACATATGCCTGTAGTCCTAGCTGCTCGGGAGGCTAAGGTGGAAGTATTGCATAAGCCCAGGAATTTGAGGCTGCAGTGAGCTATGATTGTGCCATTGCACTCCAGCCTGGGTGCAAAGTGAGACTTTGTCTCAAAAAAACTCCAAAAAACAAAAATGAAAAGATGGGGAAAGAGAGTTGGGACTGACTGCTTAATGTGTATGGGTTGTCTTTGGGGTGCTGAAAATGTTTTGGAACTAGTTAAGGACGGCAGTTGCAAAACATTTTGAATGCACTAAATGGCTATGTTATGTTAATTTCACGTAAATTAAAGGAAAAGAGATGGGGGAGAAAAGGAGAGGAAGAATAAATAGCCATAAGGGATGAGCCACTGGCAAATTCGGGCCATTTTAAAATTTAGAGCATAACAGCATTAAAAGGAGAAGAAAGAAAAGAAAAAGAAAGGAAATGGAAAGGAAGGCAGGCAGGCTAAGATACTTAATGAAAGAAACCTTTGCAACACATATATTGAACAAGAAATGTATGTCCCAGTAATACAAAGAACACTTCCAAACGAAGAGCAAATAATCCAATGTAAAACTATTTGTAGTGTGATACTTTACACATATTGCAAACAATTCTCATAGAGCAGAGGGGTTGAATAAATTGTGGTGCATCCATGGAGTTAAGCACTAAGCATGACAGAATGAGGAATATCTCTCTGAATACACATGAAGTGATTTCCAGGACATATTAAGTGGAAAAAGAAAATTGCAACAAAAAAAATCTATAGTATGCCACTAATCATGTAAGAAGGAAGGGGATATAAAATATACATGTGATATATGATAAAATATACATGTATCTGCCCACTTGTGAACAAGAATAAAGAGAAAAAAATAAACCAGAAACTATTAGACTAGTTAACTCTAAGGGTTGGGTGAGATTAGGGTGGAAAGAAGGGAGGAATAGAATCAGTGTAGCAGGGATGATGGGAGAGTGATATTTCTCACAGTCCTAATTTTTAGAAACATAGTAATATTTCACATATACAAAATATAGTTAAAATAATCCAAAAGGTGAGGGAACTCAAAATGGAATATAAACAATAAAAAAACCTGCTTGATTATATGATTAATGTAACCATATGGCAGGGGATAGGAAAAAAAAGATAACTAACCTAAATACGTTTAGAAATAATAGTATGTTGACTGAACGCTGTTAAGGATAAAGACAAAAGAACTATATTTAAATACTGTGCTGTAGTTAGTGATTTCATTTTTAAAGGGGTATAATTTAGCAATTCCGAAATTACTTTAAGTGTATACTGCACTGAAGAAATAACAAAACATATTGTAGATAATGAAAGGTAGGTTTCTCACTGTTGAAGAAACAAATCACAAATAAGCCAAGAGGGAAGAATAAAATGAACCATATGATGATGGATTATGATCCACAACAGTATGAACTCGTGATTTTTAATAAAGATAGATATATACTATCTATAGTATTCTACGTACTATTAGTATATATATTTAAGATAGATAAATGAATAGAGACAATATAGGGGTGTGTGTGTATGTGTATGTGTGCAAACGGACACACAGCTCCCAGCTCTAGGCCTAGAAGCAATAAAACCCCATTAGCAATTAATACACTTAATACCAAGATCTTGGTTTCTAAATACTATTTTCCAATATGAAGAACTAGAACCCCTTGAGGAAATGGTTGATTACAGGCGTGGGGAAGGAAAATACAAGATAAACCTAGAATATCTTGTGATACCCGAAAATAAGAAGTGGTCAAAAAATTATGAGGTTGTATTAAAAGAACACAGGGGCCAACTTTAAGGAGCTCCCAATGATCAAATCCAGAAAAAAAATTGAAAATCAAACACAAACAATGATTGCAATATATAACAATCCATAAAATAAGATATCCACAAATCCATACTGATGTAAAATAACAACTGAGTACAAATAAATGGGGAAGAAGGACAGATCTTCCTTACAGTCAAATTCTAGTAAGTAGAGAAAGTATCATGGAAATAGAAACCATTACTAGGTAAACACCATAATCATAATTGCTGTAGGCAACAATCTTCAATTAATACTGAAATTAGATGAAATAAAATATTTGCATAGTCTCAAATTATTTCCTCATAAAATATTAATTACAAAGAAAGGAAAACAGTAACTTTGCAGTGGATAAACCTGGCAGACACTACCTTAATAAAGGCGTCATATTTAGTATCAGCAGAAATAAGACATTAACATCATGTACTCCAGATGATCCACTGAAAAGGGCACACTGTTACTACTGTGTTATCTTTTGTCAAAAGTGTATAACCTTAATCTAATAATAAAAATATCGAAGAAATCCAAATTGAGGACTAGTGTACCAAATTATGGTCTAGTATTTCTCAAATGTGTCAATTAAATGAAATACAAAGAAAGACTGAGGGAGCTCTCCCAGATTTGTAGTCAGGAGAGAGGGCAAAGGAAACATGCCAGATAAAATAAGGGATCTTGAATTGGATCCTGGACTAGATAAAAAGGACATTAGTAGCATAACTTGAAAAACCTGAATATAGTCTGCAGATTGGTTGACAGTATTATATTAATTTCCTGATTTCAATAATCATTTTATGTAATAATGTTATAATAATGATTATATAAAATGCTAACATCCAGAAAGCTGGGTACAGAATACACAGGAACTCTACTATTTTTGCAAATTTCCCGTAAGTCCAAAATTACTTCAAAATTGTAATTTAAAAGTTGGGAAAAATATACAAATTTTACTAAAGAAGATTTACAATTGGATAACTTCATGAAAAACTGGTTGCCTTCTTAAGTGGTCAAATTTCAAATTGAAGTCACAACAAAATATCACCTCACACCCACTTAATAGATAAGACTGACAATTTCCAATGTTGGCAAAAATGGACAGCAACTAAAAATCTCATATCACTGGTTGGGAGTGCGAAAAGTGTCCATCTCTTTAGAAGACTCTCTAGCAGTTTCCTATAAGTTAAGCAAAATCTGTCTTATGATCAAACAATTCAATTTTTAGGTATTTACATAAGAGATCTGCTAACATTCAAAACAGCTAAAAACTAGAAACTACTCAGGTGTCCATCAACAAGAGAATAGATAAACTGCCATATAACCATTTAGTGAAATATTACAACTATAGAAATTTTTTTAAACTGCTGATATAGGGAATAGCACAGATAAATCTCAACATGATTATGATGAGTGCAAGAAGCCAGACACACACTGTGTGATTCCATTTATATTAATTTCCAAACAGGCAAAACTTATCTATGATCATAAAAATCACAACATTGTTTTTTTGAGAAGGTGCTTGGTTGGAAAGAGGCAATAGGGTAGGTTCTCAAGTAATAAAAATATTCTATCTCCTGAATGGGATAGTAATTACTTTTAAGAAAACTTATTGAATTATACAATTACTATATATCAAATGCATTTAATTTAACTATATAAATTTTACTTATGTAAAAATATAAGTTATTAAAAATAGGGAAGCTTCACATCTATGGATATGTAATAATCAGATAGAAATATTAAAATATTTATATATTACATAAGATATAAAAGAAAGTTATAGAACAATATAAAAGCATATGAGTGTGTATATATACACATTCAAAAATAAAATTGTAAAAATGTTTATGGGAGAATAAGAAGTGTTAAGATTTCTCTAGCTTATTTGAAAATACTTAAAATAAACACAAAGTAAATATGGCAAAATACTGATAATGATGGAACCAGTTCCAGTTCCTTGTATGTGCTAGTTCACTGTTCTCTTCTCCTCATACACTGTATGTTTACAATGTGTTCATAATGACAAGTTTTATAAAATGCACAGCAGGGTAAATCTTTCATTGCCAAGAACAAGTGAATATGAATGTGTTACACAGGTTTAAGAATTTATTAAGAAAAGAAACAAAAGAATACAGAAACAATATATATAAGTAAATTAGAACCTTAAAAAATACCTGATAAATTATACCAAGGACCTGATTAAGGGAGATGGAAGGGGAAGGCTAGTGATGCTAAACATCCACTGTTTAAACTTATTCATTAACAAAGGCACAGCAGAAATAACTATAACTGGAATGAAAATGGAAATTTAATAGAATGATGAAAGAACACTTTGTATAACAATGCTAATGTGTTTGAAAATCTGCATGAGCTGTGATTTGCTAAGAGAAAACAGGTTAAATTTGACACAAAACAAAGAACAAGCAATAACCATACAAAAAAAGGAAAAAAAGAAAAAAACTTCTAGATGTCCTAACTCCAAACCAGCAAAAACAAAGGAGAGTCCAGATGATGTCACTGATGTGTTCACTTAAACACTGATAGTGAGACTAGGGCTTTTTTACCCACTCTAGAACACAGTATAAGAAGAAAATCCTCAAAATTATTTTAACACAACCAGAATATCTGATATCAAAACATGACAAAAATAGCACAAAAAAGAAAAATCACACATCAATCTCACTTAGTTGTATACTTGTAAAAATTCCAAATCAAATTAAAATACCCACAATTAAGTAGTAAATTAAAAGAATAAAACATTTTTAAAACCAGTAGGGTCTGTTCATTCAAGGAATTAAAGGAAGTTGCAATAATAGTAAATTAATTCACAGTGATAAAAGTCTTTAAAGAGAACAGGAAAATTGATTCTGCAAAACAATTTGATTATATCTACCACCTGGTTTTGATTAAAATTCCTTAAAAAAGATAAAAGGTGGCAGACTTTCCTAACATAATAGACAAAGTATTTCGCACTTAAAATCAGCATTTTACACATTGATGATTAAGACCACCCATATCCAAATAACTTACCTATTGGGAATAAGACCTGATACCACCCCCAGCAGAGTCCTGCCCAGCAAGATAAAACTGTAAACCAATAAATAAATTCAGTTTGTTTATCTAGGCAAATAGTTCTTCTGTCATTGATAACATCTTTATATAGGCAAACAGCTCACCTAGAAAATGATTTCACCATCAATACTCACATTAAGAACCTCATCTCACTTTCCCACAAATCTTAAGGTATTGCATGACAAATTTTGCCCATTTCTAATTAGTTCCCTGCCCAGACCCCAAAGCCTCATTTCTTGATTTTGAAACATTATTAAACCCTATCAAGGTGGTGTTTTCCCTTGCTGCAGGTAAGTTTAACAAACTCAGCTTTGCTTGATCATAGCTCTTTCTGGTGGTCTTTGGGAGGAAATGACCAGCGACAATGTGCCAGTCAAACCAAAGAAGCATACCATTAAACTCTGATTAAATCAAGGGTAGGTAATATTTCCATAACTGTTCAAGTGTTCTGATAGTAACAGTCTGTGGACTTTGTCAACATAACTAAAATCAGGATCAATATGAAGGGGGAAAATAAAAACTTTAAATATTTGTGAAGGATTTAGTCTATACTTTGAAAAAATCTGAAAAGCAACAAGAAACAGTAAGGTGACAACTTACCCCCAAAACAAAACAAAAACTTTAGATATAAAAAATGAACAAGAAAATAAATTAAAAGAAAAACTCCCATCACCACAGTGAAAATATTAACAGTAATTAAAATTATTGAATAAGAAAAGACATACCTTGTCCTTGGATACGAAGACTTACTTAATATTTTTAAAAACCAATTCTCCCCTCAATTGATTTATTAAAGTTGATGAAATTGCAGTCTAAACTGTAATTTCTTCCAACGAGAAGACACGAGACAGGAGGCAGAAGAAGAGACACACAAATCCACAGAACAAAAATGGAGCCAGTCACAGATGAGAGTACAGCATATGCGCAAGATGGCGGTACAGATAAATGGGCAATTATTGGCAAATAATCGCAAGTAATGGCAAGTAACTTGGCAACTTTAAGATTTCAAAACAAAAAAATTTCTCATGATTTAAGAATTTGAATTAAAAAAACACAAAAGAATTCGAATTTAACATAGGTGAAGGGTTTTATGGACTCAATATATATATCTTTCCAAAAATGACATGAAACTCAGAAGCCATAAAAGCGAACATGGTTATACTTGGACATGTAACAATCATACACATTCTTATAACAAAAACAAAGTTGAAAAGTGTGTAAAAAATAGCTATAATGGTTGACAATCCAAATCTTATTTCCCGAAATAGTAAATGAGCTCTTCGAAATCAGGAAGAGACTAAATCCTCCTCCCACCCACAAAATTGGACATAAAGAAGAAATTAAAAAATACAGATGGCTAATAAACATGAAAAAATGACCAAACTCAAAAACAAAAGAAATACAATTTAAGACAATAGTTTGGGTGATCACATTGGCAAAAATGTTAAATATTTATAAAATCCATTGTCTGTGAGGTTGTAGGAAAGCTGGCAATCTCATTCATTGCCATTTGAAGATAAAGTTGTTAACCACATTTTTGAAGGCAATCTTGCAATAATTTTCAAAATATAAATATAAAGTGTGCACATACTTAATCCCAGTAATTCAACTGATAAGTAATTTATTATGATATTATAGACAAATGCAAAATTACTGATATATAGGGAGGTTCATTGCACAGAAATTTGGTGCTAACATAAATATCTATGAGTGAGAAATGCTTAAAACATTTAATTATATTTTATCTACAAAACATTCATGTCGTCATTCAACAAATGACACAGATGTGTATGTACTACTGAAAAAGAAAAAGGCCATTGAATAAGGGCTGTTAAATGAAAGAGGTAATTTGCAGAAAAATGTGTTACAATATGGCCACACACGTGGATCCTTCCCCATAATGGCTTGTGTGTTTGTGTGCATCTATCCACTAAAAGAATGCATGTAGTTCACTTAATAGAGGAAAAGTATAGGGACAGAATTGGAAGAGAGGAGGGCATTTAATTTATATATTATTTAAATATGCTTTGAATTTTTGAAAAAAAATCATGCAGTTTCTTTTTAATATAGTCTGTATTTTTCAGTTTACCATGTGGCAAATGAAAATTATAAATGTATATTTATGGGAGCACTGAGCAATTCCACCATTTTGAGCATCTTGTGTAATATTATATCCTCTACTGAGGCTCCTGGGATTGAGTCAAGTGGCAGCAAGGGAAACAGTCACCATGCCCAAATTAAAGTCTCATCGATGATATCCCAACATGAGCATTTCTCAGTTAAGCATTTCTTATCTGCAGGAGGCATCCACTGCAACACAGGAAAGAGAAGAGTCTCCATGCAGAAGGAAGACTGTGTCATTGTTTTGGTGAAGCTGGCAGTAGAAGGAATGGCACCAACTCAACAAATCCACCTCTTTGTGGCCATCACCTGCAAGGACACAGTGGGGAAAAGTGGCAAAGGTGAGAAACACATTTCCTAAGGAGTCATGGGGGTATGAAATTCCTCTTCAATCTTCCTCCTACTTGTGCTAGAACAAATATACCCAGAGTACACAGAGAAAATCTCATTTCTAGCACCTGGGTCCATGATGAGGCCAAAAAAATGACATTAAAACTTCCTCATGTCCAGGATGCCAGATATTGGTGCTGCTTTTTCTCCTTTTGCTGGGCTCAAAAGTAATAGCCATCAACAACCTTGGGTTTCATGTCTGTCTCTTCCCATCTGGTTTCTTAAAGCTCTAGGTCATTCATTGATTTGATCAGTTATTTCAGACCAGTTTGTCAAACTTCCAGTCTAACAGTTATGGAGAGGCTACTGTGTCTTCTGTGTACAACAATTTTCTAGCATCACAATGGATCAAGCCATGAAGGAGTTCAGTTTACTAGATGAGAGAAGTTATGGAAATCCTTCATATTAACAGTAAATGTACTGAGATGTAGAAAAGCCACGAAGGTATATAAGAAAAGCTGCATCTCTTAACATATTATGAAATCTTAGAATCAATTAGAATGTAATCAAACATCATCAATATTCGGAAAATTAACAGTTCAATTTCTACTGAGACATGGCTTCTCCCAGAAAGCAAGGACTATTTTAACTAACACCTTACCTTTAGTGGGTGGTCTAGGCAATGCATAGGTGAGGAGGCTTTTTGTCTAAGGGGTGTTGTTTTGGGAATTTGCTGATAACATTCACTCCCAGAAGAGTTCCCAGGAAGTCATCTTCTGAGGTTTAAAAAAAAAGAAAAAAGAGAAACACCACTTCCAATGAAACAAGCAATGCAGCTGGAATCTGGAAATTCCTTCTCTGCTACTCTTTAATATTGATTTAATTTGGAATCTACCCCTTACTTACACAGTTCTGAAACCATAACCATCTAGTCCACAACTACACATTTCAATGTCAGCACACTGCATCAGGGACCTTCTCTCTTGCACATTTCCAGACCCGACTAGATCACCTGAATCCCACTGAAAGTTATGTTTCTTTCTGTTTTAAAATCATTTGTCTTCTACTGCTTAGTTGGTCAGGTTATTCACAAAATTACTCAAGACAATCTACTTATACATCTTTTTTCAATAAAAGTTTATTGAGAACCTGTTCTATGACAGGCAATCCACAAGGTGCTTGTATCACGAAAAAAAGAACTGAAAAAATATCTGGACATAAGAAATTAAAAGTCCACTGGATGAATCAATCATATAAATAAAGAGCTGACACATAATGGTCTTATGGAGGCAGATTCAGTTTTGGGCTCGGATTGCCGAGGAAGACCTGTTGTGACCACTCGTCTTTAACTCCCCAGAACTGTATCCACCCTCAGCTGGCTCTCAGATGGGTTTTCATGCTATTTAACTGGAAACAAATGTCATCAAACTCAAGAAGAGCAAGATCTATTAACTCCTTCCATCCTAGGCCTGTTTCCTATAAACATGCAGTTCCCTGCCCACATACCTGCAAGGGTGTCCAAGAGACCACAGGTAGGCATGGAGAGCCAGTGACCAGGGAGTAGGTTGTCAGCTCATTCTCTGGAGTTTTCTTTAATTCATTCTCTTGCTTCCTGACAAGTCAATAAACAAATTTAGTAATATTTATCACAATGTGGTAGCTTACAATTCTATTTTCAAACATACTTTCCCCAACATAATTTTAGCTAATATTTCTAAGACAAGTATTTTATAAATGTTGTTTTTATCGTATCTGAAAGTTAAGGCAAGGGCATGGACAGTTTCGCTTCCCTAGGGGCTCTATCATCACCTGACATAAAAGAAAAAGAGAAAAAATAACATTTTAAGAAAAAAAACGCAACTAAAATACATACATCTGTATGTTAATATAAAATCACACACACACACACACACACAATCTAATTTAACAATGAAACATTCAGGAAGAATGGGTATCCTGTGCTGGGAAAACACGGAGGTTGCTAAGCCCTTTGTGTGTCACGTGCACAGGCTTCAAATACGCACTGCCCTCCCTTTACCCTATAAGGTCCAATGGACACAGAGAGTGGCCAGCTAATGACTACGTTAGTAAGATAAAATATTCCCATTCTATTAAGACTAAGTGTTATAAAACAAAATTTGTACCATTATATACAGAGCAATACGATCATGGTCTATTAGCACCCAGTGAAGCCCAAGGAAAGCTTCTAAGAATTCCACTGGTGAAGGACATGTTCCTAGCTGAACAACTTTCATAAGACCATCTTCACAAAATATACATTTCAATAATTTCTAAATATCTGGAAAGGTTGGATTAAACTAAGCTACTCTTTTTTAAAATAATAGTCTAAAATTTGGCCCGAAACAATAATCTAGTGAAAGGCAATATTTATGTGCAATAATCAGAACTATCCTAACCACTCTTCATTTAAAAGACATACATAAATAAAATATCTTGATCTATGATTTGGAAGAAAGCATGTAATACAAAATCATTTTCAACAGCACCAATATAACTAGAAAGTCTAGATATGATAAAATGATGTAACTCTATTCAGAATAGCCTCATAACAGTGGCTTACATGTGATTTACTGATCTCAGCCCTGTTGATTACCTAAGGGACAAATGTAAAACTGTGCATATCTCAAACAGATGTGCTAATAACCTCTGAAGCCATCTGCAAAACAATGCATCATAAATTTTACCAAATGTATTTACAGGTTTTCTTCAATTGTCCTGTCCCTGTCAACCATTAAGATATCTTGAAATTACAGATTCATGTAAAAGTGTAATGTCTTAACTTTACAAAAAAAGTTAAGCCAAGAACATATAATAGTTAAAACGTGCATTTGTCTTCTGAATAAAAACATACTGATACAAGGCTACTGTTTTAATTCACTCTGTTGTCTCCTGACAAGTTAATAGACACATTTAGAAATATTTATCACAATGTGGTAGCTTACGATTCTATTTTCAAACATACTTTTCCCAAAATAATTTTAGCTAACTTTTCTAAGACAGATATTTTATAAATGTTTTTATCACATCTACATCTTTTATCATAGAATAGCATACATGTAGTAGCTCTAGATAATCTGAGTCCAATAGAACTTTCTGTGGCAAAAGAAGTGTCTTATAATTCTATCCTATAATATCAATTATGTTGATAATACATGGTGTAGAGTAACTTGAGAAAAATCACTAAATGGGTAAAGAGTGCAATCAGCATGTTTCAGCCTGTCACTAACTGTGTTAGGGACAAGTTCTCATTTTATTTAATATAGTATCTTCAAGATAGAGAGCACCTTTTCAATGATTAGGAGAGATATAAAATAAAAATAAAGACAGTTATTACTTACAGGTCCTGAGGGGTATATGGCATGCCTGGAGTCCACACACAGAGGTCAGGGAGCGAGAGAGAGAGAGAGGGAGAGAGAGAGAGAGAGACACCCATGGGCCAATGCCCTTATTGGGTCAAAGGTACTATTCAAACAGGTTTTCTGTGGAGACTTTTAAGTGGTGGGTTTAAAGCAAGCAGGCAAGAGTTCCCTGGGGTCACACTGTGACTGGGAGGTGGACACTGGTTCCATGAGGGGTGTGGGGTTCCAGGGTCTTGTCAAGTAGATTGCATCAAGCTGTCCCATGATGAAGTGGTCCAAAGGAGGCAGTTGGATAAGGCAGCTATCTGGACCAACCACACTGAGGAACAAGAAGGAGGTGTAGAACTGGAAACTGTGCAAAAGTGAGTAAGCCTTGCTTCTGGTATAACAAAGTTAAGCTTATACTCAAGATGGATGCCGAGGCAACATAAAATTATAAGAATTCACTACATGCTTCCAATGCCCATACCCAAAAGGACACACTGCTCAGGCCTCAGGGACATTCTCTCAATCACACATCTCATTCTAGCCCAATTTCATCTTCATTCCCAAAAAGGAGAAACTGTTCAAACATTCTTGATATCCAATACCTTTCTGCTATAAGCTAAGCAGAGAAATGTCAAAAATCCTAGAATCTCTAGGAATGAAAACCATAGAGGACTCACCATGTGATTAATGTTGATATATGATTTGATTACAAGAGGCTTCCCAAAATAGATCAAATTATTGCCTAGTTAAAACAATTCCCCACTGGCTACAAACATACTTGCCAGGCACAGTGGATCATGCCTGTAATCCCTGCACTTTGGGAGGCCAAGGAGGGCAGATCACCTGAGGTTGGGAGTTTGAGACCAGCCTGGCCCACATGGTGAAACCCTGTCTCTACAAAAACACAAAAATTAGCGGTGTGTGGTAGCACGTGCCTGTAATCCCAGCTACTTGGGAGGCTGAGGCAGGAGAATCGCTTGAACCCTGGAGGTGGAGGTTGCAGTGAGCCAACATCGTGCCACTGCACTCCCGTCTGGGCGACAGAGCGAGACTCAGCCTCAAAAAATATATATATATTTTCTTACTGCTCCTTGCAGAGCAGGGCTAACCCATAGACAGTGTTCCCAGAGTAGCCCAAAGATAAATTTAGAATGAGTGATATTGCTATGGGATCTTCTGGAAACCTCACAGAGATGAGCACTGAAGCCAATGAGAATCAAAATGTCAACGCTGTGTTGTTGAGTTGTAAGTGCAATGAGAACTTTGTTTTCCTTCATAGCTCTCCCCTCAAGAAAGCACAATGCAGCAAACAGCGACATTCCTGATCCAATCTATAGGGTCAGTAGTGATGTTGTCTCCATCATTCCTAATTCTAATGATCTGTGTCAGTCTAGCTAAAGGATTGTAAATTTCACAAATCTCTGCACAAACCCAACTTTTGGTTTCATGGATTTTTCTCTGTATTTTGTCTGGTTTTTTATGTCATCAATTTTTGCTCAAATCCCTATTGTTTACTTCCTTCTGCTTGCTTTGGATTTCATCTTCTAGTTTAGTCTTTTTCTTGTTTCTTAAGGTGGAAGCTTATGTCATTTATTTATCTTCCCTTTTTTTCTGATACAGTTATTTAAAACTATAAATATCCCTCTAAGCATGTCTTTAGTTGTATCAAATTCTATGCAAAATGTTTTCTGGATTCCTTTTATTTTTTAGACAGGGTCTCACTTTGTCTCCCAGGCTGGTATGCAGTGGTGCAATCTTGGTTCAATGCAGCTTCTACCTGCTGGGCTCAGGTGATTCCCCTACCTCAGCCTCCTGAGTAGCTGGGACTACAGGCATGCACCACCATGCTCAACTCATTTTTTGTATTTTTTTGTAGAGATGGGGTTTTGCCATGTTGCCCAGGTTGGTCTTGAACTCCTGGCCTCAAGTGATGTGCCCACCTACGCCTCCCAAAGTGCTGGAATTACAGGTGTAAGCAACCACCCCCGGCCTTTCTAGTTTAATATATATATTTTTGACCAATGGGCTCTGTAAAGTGTGTTAATTTCCAAATATCTTGTGACCTCCAAATTTATTTCTGTGTTGATTTCTAATTCCTCTATGGTCACACAACATACTCTACATGGTTTCAATCTTAAATTTATTGAGTACAGTTTTATAGCCTAACATATACTCTATCCTGGAGAATGTTCCAGGTATGCTTGAAAATAATTTGTATTTCTGTTGTTGGGTGAAGTTTTCTCTGTCTGTCTGTCTGTCTAACTGTCTATCTATCTATCTATCTATCTATCTCAGGTCAAATTGGTTGACAACATTGCTAAGTATGTTGTAACCTCAATGATGCTCTATCTAATTGACTTATCAGTGATTAAGAAGAGGGTATGAACAAAAGCTTTTATTGTTGAATTGCCTATTGATCCCCTCAATCATGTTAAATTTCAGTGTATGTAGTTTTGGGCACTGTTGTTAGTGCTGATATGATTGTAATTGTTACATATTCCATATTAACCCTTGTATCATTAAATACTATCCTTCTTCCTCTCTAGCAATACTTTATCTTAAAGTCTCTTTTTTCTGATGTCAGAATAGCCACTTCTGCTCTCTTCTGGATTCGCTGGATATAGCTTTTTCCATCTTTTTACTTTCCAACTATTTGTATCTTTTGTTCTAAAGTGTCTCTTCTGTAGAAAGCGTAGAGTTGCTCATGTTTAAAAAACAACGGAATTTCCTAATCTCTTAAAAATTTAATATAATTGTCATATGGCTGGGTTTATGTCTGTCATTTTCCTATCTGTTTTCTATATGTCTTATTGGTTCCTCTGTTCATCTTTAACTGCCTTCTTTTGTGTTAAACAGATCTTTTCGGTTATTCTATTTTAATTCTTTGGTTGTTCTTTTAATATTTTTTGAATTGTTTTCTTACTGGTGGTCCTAGTGTTTATAAAATACAACTTAAATGATCACAGCCTCCCTCAGATTAACAATATATGTGTAACATGGCCTTTTATATGACTTGAAATCAATTTGAAAGAAGCAATTCTATTGCTCAGTTAGTCCAGATTTCCAAAAGATACTGAAGCCATCATCAATCCAGGCATGTTTATAAAAGGGACTGTGAGCCTGAGATAGGAGACAGACACTACACACTAACAATTCTGTCACACTTGGACACAATGACACCATCACCACACTAAGTCATAGAGACCAGGATACAGGAATGATGATCCAGCCACATGGCTGACTACCATTATCATTGGAATGTTATAATTCCCTAAGAAGAATATTCTCTGGACAAAATGCTTACTGTGAGAATTCCCACTGGCCTGTGAGCATGGAATGGTATAATTATTTCTGATACTTTCTGTCATATTTCAAGGGGAATGTTTAAACTCTTTCATATGACATTCACATTTTGGTCTACATGACCTGTGGAAATGGAGTAAAAATATGGGAAGATGAGAAATATACATGTCCATTTGTCAAATATGCATAAGAAAGGAGGCTTCACTATGTATCTGCATATAAAATGTACTAATTCATTACTCTACTAGGATGTCTCTGATATTATTCAAAATATAAATTGTGCAAAAATTCTAGGAGAGGAAAAAAGGCCTCAAATAACTCACCAGGTTATTAATGCCTTACAGTGTTTGGTTCAACAGACTTTGTAAAAAAATTCTAAGTTATTTAATAACACAACAAAAATAATCCAGGGAATTACATGTATTAAAAATTGGATGTTACCCTTGCAGTGCATCGTTTTGATCTTTCCTGGAGAAAGAAGCTGGTGCAAATGACAAAAACAGTACTTCTTTGGTGTGGAGGTGAGAATTCCAAGCGGCAAAATGTTGTCTTCCACCAATATCACTTCCAATCTACAAAGGGGAAATCAGGGAGTTGAGAAACAAAACATTCCTAATGGAATATTTAGTAACAAGAGGTTGGTTGTAAGGAATTCACCAGAGATGTTCACTGGACCATCTGTATGACAAGAACAATACTCGGTACTTGAAACATGACAGTATAGAAATAATTTTTTCTGAAACATTGGTCTCAAAGTTTCCTCAGCATACCCAACACAACACCATTCATCATGACTAGGCTCTCTCCTTAAATCCATTAGAAACCCATTGAAAAGATATAAAAGTGGCCAGAAAAATCCACATTTTAAAAACTTGGAAATTTAATCATTTCACATCTAGGAATGTTTAATGCAGCATGTAGCTGAAGACAGTACTTCTGTGCACACAAAATTATTCTCTCAGCTTATGAGAAAAACGAAAGACAAAGAAACTGATTAAATCCCAGTGACTGCTTGGCAAGCAAATTATACTGTGAAGATTACATAAGTAATATCTATTTTTCAATTTTCATATACTTTTTTCACTTAATAGAGAAATGAAAAGTGAAAACCCCAAATCTCCTTGGATTTTGACCATCTCATTGCCCTCAAGAGAGCAAGCATGACTTAGAAGATTATTGCAGCTCCAGCAAAAGTGTGAATGGCTCTAGTGTAGGCATAGCTATTTCCCGCTTTTCACAACTCAAGTGCTGATTCCCCAGGGTCTGTTTACTATCAACATATTTATGTTGCCAATCAAGAACTCAGAGTTGCAATTTCATCTCCAAACTGGGTACCTACAGATCACTGTCCAATGCTACTTCTCTAGTGCATGTAAGCCGGTTAGTTTTCCAGTACCACAGCCCTTGCTGGGACCACATAGCTGAACAAACTGAACTCTCCTTCCATATAGTTTGCTTAGGGCAGGTAATTGGGCTGGACCTCATGTTCAGAGAAGTTATTATTTAACTCACTGTTTTCCCAGGTTTTTCAACAAGATCAATTATTAAAGTTATCAGTGACACATGCAAACTTCTAAAAAAGGGGGCACTGTTTGCTTCAGAAACATGAAAGAAAATGAGCACTCTGGAGTACACTTCTCTGGGACACACTGATCCACCCTATTAAGTCATGGAGACCAAGCCCCCAACACAGCAATGACCCAGGCTCCATGCTGCTCAGCACAGACAGTGCCTTATAGAGAATTACATAATCCCTAAAAAAGGGCAATATTTTAGTGACAAAATGCTTAGCAACCTGACCTGGCCCTTGAGGGTGGGATGGTAAAATTCATTCCCACTGGTCCCTGAGGATGGGACGGAAAAATCATTTCTGTTATTTTCTTTCATGTCACATCTCAAAAGGGAAAGGAATAAAGTTTCATGTGAGGCTAGGTGCCTTGTCTTTGTTGACCTGTGGGAATAGGGTAAACATGTAGAAACATGAGAACGATACAAGCATATGTGTCTGCTGGTCCATCAAGCACAAGACAGTGGGATTCAGTTTATGTACCTATTAAATTAGCTAATGTACTGCTCTCCTAAGATGTTTCCAGTGTTATTCAACAATAGTCAATGTGTTTGTCTCTAGCTTCCATCAGTCCAAATACTGTCCAACATTTACTGCCAGACAAATCAAATGTGCAACCAGACTATCAGTCTGCTCAAAGTTCCAAAAAGATGTTGGCCCGGTGAACATTCCATTCACAACAATGCATAGCATTTCCGTAAATTCAACCACCTCAGGATTACTTTACCTTTAAAGGTGACCCAAGGGACTGGGGAGGAAGAAGTCACAAAAAGCCATGATAAGGGAATAAACAAATGGTCTAAAAATCACTCGTAGCACTCAACCTGCTTGAGAGTGGGAGTGTGGCAATTTGCAGAAGCTGCAGAGCTGCACTGTACCTGATTCCACTAAAAGTGGTCACAGCAACGCAGGCAGGACACACACAGGTATGGTACTGTCCCAGGACATGGGACTAGAAGAACTGGGCAGTGCGCAGAGAGGGAAAGGCGGCCTCTGAACCCTCTTACCATGAGCTGCTTCCCACCTACTCTCAGCTCTCAAGAGTGAAGCTCACCAGGTGGTACTGCTGAGGACCCAGTGGCATTTGGGCACCGCATACCCCTTAGTCGCACCCAACTTTCCTCTGCCACACTGCTGAGGATCAGCCTCTCTGGCACTCTCCACGCTTCAGGCCCATAGAAAGATCATCAGCAAGACTGAGAAAGCACAAAAATTCTGGAAAAGAACAAACAGAAGCCTCAGATGACTCACCAGATTAAGGTCTTATAGTATCTGAATTAACTGACTCCATATAGCACCCATTAAATTCCTAAATACTTAAAACAGCAATAACCCAGGAAAAAAGATATCAAAAATTAGATGTTACCTCAGCGTGTTTCATTGTATTCTTTTTCAGTTGAGGAAGCCGGTAAAAGTGACGTATCAGATCTTCATTTCCCAGGCTTTTCAACAAGATCAATTATTACAGTTATCAGTGACAAATGCAAACTTCTAAAAAAGGGGCAATGTTTGCCTCAGATCTTCATTGGCGTAAAGGTTAAAAATCTATGCAACTCTAGTATCACATGGAACCTGCAAACCACAGGGGCAATTAGAGAAGTTGAGAAAGAAATCTTCCACATCGAATGTTTCCTGATAAGAAGTTATGAGGAATTATGATACATACTCACTGACAACGTGTATGTCCAGAAAAAAGTATACTTATTCCACAGAACAGGAGAATGTTTAAAGTCCTTTTTCCAAGACCTGTTCAGGTTAACCATAAAGTCCACCTAGACATCAATTAACAAGGATCTCCCTTAACATGCATAGGAAAATCCACTGATGAAATATGAAGATTAGCCAATAAAATCCGCATAACATTCCAAGGACTGGAAATGTAATCATCTCACAACATCTACTTGAATCACTCAAATGTCTAGAATATTGCTTTATACAGACAGAAAAAAGGTCTGAATTCTTGGTACTGGGTTAGCAAGCAAATTTAAACAAACTAAAATATTCTCATGGTTAGAAATCACTCTTAATTTTCCAGATATTACCTCTGCCTAAAAAAATAATCGATAAGATCCACACCATCTTTGGAACTGATGATCTAAATGACCTTAGTAAACTGCTCTCACTCAAAAGACTGTCATGTCCCAGATAACTTATGGATGGCTCAAAGGTAGGCACAATCATATCTCATGGGGTCTCACTACATATGTGCTGGTTTTCCAGGGTCTGTTTACTACCAGTGGATAGATGCTACCCGCCAAGCACCAAAGGAATAGCCATTTTATTAAAAAATAGGATATTTATAGATGACTGTCCAATTCATTTCCTCTAACATACGCAGGCAGATTAGCTTTCAAATACCCCAGTCCCTGTGGGCACTGACCATCCACATCCCTCCACGTTTGCCTGTCATGTGTGCTGGACCTCAGCTCACAGAAGTGGTTTGGTCACTCATTTTTTTCAGATTTCAATGAGATTTTTTTTTTTTTTAAAGTCATCGTCAATCCAGGTACATTTATAAAAGGTACCTTAAGCCTGGGATATGTGACAGACACTGAGCACACAGCTTTCCATCAGCTTGGGGTACACTGACCCACACTATTCATTCAATTATGGAGACTGGCATCACAGTCAATGACTGGCCAATGGCTGACTAGCATGGCCAGGGTCTCATGGTCACTGGAGTGTCACGATCTCCTAAGAGGAATGCCAGTATTTTCAGGACAAAATGCTTACCATGGGAGAATTCCTACGGATTCTTGAAGATGAGGTGATAGAAGTATTCTCAATACTTTTCTCATGTCACATCTCAAGAGGACAGAATAAAATATTTTATATGAAACCCAGTTCTTGGTTCATGCCCATCTGTGAAAACAGTACAAATATGGGAAGATGGTAAGTATATATGTCCATTTGTCAAACATGCACAAGGGAGCGTTTGTTATGTATATTAATATCAAATATACTAACATAACTCTACTAGGATGTTTTTGATATTACTGAAAAGGGAGAACGCAAAAAAAAAAACATTGGAAATAAAGGATAATGAAAGCCTTGGATGATTCACCAGGTAATTAATGCCTCATACTGTTATTAACAGATCATTCACAAAACTGATTATCTACTTGACTACAGAAAAAATTACAAAATAAGCCATAAAAAGTAAATTTATTCAAACTTGGATGTTACCTTTGGAGTGCGTCCTTTTGTTCTGCCCCAGGGAATGAAACAGGTAAGAGTGACAAGATCAGCATTTCTTTGGGATGGCAGTGAGAATTCCATGCAATTCCAAAATCACTTCCGTTCTGCAAGGCACAGGGGACATTACAGGAGTTTTGAAACAAAACCTTCCCAACTGAATGATTCCTGACAACAGTTTGTAATTAATTAGCCATAGTCACTTGACTATCCACATAACTAAAAAATCTGCTTGTTGCTTGGAACAGGGTAAGTACAGAAAATCAATGTTTCCAAGATTTTGGTCTCGAAGGCCAAAGGCCCCGAGTATTACTAAAATTAGAATCTCTCTTAAAATGTACAAAGACTCAATGAAAGAATATACCTATTAGCCAACAATATTCACCTAAAATCCCTAGAACTAGAAATTTCATTATTTCACATTAAAATGTTTAATGAAGCATCTAATTTAATCTATCATCTAATGCTTAGAAAATTGCTCCCTGAGTGACAGGAAAAAGAAAAACAAATGCTGTTCTAATCCTTGAGACTGAGTTAGGAAGCAAATTCCAGCATGTAATAAGATAATCCCATGAATACAACCCACTCTTCAATTTTCACATATTTCTTTTAGTGAAAGAATAAATAGCAAGCAAAGACTGATAATTTCTTTCTAATTGACTACATAATATACCTATACATGCTGATACTCACTAAGAATGTTGTGGCATCTACGAAAATAGTGTGAATGACTCGAGTGCTGGCACAGCCATTTCTACAATGTTCACTCCTCTGACACTGGTACCCCAAAGCCTGATTACTAGGTGTTTGAAGGCTGTCAGCCATGCACTTAAATCATTGTCATGTAATTCCCAAAGATATATAGGCCTCTGTACAATTCTAACATATGCTCTAACATAAATCTGCTCTAACATATGCAAGTGGGTTCGTTTTGGTACCAGTTCCTGACCAAACTGAACGCCCTCCATGGGTTTGCCTGGTATGGTCCCTGTGCTGGACCTCAGCTCACAGAAGTGTCTTGGTCACTCATTTTGTTCAGATTTCCAAGGTTTCCATTTTTTTAAGTCATCATCGATCCAGGTACACTTATAAAAGGGACCTTAAGCCTGAGATATGTGGCAGACACTGAACACTGATCTTTCTGTCACCTGGGGACTTGCCAACCCACAGTATTCAATTACAAAGACCAGCATCACAGCCAGTGACCAGTCTCATGACTGACAAGCACAGCCAGGGTCTCACTGTCATTGGAGTGTCATGACCCCCTAAGAAGAATGTTGGTGCTTTCAAGACAAAATGCTTACCAATATTTGAATTCCCCCTGGCCCTTGAGAATGGGAGGGCAGAATTATTTCCATTACTTTCCTTCATGTCACACCTCAAGTAGAAGGAATAAACTCTTTTATATGAAATCTAGTTTTTGGTCCACATTAACCTTTGAAAATAGGAAAAAATTACAGAAAAATAAAAAGTGCAAATGTAATTTGCCAACCATGCAAATAGTGTACATATACAACAGGCTTACTATGCACAAGTATATAAAATATACTAAATTATTTTGCTAGTAGGGTATCCTAATGTTATTCGAAAACAGAGGAAGTATAAAAATACTGTACAAAGAACACAGAAACTTCAGATGACTAACCAGATTATTAGGGCCTCACACCATTTGGATTAACAGACTGCTTGAAAAACCAATTATAATCTTACTTGCTAAAATAAAATAATAGAACTAACCCAGGAAAAATGCACTTACTAAAAATTGCAGTATTACCTCTGAAGTGTATTGTTCTCATTGCCAGACAACGAATCTGGTACATGTGACAAAATCAGCAGGTTACTGGAGCAGCAGTAGGAATTCCATGCAATTCCAGTATTACCTCCAATATACAAAGCACACTGAGGAAGTAGGAAGTCGACAAATGAAACCCTCATAATTAAAAGAGTTTCATTTGTCAACTTTCTTACTTTCATAATTACTAATGACGAGTTATAAGAAATAAACCATAGATATTCACTTGCCCATGTGGTATGAGAATAAAAATTATGCTCACTCCCTGGAAATGGGTAGTACTGAAAGTCAGTTTTCTAAGACCAAAAGGCCTCCCTTAGTATCACACAATAAAACTAGGATCTCCCTTTAAACATCTATGAAACCCACTAATAAAAATAATGAATATCAGGCAATGAAATCCACATAAAACTCTATGAATTGCAAATTTAATCATTTTACAATTAGAAATGTTTACTATAGCATCTACTAGAATCCCTCAATCAAATGTCTAAAAAGCTTCTCTTTGAGTGACAGGCAAAACTTAAATTCCAACTTTGGTGACAAGATCAATAAGGAAATTAAAATGTTAAGACTTTCCACAAATAGAAAGTACCCCTCAATTTCCATACATTCTTTTCTTTAATAGATAAAAGCTACTCTTCAATTTCCATATATTTCTTTTACTTAATAGATATGTAAACCCTCATAATACCTTTTACACTGTCCATCTAATGAACCTGAGAGACTGACCTCACACACAAGATTATAGCACCTAAAAACATGTATAAAAGACTCTAGGGTAGGCAAAACCATTTCCTACTGTTCCCTCTACTCTTGTGTAATTCTGTTTACTATGAGAGTATGGACACTACCAGCCAAACACTGAAAGAAATGCCATATAATCCCCAAAGATATATGTACACAAACATATATAAATATATACAAACACATACAGACCTCTGTACAATTCATGTGCTGTAAGCTATGTGAGTGGGTTTGTTTTCCAATACCACAGGCCATTTTGGTACCAGTTGCTGACCAAACTGAACTCTCTGCACGTGTTTGCCTGGCATGGTCCCTGTGCTGGACTTCAGTTCACAGAACTACACAGAAGTGGTTTGCTCACTCGTTTTGCTCAGATTCCAACGAGATTCATTTTTAAGTCGTCATCCATCCAGGCACATTTATAAAAGGGACTTTGAACCTGAGATATGTGGCAGACACTGAGCACATAGCTATCTGTCACCAATGACCCACACTATTCAATCATGGAGACCAGCAGCACAATGACCAGCCCATGGCTGACTGGCATAGCCAGAGTCGACTCACTGTCATTGGAGTGTCCTGATTCCCTAAGAAAAATTGTTGTTATTTTCAGGACAAAATGCTTTTTAACATGTGAGAATTCCCATGGGGACTTGTGGGTGGGAGGCGGAATTATTCACTATACTTTTCCTTTATGTCTCCACACGGGGAAAAAAATAAATTCATCCGTATGAAGCCCAGTTTCTTGGTCCACCTCATTCTGTGGGAAGAGATTATATACATGGGAATGAGAAGTATACATGTTCATTTTTCAAACTTAAATAAGACAGGAGGATTTACTATGTAACTATATGTAAAGTATAAGAATTTTATTACACTTATAGGATGTTTCTGATGTTAAAGTTGAGAAAAATGTAAAATGTTAAAATAAAAGAAACTGAAGGCTCAGATATCTCATGAGAGTATTGAATGCCTAATACTATTTGTATTAAGTGACTCCTTGCACACCTAATGAAATTCTCAATTACTTAAAAAAATAATAAAAACAACACACAAAAATGAATTTACTAAAAATTCGATGTTACCTCAGGAGAGTATTGTTTTGTTGCCTCCCAGATGAGTTAGCTGGTACAAATGACAAAATCAGCACATCATTACTTCAGCAGTTAAAGTCCATGGAATTCTGTGAAAACCAATCTACAAAGTACATGGGCAATTAGGAAAGTTGTGAAACAACATTTGCCAAATGAAATATTTTGTTACAAGCAGTTATAAGAATTCACTTTAGACATTCATTAGACTATATGTATGACAAGAATAATTATGCTCACATCTTTGATCAGATTGATACAGATAGAACTTTTTCTATTCTATTCTGTTTTTTCTATTCTAGACAGAATATTTTCTATCCATGTCAGTGTTTTCTCAACACACTGACTTCAAAATTATTTATTCTATACCTAGGATATTTCTTTAAACACAGCGAGCACTGTGCACTATTGGCATAGAACCTATGTACATCCTCCTATATGCAGGAAATCATTTCTAGATTACTCATGATGCTGAATACAATGTAAATGCTGCATAAATAGTTGTTATACTGTACTGTTTTAGGGAATAATAACCAAAGAAAAAGTCTGTACTTGGCTGGGCATGGTGGCTCATGCTTGTAATCCCAGCACTTTGGGAGGCTGATGCAGGCAGATCACTTAAGGTCAGGAGTTCGAGACCAGCCCGGCCAACATGGTGAAACCCCATCTCTACTAAAAACACAAAAATTACCCTGGCACAGTGATGGGCTCCTGTAATCCTAGCTATTCAGGAGGCTGAAGTAGGAGAATCACTTGAACCCGGGGGACAGAGGTTGTAGTGAGCTGAAATCGTGCCACTGCACTCCAGCCTGGGTGACAGAGTGAAACTCTGTCTCAAAAAAAAAAAAAAAGAAAGAAAGAGAAAAAGACTGTACATGTTCAGTACAGATGAAACCATACAATTTTTTGTCAAGTATTTTCAATTCATGGCTAGTTGAATCTGAAGATGCAGGCCCCATGGAGAAGGATAGCAAACTATATATGAAATTGTTTGCTAAATTAATAGAAAAAAACAAGAGAAGAACAAAAGAAACAGTTCAATCTTAGCAGCTGGGTTGGCAACTGATTAAAATATACTTGGAAGATACCACATGAAATTGTTTCACTTTAAGAAAATGAGAAGTAAAACGAAGACATTTATGCAGCCAACAAACATGAAAAAAGGCTCATCATCACTGGTCATTACAGAAATGTGTATCAAAACCACAATGAGATACCATCTCATGCCAGTTAGAATGGCGATCATTAAAAAAAGTCAGGAAACAACAAATGCTGGAGAGGATGTGGAGAAATAGGAACACTTTTACACTGTTGGTGGGAGTGTAAATTAGTTCAACCGTTGTGGAAGACAGTGTGGCAATTCCTCTAGGATCTAGAACTGGAAATACCATTTGATTCAGCAATCCCATTACTGGGTATATATCTAAAGGATTATAAATCATGCTACTATAAAGACACATGCACACATATGTTTATTGCAGCACTATTCACAATAGCAAAGACTTGGAACCAACCCAAATGTCCATCAATGATAGACTGGATAAAGAAAATGTGGCACATGTACACCATGGAATACTATGCAGCCATAAAAAAGCATGAGTTCATGTCCTTTGCAGGGACATGAATGAAACTGGAAACCATCATTTTCAGCAAACTAACACGAGAACAGAAAACCAAACACCACATGTTCTCACTCATAAGTGGGAGGTGAACAATGAGAACACATGGACACAGGGAGGGAACATCACACACCAGGGCCTGTTGGGGGGTCAGGGGCTAGGGGAGGGATAGCATTAGGAGAAATACCTAATGTAGATGATGGGTTGATGGGTGCAGCAAACCACCATGGCACGTGTATACCAATGTAACAAAACTACACGTTCTGCATATGTACCCCAAAACTTAAAGTATAATAAAAAAAAAAAAGAAAATGAGAAGTAAAAACTCATCATATCCTTGGATTTTGACCATCTCATCACCCTCAAAAGGTCAATCAGTAGCTCAGGCAAATGTGATAACAGACCAAGTATAGGCAGGAACATTTCTCTTGGGTCTCACTGTTCTGCTTCCCAGGCTCTGTTTCTATGGTATATAGATGCCGCCAACCAAACTCTCAGAGTTTCCATTTTACCCTACAATTGAATTTTTATACACAAATGTAAAATTCGTTTCCTCTAATAAATGCACTCAAGTGGTTTTCAAATACCCCAGTCCCTGTGGTTGCTTCTAACTGACCAACTAGTTGCAACTCCAGGCAACACATGTTTGACTGGAGTGGTCTCTGTGCTGGACCTCAGCTCACAGAAGTGGTACAGAAGTGTTTTGGTCACTCATTTTGTTCAGATTTAAATTAGATAAATCTTTAAGTCATCATCGATCCAGGCACATTTTAAAAAGGAACCCTGAGTCTGAGATATGTGACAGACACTGATCACACAGCTTTCTGTCACCCTGGGACATGCTGACCCACACTATTTAATCATGGAGACCAGCATCACTGTCAATGGTCAGCCCCCTGGCTGACTAGCATAGCCAGGGTCTCATGGTCATTGGAGTGTCATGATCTCTTAACAGGATGTCAGTATTTTAAGGACAAAATGCTTATCATGGGAAAATTCCTACTGGTCCCTAAGGACAGGAAGCAGAATTATTCCCATTACTTTCCATCATATTACAACACAAGGAAACAATAAACTTAGCCATATAAAATGTAAAATGCAGTTTTAGTCTGCATCATCTTGTGAGAAGAGATTATATATATATATATATATATATACACATGCACACACACGTCCATTTTTTAAAAATTTGTATAAGACAAAAGGTTTCATTATTAATCAGCATAGAAAATATACTAATTTATAAACTCTTGGTAATGTTTTAAATGTTATCCAAACTACAGAGAAGAAAAAAATCTTAAAAATAAAGGAAACTGATGCTTCAGATAGCGCATCAGATTAATAATTCCTAACATTGTCTGTATTAACCTATTGTTCACCAAACCAAATCACTGACAGTTTGAAAAATAATAAAAATAAATTTACTAAAAATTGGATACTACCTCAGGAGTGTGTTGTTCTGTTTCCTCCCAAGTTAGTTAACTGGTACAAATGACAAAATTAGCCCTCCACTGGTTCAGTGGTAAAATTCCATGGAATTGTATCTCACCCAATCTACAAAGTGTAGAGGAAATTAGGGAAGTTATGAAACGAAATTTGCCAAATGGAATGTTTAGTTACAAGTGAATATAAGAATTCACAGTAGACACTCACTGGACTATCCAATGAATGACAAGAAAAATTATTCTTACATCTTTGATCACTATAGAATATAAACTTTTTTTAAAAAAATCTGAGACATTAGTCTCAAAGCTTCCCTGGCATCCCCAGTCAAAAGCATTTATTACAATTAGGATACCTCTTCAAACACAATGGAAACCTTTGAGGATATATGAATATAGCCAATGAAATCTATGTAAAAAAGAATTTGTAATATAATCTAAGTTTATTTGAGGCAGCATACAGTTGAAACCAGCACTCAAATATAAACAGTGGTTTGCTTTTTGATACGAAAAACTAAAATCAAAAAAACAAGTGACACAATCCTAGTGGCTGAATTGGCAAGAAAATTAAAATACACTAGAGTAGTCTACTTAGAGTACCTTTTTTTTTTTCAATTTCCATGTAATTGTTTCACTTAATTGAAAATAAAAAGTAAGGCCGGGCACGGTGGCTCATGCCTGTAATCCCAACACTTTGGGAGGCTGCGGTGGCTGGATCACCTGAGGTTGGGAGTTCGAGACCAGCTTGGCCAATATGGTGAAACTCCATCTCTACTACAAATACAAAAATTAGCCAGGGGTGGTGGCGGGCGCCTGTAATCCCAGCTACTCAGGATGCTGGGGCGGGAGAATCTCTTGAACCCAGGAGGTGGAGGTTGCAGTGAGCCGAGATTATGCCACTGCACTCCAGCCTGGGCAACAGAATGAGACTCCACCTCAAAAAAAAAAGTAAAATCTCATTAGTATCTTTGGATTTGGATGTTGACCATCTCATTATCCTCAAGAGACTGATCATCGACCAGATAATTCTGCGAGCTCAAATGTGTGAATGGCTCAAGAGTAGGTGAAATAACGTCCCATGAATCTCACTATGCCCTGGTTCCCCAGGGTCTACCAGCTGTTTCTATAAATGCTGCCAAGCAAATACAAAGAGAGTTGCTATGTCAAACCACAGCTGGATATTTACAGAACTGAGAACAATTCATTTGCTCTAATATATATGGGTAGGTTAGTTTTCCAATACCCTAGTCCCTGTAAACTCCCTCCTCATGTTTGCCTGGCATGGTCCCAGTGCTGGACCTCAGCTCACAGAAGTGGCACAGAAATGATTTGGTCACTCATTTTGTTCAGATTCCGATGAGATCCATTTTTTTTATAGTCATCATCGATCCAGGCACATTTATAAAAGGGACCTTGAGTCTGAGATATGTGGCAGACACTGAGCACATCTGTCACTCTGAGACACACTGGACCACACTATTCAATCATGGAGACCAGGATCACAGTCAGTGACCAGCCCATGGCGGACTAGCATAGCCAGAGTCTCACGGTTAGCAGAGTGTTATGATTCCCTAAGAGGAAATGCTGGTATTTTCAGGACAAAAGGCTTACCAATATTAGAGTTCCCACTGGCCCTTGAGGATGGGAGGGCAGCATTATTCCCAATACTTTCTTTCCTTCTTGTCTTGCCTCAAAGGGAAGAATAAATTCATCCATATGAAACCTAGATCTTGGTCTATGCTGTCCTGTAGGAAGAGAGTATGTATACGAATCTGAGAAGTACACACGGACAATTTTTAGCCTTGCATAAGACAGGATGTTTCACTATTAACATATATGGAATATACACTAACTTAGAACTGCTGTTGGACATTTCATATGTTATTCAAAGTAGAGAAAAGAACAAAATCTTTATAAAAAGGAGATTGATGCCTCAGCTCATCAGAACATTAATGTCTGAAACTGTTAGTATTAACCAATCTTTGTGAACATAAATTCTTGATTACTTAAAAGAATAAAAATAACTCACAAAAATAAATTCACTAAAAATTGAATGTTACCTTAGAAGTGTATTGGTGTGTTTCTTCACGGCTACGTTAGCTGGTACAAATGTCAAAATTAGCACTTCACTGGTTTGGCAATGAAATTCCATGGAATTCTATCTCACCCAATCTACAGAGTACAGGGGAAATTAGGAAAGTTGTGAAACAAAATTTGCTTAATGGACTACTTTGTTATAAACAGTTATAAGAATTCACATTAGACACTCATTGGACCATCTGTATAACAAGGACAATTATGCTCATATCTTTGATCCAAATTTTATGGAAATAATGTTTTCTAAAACATTTGTCCCAAAGTTCCTCCAGCACATACCTTTCAAAATCATTTATTACAACTTTTAATTAATACAGTGGTCACACATGGAGGACATATGAAAGTAGACAATGAAATCCATGTGAAAATCCAAGAACTTGAAATATCACTTCTAAAAATGTTTGCTGCAACACGTAGTTGAAACCAGCACTGAAACATGTATTAAATAACTTGCTTGGTTGATGGGAAAACAAAAAATAAACAACTGTTTCAGTCCTAGTGACTGGGTTGGCAATCAAATGAAAATATACTACAAGATTTCATATGAGATATTTATATCTTATATGATATAAATAAATATCTTATATTTCATATGTTTCATATGTTTCATATAAGATATTTATTCTTTAATTTCCATGCAATTATTTCACTTAAAAGAAAAGCAGAAGTAAAAACTCATGATGTCTTTGAATGCTGACATCTCTTTGCCATCAAGCAACAAACCATCACCCAGAATATTCCGGGCGCTCACACAAATGTCTGAATGGCTTGTGGGTTCACACAATAATTTCCTGTAAATCCTATAACTCCTGTGCTGGCTCCCAGTGTCTGGTCACTGTAGTGTACAGATGCTACCAGCCAAGCATTTGAAAAGTGTCCGTCTTACCCCCAACCATATATTGGTAGGTTAACTGTCCAGTAATTTCCTGTACTGTATGTGAGCTGGTTAGTTGTCTAATTCCACAGGCCGTTTTATAGTACCAGTGCTGACCAAACAAAACACCCTCCATGTGTTTGTCTGGCATGGCCCCTGTGCTGGACCTCAGCTCACAGAAGTGGCACAGAAGTGATTTGGTCACTCATTTTGTTCAGATTCCGATGAGATCCATTTTAAAGTCATCATCGATCCAGGCACATTTATAAAAGGGACCTTGAGCCTGAGATATGTGGCAGACACTGAGCACACAGCTGTCACCTTTGGAGGCACTGACCCACGCTAGTCAATCACATGGAGACCAGCATCACAGTCAATGACCAGCCCAGGCTGACTAGCACAGCCAGGGTCACATGGTCACTGCAGTGTCATGATCCCCTAAGAGGAAATGCTGGTATTCTCAGGACAAAATGCTTACCAATATCACATTTTGAGGTTTTGATGTCAGACTTTTTCATGATACACTCCATTCTGTCACTTTTTGAGGTTAAAAAGAAATAACTTTCGTATGAAAATCTGTGCTGGTTCCACAATGAACTACAAAAATAGAGAAAAAGTGAGCAAAGATGTGTAACACAGACATTCATTGATCAAATGGCCTGGGGATCCCCACGCTGTAGGCCTTCTCACATTCTTAAATTTCATATAAGTTTCATATATTTCATATATTTATTCTTTAATTTCCATGCGATTATTTCACTTAAAAGAAAATGAGAAGTAAAAACTCATGATGTCTTTGAATGCTGACACTGGAGAATTCCCTCCCATACTTCATGAGGCTACTGGCTGGTTGACCCAGGTTATCGCATATGATTGAGCTGCCTGACCTAAGATGTTCTCTTCATTCCTGTGGTCCAGAGTCTCCTCCCCTTACATAGAGATACACGGCATCTTAGAGTACAGAAAAACCTTCGCCATCTCAGGAAGTACCAGTCAGCACCAGTTGGAGGCCCAGCAACATCAGATAAACTAAGTGATCAAAACAGCATCCCCTCAGCTCTGATAGCAAGACTGCCTGCGAAAACATGGCCTACAAAAGTAGGACAGGACATTCAAATTAAACCTAAACAGGGCACATGCCTGCTAAAATAAAACATTTGAATAGATTCAGATTCCCCTAACTTAAAAAGGAAAAAACAATGCAGGATAAACTAAAACATCACCCATCTATCAAGAACCGGAAAAATCACAATTAGAAGGAAAATCATAAGCAGGATGAGAAAAGACAGTTAACCAAGCCAACCTCAAGATTAACCAAATGTTGTGGTTATCTGAAGAAGTTAAAAACAGTCATGGTAAAAATGCTTTAGCAAGTAATTATAAAGCTTCTTGAAAAAAGTAAAAAAGTAGAAGTCTCAGAAAGGTAGTAGAAGTTTTTTTAAAAAAAGAACCAAGTGAAAAAACAGAACTAAAAAATTCAAAAATAATAGAGTAGTGATTAAGTGAATTTAGCATAAAACAATCCAATTTAGCTAATCTGGACAAGAAAGAAAATACTCTGAAAAAAAAAAGAACACAGCTTCATGGACCTGTAATGTGACACGGAGACATGAGGCTGAAAATAATTATAACAGTCTATTTTTTTTTTTTTTTTTGAGCCAGAGTCTCTATCGCCCAGGCTGGAATACAGTGACATGATCTTAGCTCACTGCAACCTCCACCTCCCAGGATCAGGGGATTCTCTTGCCTCAGCCTCCTGAGTAACTGGGACTATAGGCACACAACACCACGCATGGGTAATTTTTGTATTTTTAGTAGAGATGGGGTTTTGCCATGTTGGCCAGGATGATCTTGATCTCCTGATCTCGTGATCTGCCCACCATGGCCTCCCAAAGTGCTGGGATTACAGGCATGAGCCACTGCGCCCGGCCAGCAGTCACGGATTTTATATTGGAAATTAAATCCCGTATCTTGCTCACTGAAACGTGCTGAACACAACGGATAAATCAAACCATCAAAAGAGTATGTGCAAGACATCTATACAGCTGAAAACAAGAATTTTATCCCCAAAAATACCTGCACACAAAGAAGTATGGTAGGATAGAAGTCCAAGTCTAGATATGAAACACTGCACCCGGAATTATCTGTGGGAGGCAGGGCTGCGCCAATGGTTTACCTTCGCCTCTCTGGAAAACACAACCATCCTGGAAATCGAAGCATGTCTTCTACGCTCCATTTTCAGACTCTTTAACAGAACTCATAGAAAAACCTTGAAAAGCTACAGGAAAATAAGCCAACAAACCACAGACAAAGCCAACTAAGTATTATACAAATAATTAGCATAACTGGAAATTGTTCTGGCTTTACCAGTACAATCTTTTGGATTATTCCTCCAGAGATAAAAAAATAAGTGGTTAAATATTTTGTGACTTGAGTGTGACAGAAAATGACATCACTGAATATAGTCACACAAGCACTGATCCCAATTCAAGGTAACACCTGTTACTGACATGCACATTTGGTCCCTTACTAAAATAAGAAGAGGCTATGTTGCAAAACCATGTTGGTGTATCTTCTAAAGCCAGAAGAGGCAAAAACCACAAAGATATATTAGAACACCAACAGTACAGGAAAATGACAAGTCTTCTTTCTATGCAACTCCATACTCTCTTACATATGGGATCTGTATCTGCACTGGAAGCATATCAAATCAAAGTCCACATTTAAACAGAAAAGGTATATGCACAAACAAAAATGAAATGGAATATTTCTTGTAGGATCCTCCTGGTTCCACTGCTTTTTCTCTTATTCTGACCAGTAGCCGAGGACAGCTGTGAAAGTTAGAAGAGTAATGACAAATAGGAAGAGACATGAACTCCTCCGCCACTGTGTTAAATTATTGACATGGTGGGTAAAATGGAAAACAAAGAGGCTCTGCAGAGAGATGCTTAGGGAGCCCACAGCCACAGCCCTCCAAACTGGGGAGTCTTCTGTGGCTGCAGAAGCAGAAGCTCCAAGTCCCACCTGCTGAAGTCAGAAATGGAGAAAAAAGAGGAAAAAAAAAGAAAAAAGGAAAATCAAGCAGAGCCACTTTCCTCAAACTGGCTGGGGCTCCAGGTGGCCTGTGGTGGCAGCAGTGGCAAAAAATCAGTCAGACTCCACCTGGCAAGGCGAAGGGGCAGCAGAAGTGGGACACACAGTGAGGAGCACAGGCCACGCCAGGTACATGGGGCTCATGCAGATAGCGTGCTTCGCTTGCTTTTGCAGGCATTCACCTTGGAGGGCCAAAAAAGGACCTTTCAGGTTCTCCCTAATTGATATATGCACACCCTACTATTTACTATGGTTTATGGCCAGAGGCCTGGCCATCTTGGGTGATATGCCTAGCATTCACTGGGAACATTATGTGGATAATATTCTACTGAATTCCACAAATTTAAGTCTTCTGAAGAAACCAACTTCCTCTAAGGGATGAGGGAATGCAGAGCTAGGACAAGTCAAACCTCGCTGTGCAGAGACAGGCGGCCATCTAACTCTTCCTGTGCCACCTGCACATTCACCTGCTCCTGCATAGTTATGTGTGCTACCCTGCTCTCAGAGATAAATCCTTCACACAAGGAATCTCCTGTGCACAGGAGGCCGCACACCCCTGTGACTCCCTTTGCCCAAAGGGGACCCCATCCTAAGCCTGGACAAACCCCTCAATGTAACCTGCGTCAACAAATGGAAGTTTTCCCTCTCTATCTACCCACTGTTGGAGCAATGTGCTGGACCTCAGTTCAACGAAGATGACGGTATAGAGTTTTCACTCATTTTGTTCAGCTTTCCAAGGAATGCATGTATAAAAGTCATCATCGATCCATGCACAGTCTTTGTACCTACAAAGATGGAATATCAGAAGATTTTGGAAAATGGACATTTACCATCCTGAGGGATCCACCAGCACCTGAAGAAGCCCACGCCACATATGCTGCACGTGCCCAGGGGCTCCCCACCATCTCCAGGAATCTCCCAAGACAAAGATGATCCATCGCAGCCTCTGGACTTCTTCCATGCCAGACCACCTAGGAATTAGAGGCAAAACAGGTGTGCTTGAGAAAGGCAAGCAGGTACACAGGTCTCAAGGGCCATGCCATTCATTCCGTTGTGGTGCATCCTGTATCTACTTCCCACAGGCTACTACAGAAGGAACCAGAGGCACTATAATTCATGGGTGTGGTCTGGTTTAGCAACACCTAAGTTTTGCTGACAGCTGTGAGTGACAAGATACAAACAAACCCACTGCTTCATGCAGTTAAAAATAACAACAAACCTCTGTAGGTCTGCAATGCTTGTAACTAAGTTCTGGTATTCCAAGAACCATTGCCAGTGATCAAGGAACATATTTCAAAGGCTCACTAATCCAAGATTGGGCAGAAATGTAGAATATGACCTGGCAATTTCATCTGTGCTACAAACCACAGAAAGCAGAATTTATAGGGAAGAAAACGGTGTCTTAAAGAAACAAATTAAACTCTTGAGAGAAATCCTTGCACTTAAAACCTGAAGGATGGTTCCACGGAAGCTACACATGTCAGGAATGAGGCCCCCTGTGTAAGAGGAAAGTTGGCCTGTGAATGTCTGCTGGACATAAAGAGTCCAGTGGGAGCCTTGTGGATATAGAAAATTATCCAACACTGCCTTGATATTGGACACAAGTCCACATGGGATACTCTAATTTTGTGCTCTCCCTGTCACACAACCCCTGGGCAGTGAATCCTGAAATAAAATTTAGGAAGAAAACTGCCTTTGACCTTAGGCAGGAGGTCAACACTGCCCCAAAACCGACCTCTAACATACTTCTTGTTAAAGGGCCCCAAGAGAGGTATCCACAATGACCAGACAGTGCCCCCAAAACAATAGAAATTCCAGTAGCACTCGGATAGCAGAATGACCCAGACTTAGCACTGCAGGGAGTATGAGTACAACCACAAGGACATAAAATACCTAAAAAAGACCTCCTGAAAGTTTCCAGATCACTGAGATTATTGCAGAAAGAGATGCATACCAGACTTCAAACATAGGAGAGAATAGGGTCACTTACGTAAACCAATATATTTTGGTTTTGCCACTGTTCACTTGAGCTACCATCCACACTGCTGTTACATCACCACACTTAATGTTGGAATAACCACAACATTTTTTTTTCTGATATCGACCCGATATACTCCAATAAAATGTTCCCTGGAGAAAAACACATGTGACTGGGGATGGAGCAAAGACTGTCAGGAAACAAAAGCAATCTGCTGAAAGGCCCTCCCATGTAGACATCAGATCATATTCCATTCCCAGCACCCTAAGGCCAACATGGCATTTGTGATGTGCAGTACACACCATGCAAAACAGACTCGCAAATGTGGCGGACCATCCCCATCTTAGGGTACCAAGTCAACACATGTATGGCACTTTCTCATTCCCACCTGGAGTATCCATCACCAGCCATGGGATTTCAGTTTCTCCCTGGAGACACACAAATCATAAATGGAGCCGATCTACAGGGTACTCTCCAGAAAGAAAATAAGCATCACCAACCTCCTCACAACTGACTTCCACTGCTGCTACGAAAACACCATGGGCACTAAAAAGTCCTCAGCCATGAAAAAAAAATGAGCCAAAGAACAACAAAGGTGTGGCCTTGGGCTCTCTTCCCAACCACAAGGAGCTATCTACCTCTGGGGAACAAGGGAACCCAGAGCCAGCACTCAAGGACAAACCTGGCCACACAGAGGCGGGTTACCGGCTAACTCTTCTGTGCCACCTGCACATTCACCCAGTCCTGCAGACATTGTGCGTGCTACCCAGCCTCACAAAGAGAAGTCCTTCACACAAGGAATCTCCTCTGCACAGGAGCACCTACTGCCCTGTGACTCCCTTTGATCCAAAGTGGACCCCGTCCTAAGCCTGGATGGATGGCTTAGTGCAACCCACATCAACCAATGGAAGTTGTCTCTCTCTCTCCAGCTCCAGTTGGAGCCATGTGCTGGACCTCAGTTTGACGAGGACGACGGTATAGAGTTTTCACTCATTTTGTTCAGCTTTCCAAGGAATGCATGTATTGAGGTCATCATCGATCCATGCACAGTTTTTATCCCTGCAAAGAAGGAACATCAGGGCTTTTGGAAAATGGACATTTACCAACCTGTGGGATCCACCAGCACCCAACGGAGACCACATTCCACATGTCAAGGGGCTCCCTGCCCTCTCTAGGGATCTCCCAAGATGAAGACTGTCCCTCGTAGCCACTGGCCTTACTTCCATGGCCACAACACCTGGGAAGTGCAGAGGAAAAATGGGTGTGCTTAAGAACGGGAGGCAGGTACACATGTCAAAAGGGCCATTCCACTCGACTCACTGTGGTATATCCCATATGTGCTTCCCACAGGCTACTCCCCTTTTGGGATGGGTGTATGGGTCTACCCAGGAATGAAGATAGCAGGCATGTGTTAATTTTGAAGGCACCATCAAGCTACAGAGCCCTAAGTGTAAGAACTCTCTCAAAACCACTCATTTGCCATCACCGACTCAAAAGCCCTCCTCTTGGTCATCAGAGAAGACACAAGCCACAGGGCTATTTAAATGAGGAGAGTTTTGGGGAAAAACTCTTCCAGTACAAAAGGCAATTTTCCTTCAGTCTTGAAGACTTTTCACCCTGGGCTGCTTGAACACTTTTCAGATTGAGAAAAACGTTCAATAACAACTTAACCCTCTACCTCAGCGTCTTCCTCACAGGTGCAGCTCAGAGGACCACCAGACACACTGAATCCCACATGGCTTCTAAGGCACTGTGGCTGAGAACACCATACATTTTAAGGCACTTGCCTTTGAACATGGCCACGCAGTGCAAAACCTATGCATCACTGCCTGTGGATACCAGCCCTGTCCTACAACAAGATGACTATTTCACAAAGAAGACTCCTGGGAAGAATTAGGAGGAATTAGAAAATAACCTAACATCACGAGCCACTAAGGTATTTAAGCACAGAGACCTTCCTGGACCATGTTTCCGAGTAGAGATCACCAGGATATGGAAGTCACACTCTTATAATCGGGCACGTTGACTGCATCGAGGTGCCTGAGTGGTTCAGAGGCAAAGTATGCACAACCTACGATAGGTAGAAACCCTGGGCCGATATAAGCTCAAATGCCTAATGGAGACAAGCATCTCACAGAGGGTCCTGAACACAAACCTTCCAAACCAAGTCGGTCTGAGGAGTTGCAGAAGCACGTGGACCCGCAATCACATTCCTGTCCCAGCACCCCGAGGTCATCATGAAATGAAATGGGGGCCTGCTACAATGCCCGAAAGAGGCCCACAGTCATCACTCCACGACCCACATGGAATAGGCTGTCCAGTACATGCACATGCAGACCTCTCCCCTTCCCACTGCCAGGACCCTTCAGGGGCCATGGGACTGGTTTCCTCCTATGGATATACAAGTTCAACATGGATACCCTCTCTGGCTCCTCTGCAGAAAGCAAATCAGCATCAACATCCTCCTGAGGACTGCCTGCCCTCAATGCTACCTAAACACCATGGGAACTGCCACGTCCCCAAATGAGGGTGAAAGTGAACCAAAGAAGTGCACAGGAACAACATTGTGTGGTGTCCCCATGCAGAAGCCACTGTCTTCCTCTGGGGAGTGCAGGAGCCAAGGAGTTTGAATCAAGGACACACATAGCTGCGCAGAGGGAAGTGCTTCAACTAAGCTGTCTCTCAGCCACAGAAGTCCAAAATGCCCAGCTACTCCACTTCACCCAAAGACGACCCCATCCCAAGTGTTGACACAGCCCTTGTCAACAAACGGATGTTGTCCCTCTCTCTAGCCCCTGATGGAGTAATGTGCTGGACCTCAGTTCGACGAGGATGACGGTATAGAGTTTTCACTCATTTTGTTCAGCTTTCCAAGGAAAGTACATATGGAAGTCGTCATCGATCCAGTCCTTGCCCCTGCAAATGAGGAAAATCAGCATGCTTTAAGAAGGAATCACTTACATTCAGGAGGGATCCAACAGCCTCCGAAAGAGCCCACACTCCATGTGTCCCGGGACTTCTGCCATCTCCCAGGATCGCATGAGATGACAATCATCCCTTGCTGATGTAAGCCTGCTTTTTATACCAACACCACCGGGGAGGTGCAGAGAAAACATGGACGTGCATCAGAAAGGCAGGCATGTGCACAGGTTCCAAGGGCCATGTCATCCAGCTCCCTGCAATACATCTGCTGTCTGCCTGTCTCTGGCCTCACCTGTTCATAAACACAGAAGTGCATGGACACAAGGATGCTCGTCTGGGGGTCAGGAGCCTTCAGAGTACATCATCCCACTAAAGAGCATGTTCAGCATCCTTCTCAACATCGTTGCTTCAATACCTACAATGATACTCACAAAAGCCTTGGGACCCTGGGCCCCTAATGAGAAAGGCTTTAACCTATATTGGGTTTAGGATAAGCCAGGGACTCCTTGGGTATCAGAAGCAATGAGCAGGAGCTCACCCTTACGTGCAAAATACATGTCCTCAAAACACATGGGATACAACACGGGCACAAAGGCACATAGACTATGCCTGGTGACCAAAACTCTAATGTCCTCAACCAAGGACAAAGTTAGCCAACAAATGACAAAGATGCGGCCTTGTACCCACCTCTCAACCACACAGATCTGTTTTCCTCTGTGGAACCTGAGAACCCAGAACAAGAACTCAAGAACAAATTGGCAACCAGAGGCGGGCTACCAGCGAACTCTTGCTAGGCCACATGGACATTCACCTAGTCCTGCAGACAATGCATGTGTTACCCACCCTCACTGACAGTCCTTCAAACAAGAAATTTCCTATACGTGGGAGCCACCACTCTCCTGTGACCCCCATCACCCATAAGAGACCACATTCTAAGCCTGAACAGACGCCTTGGTATAACCCATGTCAACAAACGGATGTTGGCCTTCTCTGTCTAGCCCCTGTTGGAGTAATGTGCTGGACCTCAGTTCGACGAGGATGACGGTATAGAGTTTTCACTCATTTTGTTCAGCTTTCCAAGGAATGTATATATGGAAGTCATCATCGATCCACGCACAGGTTTCATCCCTGCAAATGAGGAAACTCAGGGTGCTTTGGAATGAAATCACTTACATTCAGGAGGGTTTCAACAGCCTGTGAAGGAGTCCACACCATGTGTTTCCAGGGGCTTCCTGCCATCTCCAAGAATCATACAAGATGACAATCATTCCTCATGATACAAGCCTGCCTTTCATGCCAACACCACCTGTGAAGTGCAGAGGAAACACAGGCGTGCTTCAGAAAGGCAGACAGGTTGCACACGTCATGAGGGCCATGTTATCCAGTCCCCTGTGACACATCTGCTATTTGCCTGTCTATGGCCTCCCCTGTTCATGGACACAGAAATGCATGGACACGCAGATGCTCGTCCCAGGGCCAGGGGCCCTCGAGGTGCACCATCCCGCTAAAGAGCACTGATGTTGGGCATCCCTCTCAACATCGTTGCTTCAACACCTGCAATGGTGCTCACAAAAGCCTTGGGGCCATGAATCCTGAAAGAGGAAGCCACTGACCTAAATCAGGTTTGGAATAACCCAGAGACTCCTTGCCTGACAGCCCCAGCTTGGAGCAGAAGCCTGCCTGATCATGCAATACACAAATCCTCATAACATATGGGATATGACATGGACATGCGGCAAAGAGGCTATGCTGGGTGCCTGGAAATACAACGTCCTCCGCCAAGGACAAAACAAGCTAACAAATGAGAATAGTGTAGGCTTGTGCTCTCCCCGCAACCAGGGGATCTGTCTTCCTCTGGGAATCCAGAGCTTGGACTCAAGAACAAACTTGGCCAGCAGAGGCAGACTACCCACAAACTTTCCATGCCACCTGCCATTCACCTAGTCCTTCAGACAGTAGGTGAGTTATCCTGCCCAGGGAGAAAGAAGTCCTTCAAATAAGGAATTTCCTGTGCATGGGAGCTCCCACTTGCCTGTGACTTCCAATTGCCCAAAGGGACCCCATCCTAGGCCTGGATGGACCCCTTGATGCAACCCATATCAACAAACGAATGTTGGCCCTCTCTGTCTAGCCCCTGATGGAGTAATGTGCTGGACCTCAGTTCAACGAGGATGACGGTATAGAGTTTTCACTCATTTTGTTCAGCTTTCCAAGGAATGTATATATGGAAGTCATTGATCCACGCACAGTGTTTGTCCCTGCAAATGAGGAAAATCAGAGCACTCTGGGAAAGAACTGCTTACATGCAGAAGGGATCCAACAACTTCCAAAGAAGCCTTTGCCATTTGTGTCCAGGGGCTTCCTGGTATCCCTGCGGCTCACACAAGATAACAATTGTCCCTCACCAACATGGGCCTGCCTTCCATGCCAATGCTACCTGGGAGGTGTAGAGGAAACACAAGCGTGCTTCAGAAAGGCAGACAGGTACACAGGTGACAAGGGCCATGTCATCCAGCCCCCTGCGATACATCTGGAATCTGGCTGTCTGGCTTCAACTATTTATGGACACAGAAATGCACGTACATAGGGATGCATGTCTGGGTTCAGGGTGCCCTTATAGTGCATCATCTCGCTAAAGAGCACTAATGTTGAGCATCCCTCTCAACACCCTTGCTTCCACACCTGCAATGCAGCTCACAATAGCCTCGGGGCCATGCAATCCTACTGGGAAGACTTTGATCTACACCGGGATCAGGATAAGCCAGAGTCTCATTGCCTATCAGACTCAGCTTGGAGTGGCAGCCTACGTGTTCATGCCACATGCATGTGCTCACAATGCATGGGACACAACATGGGCACGCTGGCCTGAAAGCTATGCCTGCTGACCACAACTTCATTGTCCTCAATGGATGATGAAATGAGCAGAAAAACAACAAAAGTATGGTACTGTGCTGTCTTCTCAAGCAAAATCACCTATCCTCCTCCAAGGAACATGGAAACCCAGAGCCAGGACCCAAGGACAAACTGCCATGCAGAGGCAGGCTACAGGCTAACTCTTCCTGGGCAACCTGCACATTCACCTACTCCTGCGGACAGCACGTGTGGTACCCTGGCCTCACAAATAGAGTCCTTCAAACAAGGAATCTCCTGTGTACATAGCCTCCACTCCCCTGCCATTCTCCTTTGCCCAAACGAGACCCCATCCTAAGCCTGGATGGACCCCTTGATGCAACCCATATCAACAAACGAATGTTGGCCCTCTCTGTCTAGCCCCTGATGGAGTAATGTGCTGGACCTCAGTTCGACGAGGATGACGGTATAGAGTTTTCACTCATTTTGTTCAGCTTTCCAAGGAATGTATATATGGAAGTCATCATCGATCCAGGCACAGTCTTTGTTCCTGCAGAGGAGGAATATCTGGAGCTTCTGAGAAATGGACACTTACCATCCTAAGGAATCCACTAGCACCTGAAGGAGCCCATGCCACACATATCAAGGGACTCCCTATCATTTCCAGGATCTCCCAAGACCAAGATTGTCCCTCATGGCCACTGGCCTTCCTTCTATGCCCACGCCACCTGGAAAGTTCAGAGGAAAAACAGGTGTGTTTGAGAACAGCAGGCAGGTACACACATTGCAAGGGCCATACAATTCATTCCACTGTGGTGTATCGTGTATGTATCTCCCACAGGCAGCCACTCTTATTGGGACATGTGCATGGGTGTAAGCAGGCATGAAGCTATCATGCACACAAGAATTTTGAGGGCTCCTTCCAGCTACAGAGCACCAAGCATAACAAACTCTCTCAACACCACTCATTTGCCACCTCTGAATCAAAAGTCCTGCTTTTGGCCATCAGAGAAGACGAAGGCCATGAGGATATTTCAGTGGGGACAGGTTCAAGGAAAGCCTCTTCTTGAGTGAAGGGCAATTTTCCTTTGGTCCTGAAGTACTTTCACCCCAGGCTCCTTCGACACTCTTCCCACTGAGAAACATGCTCAATCACAAATCAACCTCCACCTCTGGGTTTTCCTCAAAGGTACAGCTCGGGGACCCAGAAGAGCACGAGACATGCTGAATCCTACAGGGCTTCCAAGGCACTATGACTAAGAACACCATACATCTTAAGGCACTTGGCTGTGAACATGGCTGTGGAGTCCAAAACGTATCCATCACTGGCCTACAGACACTAGCCCTGTCATACAATTCAAGGACAACTTCACAAAGACTTGTGTGAATTGTCACACACAATTAGGAGGAATTTGAAAATAACCTAACATCACAAGCCACTAAGGTATTTAAGCACAGAGACCTTGCTGGGTCACATTTCTGAGTAGAAGTCACCAGGATACAGAAACCCACACACTCATTATCAGACACCTCAAATGCACCAAGGAAAAGCATCCCACAGAGGTTCCTCAACACAGACCTTCCAAACCAAGTCAGTCTGCAGAGATGCAGGAGCACGTGGACCTACAATTACGTTCCCATCCCAGCACCCTGAGGTCATCATGAAATGGACTATGGGCACCCTACAATGCCCGAAAGAGGCTCACAGTCATCGCTCTGTGACCCAGACAGAAGGCTGTTGGTACACGCATGCACGGCCCTCTCCCCTTCCACTGCCAGGATGCTTCAGGGGCCACGGGACTTGGGTTTCCCCCTCCTATGGACATACAAGTTCAACGTGGATACCCTCTCTGGGCTTCTCTGCAGAAAGCAAATCAGTATGCCACCCTCCTCACGACTGCCTGCCCTTGATGATACCCATACACCACAGGAACTCCCATGTCCCCGACTTAGGATAAAAGTGACCGAAGAAGTGCCTGGGAACAACATTGTGCTGTGTCCCCATGCAGAAGTAACTGTCTTCCTCTGGGGAGTGCAGGAGCCAAGGGGTATGAATCGATAACACACATAGCCACACAGAGGGAAGAGCTTCAACCAAGCTGTCTCTCAGCCACAGAAGTCCAAAATGCCCAGCTACTCCACTTCACCCAAAGACGATCCCATCCCAAGCATTGATGCAGCCTGTGTCAACAAATGGATGTTGTCCCTCTCTCTAGCCCCTGATGAACAGTGTGCTGGACCTCAGTTCGACGAGGATGACGGTATAGAGTTTTCACTCATTTTGTTCAGCTTTCCAAGGAATGTATATATGGAAGTCATCATCGATCCATGCACATTATTCATGCCCGAAAATGAGGAAAATCAGGACTTTGGAAAGTGGACACTTACATTCAGAAGGGATACAACAGCCTCCAAAGGAGCCCACACCACATGTGTCCAGGGGCCTCAGGGCATCTCCAAGGATCGCACAAGAAGAAGATTGTCCCTCGAAGATACCTCCTTTCCTCATGCCAACACCACCTGGGAAGTGCAGAGGAAATACGAGTGTGCTTCAAAAAAGCAGACACATTCACAGGTCATGAGGGCCGTGTCATCTGGCTCCCTATGGCATATCTGCTATCTGCCTGTCTCTGGCTTCCCTGTTTATGGATAAAACCAGAACTGCAATGTCCTTGAACAATGATGAAAATGAGTGGAAAAAACAGCAAAGGTGGGGCCTTGTGCTCTCTTCCCAAGCACAAACACCTGTCTTTCCTCAAGGGAATGATGGAACCCAGAGCTAAGACTCAAGGACAAATATGGCCACCAGAGGGAGGCTACAGGCTAAGTCTTCCCATGTCACCTTCACATTCACATAGTCCTACAGACGGTGTGTGTGTGTGTTACCTTGCAGAGAGAAGTCCCTAAAACAATTTCCTATTTATGAGAGATCTCACAACCCTGTGACTACCCCTTGCAGAAAGGGAGCCCCTCCTACAACTGAACAAACCCCTTGGTGCAACCTGCAGCAACAAATGAAACTTGGCCCTCACTCCAGCCCCTGTAAGAGCAATGTGCTGGACCTCAGTTCGACGAGGATGACGGTATAGAGTTTTCACTCATTTTGTTCAGCTTTCCAAGGAATGCATGTATGAAAGTCATCATCGATCCATGCACAGTCTTCATGCCCACAAAGGAGTAACATTAGGGGGTTTTGGGGAATAGATACTTACCAGCACCTGAAGAAGCCCACACCACACATGTCCTAGGACTCCCTGCCACGTCCAGTGATCTGCTAAGAACAAGATCATCCATTGTCTCCACTGGCCTTCCTTCCATGCCCACACCACCTAGGAAGTACAGAGGCAACACGGGTGTGCTTGAGAAAGGCAGGCAAACACATAGGTCACAAGGGCCACGCCATTCAACCCCCTGTGGGATACCCTATCGCTACTTCCCATGGGATACCCATTTCAGGATGTGTACATGGGAGTACCCGTGCATGAAGGTTTGAGGCACACATACATTTTGAGGGCACCAGCAAGCTTCAGAGCACTAAATGTGAAGAACTCTGGACACCACTCGTTTGGTGCCCCGACTCAAAAGCCCTTCCCTTGGCCATCAGAGAAGACAGAGACCATAGAGATATTTGAATGGGGAGAGTTTTGGGGAAAAAAAACTCTTCCTGTGCATAGGGCAATTTTCCTTTAGCCTTGAAGCATTTTTACTGCAAGCATCCATCAACACACTTCGCATTCAAGAAACATGCTCAATCACAATTCATCCTACACCTCGGGGTCTTTCTCACAGGTGCAGCTCAAGCACCCAGAAGGTGTGAGCCACCGTGCCCAGCCCCATCTCAAATTCTTAATGGAGACAAGCATTCCACAGAGGGCCTGAACACAAACCTGCCAAACCAAGTCAAGTCTGTGGAGTTGCGGGAACACATGGATTCGCAATTACATTCCCATCCCAGCATCCCAAGATCATCATAAAATAAACCGTATGCACCCTATAACACCCAAAAGAGGCTCACAGTCATCTCTCCACAACCCAGACAGAAGACTGTGTGGTAAATGCATGTGCAGCTTTCTCCCCTTCTAACCACCAGGACCCTTCTGGGACCATGCGGTTTGGGTTTCCTCCTATGGACATACAAGTTCAGTGTGGATACCCTCTCTGGGCTCCTCTGCAGAAAGCAAATCAGCATCGCCATCCTCCTGAAGACTGCCTGCCCCTGATGCTATCCAAACACCATGGGAAGTCCTACGTCCCTTGACAAGGATGAAAGTGAGTGAAAGAGGTGCCTGGGAATGACCTTGTGCTGTCTCCCCATGTGGAAGCAATAGTCTTCCTCTGGAGGTCAAGGGACCCAAGGTACAAACCGACGACACACCTGGCTGCCTTCAACCAAGCTGTCTCTTAGTTACAAACGTCCAAAATTCCCAGCTACTCTCCTCTGCCAGAAAAAGACCCCACCCCAAGCCTTGGTGCAGTCTGTGTCAACAAATGGATGTTGTTCCTCTCTCTCGAGCCCCTGATGGAGCAGTGTGCTGGACCTCAGTTTGACGAGGATGACGGTATAGAGTTTTCACTCATTTTGTTCAGCTTTCCAAGGAATGTATATATGGAAGTCATCATCGATCCACACACAATCTCCATCCCTGCAAATGAGGAAACTAAGGGTGCTTTGGAATGGAATCACTTACATCCAGGAGGATTCCAACAGCCTCTGGAGGAGCCCCCACACCATGTATGTCCAGGGCTTCCTGCCATCTCCAACGATCACACGAGATGATGACCATCCCTCATGACACGGGTTTGCCTTTTACACCAACACTACCTGCGAAGTGCAGAGGATAAAGAAGCATGCTTCAGAAAGGCAGACAGGTGCACAGGTCACGAGGGCCATGCTATCTTCCCCCTGTGGTTTATCTGGAATATGCCTGTCTCTGGCTTCCCTTGTTCGTGAACCCAGAAATTTATGGACACAAGTATGCTCATCTTGGGGATGGCAGCCCTCAGAATGCATCGTCCCGCTAAAGAGCACTGATGTTGAGCATCCTTCTCAATACCCTTGTTTCAACACCTGCGATGCCAGTCACAAAATAATCAAGGCCCTGCACCCCTAAAGAGGAAGCCATTGACCTATATCTGGTTTGGGATAACCCAGAGCCTCGCTGTCTATCAGCCCGTTTGGAGAGGAAGCCTGCCTGTTCATGCCAAATATACATCCTCACAATGCACAGTATACAACATGGGCACATAGGCACAGAGGCTATGCCGGGTAAACACAACTCCAACATCCTCAGCTAAGGATAAAATGAGCCAACAAATGGCAAAGGTGTAGCCTTTTGCTCTCCCCACAACCAGAAGGATCTGTCTTCCTCTGGGGGACTTCGGTACCCAGAGCTTGGACTCAAGGACAAACTTGGCCATCAGAGGCAGGCTACCAGTTAACTCTTCCCATGCAATCTGCCATTCACCTAGTCCTCCAGACAGCACGTGAGTTATCCAGCCCTAGGACACAGAAGTCCTTCAAACAAGGTATGTCCTGTGCATGGGAGATCCTACTCCCCTGTGTCTACCAATCACCCAAAGAAACCCCATCCTAAGCCTGGATGGTCCCCTTGGTGCAACCCATGTCAACGAATGAATGTTGGCCCTCTCTGTCTAGCCCCTGTTGGAGTAATGTGCTGGACCTCAGTTCGACGAGAATGACGGTATAGAGTTTTCACTCATTTTGTTCAGCTTTCCAAGGAATGTATATATGGAAGTCATCATCGATCCACGCACAATCTTTGTTTCTGCAAATGAGGAAAATCAGGGTGCACGGGGAAGGAATTGCTTACATTCAGGAGAGATCCAACAGCCTCCAAGGAAGCCTACACCATGTGTGTCCAGAAGCTTCCTGGCATCTCTGAGGTTAACATGAGATGATGATTGTCCCTCACCAAGATGGTCCTGGCCAATTCATCACTTCCACGTGGGAGGTGAAGAGGAAACACGGGTGTGCTTGAGAAAATCTGACAGATGTGCAGTACACAAAGGCCATGTCCTCTGATCCCCTGCAGTGTATCTGGTTGATACCCAACTCTGGCTTTACCTGATTTTGGACACAGAAACGCATGGACAAGGGCTCAGGTGCCCTTGTAGTAGTGCATCAGCACACTAAAGAGCACTGACATTGAGCATCCCTCTCAACACCCTTACATCGATACCTATAATGTCACTCACAAAAGCTACAGGGCCATGCAATTTTAATGAGGAAGCCATTGACGTACACTGGGCTGGGGTTAAGCTAGAGACTCCTTGCCTATCAGGCCCAGCTTGCAGTGGGAACCTGTGTGTTCCTGCCATATGCATGTACTCACAATGCATGGAACACAACATGAAAGCTATGCCAGGTGATTGGAACTCCACTGTTCTCAAACCAAGAATGAAAAAAAGAAAGGCAAAAGTATGGCCTTGTTCTCTCTTCCCAAGAACAATTACTTGTCTTCCTCCAGGGGTTGTGGGAACCCAGAGCCAGGAGTCAAGGACAATCTTGGCTACCCAGAGGCAGGCTACAGGTTAACTCTCCCTGAGCAACCTGCACATTCACCTGGTCCCACGGACTGCATGTGTGCTACCCCAGCCTTGTAGACAGAAGTCCTGTGCATATAGCCTCAACTCCCGTGACTCTCCTTCACCCAAACGGAATCCCTTCCTAAGCCTGGACGAACGCTTCATGCAACGGGCATCAAAAAAAATGAGAGTTGTCCCTCTATAGCCCCCGGTGGACCTCAGTTCAGCTAAGATGGTAGTACAGAGTTCCCACTCATTTTGTTCAGCTTTCCAAGGAATGCATGTATGGAAGTCATCATTGGTCCATGCACAGGATTCATTCCTGTAAAGGAAGAACATTAGGGTCTTTTGAGAAATGAACACATACCATATGAAGGGATCCACCGGCACCCAAAGGAGCCCATGCCACATGTGTCCATGGGTTCCCTGCCATCTCCAGGGATCTCCCAAGATGAAGTTCATCCCTTGCAGCCTCTGTCTTTCTTTGCATGCCCATGCCACCTGGGAAGTGCAGAGGAAAAACAGGTGTGCTTGAGAAAGGCAGGCAGGTACACAGTTTGCAAGGGCCATGCCATTCCTCCTGCCATGCTGTATTCTATATCTACCTCCCATGGGTGACCTCTCTTTGGGGACGTGTGCACAGATATACCCAGGCATGAAGGTATAAGGCAGGCATGCATTTCAAGGGCACCATCAAACTAGAGAACACTAAGCGTGAAGAATTCTCTGAATACCACACTTTCACCACCCCTGACTCAAAAGCCATTCTCTTGGCCATCAGAGAAGACAACAGCCATGAGGGTATTTCAATGGGGAGAGCTGCAGGGAAAAAGTGTTCCAGCACAAAGAACAACTTTCCTTCGGCCTTGAAGCTCCTTCCACACACTTTGCATTGAGAAACACATTCAATCACAAATCAACCTCCACCTCTGGCCTTCCTCACAGGTGCAGCTCAGGGAACCAGAAAAGCATCAGACATGCTGAATCCTACAGGGCTTCTATGGTGCTGTCCCTGAGAACACCATACGTCTTAAGCCACTTGCCTGTGAACATGGCCACAGAGTACAAAACCTCTCCATCACTGGCCTGTGGATGATAGCCCTCATACAACTTCACGACTATTTCACAAAGAAGACTGTTGTGAAGAATTAGGAGGAATTTGAAAATAACCTAACATCATAAGATAATGGAGAATTTAAGTGCAGAGACCTTGACGGGTCACTTTTCTGAGAAGATGCTACCACGACATGGGAAGTGACACACTCTTAACCTCAACTGCATTGAAGTGCCTGAGCAGTTCAGAGGCAAATGGCATCAGGCTCTCCTGGGCAAAACTTCCCCTCATCAATACAGAGGGAGCAACAAGCCCTTCCAGCAGTATGTACAACCATGGAAGGGTAGAAACCCTGGGCCAATATCTGCTCAAATGCCTAACACAGACAAGCATCCCACAGGGGTTCCTGAACACAGATCTCTCAAACCAAGTCAGTCTGCGAAGTGGCAGGAACACAGGGACTTGCAATCTCATTCCCATCCCAGCACCCCAAGGTCATCATGAAATGGAGCATGGGCACCCTACAACTCCCAAAAGAGGCTCATAGTCATTGCTCCACGACCCACATGGAATGTCGCTTGGTACATGCATGCACAGCCCTCTCCCCTTCCCACCACCAGTACACTGCAGGGACCAAAGGACTTGGGTTTCCTCCTATGGACATACGAGTTCAATGTGGATACCCTCCCTGGGCTCCTCTGCAGAAAGCAAATCAGCTCACCACCCACCTCATGGCTGCCTGCCCCTGATGCTACCCAAGTACCATGGGAACTCCCACATCCTCGACTGAGAATGAAAGTAAGCCGAACAAGTGTCCAGGAATGACATGCTCTCTCCCCAAAGGAAAGCAATGGTATTCCTGTGCAAGCGGGGAGGCGACAAACCAAAAACCTATGAATCAAGGACACACACAGTCATGCACAAAGAGACTACTGGCTACTGCTTCCTGTGCCATCTGCAGCTTCAAGTTCTGCAGGCTGGCAGTGTGCTTACCCCACCTTCTCAGAGGAAATTCCTTCAACCAAGCTGTCTCTCAGCTACAGAAGTCCAAAAAGCCCAGACACTTGCATTTGCCCAAAGAGGACCACATCCTAAGCCAAGGTGTAGACCATGTCAACAAACAGATGTTGGCCCCCTCTCCTTGCCCTCCAATGTAGCAGCATGCTGGGATCTCAGTTCAATGAGGATGATGGTATAGAGTTTTCATTCATTTTATTCAGCTTTCCAAGGAATGTATATATGGAAGTCATCATTGATCCAGGCACAATCTTTGTTTCTGCAAATGAGGAAAATCAGGGCTTTGGGAAGGGCTTGCTTACATTCACGACGGATCCAAAAGCCTCTGAAGGAGCCCATGCCACATGTGTCAAGGGGCTTCCTGGCATCTCCAAGGATCACATGAGAGGATGATCATCCCTCACAGACACAGTCCTTCCTTCCATGCCAATGCCACCTGGGAGGTACAGATGAAACATGGGCATGTTTGAGAAAGGCAGACATGTGCAGAGGTCATGAGGGCCATGCCATCTGGCCCCCTGCAGTACATCTGCAATCTGCCCATCTCTGGCTTCACCTGTTTATGGACGCAGAACTGCATAGACACAGGGATGCACGTCTGGATCCTGGGAGCCCATGGAGTACATAATCCCACTAGAGAGAACTGATGTTGAGCATCCCTTTAAACACCCGTGCACACCTGCAGAGTTGATCACAAAAGCCTCGGGGACCTGCACCCCTAACGAGGAAGCCTTTGACCTACACCAGGTTTGAGATAAGCCAGAGACTCGTTGCCTATCAGCCCCAGCTTAGGGCAGGAGGCCAACTGTATGTCTTCACAACACAGAGGGTACAACAGAGGCACTCTGGCCTGGATGTGAAGCATGCAGGTGACCAGAAATCTATGTATGTAGACAAGGATAAAAATGAGCCAAAAATGAGGCAAAAGTGTAGCCTTGTCCTCTCTTCCCAACGAGAAGGACCTGCCTTCCTCCCGATGATGAGAGAACCAAGAACTAAGACTCAAGAACAAACTGGGGGACACAGAGCCTAAGTCCTTTGTGCCACCTGCACATTCACCTAGTCTTGAAGATGGTGTGTGTGCTACCCTGGCCTCACTAAGAGATGTCCTTTACACCAGGAATCTCCTGTGCATGGGAGCTCCCACTCCCCTGGGGCTACCCCTTGCCAAAAGAGAACCCCATCCTAAGCCTGGACAGACCCCTTGGTGCAACCCACGTCAATGAATGAGAGGTAGACCTCCGTCTCTAGCCCCTGTTGAAGCAGTGTGCTGGACCTCAGTTTGAAGAGGATGACAGTATAAAGTTTTCACTCATTTTGTTCAACTTTCCAAGGAACCCATGTATGGAAGTCATCATTGATCCATGCATAGTCCTCATACCTGCAAACATGGAACATTAGGTGCCTTTGAAAAACCAATACTTACCATCCTGAGGTATCCACCAGCCTGAAGGAGACCACGCCAAACATGTTTAGAAGCACTTTGCCATCTCCAAAAATCTCCCAAGATCAAAGTCATCCCTTGCGGTCACTGGCCTTCCTTCCATACCAACGCCACCTAAGAAGTGCAGAAGCAAAACAGGTGTGCTTGAGAAAGGCAGTGAGGTGCGTAGGTGGCAAGGGTCATGTCATTTGTCCTGTTGTGGAGTAATCTGTATCTACCTCCCATGGGCTCCCCTTCTTTCTGCACACATGCATGGGTTTGCCCAAACATGAAGGTAGGAGGCAGGCATGAATTTTGAAGGCACCATCAACTAGAGAGCACTAAGCATGAAGAACACTCTCAACACCACTCTTATAACACCTCCAACTCAAAAACCCTTCTCCTGGCCATCAGAGAAGACAAAGGCTATGGTGATACTTCAGTGAGGAGAGTTTGGAGGGGAAACCTCTTCCTATGCAAAGGTTAACTTTCCTTTGGCCTTGAGGCATTTTTACCCCTTGGGTCCTTCACACTCTTCCCATCCAGAAACATCACAAATCAACCTCCATGTGCACTACACAGGTACAGATCAGGGACCCAGAAGAGCACCAGGCATTCTGAATCCTACAAGATTTCTAAGGTGCTGCAGCTAAGAAAACAAGATCTTAAGGCACTTGCCTGTGAACATAACATCAGAGTCCAACACCTATCCATCATTGGCCTGTGGATGGTAGTCCTGTCCTACCACACAACGACTATTTCACAAAGAAGACTGCTGTGAAGAATTAGGAGGAATTTGAAAATACCCTAATATCAGGAGACGCTGAGGTATATAAGCAAGGAGACCTTCGCAGGTCACATTTCCAAATAGAAGTCACCACGATGTGGGGAATGACACACTCTTATAAACCCCAACTGCATCAAGATGTCTGAGCGGTTCAGAGGCAAATGACATCAGGCTCTCCCAAGCAAACCATCCTGAGGATATCACGAAATGGACCTTGGGCACCCTGCAATGTCTTAAAGAGCCTCACAGTCATCACTCCACGACCCACATGGAATGATGCCAGGTAAAGGCACACACAGACCTCTCCCCTTCCCACAGCCACTACCCTTCTTGGGCCATGAAATTTGGAATTCTACTTATAGATGTACAAGTTCACTGTAGAGAGCTTCTCCAGGCTCCTTTCCAGAGAGCAAATCAGCATCACCACTGGCTTCAAGATGGCCAGCCCTTGATGCTACCCAAACACCATAAGAAGTCCCATGTCCCCGGCCACAGATGAAAGACAGTTGAAGAAGTGCTCAGGAATGGCACCGTGCTGTCTCCTCATGTGGAATAAATTGTCTTCTTCTGGGGGGTGACGAACCCAAGAGGTATGAATCAAGGACAGACCCAGCCATGCAGAGGTGGGCAACTGGATACCGCCTTCCTGTGGCACCTGCAGGTTTACCTTCTCCTGCACACTGGCAGGATGCTACCCCACCTTCTCACAGGTAAGTCGTTCAACAAACGTATCTCTCAGCCAGGGGAGTACAAAATACTCAGCTACTCAGTTTCACTGAAAGACAACTACATCTTAAGCCTTGGTGCACACCATGATAACAAACAGATGTTGGCCCCCTAAATCTAGGCCCTGATGGAGAAGCGTGCTGGACCTCAGTTAGATGAGGATGATGGTACTGAGTTTTCACTCATTTTGTTCACCTTTCCAAAAAAAAAAAAATGTATATATGTAAGTCATCATCAACCTACACATAGTCTTTGTCCCTGCAAGTGAGGAAAATCAGAATGCTTTCAGAAGAAATCACTTACATTCAGGAGAAATCCAAAAGCCTCCAAAGGAGCCCACACCATTTGTATCCAGAGGCCTCATGGCATCTCAAAGATCACACAAGACGAAGACCATCCTTCTTGGACAAGGGCCTTCCTTCCATGCCAATGACACCGGGAAGGTGCAGAGGAAATGAGTGTGCTTCAGAAAGACAGACAGGTACATAGGTCAGGAAGGCTATGTCATATAGACTCCTGTGGTACATATGAAATCTGCTTATCTATGGCTTCACATATCTGTGTTCACAGAAACACATATACAGAGTTGCACATGTGGATTCCGGGTACCCTGGGAGGGCGTCATGCCACTAAAGAGCATGGGCGTAGAGCATCCCAATCAACACCATGGCTTCAATACTTGCAATTTGTGTACAAAAGACTTGGTGCCCTGGATGCTGAAAGCCAAAAACTTGTACCACTACTCAGTTCAGGATAAGATAAGAGATGACATGCCAGTCAGCCCAACATTGGAACAAAAGCAAAAATATTCAGGAAATATGTACTTCCTCAACATATTAAAAAAACAAGGAAACTTTCTCCATGAATGTTGGTGAAAGGCTGTGATTGGTGACCAGAACCTGGCTAAAAATCAATCATGCAACAAAAATCCAAAACCTAGCATTAAGGGTGAAACCAACTTGACACCAAGAAGAGTAACACTAAAAAAATTCATGGGCTACCCAAGTATGATTCTCAAATACATTTATGATAAAGAATTTTACTATGGTCAAAATGACCACAAAAATTGAATGCCAATGCCTGGGTAGTGAAGTACCATGTAATATGACAGTTACCCGTGAACCACAATAAGCCAAAGTGGAGGCAATGTGCTGGACCTCAGTTCCGATGAGAACGACGGTATGAGTTCTCACTCATTTTGTTCAGCTTTTCCAAGGAATGTTTTTATGGGGGACTCATCATCGATCCAAGCACATTCAAAGACGCAGGATGTTTGACATCATAGGCTGGGCAGTGGGTGAGCCGATGACCTTAAACATGTTCGGCACCCTGGGGAACCCAGAGCTGCGCCACTGAGCAAAAGGTACAGACCATCCACTCTAGGAGAGGAACTCACCATGCCATTAGTGGCCTACTGAAAAACTGTTCATTGTGGGTCTTGGGAATCCCAAAGACACCCTCACTCAGCACGAGGGGCAGAGGAATGCTTACCATCCTGAGCCACCCACCAGCATGGGGTGCACTGTGGATACCAGGCCACACTGAAACCAGGACTCTACGTGGCCTTTGTTGCTTGGGAGAATCGACCATCTTCCTTCCAGCAGGCCTGCGCCTCCCATGGCAACTGCCCCTGAGAAGTGTAAAGAAACCAAATGCATGCTTGAGAAATGGGGCCAGGTCCACTGGTCACTTCAAACCCATTCTTACCTGTGGGGCAACTTGCATGCCTGCTTCTCCTTGGCCTCCATGATTGATCTCCATCTCCATGAATGTATCTTACCTCTGTCACTCTGTGGACACATAGGAAGTGTGTGTGCCTGGAACAACCTCATGTGCCCATTGCTGCGAGTATTTGCCTGTGGCTGTGCACGTGTGTGTGTGTGTGTGTGTGTGTGTGTGTGTGTGTGATTCCCACTGCAATGGGCGGTTATAGTCTGCAGCCTCCAGACCTGATCCCCCCAACAAACCAAAGGTTCAAGACCTTCAATCAGTAGGATGTGCACTCTGATCTCAAGGCCACGTGGAAATAGGCCTGATGTCCCTCGTGTAACAGCCACCACACCCCTGGCGCGAATACAGGCTACTCCTCACAGGGCCTCTGATGTCGGGACCAGACACTGTCTCTTGCTGCACTCCCAGGTAAGGCACATCTGGCGGAAAACCAACCAAAACCTGTGCTGGAAGGCACCTGCCCAATGCTCAGAATGTTGCATTGATACATGACATCAAAGCCAGAGGTAGTCTTCCCAACCTAGCCAAACGACCTCAAGAAACAGGCTTCCTCCACTCCACTCAGTCCACGTACGCACATGTGCCCTCAGGATGCCCGAAGAGAATGGCTGCTTCTCCAACAGGACGTCCACGCCTGATGCCCCAAAGGCCAAGTGGACAAGACACACCACCTAACATTGTCCTTGCACTGGTCACCTCACAGGGCTTCCCTGCACTGACCTCAGAGGCAATGTCCCATCGTGCAGTCAGCTTGACTGCATTCCCACCCACAACAATGCCTGCGAGTCAACACCACCTCAACACCAGCACCAGGTGTAGATACACGTGGCTACTAAGTGAGCTGCGAGCTGTAGAACCACCAATCCTTTCCAACTTTCCTAAGCCAACCACAAGCCCTTCAATGTGGCATGGCTGTCCTGGCTGCACTGTGACTTCAAACCGGCTAAGGGAACTGAAACACTTCATCACCCCAGGATGGAGCAGAATCCAGCACTTGAATACTGCCAACATACAGTGGCACGGAGGCATCCCAAGTCAAAAGATTCTCTGTGGCAACGCCATTGGGATTGCACATATGTTGCCTGGAATCTGGAATACACACAGACCTTCATGAATAGCCCCAAGTGTGACTAGAGCCCATGGGAGAGGCCCAGGGCAGAGCCAGAGCCAAGGCACATTCCCTCTGAATGCCTTCGGGATGGAAGCTGCTTTCCAAGTGGGAAAGTGGATCCAGAGCACTATTTGCTCAAACGAGCTGCAGCAGGTGGGGCCATCCGGCAACGGCGGGCCAAGAGACCATTTCCAGGAAGATGTGCACAACAGTGGAGCCCACTACTCTGCCGTGAAGACCAGAAGTGACCAAGGGCTGTGGGTGCCAGCCTGACCCTCATGTTCACTGTGACCTGCCCTCAATGACCCCTGCTGGCTGAGCTGTCATCCGCCAGAGAAATCCATGTAAAGCCCATCACTGCCAAATGACAGCCCCAGACCACTGATGACACACATATCCACGTGAGCCCTCTACCACCTTTTCTCTGGAATACCTTCCTGCCCAGGCCTCTGCCATTGCACTACGAGCAGCTCACAGCTCAGGAAGCCAAGAAATCCCTGCCAGGGAGGCCCTGTGACCAACCCTGGAAGGAGAGCCAAAGAGCCTTTGGATATCTGCTGGGACACCCATTGCTCTTCCCCATCAACTTGGCACTCCCTTGTCCTCAGGTAACCAGAAATCAAGACAAAGATCTGCCTAAGGCCCACACCTCATGCTCTCCTTGGCAAAAAAATCGGACCCAGTCCTGTGTGCGGTGACATCTGCCGCGAGATCTGGGTCTCCCTTCCTGGGAGCTCACCAAGCTGAGGCCAGCCACACACTCCTTGAGGCCTGCAAAATTTCTCTACTCTTCCATGGCTGCCACACCATAACAAAGCAGACAATTTGCCCATGACTCTCTTACCCGTCTACATCGCACAGAGGCAATGTTCCTAACCTGTGTGTGATGGGAGACTTTGGCCTGTGGATGCCCTGGGAGGTGGAACCTATGGGAACTAGTGGAAGTTGTCCCTCAATCCTACAGTCCCTGGCAGAGGCAAATGTGCTGGACCTCAGTTCCGATGAGAACGACGGTATGAGTTCTCACTCATTTTGTTCAGCTTTTCCAAGGAATGTTTTTTTGGAGGACTCATCATCGATCCAAGCACATTTGAAGAGGCAGGACATTTGACACCACAGGCTGGGCAGTGGGTGAGCCAATGACCTTAAAGACCACGGCCATGCCCTTAATGGCCTGCTGAAGAACTGCTCCTTGTGGGTCTCAGAAATCCTAAAGACACCCTCAGTCATCATGCGGGGCAGAGGAATGCTTACCGTCCTGAGCCATCCACCAGCATGGGGTGCACCACGGATGCAAGGCCACACCGAATCCAGGACTCCATGGGGCCTTCATTGCTCAGAAGCATCAACCATCTTCCTTTCAGCAGACGGCAGGCCTCCCACGGCAACTGCCCCTTAGAAGTGTAAAGAAATCACATGCATGCTTAAGAAACAGACCAAGGTCCACTGGTCACCTCTTCAACGCCATTCTTGCTTACAGGGCAACTCACACACCTACTTTTCCTTGGCCTCCATGATTGACTTCCATTACCATGAATATACCTGACCCGTGTCACTCTGTGGAGACCTAGGAAGCGTGTGTGACCGAAACGACAGCATGTGCCCATTGCTGAATCTATTTGCCTGTGGCTATGCACGCCTGTGTGTGTGTGTGTGTGTGAGAGAGAGTGTCTGTGTGTGTGTGTATGTGTGTCTCCCTCATGTACATATGTTTCCCAACACCACAAGGGGTGGTCATAGTCTGCAGCCTCTAGACCTGAACCTCCTCACAACCCAAAAGCTCAAGACCCAGGCCTTCAATCAGTAGGATGTGAACTTTGACCTTGAGGCCATGCGGACATGGGCCCGAGGTCCCTTGCCTAACAGCCACCAAGCCTGGCATGAGCACACACTCCTCCTCACAGGGCATCTGATGTTGTGACCAGACCCTCTCTCTGGCTGCCCTCTCAGGTGAGGCACATGTGGTGGAAAACCAACTACAACCAGCACTGGAGGGCACCATCGCAAAGTCCAGCACATCAGTTTGAAACTCAGTGTCAAGGCCAGAGGCAGTCTTCCCAACCTAGCCAAACAATCTCAAGACACGGGCTTCCTCCCCTCCACTCAGTCCACATGCCCACACCGTGCCCTCAGGACATCCTAGCTAATGGCTGCTATTCCAAGAGGACATCTCCGCTTGACCCCCTAAGGACAAGGTTGACAGGACACACCGCCTGTCATCATTCTTGCACTGGACACATCTACAGGGCTTCCCTGCACCGACCTCTGAGGCAACGTCCCATCACACAGCCAACTTGACCTCACTACTACATACCACAGTGCCTATAAGTCAACACTGTCTCAACACCACGGGGTCTACAAGCACGTTCCTGCTAAGTGAACTGCAAGCCGTAGAACTACCAACCTTTTCAGCTTTCCTAAGCCAACCGTGTGCCCTTCAGCGTGACATGCCTGTCCTGGCCGTGCTGAGACTTCAAACCAGTTAAGGGAGCTGAAATGCTTCACCACGCCTAGGGCATAGCGGAATCCAACACTGGAACATTGTCAACACGCAGAGGCATCCCAAGTCGAGAGACTCTCTGTGGCAATGCCGCTGGGACTGCATACGCATTGCCTGGAATGCACACAGACCTCCGTGGATAGCCCCATGCATGACTGGAACCCACTGCAGAATCCCAGGCCAGGGCCAGGGCACATTCCCTCTGGATGCCTTCAGAATGGAAATTGCTTTCCAAGCGGGAAAGAGGATCCAGAGCAGTTACTTGCTCACATGAGTTGCAGCAGGTAAGGCCACCCAGCAATGCATGCCAAGAGACCATTTCCAGAAAGGTGTGCACAACGGTGGAGCCCACTACTCTGCTGAGAAGACCGGAAGTGACCCAGGGCCACAGACACCATCCCGACACTCACTTGCCCAGAGACATGCCCTCAAAGACCCGCCCTGGCTGACCTGTCATCCACCAGAGAAATCCATGGGAAGCCCATCACCACCAAGTGACAGCCCAATGCAGCTGATGACACACATGTCCACATGAGCCCTTCACCACCTTTTCTCTGGGGTACTGTCCTGCCCAAGCCTTGGTCACTGCACCATGGTCATCTCATGGCTAGGGATGCAAAGAAATCCATGCCAGGGGGCACCTGTGACTGATGCTGGAAGGAGGGCCAAAGAGGCTTTAACCATCTGCGGTGACACCCATTGCTCTGCGCTCTCCTCCATCACCTTGGAACTCCCATTATCAGCTAGTGGAAAATGAAGACCAAGGTCTATCTGAGGCCTGAGCCTCATGCTCTCCTTGGCAGGGGAACTGTGACCTGGTCCTCTACATAAAGACACCTGCTGTGAGGCCCGGGTCTCCCTTCCTGGGAGCTCACCAAGCCAAGACCAGCCATACACAACCCTAGGTCAAAACACTTCCACCTGCTTCCGTGGCTGCCACAACATCACAGAGTGGCCAATCCCCCCACAACTGTCCCATCCGTCTATGTCATACAGAGGAAATGTTCCTCACATGCATGTGACAGGAGATTTTCATCTGTAAATGCCCTGGGTGGTGGAACCCATGGGAACCAGTGGAAGTTGTCCCTCGCTCCTACAGTCCCCAGAGGAGGCAACGTGCTGGACCTCAGTTCCGATGAGAACGACGGTATGAGTTCTCACTCATTTTGTTCAGCTTTTCCAAGGAATGTTTTTATGGGGGACTCATCATCGATCCAAGCACGTTCGAAGAGGCAGAACATTTGACACCACAGGCTGGGCAGTGGGAGAGCTGATGACCTTAAACACCTTCAGCATCCTGGGGAACCCAGAGCCACACCACTGAGCAATGGACACAGACAATCAGCTCTGGGAGTGGAACTCGCCATGCCATTAGTGGCCTGCTGAGAAACAGCTCTTTGCAGGTCTCAAAATTCAAAAGACACCTCTGCACACAGGGCAGAGGAATGCTTACCACCCTGAGCCACTCACCAGCATTGGGTGCACCATAGATGCCGGGCCACACCAAATCAGGACTCAAGGCAGCCTCTGTTGGTCAGAAGAATTGACCATCTTCCTTGCCAGCAAGCGGCAGACCTCTCATGACAACTGCTGCTGAGAAGTGTAAAGAAATCAAATGCATGCTTGAGAAATGGGCCCAAGTCCACTGGTCACCACTTCAATCCCATTGTTTCCCACAGGGAAACTTGCACACTGGCTTCTCCTTGGGCTCCATGACAGACCTCCATCTTCATGAATATACCTGACCCATGTCACTCTGTGGACACCTAGGAAGCACATGTGACCACAACAATAGCACACACCCATTGCTGCATCTATCTGCCTGTGGCTGTGCACGCCTGTGCATGTGTAGGTGTGTACGTCAGAGTGAGTGTGTCTGTGTGTATGTGTCTCCCCCACACAGATGTTTCCCAACAGCACAACGGGTTGTCATAGTTGGCAGCCTCCAGACCTGGAAACCATCCCCACACCTGCAACCAAAAGGCTCAAGACCCAGGCCTTCAATCAGTAGGATGTGAATTTTGACCTAGGGGTCAGACAGACATTGGCCTGATGTCCCTCGACTAACAGCCAGCACCCCTGGCGGCGCAAGCACACAGTCCTCCTTACGGGGCATATAATGTCGTGACCAGACACTGTCTCTCGCCACTCTCCCAGGTAAGGCACACCTGACACCAAACCAACCAAAACTTGCACTGGAAGCCACCTTTGCAATGGCCACCACGTTGGTCTTAAACACGGCACACGGCATCAAGGCCAGAGACAGTCTTCTGAACCCAGCCAAAGGACCTCAAGACACACACTTCCTTCCTCCAATCAGTTCACATGCCCGCACCATGCCTTCAGGACACACAAAGGGAATGGCTAGTTTTCCAACAGGACATTCCTGCCTGAACCCCTAAAGACAAGGTGGACAGGACACACCACCTTTCATTTTCCTTGCATTGGACACACCTACAGGGCTTCGCTGCACCGACATCTGAGGCAACATCCCATCATGCAGCCAACTTAACTGCACTACCAACCACCCCAACGTCGGCAAGTCAACACCATCTCAACACCATCACCAGGTTTACATGCAAACAGCTATGAAGTGAGCTGCGAGACATAGAACCACCAACCCTTTCCAACTGTCCTAAGTCAACTATGTGCCATGCCAATGTGGCACGGCTGTCCTGGCTGCACTATGATGTCAAAACGGCTAAGTGAGCTGAAACGCTTCATTGCCCTGAGGATGTAGCAGAATCCAATACTGGAACATCGCCAACACACAAAGGTGAGGAGGCATCCCAAATCAAGAGACTCTCCGCGGCAGTGCCCGTGGTATTGCACATGTGTTGCCTGGAATGCACATGGACCTCCATGAATATGCCAAGTGTGACTGGACCCCATCGGAGAGTCCCAGGCCAGGGCCAGGGCCAGGGCACATTCCCTCTGGACGCCTTTGGGATGGAAGCTGCTTTCAAAGCAGGAAATGGGATCCAGGGCAGTATTTGCTCACACAAGCTGCAGCAGGTGGGGCCGCCTGGCAATGGCGGGCCAAGAGACCATTTCCAGGAAGATGGACACTTCTGCTACTCTGCCAGGAAGAATGGAGTGACCCAGGACCACAGGCATCAGCCCGACCCTCGTGCTCCCTAGGACCTGCCCTTGAAGACCCCCAATGGCCAACCTGTCATCCACCAGAGAAATCCCTGGAAAGCCCATCACCACCGAATGACAGCCCAAGACCACTGATGGCATGTGTGTCCACGTGAGCCCTCTACAACCTTTTCTCTGGGGTACCTTCCTGCCCAGGCTTGGCCACAACACCACAGGAATCTCACAGCTCGAGAGGTGAAAAAAGTCTGTGCTGGGGGCCCCCTGGGACTGACCGTGAAAGGAGGGACAAAAAGGCTTTAGCTGTCTGCCACAACATCCATTGCTGTGCGCTCTCCCCTATCACCCTTGGCACTCCCCTGTCCTCAGCTAACCAAAGATCAAGACCAAGGACTGTCTGAGGCCTGGGCCTCATGCTCTCCTTGAAAGCAGAACTGGAACACGTACCTGGTCCTCTATGCAAGGATGCCCGCAGCGATTTCCAGGTCCCCCTTCCTGGGAGCTCACCAAGCCGAGGCCAGCCCCACACTCCCCTAAGCCTGCGACATTTCCATCCACTTCCACGGCCACTACGCCATCACAGAGCAGCCAGTCACCCTATGACTCTCCGACCCGTGTACCTGACACAGAGGAAATGTTCCTTTTTTTGGGGGGGGGGAGTGGGGGGAATGTTTGTAATATGACAGGAGACCTTCACCTGTGAACGCCATGGGTGGTAGAACCTATAGGGACTAGTGGAAGTTGTCCCTCACTAGTAAAGGCCCCAGAGGAAGCAATGTGCTGGACACCTCAGTTCCGATGAGAACGACGGTATGAGTTTTCACTCATTTTGTTCAGCTTTTCCAAGGAATATTTTTTTTGGAGGACTCATCATCGATCCAACCACATTCAAAGAAGCAGGACATTTGACACTGCAGGCTGGGCAGTGTGCGAGCTGATGACCTTAAAGGCCTCGACAATGCCCTTAATGGCCAGCTGAAAAACTGTTCCTTGTGGGACTCAGAAATTCTAAAGACACCCTCACTCATCATGCGGAGCAGAGGAATGCTTACCGTCCTGAGCCATCCACCAGCACGGGGTGCACTGTGGATGCGAGGCCACACCGACTCCACGACTCCATGGAGATTCCACTGCTCGGAAGAACTGACCATCTGTCATGCCAGCAGGCGGTGGGCCTCTCAAGGCAACTGCCCCTGAAAAGTGTAAAGAAATCAAATGCACGCTTGAGAAATAGGCCCACGTCCACTGGTCACCACGTCAATGTCATTCTTTCCCACGGGGCAACTCGTACCCCTGCTTCTCCTTGGACCCTGTGACTGACCTCCATCTCCATATTCATACCACTACTCTGCTGGGAGGACCAGAAGTGACCCAGGGCCATGGACACCATCCCGACACTCACTCGCCCAGAAATATGCCTTCAAAGACCCATTCATACCTTACCTGTGTCACTCCATGGACACCTATAAGTGTGTGTGGCCTAACGATTGCACACGCCCATTGCTGCATCTATTTGTCTGTGGCTGTGCACACGTGTGCATGAGTGTGTCTCTGTGTGGATGTGTGTCCCCCTCATGCACATGTGTTTCCCAACACCCCAGTGGGCAGTCATAGTCTGCAGCCTCCAGACTGGAACCAACCCCACTAAACCAAAGACTCAAGACCCCAGCCTTCAATCAATAGGATGTGAACTTTGACCTCAAGGCCATGAGGAAAGAGGTCCAAGGTCCCTTGCCTAACAGCCACCACCCCTGGCACGAGCACATGCTCCTCCTCACAGAGCATCTGATGTCATGACCAGACACTGTCTCTGGCCCCTTTACCAGGTGAGGTGCACCTGATGGAAAACCAACCACAACCAGCACTGGAGGGCGCCTTTGCAATGGCCAGCACATCACTCTGAAACAGCATCAGGGCCACAGGTAGTCTTCCCAACCTAGCCAAAGGACCTCAAGACACACGCTTCCTTCCCTCCACTCAATCCATGTGCCTGCACCGTGCCCTCTGGACACCCAAAGAGAATGGCTGCCTTTCCAAAAGGACGTCTCCACCTAACCCCCCAAAGACCAGGCAGACAGGACTTTGTCATTATCCTTGCATTAGACACACCCACAGAGTTTCCCTGCACCAACCTCTGAGACAATATCCCATCACTCAGCCAGCTTGACCATGCTACCACCCACCCCAATGCCAGCAAGTCAACACTGCATCAACACCACCCGGTCTACATGCATGCAGCTACTAAGTGAGCTGCAAGATGTACGACCACCAATCCTTTCCAATTTTCCTGTGCCAACTGTGTGCCCTTGAAAGTGGCATGGCTGTCCTGCCTGCTCTGTGACTTCAAACCAGCTAAGGGAGTTGAAATGCTTTATCACGCCTAGGGACTTTTGGAGTCCAACACTGGAACATCGCCAGCACACAGTCACATGGAGACATGCCAAGTCGAGACTCTCTGGCAATGCCCCTGGGATTGCAAACACACTGCTCAGAATGCACATAGATCTCCACGGATAGCCTCATGCATGACTGGAGCCCAAAGGAGAGTCCCGGGCCAGGGACAGGGCACATTCGCTCTGGACACTTTTGGGATGGAAAGCGGGAATGATACAGAGCAGTATTTGCTCACGAGAGCAGCAGCAGGTGGGGCCACCTGACAATGAAGGCCAAGAGACCATTTCCAGGAAGATGTGCACAACAGTAGAGCCCACTACTCTGCTGGGAACAACAGAAGTGACCCAGGGCCATGGACACCATCCTCACACTCGCTCACCCAGAGACATGCCCTCAAAGACCCACCCTGGCTGACCTGTCGTCCACCAGAGAAATCCATGGAAAGCCTATCACTGCCAAATTAAAGCCCAATGCAGCTGATGACACTCATGTCCACGAGAGCCCTCTAGCACCTTTTCTCTGGAATACCACCCTGCCTACACCTTCAACACCAAACCACAGGCATCTTACAGCTCGGGAGGCAAAGAAATCTGTGCTGGGGGGACACTGTGACCAACACTGGCAGAAGGGCTGAAGAGCCACTGGCCATCTGCCGTGGCACCCATTGCTCCACACTCTCCCTCATCACCCTTGGCACTTCCCTGTCCTCAGCTAACCAGAAATCAAGAACAAGGTCTGCCTGAGGCCTGGACCTTGTGCTCTCCTTGGTAGCAAAAGTGAGACCTTGTCCTCTGCATGGAGATGCCACCCATGAGGTCCAGGCCTCCCTTCCTGAAAGCTCACCAAGCTGAGACCAGCCACACACTCCCCTAGGCCCACGACATTTCTCCCCTCTTCCATGGCCGCCACGCCATCACAGAGCAGCCAGTGCCCCCACAAATCTCCCACCCATGTACCTCACACAGAGGGAATGTTCCTAACGAGCATTTCATGGGAGACTTTGGCCTGTGGATGTCCTCAGTGGTGGAACCTATGGGAACCAGTGGAAGTTGTCCCTTGCTCCTACAGTCCCCACGGGAGGCAACGTGCTGGACCTCAGTTCCGATGAGAACGACGGTATGAGTTCTCACTCATTTTGTTCAGCTTTTCCAAGGAATGTTTTTATGGGGGACTCATCATCGATCCAAGCACATTTGAAGAGGTGGGACATTTGACACCACAGGCCAGACAGTGGGCAAGCCGATGACGTTAAAGAACTTTGGCACCCTAGGGAAGCCAGAGCCGCACCACTGAACAACCGGCACAGACCATCCACTTTGGGAATGGAACTCGCCATGCCATTAATGGCCTGCCAAGAAACTGTTGCTCACAGGTCTCAGAAATTCTAAAGGCACCATCACTCAGCACACGGGGCAGAAAAATGCTTACCGTCCTGGGCCACCCGCCAGCACCGGGTGCACCGTGGATGCCAGGCCACACCAAATCCAGGAACCCGCAGGGCCTGTTTCTCAGAAGCATTGACCATCTTCCTCGACAGCAGGCAGCGGACCTCCCACGGCAACTGTCCCTGAGAAGTGTAAAGAAATCAAATGCATGCTTGAGAAACAGGCCCAGGTTCACTGGACACTTCAACACCATTCTTTCCCACAGGGCAACTCACACACCTGCTTCTCCTTGGCCTCCATGACTGACCTCCAGCTCCATGAATATACCTTACCTGCGTCACTCTGTGGACACCTAAAAGCATATGTGGCCAGAACCACAGCATGTGTACATCACTGCATCTATTAGCCTATGGCTGTCTGTGCCTGTATGTGTGTGTGTGAGAGAGAGAGTGTGAGTTTGAGTGTGAGTGTATGAGAGTGTGTGTGTATGGGTGGGTGTGGGTGTGTGCATGTGTGAGAATGTTAGTTTAAATGGGTGTGTTTGTCTCCCTAATGCACATGTGGGTCCCAACACCACAATGGGCAGTTCTAGTTTGCAGCCTCCAGACCTGATCCCCCCAGCAACCCGATGGCTCAAGACCCCGGCCTTCGATCACTGGATGTGAACTTTGACCTCCGGGCCATGTGGAAACAGGTCACAGGTCTCTTACCTAACAGCCACCACCTCTGGCAGGAGCACAGGCTCCTCCTCTTCCTCATGGGGCTTCTGATGTCATGACAAAACACTGTCTCTGGCCACCCTCTTAGGTGAGGTGCACCTGGCGGAAAACCAACCACAACCAGCTCCAGAGGGCGCCTTTGCAAAATCCAGCATGTCAGTCTGAAACTCGGCATCAAGGCCAGAGGTAGGACTAGCAACCTAGCAAAAGGACCTCAAGATACATGCCTCCTCCCCTCCACTCAGTCCATGTGCCCGCACCGTTCCCTCAGGACACCCAAAGAGAATGGCTGCTTTTCCAACAGGACGTCCCTACCTGAATCCCCAAGGACCAGGTTGACAGGACACACTGCCTGTCATCGTTCTTCAATTGGACACACCCACAGGGCATCCCTGCACCGACCTCAGAAGCAATAACCCCTCATGCAGCCAATCTGACTGCACTACTACCCACCCCAACATTGGCAAGTCAACACTGCATCAGCACCACCAGGTCTACATGCATGCAGCTACTAAGTGAACTGAGAACTGTAGAACCACCAATCCCTTCCAACTTTCCTAAGCCAACCAAGTGCCCTTGAAAGTGGCACGGCTGTCCTGGCTGCACTGTGAATTTAAACTGGCTAAGGGAGCTAAAATGCTTCATCATGCATAGGGAGTAGCGGAATCCAACACTGGAACATTGCCAACATGCAGAGGCGTGGAGGCATCCCAAGTCAAGAGACTTTCCATGGCAACACCCCTGGGATTGCACACGCATTACCCAGAATGGACACGGACCTCCACAGACAGCCCCATGCATGATTGGAACCCACGGGAGGGTCCTGGGCCTGGGCCAGGGCACATTCCCTCTGGATGCCTTTGGGACAGATGCTGCTTTCAAAGCAAGAAAAAGGATCAAGAGCAGTATTTGCTCACACAAGCTGCAGCAGGTGGGGCCACCTGGCAATGGCGGGCCAAGAGACTATTTCCAGGAAGATGTACACAACGGTGGAGCCCATTACTCTGCCAGGAAGATCGGAGTGACCCAGGGCCACAGGCAGCACCCCAACCCTCACACGCCTGGGAACTGCCCTTGAAGACCCCTGCTGCCCGACCTGTCATCCATCAGAGGAATACACGGAAAGCCCAGCACCACCAAATGACAGCCCAAGACCACTGATGGCACACCTGTCCATGTGAGCCCCCTACCACCTTTTCTCTGGAATACCAGAGAATACGTCCTACCCAGGTCTCCACCACCACACCATGGGCATCTCACGGTTCAGGAGGCAAAGAAATCCATGCTGGGGTGACCCTGGGACCAACGCTGGGGGAAGGGCCGAAGAGGCTTTGGCCATCTGCTACAACACCCATTGCTCTGCACTCTTCCCATCACCCTTGGCACTCCCCTGTCCTCAGCTAACTGAGGCAGACCAAGGTCTGCCTGAGGCTGGGGCCTCATACTCTCCGTAGTAGGGGAACCAGGACCCGGTCCTGTGTGCGAGGAAGCTTGACACAAGGTCCGGGTCTCCCTTCTTGGGAGCTCATCAGTGCCACGCACTCCTCTAGGCCTGAGATTTTTCCGTCCACTTCCACAGCTGCCACGCCATCACACAGCATCCAATCCCTCCGTGACTCTCCTAACAGTGTATCTCACGCAAAGGGAATGTTCCTAATGTGCGTGTGATGGCAGACATTTACCTGCAGATGCCCTGGGTGGTGGAACCTATAGGGACTAGTGGAAGCTGTCCCTCACTCCAACAGTCCCTGCTGGAGGCAACGTGCTGGACCTCAGTTCCGCTGAGAACGACGGTATGAGTTTTCACTCATTTTGTTCAGCTTTTCCAAGGAATGTTTTTTTGGGGGGACTCATCATCGATCCAAACACATTTGAAGAGGCAGGACATTTGACACCACAGGCTGGGCAGTAGGTGAGCTGACGACCTTAAAGACCTTCGGCACCCTGGGGAAGATAGAACCATGGCACTGAGCAAAAGGCAGAGACCATTTGCTCAAGGAATGGAACTCACCATGCCATTAGTGGCCTCATGAGAAACAGCTCATTATGGGTCTTGGAAATCCAAAAGACACCGTCACTCAGCACATGGGGCAGAGGAATGCTTACCATCCTGAGCAATCCACCAGCATGAGGTGAACCCTGGAAGCCAGGACACACAGACTCCAGGACTCTGCAGGGCCTTTGTGGTTCAGAAGAACTGACCATCTTCCTTCCAGCAGGCAGCGGGCCTCCCACGGCAACTGCCCCTGAGAAGTGTAAAGAAATCAAATGTACGCTTGAGAAACAGGCCCAGGTCCACTGGTCACTACTTCAGTGCCATTCTTTCATGCGTGGCAACTTGCACGCCTTGCTTCTGTTGGCCTCCATGAGTGACCTCTGTTTCCATGAATGTACCTTACCAGTGGCACTCTGCAAACAGCTTGGAGCTGTGTGTGGCGCCAGAACGACCGCACACACACATTGCTGAGTGGCTGTGTGTGTGTGTGTGTATCTCCCTCATGCACCTGTGTTTCCCAACACATGAGTTTCCCAACATGGCAACATGCAGTCATAGTCTGCGGCCTCCAGACCTGAGCCCCCACCAACCCAACAATTCAAGACCAAGGCCTTCAATCAGCAGGATGTAAACTCTGACCCCGAGGCCATGCAGACATAGGCCCAAGGGCCCTCACATAACAGCCACCATCCCTAGCCTGAGCATAAGCTCCTCCTCACGGGGCATCTGATGTCGTGACCAGACACTGTCTCTGGCAGCACTCCCAGGAAAGGCACACCTGGCACAAAACCAAACACAACCAGCACTGGAGGGCGCCTTTGCAACGGCCAGCACGTCACTCTGAAACTCAGCGTCAAGGCCAGAGGCAGTCTGCCCAACCTAGGCAAATGACCTCAAGACACGGGCTTCCTCTCCTCCACTCAGTCCATGTACCTGCACCATGTCCTCAGGACACCCGAAGGGAATGGCTGCTTTTCCCATGGGACATCCCTGCCTAACGCCCCAAACACCAGGCAGACAAGACACAGTGCCTTCCATCATCCTTGCATCGATCACACTCAAAGGCCTTCCTTGCACCGACCTCCGACGCAACATCCCACCACGCAGCCAACTTGGATGCAGTACCATCCTCCCCAACACCTGCTCAACAACGTCTGACAACCACCACCAGGTCTACATGCACATGGCTACTAAGTGAGCTGCGAGCTGCAGAATGACCAATCCTTTCCAACTTTCCTAAGCCATCTGCATGCCCTTCAACATGGCATGACTATCCTGGCTGCGCTGAGACTAACGGGGTTGAAACAGTTCATCACACCTAGGGCGTAGCTAAATCCAACACTTGAGTATCACCAACATGCAGAGGAGTAGAGGCAACTCAAATCAAGGGACTCTCCATGGAAGGCACCTAGGATTAAATATGCATTGTCTGGACTGCACACAGACCCCCATGGACAGCTCCAAGTGTGACCGAATCCCACAGTAGAGTTCTGAGCCAGGGCCAGGGCCAGGGCACATTCCCTCTGAAAGTCTTCAGGATGGAAGCCACTTTCAAAGCGGGACGGAAGATCCAAAGCAGTTATTTGCTCACAAGAGCTGCAGCATGTGGGGCTGCTCAGCAATGGAGGGCCAAGAGACCATTTCCAGGAAGATGTGCACAACGGTGGAGCCCACTATTCTGCCGGGAAGACCAGAAGTGACCCAGGGCCACGGGCTACAGCCCAACACTCATGCTCCTTGGATCTGCCCTTGAAGGCCCCACTGGCTAACCTGTCATCCACAATAGAAATCCATGGAAAGCCCATCACTGCCAAATGACAGCCCAAGACCACTGATGACATGCGTGTCCATGTGAGCCCTCTACCACCTTTTCTCTGGGGTACTGTCCTGCCCAGGCTGAGCCACCACACCATGGGTAACTCATGGCTCAGGAGCCAAAGAAATTGCTGCCAGGGGCCCCTGTAACCAACACTGGGGGGAGGGCCAAAGAGGCTTTTGGCTGTCTGCCACAACACCCATTGCTCTCCACTGTCCCCCATCACTTTGGCACTCCCCTCTCCTCAGATAACTGAAAATCAAGACCAAGGTCTGTCTGAGGTCTGGGCCTTGTGCTCTCCTTGGCATAAAAAAAAGACCTAGTCCCCCACATAGAGAGGCCCATCAGGAGGTCAGGGTCTCCCTTCCTGGGAGCTCACCAAGCCAAGGCCAGCCGCACACTCCCCTAGGTCTGCATTTCCACCCACTTCTACAGTTGCCACGACATCACAGAGCAGCCAATCCCCTCATGACTCTCCTACTTGTGTACCTCACACAGAGGGAATAATTCTATTGTGCCTGTGATGTGAGACTTTCATCCATGGACGCCCTGAGTGGTAGAACCTCTGGGAACCAGTGGAAGTTGTCCCTCGCTCCTACAGTCCCCGGGGAAGGCAATGTGCTGGACCTCAGTTCCGATGAGAACGACGGTATGAGTTCTCACTCATTTTGTTCAGCTTTTCCAAGGAATGTTTTTATGGGGGACTCATCATCGATCCAAGCACATTTGAAGGGGCAGGATATTTGACACCACAGGCTGGGCAGTGGGCAAGCCGATGACCTTAAAAACCCTCCGCACGCTGGGGAAGCCAGAGCTGCGCCACTGAACAATGGGCACAGACCGTTCACTTTAGGAGTGGAACTCGCCATGCCATCAGTGGCCTGCTGAGAAACAGCTCCTTGCAGGTCTTGGAAATCCCACCCCCACTCAGCATGTGCGGCAGAGGAATGCTTACCGTCCTGAGCCATCCACCAGCAGGGGGCGCACCGTGGATGCTAGGCCACACCAACTCCAGGATGTTGGGGGCCTTCGTGGCTCAGAAGAACTGACCATCTTCCTTGCCAGCATATGGCGGGTGTCCCATGATAACTGCCCCTGAGAAGTGTAAAGAAATCAAATGCACGCTTGAGAAATGGGCCCAGGTTCACTGGTCACTTCAACACCACTCTCTTCCACAGAGCAACACACATGCCCACTTCTCCTTGGCCTCCATTATGGACCTCCATCTTTATAAATGCATCTGACTGTGTCACTTTCTAGACACCTAGGAAGCGCGTGTGGCCGGAACGACCACACGCACGTGGTGCTACGTATATTTGCCTGTGGCTGTGAGCGCCTGTTTGTGTGTGTGATAGTGTATGTGTGTTTCCCTCATGCACATGTGTTTCCCAACACCGCAACAGGAGGCCATAGTCTGCAGCCTCCAGACCTGAAGCCCCTGCAACCCGAAGGCTCAAGACCAAGGTCTTCAATCAGTAGGATGTAAAATCAGGCCAGGAGGACATAGGCCTGAGGTCCCTCACCTAACAGCCACCACCCCTGGAGTGAGCACATGCTCCTCCTCATGGGGCATCTGATGTTGCGACCTGACACTGTCTCTGGCTGCACTCCCGGGTGAGGCTCACTTGGCGGAAAACCAACCACAACCAGCACGTGAGGGCGCCTTCGCAATTACCAACCCATAGGTCTGAAAATGGCATCAAGCCAGAGGCAATCTTCCCAACCTAGCCAAAGGATCTCAAGACACGGGCTTCCTCCACTCAGTCCACATGCCCGCACTGCGCCTTCAGGACACCCGAAGGGAATGGCTGTTTTCCAACAGGACATCCCTGCCCCAAGGACCAGGTTGACAGGACACACTGCCTTCCAAGGTCCTTGCACTGGTTACACCCACAGGGCTTCTCTGCACAGAACTCTGAGGCAACATCCCATCATGCATCCAACTTGACTGCATTACCACCCATCCCAACTCCTGCAAGTCAACACTGCCTCAGCACCATCACCAGGTCTACAAGTAAACAGCTACTAATGAGCTGCGATCTGCAGAACCACCAATCTCTTCCAACATTCCTAATGCAGTCGTGGGCCCCTCAACATGATATGGCTGTCCTGGCTGCACTGTGACATCAAACTGTTTAAGGGAGCTGAAATGCTTCATCACCCTTAGGGTGTAGCAGAATGCAACACTGGAACATCACCAACATGGGAGGTGCAGGGGCATCCCAAGTCAAGGAACTCTCCATGGCAGGCCCCTAGAATGTTGCCTGGAATGCACCCGGATCTCCATGGATAGCCACATGTGTGACCAATGCCCACAGCAGAGTTCCTGGCCAGGGCCAGGACACATACCCTCTGGACGCCTTCAGGATGGAAGCTGCTTTCAAAGCAGGAAAGAGGATCCAGAGCCATATTTGCTCACATGAGCTGCAGCAGGTGTGGCCGCTCGGCAATGGCGGGCCAAGAGACGATTTCCAGGAAGATGTGCACAACAGTGGAGCCCACTACTCTGTCAGGAAGACGAGAAGTGACCAAGGGCCAGGAGCACGAGTCTGACCCTTGTATTCCCTGGAACCTGCCCTCTGACACCTCTGCTGGCCAACTTGTCATCCACTAGAGAAATAAATGGAAAGCCCATCACCGCTGAACAATAGCCCAAGACTGCTGATGACACACATGTCCACATAAGCCCCCTACCATCTCTTCTGTGGAGTACCTTCCAGTCCAGGCTTTCACCATAGCACCAGGGGCATCTCACGGCTCAGGGGATGAAGAAATCCCTGCTGGGGGGCCTCCATGACTGGATGCTGGGTGGAGGGCCAAAGAGGCTTTGGCTCTCTGTCACAACACCCTTTGTTATACACTGTCCCCCATCACCCTTGGCACTCCCTTGTCCTCAGCTAATCAAAAATCAGGACCAACATCTGCCTGAGGCCTGGGCCTTGTGCTCTCCCCGGCAAGAAAACAAGGACTCAGTCCTCTGCTCAGAGACGCCTGCCACGAGGTCCGCGTCTCCCTTCCTAGGAGCTCACCAAGCCAAGATCAGGCGCACACTACCCTAGGCCTGCGATATTTCTGTCTGCTTCCATGGCCACCAGGCCATCACAGAGCAGCCGTTCCCCCCAGGACTCTCCTACCTGTGTACCTCACAAAAAGGGAATGTTCCTAATGAGCATTTGATGGGAGACTTTGGCTGTGGATGCCTTGGGTGGTGGAACCTATGGGAATCAGTGGAAGTTGTCCCTCACTCCTACAGTCCCCGGGGAAGGCAACGTGCTGGACCTCAGTTCCGATGAGAACGACGGTATGAGTTTTCACTCATTTTGTTCAGCTTTTCCAAGGAATGTTTTTTTGGGGGACTCATCATCGATCCAAGCACATTTGAAGGGGCAAGGGGCAGGATATTTGACACCACAGGCTGGGCAGTGGGTGAGCCAATGACCTTAAAGACCTCCAGCCCCACTAGAGCGGTGCCACTGAGCAATGAGCACAGACTATCCACTCTAGGAGAGGAACTCGCCATGCCATTAGTGGTTAGCCGAGAAACTGCTCCTTGCGGGTCTTGGAAATCCAAAAGACACCCTCATTCAGCATACTGGGCAGAGAAATGCTTACCGTCCTAAGCCACCCGCCAGCACACAGTGCACCGTGGATGCCAGGCCACACAGAATCCAGGACTCCATGAGGCCTTCGTTGCTCAGAAGAATTGAGCATCTTCCTTCCAGCAGTTACCACACCTCCCACAGCAACTGCCTCTGAGAAGTGTAAAGAAATCAAATAAACGCTTGAGAAATGGGCTCAGGTCCACTGGTCAACACTTCAATCCCATTCTTTCCCGTTGGGCAACTTGCACACCCGTTATTCCTTGGCTTCCACGACTGACCTCCATCTCCATGAATATATCTTACATGTGTTACTCTGTGGATACCTAAAAGTGCATGTGGTCACATACGCCCATTGCTGCATGTATTTGCCTGTGGCTCGGCACGCCTGTGTGTGTGTGTGTGTGTGTGTGTGTGTGTGTATATGAATGTGTGTGTGTGTGTGTCTCCCTCATGCCCATGTGTTTCCTAACATGTGTGTTTCCCAACATTGCAACAGGCAGTCATAGTCTGCAGCCTCCTGGCCTGACACCACGCCAACCCAACAGCTGAAGACCAAGGCCTTCAATCAGTAGGATGTGAATTTTGACCTGGAGACCATGCGGACATAGGCCCGAGGTGGCTCGCCTACCAGCCAACTCCCCTGGTGTGAGTACCCACTCCTCCTCACGGGACATCTGATGTCCTGAGCAGACACTGTCTCTAGCCGCCCTCTCAGGTGAGGCGTACCTGGTGGAAAACCAATCACAACCTGTGCTGGAGGGCGCCTTTGCAATGGCCAGCACATCAGCCTGAAACTTGGCGTCAAGGCCAGAGGTGGTCTTCCCAATCTAGCCAAAGGACCTCAAGACACAGCCTTCCTCCCCTCCACTCAGTCCATGTGCCTGCACTATGCCCTCTGGACACACAAACGGAATGGCTGCTTTTCCAATGGGACGTCCCCCCTACCGATGTCCCAAGGACCAGGCGGATGGGATACACTGCCTTTCATTTTCCTTGCATTGGACACACCCACAGGGCTACCCTGTACTGACCTCTGAGGCAACATCCCATTATGCAGCCAACTTGACTGCACTACTACCCGCCGCAATGCCTCAAAGTCAACACTACCTGAACACCACCACTGGGTCTACATGCATGCAGCTAGTGAGTGAGCTGCGAGCTCAGAACCACCCATCCTTTCCAACATTCCTAAGCCATCCGCATGCCCTTCAACATGGCATGGCTGTCCTGGCTGCGCTGAGACTTCAAACCGGTTAAGGGAGCCAAAACAGTTCATCACCCCTAGGGTGTAGTGGACTCCAACACTTAAATATTGCCAACATGCAGAGGTGTGAGGCATCCCAAGACAAAGGACTCTGTGGCAGCACCCCTGGGATTGCACCCGTGTTGCCTGGAATGCACACAGACCTCCATGGATAGCCCCAAGTGTGACCAGTACCCACGGCACAGACTTGGGCCAGAGCCAGGGTCAGGGCACATTCACTCTGGACCTTCAGGACTGAAGCCGCTTTCCAAGCAGGAAAGAGGATCCAGAGCAGTATTTGCTCATACAAGCTGAATACAAGCTGCAGCAGGTGGAGCCGCCCAACAATGGCGGGCCAAGAGACCATTTATAGGAAGATTTGCACAATGGAGGAGCCCATTACTCTCCTGGGAAGACTGGAAGTGACCCAGGGCCACGGGCACCAACTCGATCCTCATGCTCCCCAGGACCTGGCCTCGAAGACCCCTGCTGGCCAACCTGTCTTCCACCAGAAAAATCCATGGGAAGCCCATCACCCCCGAATGACAGCCCAAGCCTGCTAATGACACTCATGTCCATGTGATCCCTCTACCACCTTTTCCCTGGAGTACCTTCCTACCTAGGCCTCTGCCACTGCACCACAGGCATCTCACAGCTCAGGAGGCAAAGAAATCCCTTCCAGGAGGGCTCTTGGTGACCAATGCTGCAGGGTGGGCTGAAGAGGCTTTCACTGTTTGCCCTGACACCTATTGCTCTGCACTCTCCCCTAACACCTTGGCACTCCCCTGTTCTCAACTAATCAAAAATCAACACCAAGGTCTGCCTGAGGTCTGGGCCTTGGGCTCTCCTCCACATGAAAACAGACACCTGGTCTTCTGCACTGAGATGACCACTGTGAGGTCCGGGTCTTCCTTCTGGGAGCTTACCAGTAGCACACACCCCTGTGCTGGCAACATTTCCACTTCCCCTAGGCCTGCAACATTTCTGCCTGCTTCCACGGCCACCACGCCATCACAGAGCGGCCGAATCCCCCATCACTCTCCCACCCATGTACCTCACACAGAGGGAATGTTCCTAACGTGCCTGTGACACGAGACTTTTGTCTGTGGATGCCCTGGGTGGTGGAACCTATGGGAATCAGTGAAAGTTGTCCCTCACTCCTACAGGCCCCAGAGGAAGCAACATGCTGGACCTCAGTTCCGATGAGAATGACGGTATGAGTTCTCACTCATTTTGTTCAGCTTTTCCAAGGAATGTTTTTATAGGGGACTCATCATCGATCCAAGCACATTTGACAAGGGGCAAGACGTTTGACACCACAGGCTGGGAAGGGGCGAGCCGATGACCTTAAAGACATTCAGCATGCTGGGGAAGCCAGAGCTGCACCACTGAGCAATGGGCACAGACCATCCACTCTAGGAGTGGAACTTGCCATGTCATTCGCTGCTGAAAAACAGCTCCTTGAAGGTATAGGACATCCAAAAGCCACTCTCATTCAGCACGTGGGGCAGAGGAATGCTTACCATCCTAAGCCATCCACCAGCATTGGGTGCACCATGGATGCCAGGCCACAGTGACTACAGGACTCTGCAGGGCCTCCATTGATCAGAAGAATCAACCATCTTCCTTGCCAGCAGGTGGCTGGCCTCCCATGACAACTTCTCCGGGGAATTGTAAAGAAATCAAATACACACTTGAGAAACAGGCCCAGGTCCATTGCTCACCACTTCCATGCCATTCTCTACTGCGGTTCAACCAGTGCACCTGCTTGTCCTTGGCCTCCATGATTGATCTCCATCTTTATGAATATACAATACCCATGCCATTCTGTGGATACCTAGAGAACATGTGTGGCCAGAACTACTGCACGTGCCCGTTTCTGCGTCTATTTGCTTTTTTCTGTGGGCTCCTGTGTGTGTGTGTGTGTGTGTGTGTGTGTGTGTGTTTGTCATTTTCTGTCTGTGTGTTGTGTTTGTGAGTATGCATGTGTGTGTGTGTGTGTGTGTGTGTGTGTGTGTCCCTCCCTGGGGTGCGTATATGTTTCCGAACACTGCAAAGGGCCATGATGGTCTGCAGCCTCCAGGTCCGACCCTGTGGCAACCGGACAGCTCAAGAACAAGGTCTTCAATCAGTAGGATGTGAACTCTGACCCCAGGCCATGCAGACATAGGTCTGAGGTCCCTCCCCTAACAGCCACCACTCCTGGCGCGAGCACATGCTCTTCCTCATGGGGTTTCTGATGTCTGAAACTGATACTGTCTCTGGCCACTGTCCCAGGTGAGGTGTACCTAGCCAAAAACCAACCACAACCAGCACTGGAGAGCACCATCACAACAGCCAGCACGTCAGTCTGGAACTCAGCATCAAGCCCAGAGACAGTCTTCCCCATGTAGCCAAAGGACCTCAAGACATGAGCTTCCTCCCCTCCACTCAGTCCTGGTGCCTGCACCATGCCCTCAGGACATCCGAAGGTAATGTCTCCTTTTATTACAGGATGTCCTGCCTGATCCTACAAGGACCAAGCAGACAGGACACACCACCTTCCATCACCCTTTCCTTGATCACATCCATAGGATTTTTATGCACTGACCTCCCAGGCACCATCCCATCCTGCAGCCAACTTGACAACACTATCACTGACCCCAGTGCCTCCAGGTCAACACGGCCTCAACACCACCACTGGGACTAATTAATATTGTCAAAATATCCATACTACCCAAAGTTATCTACCGATTCACTATAATTCCTATCAAAATCACAATCACATTTTTCCAGAAATAGAGAAAAAATCATACAATTTATCTGGATCCACAAAAGAACCAAAATAGCTAAATCAATATTCAGCATGAAACACAAAGGTGGAGGCACTTCTTGATTTCCAAGTATATAACAAAGCTATAGTAATTCAAAATACTAGAATACTGGCAAAAAACAGACATAATCTAATGGAAAAGAATGAAGAATGCAGAAATAAATCCATGTACTCTACTCAATTTATCTTTGACATGGGTGCTCAGAGCACAGTTTAACTAATCATATTTGGCATACTGGATATCCGCAAGTTAAAAAAAAAAAAAAGTAAACTGAATCCTTACCTTACAACATACACAAAAATCAACTCAAAATAAATTAAGTACTTAAAGATACATCTTGACATTGTAAAACTAGAGGAAAACACATGGAAACCCTTCTTGTTTTTGTCAATAAGTTTTTGAATGTGACACTACAAGTACAACCAACAAAAGCAAAAACAGACAAGCAAGACTACATCAAACCTAAAATGTTTGTACATGAAGGGAAACAATCAACAGAATGAAAGAGGAAACGTACAAAATGAGAGAAATATTTGCATATCATATCTCGTAAGGCTTTCACATGCAGGATGGGCATGGTAACTCATGCCTGTAATGTCAACACTTTGAGAGGCCATGGTTTGAAGATTCCTTGAGCCTATGAGTTTGAAACCAGCCTGTGCAACACAGTGAGACCCCCATATCTACCAAAAAATAAAAATTAAAAAACAATTAGCTAGATGTGTTGGCATGTGCCTGTGGTCCCAAGAGCATGAGGTGGGAGGCTCTCTGGCACCTGGAAAGTTGAGGCTGCAGTGAGCCATGATTTTGGCACTGCTCTCCATGCTGAGCAACACAGCACGAAGGAAGGAAGGATGTGGATGTGATCAAGGAAGGGAGGAAGGGAGAAAGAGAGGGAGGAAGGGAGAAAAGAAGGGAGGGAGGGAGGGAGGGAGGGAGGGAGACAGGGAGACAGGGAGGGAGACATGGAGGGAGACATGGAGGGAGACAGGGAGGGAAGGAGGGAAGGAAGGAAGGAAGGAAGGAGGGAAGAGAGGGAGGGAGGGAGGGAGAGAGGGAGGGAGGGAGAGAGGGAGGGAGGGAGGGAGGGAGAGAGGGAACAAACTCAGATAACAACAAAAAACCCTAATTTTTAAAAAGGGACAAAGTAATTGAATAGATTTTTTTCCAAAGAGATAAATAAATGGACAACAGGTATATGAAAACATGCTCAGTATCACTAATTACTAAACAAATGCAAATCAAAACCATAATGAGGTATCACCTCACATCCATTAGAAGATACAATTGAAAAACAACGGGCCAGGCGTGGTGGCTCAGGCCTATAATCCCAGCACTTTGGGAGGCCAAGGCAGGTGGATCACCTGAGGTCAGGAGTTCAAGACCAGCCTGGCCAACATGGTGAAACCCTGTCTCTACTAAAAATATAAAAATTAGCTGGGCATGGTGGCAGGCACCTGTAATCCCAGCTACTCGGGGAGACTGAGGCAGGAGAATCGCTTGAACTCAGGAGGTGGAGGTTGCAGTGAACCAAGACAGTGCCATTGCACTCCAGCCTGGGCAACAAGAGTGAAATAAAAAACAGCAAGTGTTGGTGACAATGTGGAGAAACTGGAACCTTTGCACACTGTTGATGGGAACATAAAATGGTACAGCCATTGTGGAAAAATGTATGGAGGTTCCTGAAAAATTAACAATAGAATTACCATATGATCCAGGAATCCCACTTTTGGGTATATATCCAAAGTAATTCAAAGCAAGATCTCAAAGATACATCTGCATATCCATATTCACTGTAGCATTATTCATAATGCCCAAGAGGCAGAAGCAACCCAAATGCCCAAAGCAGATATATAAGGAAAATGTGATACATCCACAAAATAGAATTTTATTTTCTTAAAGAAGGCATTTTCTAGGTATAGAACCATATCACTGGCAAACAGAGATCACTGACAAACTATGCATTTGACAGAAGCCTAATATCCTGAATCTATAGGGCACTTAAATAAATCAACAAGCAAAAATCAACCCCATTAAGAGGCACTTTTCAAAAGAAGATATAGAATGGTCAACAAACATATGAAAAAATGCTCTTAGTATCACTAATCATCAGAGAAATTCAAATCAAAACCACAATAAGGGCCCGATGCGGTGGCTCATGCCTGTAATCCCAGCAGTGGGAGGCCACGGTGGTGGATCACTCGAGGTCACGAGTTCGAGACCAGCCTGGCCAACATGGTGAAACCCCATCTGTACTAAAAATACAAAAAGTAGCCAGGCATGGTGGCACATGCCTGCAGTCCCAGCTACTTGGGACTCTAAGGCAGGAGAATCGCTTGAACCCGGGAGGCATAGGCTGCAGTGAGCAGAGATCACACCACTGCACTCCACCCTGGGCGACTCTGTCTCGAAAAACAATCAACGACGACAACAAAAAAAACCCACAATAAGATAGTATCTCACAACATCAGAATGGCTATTATTAAAAGCAAAAAAGAGAAAGATCCTGGCAAGCCTGAAGAAAAAGGGGAATGTTTAAACACTGTTGGCGGGAATGTAAATTAGTCCGGTCACTGAGGAAAACAGTCTGAGAATTTCTCAAATAACTTAAAACAGAGCTACAGTTTCACCCAACAATCCCATTTCTGGTATATACCCAAAAGAAAATAAATCATTCTACCAAAAGACACATGCACTTCTATGTTCATCACTGTGGTATTCACAAGAGCAAAGACATACAATCAACCCAGGTACCCAGGACTGGTTGTATTAGTCAGGGTTCCCCAGAAGGACAGGACTAATAGGACAGATGTATATATAAAAGGGAGTTTATTAAGGAGAATGGACTCACACAATCACAAGGTGAAGTCCCATAATAGTTCCTCTGCAAGCTGAGGAGCAAGGAAGCTAGTCTGAGTCCCAAAACCTCAAAAGTCGGGAAGCCAACAGTGTGGGCTGAAGGCCTGAGAGCCCCTTGCAAACAACTGGTGTAAGTCCAAGAGTACAAAAGCTTGAAGTCCAATGTTCAAGGGCAGGAAGCATCTAGCATGGGTGAAAGATGAAGGCTGGAAGACTCAGACAGTCTAGTCCTTCTATATTCTTCTGCTTGCTTTATTCTACCAGCAGCTGATGAGACTGTGCAGCTGATTAGATTGTGCCCACCCAGATTGAGGGTGAATCTGTCTCTCCCAATTCACTGACTCAAATTTTAATCTCCTTTGGCAACACCTTCACAGAGACACATCCAGGAACAATACTGTGCATCCTTCAATCCAATCAAATTGACACTCAATATTAACTATCACACTGGTAGACTGGACATAGAAAATATGGAGCATTTTCACCTTGGAATACTATGTAGCCATGAAAAAAGAATGAAATCATGTTCTTTACAGCAACATGAATAGAGCTGGAGGCCATAATCCTAAGCACATTGATGCAGGAACAGTAAACTAAATACCATACATTCTCTCTTATAAGTGGGAGCACTTGAAGGTAGAAGGTGGGAGGAGAGTGAGGATCAAAAAACTACCTATCAGGTACTATGCTTATTACCTGGGTAATGAAATAATCTGTACACCAAACCAACATGACTCACAATCTACCTATATAACAAACTTGCACATGTACTCCTAAACGCTAAAATTAAAATTTTTTAAAAATGTATCAATTACTAGACAATAAAGATACAGAGAAATAAATAATAAAAATTCACTAGAAAAATCTAATCACACTATTTGAGCTAGCAGGAAAAGGTAATCGAATTTGAATACAGGACAGTTGAGGAGATCCATTCTGTGAAGCAGAAAGAAAAAAGAAAAACAGCTTCAGAGAACTGAGGAACACAGCATATCAACATGTTCATAAAAGTCACAGTAGAAGGGCAGAAACAGTTTGAAGAACAAACGCCTAAAATTTCCTTAATGTAAGGGAAAAACATACATGTACATATAAAATGAGTCAAATGAACTTGACTCACTCAAGTGAGATACACATAAAGACATGGAGACGTCATAGTAAAAATTTCAAAAGTCACAGTCTTCAAAATATGAAGAGAAAAACAAACCCATCAGGTACAAGGAATCCTCAATGAGACTAACAGCTGATTTCTCATCAGAAACTCTTGAAGCCATAAAACAGTAAGATAACATATTCAAACTATTTTAAAGAAAAAGAAGTAAGACTGTCTACCCATAAATCTTGAAACAGCAAAATTACTCTTCAAAAATAAAAAAGAAATGACATTCTAAATCAACAAAAGCTGAATTTGTCAAAATACCTATCCTACCAGAAAAATTAAATGGAGACTTCAGCCTTAAGTGAAATAGCACTAGACATTAACTTTGATCCATATGAAGAAATGCACAGGACCAGTAAAATAATTATTAGGCAAATATAAACGATGGTATAAATGTTTGAATGACAATAATATACAAAAGGAAGGGTGAGAAAACAGAGCTATATTGAAAAATAGTTTCTGTGTACCATTAAAATTAACTATTAAATCTAAGCTATGTTATAAATTAACTAACTATAATCTCAAAGGCAACCACTAATAAGTAAACACAAAAAATTAAAAAGAAAATTAAAGCAGTACACTATTAAATACTTATTTAACATAAAGAACAATAAGAAAAACAAAACAGATATATGCCATAAAAGAAAATAGAAAATGGCAGATGTGAATTTTACCTTATCAGTAATTACATTAAATGTTCATGAAGTAAACTCTCCACTTAAAAGGCAGAGATGTATTTTTTTTTAAAAAACACATGATACAACTATATGCTCTCTACAAAAGATACACTTTAGATTCAAGGACAAAAAATAGGTAGAAAACGCGCCACTGCACTCCAGCCTGGGCGACAGAGCGAGACTCCGTCTCAAAAAAAAAAAAAAAAAAAAAATAGGTAGAAAATAACCATCCTGGGCAACATACCAAGATTTCATCTCTACAAAAAAAAAAATACAAAAAAATTAGCCAGGTGTGGTGGTGTTGGCCTGTAGTTTCAGCTACTCAGGAGGCTGAGGTGGAAGAATTGCTTGAATTACAAGAGTTTCAGGTTGCAGTGAGCTATGATCATGCCATTGCGCTACAGCATGGGTGAGAGAGTGAGATCCTGTCTCAAAGATATTTTGTTTTAATTAAAAATAGGTAGATAGTAAAATAATGAAAGGAAAAGATAAACTGCATACAGTAACCAAAGAGAGTTTATGGGCTATAAGTCAGACAAAAACTACAATTATCAGGCTAAATAAATTTCAAGATAAAAATTGTTGGTAGAGGGCCAGGCACGGTGGCTCACGCCTGTAATCCCAGCACTTTGGGAGGCCGAGGTGGGTGGATCATGAGGTCAGGAGATCGAGACCATCCTGGCTAACATGGTGAAACCCCGTCTCTACTAAAAATACAAAAAATTAGCCAGGCGTGGTGACAGGTGCCTGTAATCCCAGCTACTTGGGAGGCTGAGGCAGGAGAATGGTGTGAACCCAGGAGGCGGAGCTTGTGGTGAGCAGAGATGGCGCCACTACACTCCAGCCTGGGTGACAGAGCGAGACTCCATCTCAAAAAAAAAAAATTGTTGGTAGAGACAAAGGACATTTCATGATGATTAAACTGTCAATCCATCAGGAAGATATAACAATAATAAAGATACGTGCATCTAACAACATAACCCCCAAATTAAATTTTAAAAATGACAGAATGGAAGGCAAAATAAACATTATAATAATTGAAAATTTCAATACCTCACTTTCAATGATGAACATAACAATGAGACAGAAGATCAAGGAAATAGAAGACAAAACAACACTATAAAGCAGTTACATAACATCCATCTATGGAACAATCTAACTAGTAGAAAATATATTATTTTCAAGTGCACATGGAACAGTGTGCAGGGTAGGTATTAGACCACACACTGGTATCAACAAATCTGAAAGTAAAGAAATCAGAAAAGTATGGTGTCCAACCACAATAGAATCATATCAGAAATAAAGGAAAAAAAGTGGGGGGAATTCACAATATATGGAAATTAACACATTACTAAGAATCATTGGGAGTTCTTGGGAGAAATAAGAAAATTTATAAAATAGTTTGAAATCAAAGGAAACAAAACACAACAAAAGAAAATATATATGTAGCTAAAAGAGTTCTTTGGGAAATTTATAGCTGTAAATGTCCATATTAAAAAAAGGAAAATCTCAAATCAATAATCTAAACTTTTACCTTAAGAAAACAGAAAAACAAAGCAAAGCTAAATCAAGTAGAATAAAAGATATAAGAATAAAATGCCAATAAATAAAATAAAAAATACAGAAGAAAAATAAAAATATCAAAAGCTGGTTCACTGAAATTTTTTGTTTGTTTAGTGACAGGCCAGGTGTGGTGGTGTGTTCCCATACTCCCACCTACTCAAGATGCAGAGGTAGCAGGATTGCTTAGGCTCAGAAGTTCAAGGCCAGCATAAACAACACAGTAAGACTCTGTCTCTTAAAAAATTGACATAACTATATCTACACTACTGAAAACAGAAGACCCAATTTTCATAAAATCTGGGATGAAAATCAGACTAACACCCTTATATAAACAAGTCATGTCAACAAATTAGATAACCTAGATTAAATAGGCACATTCCTAGAAATATATAAATTACAGGAACTGTCACAAGAAGGAAAAACAGAAAATTGAAGTCACCTTTAACAAGAGATTGAATTAGCTACTCAAGTTTCCACAAATAAAATTCCACACAAATGATTTCTCTGAATTCTACCAAATCATTAAAGAAATAACATCAATCCTTTACAATTCTTCCAAAAAACAGGAGAGCAGAAAACATTTCCCAACTTATTCCATGAGTCTACTATTACCCTAATTTTTATCAAAACCAAAGACATCATCAAAAAAGTGAATCACAGACCAATATCCCTAATGATGCCAGGCATGGTGGCTCCTGCCTGTAATCCTAGCACTTTGGGAAGCCAAAACAAGAGGATTGCTTGAGCCCAGTAGTTCAAGACCAGCCTTAGCAACACAGTAAGATCCTATCTTCACAAAATAAAAAATTTAAAAATTAGCTATGTGTGGTAACACATACCTGTATTCCTAGATACTTGGGAGGCTGAGGGTGGAGGATCACTTGAGCCCAGGAGTTAAGGGCTACAGGGTGAAGAGCTGAGGTGAGCTCTGACTGGGCCAATGTACTCCAGCCTGGGTGACAGAGAGAGACTTTGTCTTCCCAAATAAATGAATGAATAAATAAAATAAATTGGGCAAAATTCTACATTTGTCATTTCATGCAAAATTCAAATAGAATAAAAATGTAAAGGACAATGATTCAGAAATGAAGGTGGAGAGACTCACCAAAGTAAAATATACAGTATTTAGATATTATCCAGTAAGCCACTAAAAAAATCAACAAAAAGACCTCAGGATGTGGCATGGAACGCATGACGTATATGAATTCCAAAGGATGTTGGTTTAACTACTCACCCCTATTTTCTGAAGTGGAGGACCTCATTCCAGCCCTCCTCTACCTCAGCAAAACAAAATAGAAGAAAAAGAAATGGTCTCAGAAAATACTCAACAGTAAAAATAACAAAGCACTAAAATTGGTTCCTTTGTCAATATTTAATACAGGCATGCAGTGTTCCCTGCCTTCACTATACATCACAGTTCCTTGACCTTTCTTGACTGAAACTTTTTCATTTTTTCATTTGTTAATCAAGAACATATTTCCCATATATGTATCTATCTACAATTCTCTGCTCAAAATGAACAAAATAAAGTGAGTCTTGGGTCACTAACCATACTAAAGTGCATACTGACTCATAAGACAGGATGCTAATGCCCTCTTCGGAGAGATAGAAAAGGCACGCTCACAGAGGTACTATGTTGTCACTGAGGGATCCCCAAATAGAGCCAGGCTCTGAGAGTCTTATTTGTCCTATTGGAGGGCCACATATCTGGACCTCAGATTGACATCTGGAATGAGTCCCTCAGCATCCTCAGACAATTATTCTCATCATCGATCCAAACAAGCACCCTCCCAACAAATAAGCATTTCCACAGCCAGGCTTATTTTGTGCATGGTTATCTAATCCATCATCAGTGAGAACAGTAAATGTACAGTAGACATTTGTTTAGTAACTGAATAATGGAACTCTCATATACATAGCATGAAAAAACATATGACTGAATTGTTCTAATAAAATTAGATTAAAATCTATTGGGAATTTTTTTTTTTTTGAGACAGAGTTTTGCTCTTGTTGTCCAGGCTGGAGTGCAATGGCACGATTTCAGCTCACTGCAACCTCTGCCTCCCGGGTTCAAGTGATTCTCCTGCCTCAGCCTCCTGAGTAGCTGGGATTACAGGCATGTGCCACCCCACCCGGCTAATTTTGTATTATTAGTAGAGACAGGGTTTCTCCATGTTGGTCAGGCTGGTCTCAAACGCCTGCCTCGGCTTCCCAAAGTGCTGGGATTACAGGCGTGAGCCAAGGCGCCCGGCCAGGGAAAAAATTTTTAAGTCCAATTAAGACCAATTAAATGAACTAAAACTTTTAGGAGTAGGCGAGGTAGCAAAATCAATATATACTGTGACTACATGACAAATATAAGTAGAAACATCTGTGTTCAGAATGTGCCAGATAAAATTTTTTAAATAAATATTTAAGCCAGGCATGGCAGCACATGCCTGTAGTCCCAGCTACTCAGGAGGTTGAGGCAAGATGATTGCTTGAGCCCAGGAGTTCAAGGGCAGCCTGGGATACACAGCATGACCCCATCTCTAGTCTTTAAAAAATAAATATTTAATACACTGAATTTCACTAAAAGATTATTTTCATCCAACAAAAAATGGTGAGAAAAGGAAATATATCAATACTTCCCCCAATTTATTCAGGTTACTACAAAAAAATCCCTTTTTAAAAAAAAGGGAAAAGATAATGAGATTCCTTGAACAAAGTAGGGATACTCACATAGCAAAAAAATTCTATTATAAAAATATTCTCCTTTGAGCCTCTAAAATCATGAACTCTCAGATCCTGAAATTCTGACATCACTGGCCACAACACACACAAACAATTTCAAAATCACCACAGCAGCTGCTCACCTCTCTTCCTTGAAATTCTGTGACATCTTCTAGACCTGCAGCAAACTATTAAAAACAAAGTAAATCAGATTAGACAACATACAAAATTCACTAAAAAATAAGATACAAACATTGTTTCTGTAATAATTACCACAGAGCAATCTTTGCACAAGTCACAGATCTTTGGTCCTTTGTCACCTTTGTCATTTATTCATTTATTTCCTCCTCCAATTCCTCTTTATTTTTGAGATGGAGTCTTGCACTGTCGCCCAGGCTGGAGTGCAGTGGTGCAATCTCGGCTCATTGCAGCCTCCCTGTCTCTGATTCAAGCAATTCTCCTGCCTAAGCCTTCGAGTAGCTGGGACTACAGGCACGTGCCACCACGCCTGGCTAATTTTTGTATTTTTAGTAGAGATGGGGTTTCGTCATGTTGGCCAGGCTGTTCTTGAACTACTGGCCTCAAGTGATCCGCCCACCTCAGCCTCCCAAAGTGCTGGGATTACAGGCATGAGCCACCCCACGCTGCTAAAATTCTTCTTTCTTTAAATAGTAAAAATCGGCCAGGCACAGTGGCTCACGGCTGTGAGCAATTTTCTCTTCGAATCAGATTCTGAAGTTGTATTCCGCCAAATAAAGACTTTTTGAAAACGCCATGTGGTGGGTAAAATTAAATACACATAATAGGGGTGTTGTGAAACCAATATTCTAGAAGAGATAAAAACTTTAGGAATCTACTTCAGTAGTACAGTAGATATATCTCTCTCTCTCTCTGTGTGTGTGTGTGTGTGTGTATATATATATATATAATCTTTGAGATCTATTTCAAAAAGTTACATAGAAATTAAAGATAGAAAGAACAGAAAACATAAATGAAAAATTTCATAAAATAATTGGAAATCATAGAAAAGAACAAAATGTAATAGGGCACTTCCATTGTAAGACCTAAGAGAAGTAAGATGGAGTAAGCATAGTCCATCTTTACACAATCAAAGAATTAAGAATCTCAGGAGGGATGCACTGATATGGTGGCAGAGAACTTGGAAGGCTAAATGTTTGAAGGTGAATTGGGGAACTCAAAGTGCCATAAAACACCACTGAGTTTCATGTATTTTCCTTTTCTCTAATATCCCAGCCTGAATTCAGTATTGGAGAGTTCCTGAAAAATAAAACATAAAACTGCTTGTTGAGTACAAAAACCAATACCTAACTTCTTTTTTTTTTTTTTGGTTGAAACAGAGTCTCGCTCTGTCACCCAGGCTGGAGTACAGTGGCACAATCTCAGCTCACTGCAAGCTCTGCCTCCTGGGTTCAAGTGATTCTCCTGCCTCAGCCTCCCGAGTAGCTGGGACTACAGGCGCTCATCACCACGCCCAGCTAATTTTTTGTATTTTTAGTAAAGACGGGGTTTCATCGTGTTAGCCAGGATGGTCTCGATCTCCTGACCTCGTGATCCACCTGCCTCGGCCTCCCAAAGTGCTGGGATTACAGGCATGAGCCACCACGCCCCACCACCAACATCTAACTTCTATACTTACTATTTCAATGTAACTTTTTTTTTACAATAAGAATAGTTCACATCAATATTCAATAGAATATTCATTTTGCATAGACTATTATCTGCCTTCAAATGTAACAAAAATTATCTTAAACATCACTTACAGACAGGTCCTCAAAATGTCAAATAAACACAGTTACTATATTCTCATGTATAACAGAATTGAAAACATAAACACACAAAAACCTCCACATAAATATTCCTGGCGGGATTAGTCATAATAGCCAAAAACTAGTGAGTGGATGAGCAAAATGTGATATATTTAAACAATAGAATATCACTCCTCCATCAAAAAAAATGGAGATCTGATATATGCTGCAACATGGCCAAACCTTGAAAACATTAGGCTAAGTGAAAAAAATTCTGGGTAAAAAGGCTTTCTTCTAATATAAATGCTTCAAATGCAGGTATCTACAAGGTCTGCTGGTATTATAGTACTCATCCATTTATTCCACATTTTCATGTTTCCTGAGCATTTATGTATGCTTGAAGCCATATGCCCAAACCATTTCTTTTTGACATGTTCTTTTGCATTATTTTCATCAACTACTTTCAGACCTGCTGAACAGATACAAGACTATCCATAATTCCTGGATAATTTCCACCTGGATTCCCTATTTGCTAACATCTTACAACATCTGTTTCATTTTTTTTTGAAACATGTATATTATTTTATCCAAATGCTTGGAAAATTACAGCTACGACATTATCCCTTTATCCTTTAAATTGTTTTAATTTCTTAAAAACAAGAATTTTCTGTTATATAACCTCAGGCAATTATATAACTTAGGCAATTAATACTCACATAACACTACAATCTACTTGAGGGACTGTCTTCAAATTTTGCCAACCTTCCTTATCCTTTTATAGACATCCTGAACCAATGTGATATTCCATTCTCATGTCTATATAGTCTGAAATAATCTGGACCATTTCCTCAGTGAAATTAGTATGTTTGAATACTAAAAGCAGAATATCAGTCAATTTGAGACTGATGTTTCCTCATGGGTAGACTCAGGTTTCTGCAGTTTAGTCAGTAGTACTACAGAAATGAGACTATGTTCTTCTCAGGGCATCCTATCAGCGCTGTCTGATGTTCCCACTACTGTGGTATTAACTTTCACCTCTTTAATTCAGGTACTGTCAACCATGTTCTCCATCAGGAAGCTACTACTTTCCCTTTGTAACTGATAAGGACACTAAATGTCCTGTTTCTCTTAAAATTTTCTCCAAGTTTTAGCATCATTTGATGATTCCTGGCTGAAACAATTATGATTATTTCCAAATACTGATTTTCCAAATCTTGTCATTTATTAACGCTACCTATTGTACAGAAGAGCTTTACCGTCAACCCTGCCTAAGCATTCATTCGTATTAATAATATTTTAAACATCTTACTACCATTGATTAGGTCTCTCATCCTTCCGGAAACTGTGTCCAAATATTCCAAAATGGTGTCCGACAAAACCAGAGGTTGTTCACTGCTCAGTATCCAGTGGTATCCTATTTGAGGGATGCAGCTTTCCCCATCTCTGCTTTCTCCTTCTGTACTTTTTCTTCTTCAGCATTCTCAACATGTCAGAGACCCAGCTGCAAGAATCTCATATAGTCAATTTCCAACCCCCCAAATACCAGAATATACACAGTTAGAATGGCACTGTGCATTCCTTACATGACAAATAGTCAAAATTCTAAAAATATTTCAATAACTGCCATAGCAAAGCAAAATTTATGTCACAATCCCCCATGCTTACCATTTTAACCAAAGTTTCAGCTACTAGCTGAGAACTGCTAAGGGATTGCATTCACAAGACACAAAGTGCCATCTTTAGAAAAGGGTTAGAATGAATGAAGAAAATGGAAGAGAACTGATTATAGATTTTGTAGAATGGGGGAGATTTTGTAGAATCCAGACCATATGATCATAAATTACACTGGAAAAATATTCCAAGAGGTTATGCCCTTCAAATCTAGATCAGTTGGCAATTGTTTCTTCACTCAGATATTACCATGGACCTTTTCCCTGCTATTGGCAGCATTTAAGTCATCATACTACCTGTCACCAGCTCTATTCCAAAGTTAGCTTCTTCCATTTAGTGATCCTCTTTCTACTGGCCATTTCTCTTTGGACTTTCATCTGTGCCTCCATGATGTCTCAGAGCTTTGTGTATAATATGGTTTCTGCCCGGGAACATGTTGTTCCACATCCTGAGCAAAGGCACCCCATATTTCTAGAAGTAACTCCTTAAAGGTTTATACTGTAAGAATTTCCAAAAGACAATTTCCTATTCATGTTTTTCTCCTGTTCCTACAATATACCAACACTTACACTTTCTGTCCTGAGAAGCTGCACTTAATAATTATCATGTCTCTGGCCTTAAAGACAAAAGAAGAATGAATATGACTTCTGAAATGTGGGTTCTTTCACAAAACATGATTTTGCTCAATGGGTTTAATAAATCATAAGTATTTTTAATTATTAGTATCCAAAGGTTGTGACATCCTAGGATAGGTTTAGTTAACTTCTATATAATAGAATGAATTACAAAATTCAAACTCAACCTCAATTTACTTATCTTTTAAAAAAGACAAATTCGTTATTCCATCTGTTATTATAATAATAAGTTATTATATAATAACTTATAATTCATGTAAAGTGTTGATCTCCCCATCTGGTACATGTGATAAAAATTCAATAAATGCTATAGTTAATTGAAATACATGTATGTATTCAAAACACACAAACACACAAATGCAACAATAAAATAATGACCAGAACTCGCTGTATTTTGTGAGTATTCTTCCTATAAAAGTGGTTTTATTGACCGTATCATAACAAGCACATACATTTATCATTTCATATGAGTGAAATAACAATGTTGAACACAGTTGGTACTCAATAACTGGTAAACAAACTGCTAAAGTTGTTGGATTTTTGTATCAATTAATTTGAACATGCATCACGGTATTCATAACTGAATATAATTCAATTGGTTAAATGTGCCATCACTAATTTTCCTAACATTATGATTTGACAAAAATGTTATTTACTATTTTACAATTATAATTAATACTACATTGAGTTACATGCATCTTTGAACACCTCCTATTATATCCTTATAGGTAAATATCTAAAACTAAAATTGTTGGTCAAAAGTGCTAATTTCCATCTTACATATATTTTCTACTACCTTCCTGAAAGATTTTAACATATCAGGAGTTGCAAATTCTCCCCACCTTGTTAACACATATAATCTGTTAATCTGATAGGTGAAAAAAGGCAAATAATTGTTTTATTTTATATATATTTTAAGTATTTCATATATACACAAATTTCATTATTTCCTTATAATGACTGGTAAGATTGAGCACATTTTCTATGCTCTTGGCCATTTGCAATGCTTTTCTTTTATGAATTGTTCATTTACGTGCTTTCCCAATTGATTTGAATGAGCCTTTCAACACTAAATTTGGCATATGTTTTGAGTAAATATACATACATTACTGCAAAAGAGAAATTGTCCAAATTTAATTTTAACTTGGCAGTTTATTCATTCTTTTTACCTCACCTTTAATTACTGCAATGCAGATAGCATCAACAAACAAGAGCAAATTTGTAAAAACCATTTAATTGGATTAAAGATGGCATTCATTTGCTATGTGTATTGTTGATGCTATCATGTTTTTACAAGCTGAGTTAAAGAATAGCTCTGGTATGTAGTAATCTTACTCTGATGTGGTGAAACAATTACAACTGCTCAAATGAAGTCAAAATAGGCTAAATTCATTGTCCGAGGAGGATGGATACCACCATGGCTGCTCACAGACAATACTGCTAACTGGGAAAAGAAGGCAGGCAAGATTTTGGAATTCCTTGGAACTTTATAGATGAAATTTGGAAGAAATAGGTTCAATTGTGAAACATAATTTATCAACTATAACTATTACAGCAAGGGGTTTATATCATTCCAATTACTTCTACTATGCTTGTTTTGCACTGTTTAGGTGATGTTAATGGCACATGGTAGTCATTTGTATCACTCACAAATGGAATTTGGCAAAAGAGCTAAAAAAATTTTTATGAAAATGAAAATGTTGAAATAATACTCTAAATATTATTACCATGTGGCTGAGTTGATGTGATTATTTTTTCAGGTTCCAGTTTAGCCAATGCTCTGGTTTCCCAAAGGGTAAACTCCAGCCCACAGGATGCTTTTGTAAAGTTTTATTGGAAGAAAGGCACAGCGCACTCATTCAATTATAAATTACCTATGGCTGCTTTCGTAACACAACAGCAGAGTAGATTAGCTGCAACAAAGACCACAAGGCTTTCAGAACTGAAAATGTGTATTTGGCAATTTACAAAAAAAGTTTGCCAATCCATGGTCTAGTTTAACACAGGCTGGAGAAATAATTCTACATAATTAAAACTGAGCTCTACATGTGGAAATACAAAAGACTGAAATGGCAGAGTCATCATATCTACTCTAAGTTTTCTCAGACCCAGAAGACAAAGAATGTCAGCACTATTTTGATTTTTTTGTTTTCATATTCAAGCACAGTATAACAAGGCCAGAGTGCCTGCTGGACAAGGTCCCTGAGTTAGGGCATGCTCTCTTCTAGTTTTTCTTTCTATACATCACCACCTTACAGATCACCATCACCACTGTCCATTCACATGGAGGTAACTCCTTTGAGTTTCCACTGCTATGCCCTTCTGTCTCTTATGCCAAATGGCACAGATAGATTACAGACGAATGATTGATAAAGACAGATATATAGATGATAGATAAAAATGGACTGATAGATTAACAATAGATAGATAAGATGAATTTAGATGAAAGCAGAATTGGGGAAGTTTGAGAACTACCAATAACATCAGACATTAGGATACGAATCAAGGTATTTCTCAGAACAGAACACTTACTGTACCACATAAGCTTATTTATATCTACATTGGTATGCTGTTTCTGAATTTTTCTTAAGACCATAGAAAGACAGTAACTATGTTTTAGTGATGGTATGCACTACAAAGAAGTGCAATCATGCTGCTTTCCTGCATGATCATCATGGGAGTTGACGTGGAAATTATGAGAAATGTGAAAAAACATACCATTTGAATCAAATAGATAAAATTGGAAGATTCACATCATCTTCCTCGAATTCTGAAGTTGTAAGGTGCCTATATCCCATTTATACTCAATCAAAAATGGTATTTCAAGAGCTAGATCAATTCTATGTTAGGACTCATCAAATGTCTACAACAGAGCACAATTCACAAAACATAACATAAGCCTATGTTTTGACCCTAATATTTTCAATTAATTAAATAAAATCTTTTTACCCTGCTTTCTCTCATGAACAGTCATCCATTCACTTTCTAATTTACCCTTTCACTGTAAATACCATGAAAGCAAATTGAGTCATTTAAAATGGAATAATAATTTTCTGTTTCACTTTCCAGGATGTGATATTATCAAAACTGTGAAAGAGATACAAACAGCAACACATAAAACTGGTAATAGTTCTACTCTTTGTTAAAGTATCTACCACATCCTGATTTGCCAATCAAAACTTCTGTTTCAACTATTTGCTATATCAACTACTCAAAGAAGAAAGTGGTTACATTTTATTTGTAGCCTTTAGACAAAAGCCACATGCATCGACTCATTTCAGATGGCCAGAATGTCCACCATGGGGTAGCTCACTTATTCTCTCTTCTGGCAAGATCAGAGCTCGCTACACCCCTTTGCTTATGAACTATGGACTGAAGACTTAAACTGTGGGAAAGAACACTTAGGCAAGTTAGCTACAGATACCAAGGGGAAAGAATTTCTTCGTTTTATTCATTTTTTTCTAGATTTTTCTCTGGCATGAAAAAATGCATTGTGGAGAATGCTTCCACCCCTTGGAAGTGGTAAAAGCGGGTGATAATGCTGGGAATGAGGGTAGAGAATACTACTTAGCTCAAATTAATCACCAGGTATTTCTAATAATAATACCAAAGCAAACTAGAACATAACGCTTAGTGAAATCAATGCTCTATCTGTTTTGGATGAGTGGAAAATAGATACTCACACCAAGAGATTATTCCTACATGAATACAAAACTCTCACTAGGCAAAATACAAAGCAGGTAGACCTTGGAAATATAGAAAGTTTATAAAAATTGTGATGCTTAAAAAAACCTACAGAAATCTGAACATGTATACTTTTTATAAAAAACAGTGAAAATCAGAGAAGTTTCATGTGGGATAGACAGCTCTACTATTTTAGGCTTGGGTACTTTAGAGTACAAATCAGTAAAACTAGCTAGCACAGTATTGTCTCATAAGTTGAAACTTTTCTCCATCAGGTCAAGTAAGACATACAGGTCTGGCTACTAGTAATAGAGGAATATGTGTTATCAAACTAAGCCCCCAACAGATATCAACTGTAAACTCCAGAATTAATATAAAGACAGCTATCTAAAACCACGGAGAACAACCAAAAGCAAGCCAACACTGGAGGAGAGTGCACTCTTGGAGGAAAGGAATTTCCCTGTAAGTTTCCAATTTCAAGGAATTTTGCCGAAAGGCATCCTCAGTAGTGACTGAAAAGTGGGAGGAAATTCCCACACTGTGGCCAATCAGACACGGGAAGCCTGAATGAAATTCTGTGTATAAGTTCTGCTGAAATCCTTTGGTTGACCTCTAAACTGCCCATCATGTAGGCCAGACTCAAAGTAACCCAACCAATATGAAAAGAAAAGAACTGAATAGAGTGTAGGCTGCTTCCCACAGCACACGAGGCAGCCTGGAGTTTGAATCCAGCTAAGTTAACTGCTTGCCTTAAAAATAAATAAGTAAAAGTATCACTACCCTTTATAGCCATAGCTCTCAATGAGAAAGAGTGAGTAAAGATGCATGATTTTGGCCCCAACACCATAAAAAAGAGCGCTTAGAAAGGATTGAAGGCATTTTTTGGCAGGGGATGCAGGGAGGAGAGAGAGTTATGCTACTGGTAAGTAGTGAGTGGAGACAAAGGTTAATACTCAGTACCCCACAATGCATATAGAACAGTACCCTCCCAAAATACACACAACAACACAAACAAAATGACCCAGTTCAAAATGTCAGTAGTGCTGAAGCTGAGAAATATTGTTTTAGAAGAATAAAATAGAATTCAGAGTTTCTACAGTATATTCAAAGTTCAAGTTACAATCCAAAATTACTTGACATACAAAGAATGAAAACTATAATCCATACTTAAGACAAAGGGCAATAAAGCTACCCTGGAAGCAGTCCTGATGTTAAAATTCTGAAAAAGCATATAATTATGCTGAAGACATAAAGAAAAATGTGCTTATACTAAATGAATAGGATAGCACATCAAATACAACATAATATTAAAAATAAAGAACTGGTTGGCGTGGGCATGAGGCCAAGGCAGGAAGACTGCTTGAGTCTGGGAGTTCAAGACCAGCTTGGGCAACACAACGACCCCATCTCTACAAAAATAAAAAATTAGCTGAGCGTGGTGGCATGCACCTGTAGTTCTAGCTACTTAGGAGTGGGTAGGTTAAGGTGAGAGGATCACTTGAGACCAGGAGGTCAAGGCTGCGGTGAACCATGACACTGCACTCCACCCTGTGTGACAGAGAAAGATTCTGTCTCAAAACAAAACAAAAAGCAGAAAATATCTGGAACTAAAAAATAAAATAAATTAAAAAGAAAATTCACAGGATAGGCTTAAGAGCAGATTGGGAAAAAATAGAATAAACAGTGAGTGAACATGGATGGAAACAAATTATTAGGTTGTTCAAAGTGAAAAACACCAAAAATAAGATTTAAAAAGAATGTCAGGTATCCATAGAAAAATATTAATAGGTCTAATACATATGTAAAAATTGGAGTCCCAGGGGGAAGAGACTGAAAAGTTATATTTTAAATGGCTGAAATCCCCCCAAACTTAACATAAAGCACAACATTTACAGATTCAAGAAGTTCAAACGACCAAACAATATAAATAAAAACACACTGAGTCACATCATAACCAAAACTGACTCAATACTTAGGTAAAAATATCTTAGTAGGTAGGAGTCAGAGAAAAATGAAAAATGGCACATTTAAAGAAAAAGAATTACACAAAAATAAAGATTTAAGTATCAACGGAGTCCAGAAAACAGTGGATTATCTTTGAAGTGCTTAAAGAAAACCATTAATTCTATATTTAGTAACAATATATTTCAATGAAGAAGACTTCAAAAAAAGACACAGTTGAATAAAAAGTAAACTAATCACCATATACTAAAAGAAAAATTATCATCAGTAGGCCTGCTATACCAGAAGTGCTAAAGAAAGTTCTTCAGGCAGATGGAAAGAAACTTGGATCTTCGGGAAAGAATTAAGATCACTGAAGGTGGTTCATATTTATGTAAATGTAAGTGATTTGAAAAAAAGCAGCATTAGAGTGAAGGTAAAATTCTGACTGAGAAGCCAGATTCAAAACTAGCCATTCAGATTGCTCAAGCAGTGTCAAACAAAAGTAGTAGCTACTGGCATAGCAACTAGCCCTTTACTCCCATTGGTAACAACTCATTTCCCTTGCATTCCCAATAAACCTGAAGATGGACTCAAAATACCATCACTACACTTCCTTCTCTGCAGGGGTTAAGAAGAGTTAGCAAAGAGGGAGCCATGGCAAAGCGACATTCACATAGAACAAACATATGAAAGCCCCAGAGAGAAAACATTTTCTAATTTCCCAAATTCAGACATTTTTATGGTCCTTTCCTATCATTATTTTAAAATAAATCACTATATTCTTAAAGAGTTAATACCTACACCTCTACACCTTATTAAGAAATCACTACATTTTATGTTCTCTTTTCAACATCATCAAACATGGCAGATTCCCAAATTATCCAAATATAGCAACAGGATATAGTAATATATATGACAAATAATACATAGAATATAACATAGTAATATATGTTACATATTATATCAAAAAGAATATTGCATGACTATCAGAATATCACATTCTCCATTATTTCTATATTCTCTCTCATTCATGACCTCGCTCTCACTCATTCCATCACAAATTTTATTCAATAAACTTTAATGAAACTCATACATTTTTATCTTGACATTTTATCATAAGACAATAGAAAGAAAAAATCCCTGTCAAGTAGGAGCTCGTTATATTTTGGAAAAACAACACAGAACACAAGACAAAGTGTATTGATAAGGATATCAACACAATATTCAAGAGCTTGAAGTGGGGAGCCTAAGAAATCAGGTCTATATGCAGCTATTTACATTAAGGCATATTGATCAATCCTAGGATACTTCATGTCTGCCTGCCACTTAACAATGGTCTCAGTGCAAATGTACCATCTTAGCGTGATTCTATTCAGATGTTCCCTCCAAACCTGCATTTCTCCACTGAGATATTGGGTGGCTGTTGGTAGGAATCCCATATAATATTATCACTGAAGAGAACCGTGAATCAACAAGACAATTTAACAAGGCTTTGGCGGATATGATACTACTTCAAACTGAACAAACAGCCATACCTTTTCTGAAGTTTGTAACGTCAGAAGAAATCTTAAACTTATTCACAACAGCTGGTAAGAAGCCAGAATGAAAGGAAGACAAGGAGTCATATACCCTATATACCCAATGTCTCAATATCCTTCTAAAAATCAACACTTTCTGACAACTTAGTCAGCTCCTTACTAATAAAGCATTTTTCTACAGGTTTTCACCTCCTCAGAATCTCCACTACGGTGTCTTGTGGACTTCCCGAATGTAAGAGTAATGTGAAAGGCTCACAAACACTTCCTTCTTATTTTCCTTATTGTCTCTCTTGGTCTCTTATTTAAAACACATACACTCTTCCCATCTGTTATTAATCAGTAGACATTTCTTCAACACTCCTTGAATCTCAATATTAAACAAATGAACTGGATCACAGAAATAAATATAACTCTACCGTACAGCAATATAAATACTGTGTTACAGAAATACTGAGTGGTCACACTGAAGTCAGTGACATACATTGTACTTTATTGTTCCCTCTCTTGATTGAAAGTAATTAGACAGTGACTATATTCTATGATTCTATCATTGGCCTGTCTACAGCCATTCTCCCCCAAGAAATTTTTAAAATAGAGTAGTATATAATATGGAGAAAATGAATCCTTTCTAAGGACTGACAACACATAAAAAGTGCACTACTATGAAATATGTTGACTTTTCCCGGATTACAAAGTCTACCATGCATATGGCTTCCTCTTTGACTGTTTTCCTTTGAGAAAACAGTGAGAAAGAGGACACTAATGGCACAGGCTATACAAGCAGGAAAGAAAACAGGAGCTATACTCTATTACTGCACAAATATCAGTGGGGATTTATGCCTAATCCCTAAAAAAAGATTTTCACCATAAGAAGTCTAATCCAGCAGATGCTGAGTTCCCTAATACCAGAATCTATATTTACACAATCCAACTCAACATGGTCTACAGCATCTATGATTTCCTCAGTCATGCCATAACATTCTCAAAAAAGTGTGAAGCAGCTACTTCATATTGGGTCTCTAGAAATTCTTCTTTTACTCACCCTTCAGGTGATTGGGGCTCATTCATCAAAATTTCACTCATCCATGGTCTAAACAAGTAGTTTAGACCCATTATGAAATTAAATATCTGCTACATAAAAGGCTCTGTAAGGTAAAGGAAAGTATGAAGAGGAAAATATCCCTGTCAATAGGAGCTCATTATTTCTAGTCTGTTAGACACAAAATGAAGGAATGAAATGAAATTTGGTAAGTGAAATGTTAAGAGGCATAAAGTATGTTGGACAAACAATTTTCTACAGACTCGTATCTAACCCATTAGTTAGGGAATGACAATGTACAATGACTGTACAATTCTTCAGGTTAAGCTGGAAAAGAACATCTTCCACAATGGTACTTTATCCCTGACTTTAGTGATGGTTTTTTTCTCCCTGACTTTAGTGATGGGTTTTTTTTTTTTTTTTTTTTTTTGAGACAGAGTTTCATTCTTGTCGCCCAGGCTGGAGTACAGTGACATGATCTTGGCTCACTGCAGCCTCCGCCTCCCAGGTTCAAGTGATTCTCCTGCCTCAGCCTCCCAAGTAACTGGGATTACAGGCTCCCGCCACCACGCCCAGCTAATTTTTGTATTTTTAGTAGAGATGGGGTTTTACCATGTTGGCCAGGATGGTCTCAAACTTCTGACCTCAGGTAATCTGCCTGCCTTGGCCTCCCAAAGTGCTGGGATTACAGGGGTGAGCCACCGCACCCGGCCTCGACTTTAGTGATGTTATTGTATTTTAATGTAGGTTCAACACACCTTGCCCTTGCCCTACAACTTTCTTTAAAAATTCCACCTTTTGTACATTCTATCTTGCTTTACTCCCTCGATTCCTAGCACCATCCCTTCTTCATTCCTTTTTCACTTATCCATCATTAGGTTGTTACTTTTTCTTTCAGCTGGCCCCTTCCATCCATTCCTTTCCTCAACAATCTTTGCTAAATGTCTGACACAAGCCAAAACAATGAAATGCAATCCTGCCGTAATGAAAACTCTACCGTGGCCAATGAATGCAGGTACAGATAGAGACACTGCAAGTGGAAACTCCAATGATAAAGCTACGTAAGGACTGCTGTTAGAAGATTGAAAGGATGTAATGAAAACATCAAGTTTTATCTTGTATACATATAATGTGGAATGATGAAGAGGATCTAAAATTGTATAACTAGGATGCATCTTCACATACGAATTGATGAAAGCAACTCACAGGTATCAGCATGTGTCTATGCTGGGCTAACAATGGTAACCTAATTATAGTACAGACCATCAACTCAAAGGTATTGTTTGATTTGGCCTTTTCAATAATAAGAGCACTACGATCAATGATACTCAATTTTCAAATTGAACTGTGTCTTTTCAATGCCATGCAAAAGCCACTGCTGCCCCATTAATTTTTAATCTCACTCTTCATGTATCTTCAGGAACACTACAACCCTTTGGTTTTCACCAGTAACCCTAGCCACAATCTCCTTTAATGGGTCTTCCTCATTTTCTCAATATCTAAATGCTAGAGCATCCAAAGCATGGTCTCAGACACATATGTTCCTACTCCCACATACACTCTATCTCTAGATCTCATCCTTTCCCACAGCGATTAAGTATTATCTCTACCTCCAAATTCCCCCCCAGCTCAAGCTTCCTATTTACACTTTAAAAACCAAAACCTTAATCTGTGGGTTTAATATGGATCTAAAACTGGCAAAATAGCATTTTTATAAAAAATCATGCACTCAGAGAAAACCAACCCTCCCTAGCAGTTGTTGAGGTCTAAATCATAAGTCCTGTTTCCGTCCTCTTCTCCTCTCACATGATACCATTCAATACTTTACCAAGTAGAACTGGCAAGGATTTCAAAATACACCCCAAATCCCATACTTCGTAATACTTTCATGTAAGACAACCTAATGTAACACCTATGTACAACTTATATAATACAACTTATTTCTACTTTTGCTATTAGTATTTATATCATCCAGTGATCTTCATCCTACCTAACTTGCTTTAATATACATAAAATATAGAAAGTTAAGTACTGCAGAAATAAAAATTGTAAATCTAAAAAAACCCAAAGCAGTTGGAATGCTAATTATGAGTAAAATACAGCCATTGAACAAGGCATTCTTATCCAAGGCATTAGGGAGAACACTCGCTAAATCTTGGAAATGACTGAATGAGACATGAGATGACATTTTTAAAATCTCTAATTCCTGAAGATAAACAATGAATCGATTTTAGAATCAAATTATCTTGTGGAAAAAATCAAGATAACATGATTGTCATATATTCCAAGGTGACAAACGAGGTACAACAATGTAACAGAATATTTCAAACCATCAAATAAACACGAGACTGGTATTTTTAACCAACTGTACTTTTGTCTTGGAATTAACTTTACTAGATAAATCAAATACCAGAAGAGTCAGAGGCCTGAATTTTTTTGTGCAAATTGTTTATCAGTCAGCAGTGAACCTCAACAAATATAAGGAGAAATAAAAGGCTACAATCTTCTCCTCGGCTTTCCTTGGTCTATGTCACTCTGCTCCCACTGGAAGGAAGAGGCTCTAATTTGATCGGTGGAATGATAACAGTACTTACTCGGCTATTCCTTAGAGGGCATTCACTGTGTTCCAAGGTCAATCACAGATATGCAGAGTGCATTTACGTTCCTCTGCATCCTCTTATCAAGTTCACAGAATGCTTAATTGAAGGTTCTTTTCTTTTTTCAACAGACCAAGCCATGTTGTTCCCTTACATGCATCTTCAGGGTATGGGCATATGGGTTCCGTTCAGATTTAAACTTAGAAAGGATGAATTCCTCTGTGGAGTTACTCCACATTTCTTCCTGAATCAAAACGTGTCCTGCAGCACAGTTTCTATTACCATCAGAGAATCATATAATAGTAATGTACTTTAGTGCTGTGACTTCCATTGTTGGTTAAAACTTACTTTATATCACGGAAAATTTAAAAGTTTGCTACACTGAGGCTGAATTTTTGAATTTGGTATTAAACCACCTTCAATACTCTCATATATATAGCTTTGTGGAACAGGGTATGTTTTATTCAGGCAGATTCAGGTTTTCTGATACTCCCTTACTGTATTATATGTGAAAGCAACAATATGCATATTAAAATGTCCCTGGCGGCCTTTTCCACTTGGTTTTCATTCTTTAGGTAACAATTTTTGTTTTTTTTCCTACTGGCTACTTGTCTATTTGTACATTTATTCACTTGGTGCTTCATTTGTTTACAATCAGTAATTTTTGGCCTTACTTCCATTTTCTCCTTCATACGTTGAATGAACAATATTTACTGGGCCTCTGCTGCAACCCTGCCACTGAAGACTAAGTACAAAGTTATATACAGAGAGCAGGGAACATTCAGATCACCACTTTTGACCAAGCCTTAGGTCATGTTCAAGCCTCTGATTCCACTGCACTGGTTCCTAATTACACATTTTCATTAATACCAGGTGGCCTGCACCTCACCAATAATGAACCAGATTTTGAAATATATCAAAGTGATTATTAAAACCACTTCCTCAATCTACCCAAGTCATTGTTCTAAAGTAAGAATGTCTGTATTCTGGAAACCTTCTTTAACTAGCATAAGATGCAGGATTACTATTGGGAGACTAATGCCCTAGTTACAGAGAACACAAAACAGAGTTTGGATATGTATAGGTTTTAAACAACACAGTCACTGCACGGTAGTCTGAATAATCTACACAAACTTCTCCACAGAGAATGGGAGAGGCCATGTAAGGTGACGTATGAAAGAAACTTCAAAAAGCTGAGTTTTTGTCTTCAGATAGCTCCCAAATGCAGTCCCTTCACTGTCAACCTTGGATACTCTAATGCATTAAAGAGACTTAAAGTAATGACAAACAAAAATTGAGAAACAAACATTGGTGACATGTAGGATACAGATCTAGAATCTGAACCCAGATTCCAGCATCATGCTTCAGTCTATTCAACTGTGAACTGTTGAACACTCTTCCAATAATGAAGGCACACATACATTACACAGCTACATTAGATGAAACACTATTACCAAAAACTTCCTCTTCTCCTTCCACTGTGCAGTGTATTTGCATCACAACTCTGGAGTTCTGTGTGTCTCTCACATTCCACTCTATGGTTTAGACATAAATTCATTAGACTCTTTGGGTAACCCTTTCCCTGTATTCTCATATAAATCACCACCTTATTCTTTCAGAATTTTCAGTTCATAAAACACATTGCGGGACTGTTCTGACAGGCCATGATATACAAACTCTTCCTTACAGTACAAGATACTAAATAATGCATCTAAGCAATAACACAGATTTTTTTCTAATCAACACTGATTCAGGTAAAAGTCACCTGTGCATATTAAACCTACTATATGGAAGTTTGATGAAAAATAGAATACCTGTATAGTTCCAAATTAATTATGAAGGAATGTTAACTATAGTGGAAAAGTCCAGTGGACACCAATTGAACCAAGAGATCAAAGTAATTCAAAGTGAGACAGTGACATTATTTGTCACCTGAGATGATTCACTAAGGAAGACTGAGAATACTGAATTATTTCTGCTCAAAATGAGTATCTTAAACCTTTTCATGAGGAAACACAAAATTCAAAATCTGAGGTATCTCCTTAAATCTGTTAGCTATTACTTCTTAAGAACACTGACGTGATCAAAGTCCAGGAAACCGTTTCAGATTAAACAAGACTAAAGAGACATGATAACTGAATGCAATAGAAGATCCTTTTCTGGATGTTGCAGAAGGGAAGAAACTGCTATAAAGAACACCTCTGGAAAAATGGGTAAAATGTGAATATGGACTGCATACTGTTATACTTTTATACTATTGACACATTTCATTATTTTGAAATTTTTACCAAAGTCAATATAAGATGCTCAGGCTCTTAGAAAGTAGATGTTGAAGTGTTCTGGGTTACAGGAAGATAATGTCGGCAAATCATTCAAATAGTACATAAAATGATAATGCTATGTATAAACATATAAAGGGAGGCGAGAGCAAGAAGAGGAAGTGGGGGAAGAACACAACGATGCAGAATAAAAAGTCAATCTAGGTGAAGCGTAAATCAGGTCGCTCTGCATGATTCTTGCGATTCTGATTCTAAAATTATTTCAAAAATACAAAGTCATAAAAACACTGGTATAAGGTATACTTAGGGAGTTTATGAACTTCCAAGCGGATTTAGAAAATGTTAATGATTTCTTGCTCAGATAAACAGGATTTTTGGGTAGAGTGAGGAAAAATGGGGTACTGCCTCCTTATCTTATAAATCACACATCATTATTTGATTCTTCTTTTAGCCATGGCCATTAATTGTTTAAGTCAGACTTATGTTAAAAATGCCATTTTCACCTATTAGATTGGCTACAAATTTAAAGCTTTTTTTTTTTTGAGATGGAGTTTCGCTCATCACCCAGGCTGGAGTGTAGTGGTGCAATCTCGGCTCACTGCAACCTCCGCCTCCTGGGTTCAAGCAATTCTCCTGTCTTAGCCTCCCAAGTAGCTGGGATTACAGGTGTATGCCACCATGCCCAGCTAATTTTTTGTATTTAGTGGAGATGGGATTTCACCATGTTGGTCAGGCTGGTCTGGAACTCCTGACCTCAGGTGATCCACCTGCCTAGGCCTCCCAAAGTGCTGGGATTACAGGCGTGAGCTACTGTGCCCGACCTCAAAAATTCTTAATACCTGTTGCACACAAGTTTTTATGAAAATTGGCACTTCCATTACAACACCGTTCTGTGGTGGCAGAGGACACCATTTTCAAGAGCAATTTCACAGCATCTAACTGAAACGAAACTGATGATCCAACAATGCCACAGCTAGACATTTATCCTGTAGAATTAGGAGACCAACTGCATTAGAATATATATATAGTGCAACATTATATGTAGCAACAAAACAAACAAAACATTAACCTGCTTTCCCAAAACAGAGAAATGGATTCACCTGTTGTAATACATACTTTACATCCCATAAAAAGTCTGTGGGTAAGCTATATTTATTGATTTAGAAACATGTGCATGCTGTATTAAAGAACCTTGAAATTTATAAAATAACATCTATCGTAATAATCACACATTTGTAAATGAATTCCACATAAACTTATGTAAGCTGAGAAAAGTTACTGACAACTACACTACAAACACTACTTATCAAACCTAGGAAGTAGGTATGGAAGATAGTAGATAAATGACCACAGCTTGCTTCATATCACTGAGTGACTCACTCATTCTTGTTGGCTCTGTTTCAATGAACTAGTTGCCAAGCCTAAGTGAAAAGGAGATATAAAAGAATAAAAACACATAACCCTCAACCTGGCTTTAAGAGCCAAGAATTCAAAGGCTTAAAGCAGATTCTGCCCCATGTTTTAGTTTAACTTCCTACGTTGAGGGTTCAGAAAAATGACATGGGATGGAATACATTTTCTCGCTTCTGCTTTCCATGTATATCCACCTTCCCCAGGATCATAATAAACTTCTGCTGTAAGCCAGAGGTCAGAAATCTACAGCCTGTGGTCCAAATCTGGCCTAACACATGTTTTTGTAAATAAGTTTTACTAGAACACGGCCATAGTCATTTGTTTATGAATTGGTTATAGCCGATTTCACGTATAATGGCAATGTTGAGTAGTTACTACAGTATGGACTATATAGTCTGCTCTTTTACAAATTTTGCTACCTCTGTATATTGTTATACAGACTACAAAACTCTGTATGATGTTTCATATAATGTAAAAGTGTGTGATTAGGACACTGATCTTCTTATAACCAGAACAGCATACTGAACTTGGAAAATATTAACACAAGAAATAGTATGAGATAAATTAACTTTGGAGAAGAGACAGAAGAGCACCTTCTGTCCAGGTAAAATAAATGAGCATTGCAAAAAGGAACACAAGTTCTACCTAAAAATCTAGCTGCCAATGAACAAAATAATATAGTATGAAAGAAGACACTAATGGCTGTACACGTATGAGATTTTTAAACCTTTAATCTTGTGTTGGTAGGATTAACTGACATCAAAGTGATTGATTATATAGTCTTAAAATTCTAGCAAGTGTTTGTTATTGCTAACACTGGTCTAGAGAGGTAATTAATATTACTGAATGCCTCCCATGTATAAACCTATCAAGACAGGTTGGGCAATATGGTGAGCAGTTCCCCAATGGACAGTGCAGCTTATGTTATAGAAGCAGACAATTAAAACACCAAATAAGCACTATTTTATATTAAGCCCGTTTAGGTTAAACAGAAAACAAAGGAAAACCAGGGTAACGTGGATAAAGGGGAAATCTCTTTGGTGCACTGAGATTTTTATTCCAGCCCCAAATAACACTAATGATACCAATAAAATGATTGTACAACATGTTCTACAAGATGAGATCACAATGGCTCAAATGGCAGTGCAAGGGTCTCGCTCTCCCTTACACACTCAGTTGTCATGTCATCCAAGTTTGTGTACTTGGAAAGAGGTGAACTATAGTCAATCTCAGATCCTGATCTGCAATGAGATATACTAGGTCTAACAAAAAGGATACTACAGAAGGTCTAGTCCAGATAACACAAATGCTTAAGATTTCATTTGGGACTTGTCTAAAAACTGTGGGCTCCTGATTCAAATGAGGAAAAAAAGTATCTTACACATGGGGAAAAAAAATCACTGGCACACCAAGGCCCTCTGCTTCTGAGAAAGACTTGCCATCATCTGGAGAGTGACTAACGTATCCATGGGGTTGAATTAATTATATTTACCATACACAAACCTCACTTCCATTCATAAAGTAAAATATAAATTTAAGAAATACAATGAGTTAATATACAAAAATAGAGGGAAGCATGAAATGTATTGAGAGTGCAGAGAAGTACATAAAAACATTCCAGGCAATTACTTGCGAAAAAGCAGGTCACTTCTATTCCTGGACGTACTTCTATAAAAGGTGTGCCCCTTTAGAAGCAAAGATGCAAGAAGATCCCAGAAAGAAGCAGTAACAACAGCATTTTGGTGATGCTGTAGATGGAACCACCATTTGTCTATGATCCTATTATCCACATGGTCACCACCTGAGAGAGTACAGAAGAAGAGATTGCAAATGGAAATAAACAACAGGTTATGACACAGCCATGCCTGGTGACAGAAATATATCATCTTCAAGTCAAGTAATACTCCATAAAACCGAACTCCTACAATCTGATGTGGAATAACCCAAAACCTACAAAAACCAGGTATACGTACTGTATGCAAATGATAAAGCTGCCATTTTCCTTCGTTTCTCTACACTTTTTTTGTGTGATTTGAATACCTATCTCCTATTCCAAATTATTTTCACGCCAACCAACCACCTATTTATTCTTTGAACCAGCATTTCCTGTGTAGTTTCTTCATTCTAATTTATACACCAATTCAGGGGTTAAGAATTTTTTTAAAAGACACAATACAAGGAAATACTAATAAGATACTCTGTGTATTCCATTAAGATCTTTCCACAAACTAAAACCCAGTATCCACCCATCAATTCTCCTTGCTACCCTGTATGCTTCTTGTGCAACTTCTAGTGGTACTAAAGTCAAGAAAATGCCTGATTTCATTAAATGTTGGTTATTAACAAGAGTTAACTATAAAGTCCTTGATTAAAATATCGACTCAAAATAATCACATAACCACAAAGTAGGATGTATGAGAAAACAAACTTAATCTCAAAGAACTCAAATAAGAATCTAATATATCCTCAACGTAGCAAATAGAACAGCTTCAAAATCACAATATAGTCTTTAATGATTTTACCTGCAGGAAAGATGTCTTTGTCCTCCTTGACTATGAAAGATGCTTGTGAAAAAAAAGAAAAATAGGAATGTTGGAAAATAGTTGAAGATTTTTCATTCACTCATCGAAAGAAAGGGTGTTAAGACCCTACTTTTACCACTTCAATGTTGAAATATTCCTCAACTCCTATCTGCTGACCTTACCTACTTACTGATGATATCCTAAATCATGCACTTGGAACTAAAATTAAACCTGCTACTCTCATTATAACCCATACTATTTATAGTAAATTCTAATTCCTAATGACTTTGGTCTCTGACATCTTTTAATAGCCTATCCATTTTCTTTATTTTCCACAGGCTGCCAGACTTCCTTCTTATCTCCCTTTAGCTGATGAATTTATTCCAGAGCATTTATTCAATAAAATTTACTGAAATAATATAAAATTTACTGAGTATACAGATAAAAAGTTATAGTCTCAGTCCAGATGACATTACATACTACGGTGAGAGTAGATAAGACTGGTAAATCAAAACCTGCATAAACTACATATCAAAACTGTGTCAAAATTTAGGGAGCCCTTTTATCTCTTTTATTTCACCTAACTGATAATCACTCCACAAATTCACAACTTTGTGTTTTATAGAATTCATGTATGGTTTTGGATTTTAAAATATTACAAATTAGATTCAATATCAGACTGGTCAAAAATAAACAGTACACCAGGGTTACTGATTCTTACCAGCACTTTTGAAGAATGACGTCTACAAAAATAGTAAACAAGCACAATGATTTGGATTGATATGCAAATTTCAGTCAGTGAAGAAGTTCTCACTTCTTAAACTGGTAACCACCTCAGCTATAACTGTGAAAAATATGGGAAAATTGTGACATACGACCAGTTAATATACAGAAGGTGAAGTTCTCTCATTCCTCAACCTCCTAAAGTCCCCAAATTATTAAAATATTGAAAGATCATTTTAATTAAACTTGTGAACCCACTGCAGTTAGTTTTTGCTTATTTGCTAACACATCATGTTGAGAATGCAAAAACAAAACTTTTATAATTTCATAATGAATCTGCCCATGAAAATATACCATTGGCTTTCAAATGTCCATCTTTCCAGTCAACTTTACATATGACTTTATTATTGCATCAGCCCATTCTCATAGTCATCAAATTCCTGTACCATCACCTTGTGAATCAACCCATCTATCAGTCTATTAAGCCACTCTAAAGCCACCAAACATGCAGCTATCACTTATGCAACCAATGTACCTGAACCCTGATCCCTACATTTATCCAAGATTTTAGATAGCCATATTTGTACTCATCAATCTAAAGATCTATCCATACAGCATTCCATTTTTGATCCATCCAATGATAACACCTAGGCATATAACCATCTGCACCTTCACTAAATGATTCCACTGTGCATATAACCATACATACACCCAACAGGTTTTTAAAACCTGCATTCTCCATTCTTGCATCCAGCCATTTGCTCATATTCTACTTTCCATCTATTTCTTACATTATTCAATACACCCAATTTTGCATGCATCTGTTATTATATCTCAAATTATATTAGACGATTATTATATTCATCTTTCTGGGCTTTAAATATCCAATCCCACATAATTTCAATGACTAGTTATTAAATCCACATTAACCATATAATACAAAGAAAATTTCAGTAACCATTCTTGCATCCTTCCATCAACTCACGTCTGCCTGTCTACTACTACCACCAAGCTTGAAAACACCAATCCAACCCTGCCTCCTTGAACGCACCTATCCACCAATCACTGAATTATTGTGTGTAACTTTCCCTCTGTACTCAGATTGAAGTCATGGCCACTTCAAAATTTTACTGGCTGAACACATCTACTTCTTACTAATGAAAATATTCCTGTGGGTCTGTTATGATGGCTCTCAGGGAAGCTTTGCTAAATATGACAGATTACTGTGCCAAGGGCATTCACCTCTTTTGAAAATTACACATCAACACATGGTTCTACGATCACCATGGTAAGATATAAGTTAGAATCACATATAGGCCACGAAACTCCTGTGCCCATGAGGCACATAACACATTTTACATTTTTAATGGGTCACTTTTACTTCCAAAGAAACTAGAAGCCCATGATTAAGACTTAAAATATGAACAAACATCTTCCACAATGCCTATTTTAAAAATAATTAAGTAGGATAAGGGGATTGGGAAAGTGTGCCAGAGGTAAAAGCTACAGCCAAGGAAAACAAGGAAAAAGTGAGCATCTTCCAGGACCTAGTAAAACACTCTCTAGCACAGTATAGGGAGCCTTCACAGTGTATTTCCAGAGGGATTTCAAAATTTCAATGGAAAAGTGATTTCTATCACATTTGACACCTTAGAGTTTGGAGTTGTATTATGGTTGCCCTGACTCTGCTCATTGTACATTGTACAGAAGGAAATAAGGTTCAATTATTATTATTATTATTTTGAGATGGAGTCTCACCCTATTGCCCAGACTGGAGTGCAACAGCACGATCTCAGCTCACTGCAACCTCTGCCTCCCGGGTTCAAGCGATTCTCCTGCCTCAGCGTTCTGAGTAGCTGGTATCACAGGCACACACCACCACACCAGGGTGTGGTGTATTTTTAGTAGAGACAGGGTTTCACCATGTTAGCCAGGCTGGTCTTTAACTCCTGACGGTGTGATCTGCCCGCCTCAGCTTCCCAAAGTGCTGGGATTATAGGCATGAGCCACTACATGCAGCCAAGGTACAATTATCTTTAAGTTTCACCTATCTCTGGGCCAACAGTAGGTACACTGAGACTTAAGGTACAGATTACTGTGAATTACCTCATGATAGGGAGATAGCATCACTGAGACGCTGGATTTTTACCTGGATGAGGTTTTTATTGGTTCCCACTGTGAAGGGGATAGTTTTCATTTAAGTAGAAAGTATACCTAGTTTGTGAGACCAGAAAGGTATCCTACAGTAGACACTATCAGTGTTTAATGTGTCCTTTTCATCCTTTCCTTGAGAAAACATAAAATACAGCTTCTAAATCTCCTAAAGTTTTGGAAAACCATGTGATTTACCCAATTCCTTTACCCAATTTACCATTATGTATTTAAGAGGCAATGGATGACTTTCCATAACTCTAACAAAGCCACAGTGAAAAATAAAACCTTATGCTATCATAAAAGCAATAAGAAGTATTACTGTCTTTGTGACATCTGCCCATGAGTTACTGCCATGAGCACGCAGCATCCTTAACAGTCACTGTTGAACAGTTACTGTGAGAATCACATGATTACAATCATTACTGAGATTTGTTAATTATCCTTTCCTAAACTGACTTCATTCTTTCAAGCACATATCCATCAAATTCATACATTCATACATTCATGTTTTTATTTTGCATTGTCAATATAGCTGTCCAAAGTTTTTGTCCTTACTACCCTTCCACTCTTGCATCAACCTATATACACATACACACACAAACATGCTTACATGCATACCACACTTCCTATTATATTTATTCTTGTTCCCTAATTCCATCAAAAATGCATTTCAGGGTCCATCCATCAATCCACACATATAGTCCCATTTACGCATCATCTACTTGTGACTCCATTAATATTCCTGATCTCATACCCATTTATATACCCATTCCAATCTGTTAATTTATCCATTCATGCTACTATTAATCCAATCATTCAATGAAGCAATTTGCCATTTATCAATTCCTCATTACCCAAGTGCTGACCAGCTGGCCAGGCAGAGCTCTGTACAGCTTGGAGTTTTACATAGTACCTTGGCTTAACTAAACTTTCTCATACTGCTGAAGATCCAATCAGCCTGTCCACAGGTCTAACTTCAAATAATCTTCATACCTTCTGACTTTACAATTGTTAAGCAGAATCTCAGGTTTCCTTTTTTTTTTTTTTTTTTTTCCAGGAGGAGTCTTGTTTTGTCACGCAGGCTGGAGTGCAGTGGCACGATCTCATCTCACGGCAACCTCTGCCTTCTGGGTTCAAGTGATTCTCCTGCCTCAAGCCTCCCAAGTAGCTAGGATTACAGGCGTGCATCACCATACTCAGCTCATTTTTATATTTTTAATAGAGACAGGGTTTCGCCATGTTGACCAGGCCGGTCTTGACCTCCTGACCTCAGGTGATCCTCCCGCCTCAGCCTCCCAAAATGCTGGGATTACAGGCGTGAGGTACCATGCCTGGCCTCCTCCCAAGGAGTTTGCAACTTTGACCAAATACTTCAAAAGCTACCTCAAATCCTTCCGAAGAAATTAACAGAAGAGAGGAGGCTGGGATTTATTTGGGAACTAACCGTGCTCTCATAGAGAAAGCTTCTTCACTCACTACTCCAAGTATTTAAAAATGCTATTTTCATATTAAAGGAACTTTACCAAGAATGTCTGTTCTTCTTCCTAAGATACTGCAAACCCCCTTCTTTGTGTTACTTATTACTCCACAATAAAATCCTATTTATTTCACAACTCATTAGCTCATGCAGCGTCCCATTTTGACAAAATTCTGTTGAAAGCCCAGTACAATTTCAGTTACCGCGCAGGGCACCATTAACAAAATGGTTATCTGTTATAGTGATGAATGCACCCTGAGCACCATATTGCCATTTTTACTTCCTGTAGCCGACTTCTCCCCTATTTCTACATTATATCCAAGACATTATCACATAGTGGTGTACAAACATCCATCAATCCTTCTTACTGCTACATATTACTAGGAGATGAACTATGTATTTGCCACAGATATAAATTTACAAAATATTAAATTCCTACCCATATGGTTTACATTTTACATGCCCAGAAGCAACGTATGATTTTCCATAATTCCGAACATGTTGCCAAAAAAAAAAAATGTTGTCAAACTTCTGGACTTTTGCTAGTCTAATAGTAGAGAAACTAATTATATCTTAGTTGTATTTTCAACTGTCATTATCCTTATTATGAGCAAACCCAAGAATCCTTTTATATGATTAACAGCACTTTGTGTATTTTTTTCAGTGAACTATGTGCTCAAGTCACTTTTCCTTTGAACTGGTATTTTTCCCCAATTATATCTTACACACTAAGGGTTTCACTCTTCTTATGTGATGTCACAACTTTTTCAACTCTGTAATTTCATTTTTACTATCAATCTTTGTGTTTCTTGTTGCTTCTACAATGTGTATCATCAGTAATTTCCTCAAAATTGGAGAGAAATTCATTTGTTTTCTGAAACTCTATAATTTCTGCAGTTAATTTAAACCTCTGATTCATTTTAAATTCTTCATGCTACATACCATGAAGATGAATCTAAGTCTTTATTCATTTGGCTAACAATCTGCCCCCATGAATGCAGATTAACTTTAATACACTTTCTGTTTCTCACGTCAACTTACGGGTCTTCCATTCCATGACATTACTTTGCTTATAAATGTGCCATTAACATAACTCTAATTACATACAAGATTTTGTAAGTCTGTGATACCCGATCAAGTCACCTTTCTCATTCCCAATCTTTACAACGTCTTTGTAATTTTTTTCCCACAACAAAAGTGACAATCAAAACGTCTAGCTGTAGGAAAAATGCCTTTTAAAAAAAGATGAAATTATAAATTGACTCATAATAAAGAACAAAATTCTTCTATGTCATCCAGATTTTCCCTGAGGAACTAGAACACCCTGGAATATGTATACACTCCCATAAATAAATATATTGAACACAAAAAAAGGCAGTTCCAAGCAACCAGTTATCGCAAAATGATTAAACAAATTGTCGTTCAAAGCGACATCATGACTAAAAATATACTGGTTTCTTTACTTGATTTGTATCTATTTTACCGTCAATTGCTAGTGCATTCCCTCTTAAGAAACATGAAAATAAATACATTCATTGTATCTCTACTCCTTTGTACTAAGACATCATGTATTCCTCTTTAGATAGGTCTTATGATGGATGTTGTGGCCAACTCTTTAAAACATACAACTAATTGATAATGAGCTTTTGCCTTTAATACAAAACAGACAAACAATACATACAAATATAGTTTAAGCTGACAATTGGGAATGTGTTCTAACAGGTATGGAGCTAGAATCTGAGCACTATAATCACTACAATGGGATACTCTGATAACCTTCCCTTTCATCTTTTATGAAGTCAACACTAAACCTGTAAAATATGGAATTACTTTTTTCTTTTTTTGGGGGGGTGGGGTGGGGAAACAGGGTCTCGCTATATTGCCCAGGCAAGTCCCAAACTCCTGGGCTCAAGCTATCCTCCTGCCTCTGGCTCCCTAAGAACTTGGATTACAGGCGTAAGCCACTTTTTCTTGGAGGAGAGGGGAAGGGAGGTGATGGAATTTCTCTATGTTTATTACTTTATTCCCATACATGCTGTTTTATTTTCCAAAGTATAAATGTGCTACTTTTATAATCAGGGAAGAATTACTAAATGTTCAATCATTAGATACCTGAGTTATAATATTTTTCTCTTTTTGTCAGGGAAGAATTACTAAATGTTCAATGATTAGATACCCGAGTTATAATTATTTTTGGTTTTTTTTGGCAGAGTGAATACTATAATTACATAATTTCATAATACTTTTTACCTACGCAAATACAAAACAAACAGTAATGGTTTCTACACAAAATAGTATTATGAAATAAAAAGCTTCCAAATGTTACTTGAATGGAAACTGAATAGCCTTTTATATTTCAATATTTAAATAGGAAAACATTTACCTCACACTCATATCCCCTCTTTCCTTCAAATCATATTCCTTATGGAGGCTCACACCTCTCTTAATTCTAGCACTTTGGGAAGCCGAGGCAGGTGGATCACCTGAGGTCAGGAGTTCAAGACCAGCCTGGCCAACATGGTGAAACCCTGTCTCTACTAAGAATATAAAAATTAGCTGGGCATGGTGGTACATGCTTAAAATCCCAGCTACTTGGGAGGCTGAGGTGGGATGATGGCTTGAACCCTGGTGTCAGAGGCTACAGTGAGCCAAGAGTGTGCCACTGCATTCCAGTCTGGGGAAGAGAGTCAGACTCCATCTCAAATAAATAAATATAAATAAATACATAAGTAAATAAGTACACACAACTGGGATAAAAATAAATTTTATGGGCCGGGCGTGGCAGCTCATGTCTGTAATCCTAGCACTTTGGGAGGCTGAGGCGGGCAAATCACCTGAGGTCAGGAGTTTGAGACTAGCCTGACCAACATGGAGAAACTCTGACTCTACTAAAAATAAAAAAATTAGCCGGGCGTGGTGGCACTTATCTGTAATCCCAGCTGCTTGGGAGGCTGGGCAGGAGAATCGCTTGCAACCGGGAGCTGGAGGTTGTGGTGATGTGAGATCGTGCCATTGCACTCCAGCCTGTGCAACAACAGCAAAACTCCATCTCAAAAATAAAATAAAATATAAAATAAAATATAAAAAATAAAATAAAAAATAAATGTTATGTCCGGGTGTGGAGGCTCATGCCTATAATTCCAGTAGTTTGAGAGGCCAAGGCAGGTTAATCACTTGAGCTCAGTAGTTCAAGACCAGCCTGGCCAACATGGTGAAAACCTGACCCTACTAAAAAATATATACATAAACATTAGTCAGATGTGGTGGTGCATGCCTGTAGTCCCAGCTACTTGGGAGGCTGAGGCAGGAGAATCACTTGAACCTGGGAGGTGGAGGCTGTGAGCTGACATCATGCCTCTGCACTCCAGCCTGGGCGACAGAGTGAGACCCTGTCTCAGATAAATAAATTTTATAAAGCATAACACAGCCAAACTACAAGCTAGAGAGATTGTACATACATTTGAATAAACATGAAATAGAAAAATAATTACGAATATATATTACCTGTTTTATTCTACCATGTGTTTACATGCAGAAACTGGTTTTTAATTATGCTATTAGCATTGTCACCTTTAAAATATAACTTCAAATATTCAAATCTCCTGAAAATGCTTTCTGTCTTCTGAATAAAGAACATGAATTTAAAAACTAGTCACCTTTGAAGATTACTTGCACATCAATTCATTATTATATAAATGGTAAGATAAGGGAAATAAACATTTATTTACCTTTCCTTTTGAACTGAAATCCCAAAAAAGTTGATTAAGTTCCTATTTAAATGAAGAACTTATCATTCAGAGTAAATTTACTGATACTTAGAGCAAATGTATAACTATTAGTGAAATGAGAGACTATTGTGTTTTTGTAAAAAGCAGGTGATAAAATACTTAATGATTCTCAATATCACAAAATATATATGAAAATATCGTGATAAATTAGTGTTCTTCTGTTTTACAAAAGATGTTCATATAATAAATGGCTGAATTAATGATTTGATAAAACTAGTCAGACAAAAAATCAGATCTTGAGAATATAATACATTGAGAAAAATGTCTCAATGTTGAATATTTTTTTAAAAAAATGATAGAAAATATTAAACACCGAAACACTGAGAAAAAACTATTAAACATGACCACAGGGGTGGCATCCTACCATGGGTACAATGTAGAAATGTAAAAGTTTTATATCGCAAATAACTCATTTCCTCAAAGAGAAAACAGCAAGAAACAAATATTAAAAACCAAGAGCTCAAAGATTAACCAATCAAATGAAATGTAATGCATAATTCTTCTGGTGCTCATTTAAACATACATAAGACAGAGTGGAGTAAGATTTATCAAAAAGATTTCATAGATGGTACTACCTCCTTTGTAATATACATTAAGTAATTTTTAGTTGTTAATAATTTTTACCAGATAGCATGAGGATTAGGCTTAAAAGGACTGATATCTCCAAACCTTAATATAAAATACATTGAGAAGAAATCACAAAAGAAAACCAGCAATTAGTTGATATTTACTGGGTAAGAGATGACTTTTTTTCAAAAAATCAAAGTACGTTATCAGATTATATTTGCAAAACTTTTAAGAAATTTCATTAGCATGATCTCATGAAAAACTGAAAGCATGACCAGGTCAGGACACCATATTAATGGGAAAAATAACATCAAAGACTAAAAATGTCTCTAATATAATGACAAATATAGAAATATGTAACAAGTTTATAGCAGACCTTGCCAACTATTACTTATGAAGATCTACACATGTAAGGTAATATACCTAATATACCTTTCCAAGCACCCCTTACAAATATGGACTGTACTTTTGTTATACAAGAATTCAGACTATGTATTGTGTATACACAATATATATTTTGGACCACAGTAGCTCACCAAAATTCATTCAGAATACTAAAAATAAAGGGTAGAATCAATCCCCCAAAAAAAACCAGCAAATAAGAAATCCAGTAGAATATGAAAGTTACTTCTAAATAATGTTTTTAACTCAAGATTTTTTAAAAAATTACTTAAATATAGAACCAAAAAAGGGTCGACTTTCATACCTTAATTAAAAGAGATTTAAGATTGAAAATAAATTAATACATTCAAGACTAACATAAAAATAGCCTAGATAAAAGTGAATTACTCGCTTGGATCCAGATTTGCTCAAAAAACTGTTGTATCATTCGCACAACTGAGAATTTTTTATATTTTTGAGCCAATGTTTCACTCTGTTACTCAGCCTGGAGTTCAGTGTTGTGATTGTAGCCTACTGCTTAAGTGATCCTCCTGCTTCAGCTTCTGAAATAACTGGCTTCACAAGTGCATGCCACCATACCTCATTTTTTTTTTTTCCTGTGAAAACAGGTTTCACTATTTGCCTATGCTCATCTGGAACTCCTGGGCTCAAGCAAAATGCCTTGGCCTCCAAAAATGCTATGATTGCAGGCTTGAGACACCACGCACAACCTTGAGAAATTTAAATGAGAATTGTTTTCTTTGTGTGTTTAGAAGACACATAGGGATTTTAGTAAATTTTACTAGGTAGAGATAGGATATTGCGATTATTTTAAAAATTGATACATAAAAATATAAACCTATTCAGGATTAAATCACCATGGTAACTGTAATTTTCAAAATATGGCAAAATGTTCATAGTTATTAACTCTAGTTGCTAGATATGAGAAGGTTCATTATTCAGTTCTCATTTTTGGTGACTTCAATTTCTCATAATAAATAACAAATATTTCCTCAAAAAGTGAGTTCATTAAATTACCACATAACTCAGCAATTTCATTCCCCTATATACATAATCAGATACGAAGACATGAACTCAGATATTTGTATGCCAATGCTCACTCAAATATTAATGGACATATTTTTAAATGTATTCATCTCTTAATGGACACTGTGAATGTTTTGGTGAGCACTGGCATATAAAATGTCCATTAGCAGAGGAATAGATTTAAAATTCTATCCATTAGCAGATGGATAAAAAATGTGTTATATGTGTATACACACACACTCATGTATACACACATGTATACATACACAAAATGGATTTACTCGGTCATAATAAGAAATGAAGTTCTCATGTATTACATGAAACTTGAAAGCATTAGGTAAAATAGGCCAGGAACCAAAAAACACATACTATGTGATTCAACTTGTAAGAAATACCTAAAATAGGCAAAATCAAATGCAGAAAACATGACTGGGGAGACAAAGGACTAGGGATTAGAGTAACAGGTATAGAGTTTCCAATTAAGATGACAAAAGTTTTGAATATGGTGTTAGTTACACAACACTGTGAGTGCATTTAATGCTAATGAGTAGTACAATTAAATCTGGTTAATATGGCAAATTTTATGTGATGCATAAACTATCACAACTGAAAAGCAACAAAATTATAGAACACAACTTTCATTGATAATCAGAAAGCATAAATGGGCAGATTCATTTCACTACTGTAAAACAAGCTGGGCACAGTGACTCACGCCTAGAATCCCAGGACGTTGTGAGGCTGAGACTGGGGGAATGCTTGAGTGCAGAACTCCGAGATGAGGCTATGCAATGTAGTAAGTCCCCATCTCTTTAAAAAAGAAACATTATTCGGGCATGTCCATAGTCCCAGCTACTCAGAAGGCTGAGGCAAGAGGGTCCCTTGGGCCCAAAAAGTTGAGGCTGCAGTGAGCTATGATAGTGCCACTGCACTACAGCCTGGGAGACAGAATGAGAAACTGTATCCATACAAAAACAAAACAAACAAACTAAAAAACTGGTGAGCTAAGGATTCTGGGAGTATGGCAGAGCAGGATGCAACAGAACTCTTTCTCCCCCTGAGATGATAAATACACCAGAATAATCGGTATGATATAACTGGTTTGGAACTCTGGAGGATTGTATTAACCCTAAATTCAGGTTTATTGAGGTTAATTTCACTCAACATCAACTCTTAGCAAAGTACAAATTACCTGTCCCTAACTCCTACACCCTCACGCAAGGTAGCTGTACACATTTCTTGGACAACTTACATACAGCTTGCAGAAGGAGTGATGGTAGGCATAAACAAAAAACAAAACACACCACTCTGTTATACAAACATTGAGAGGCTGTGCTCTCATCAGTTTACCACTTCTGATCTCAAAGATGGTAAGACAGGTAAGCAGCTTTTAAAACAACTGCCTTAAAGTTGCTCAAAGAACTAAAGGAAGTGATAGAGAAGGTTAAGAAAATGATGCATGAGCAAAATGGAAGGATCAATAATCAAAAATAAAAAAACTTTCAAAAAGGAACCCCAAATGAAATTCTGGAACATGAAACATTCAATTAACTGAAATGAAAAATTTTCTACAGGGATTCAAATGCATTATCTCAGCAGGCAACAAAAAAGATCAGCAAACTTCAGAATTTTATCAATTCTGAGGAACAAAAAGAAAAAATCTTGAAGAAAGGTAAGAGTCTAAACAGCTTCTGGTCCACCACCCAAGCTAACCAATACAAACGATGCAGGATTCGCAGAAAAGAGAAAGCATGCAATAGAAAGAATATCTGAAGAAATTCTAGATGGAAACTTCTCAAATTTGATGAAAGACATGAATTCTAACATCTAAGAACCTCAACAAACTCCAAGCAAGATGAACTCAAAGACCCACAATGAGACACAATATCTTTCAACTATGAAGAGCAAAAGAGAAAGAATTCTGAAAGCAATAATAGAAAAATGATATCATGTAACAGGGATTATCAGTCAATTTCTCATAAGGCCAGAAGGTAGTGGACTGACACATTCAATGTGCTAAAAAAAAAAAAATACTCAACTAAGAATCTAATATCCAACAAAACTGTTAATTAAAAAGTAAGGGAGAAATTGATACGTTCCCAGATGTACAAACAACAGGAGTTTGTTTACATTAGATCTGCTCCCCCACCAAACAGAAACACTGAAAAGACTCCTGAAGGTTGAAATAAATAGTAAATGGAAGCCCTATAAAGAAATAAAGATGTGGTTAAAGGTAAATAATTGAGCAATTATGAGAGGTTAATAATGGTGTACTGTCCCTCCACTTGTTTTTCATTATGAAACAGGCTCTGATTCTGTTGCACAGGCTAAAATGCAGTGGCATCATCATGGCTCACTGTAGCCTCAACCTTCAGGGATCAAGAGACCCTTGCATCTCAGCTTCCTGAGTATCTGGGACTACAGGATTATGCCACCATACCCAGCTATTTTTTGTTGTTAAAATTTGTTTTGTAGAGACAGCCTCTTGCTATGTTGCACAGGCTGGTCTCAAACTCCTGGTCTCAAGCAATCCTCCTTCCTTAGCCTCCCAAAGTGCTGGGTATTACAGGCATGAGCTACTATGCCCAGCCTGTTGCCTTTTTTAGATTCTACATGACTTGAATTGATCAATTATAAAACCACACATTAGGCAAAAAACCAGTAAATATTATTGTAACTTTGATTGTAACTCTACAAGTTATCTTCTAAAAAATTTAACAAAAAATAAATTTTACAAAATATATTTTGGGCCGGGTGTGGTGGCTCAAGCCTGTAATCCCAGCACTTTGGGAGGCCGAGGCGGGCGGATCACGAGGTCAGGAGATCAAGATCATCCTGGCTAACATGGTGAAACCCCGTCTCTACTAAAAATACAAAAAATTAGCCAGGCATGGTGGCGAGCACCTGTAGTCCCAGCTACTTGGGAGGCTAAGGAAGGAGAATGGCATGAACCCTGGAGGCGGATCTTGCAGTGAGCCCAGATCACGCCACTGCACTCCAGCCTGGGTGACAGAGCAAGACTCCATCTCAAATATATATATATATTTTGATACACAATATGTTAAACATATAATTTTGTAGCATCAACTGAAAGGGGTAGGAGAGAAGGTGTTACAGAAGCAGTTATTTTGTAGACTGCTTAAGTCAGACAAAACAGACTTTTAATCCAAAATGTTACAACAAACAAAAATGTACATTATACATTAATAAAAATTACAAGATAAAGATGACCAACATTTATGATCCTAGTAAACCATCAAAATATATGAAACAAAAATTGACATAAAAGAAGGGAGAAATAGACATTTCCTCACTAAGAAATATAGACTTCAAGAACCTACTCTCAATGATGGGTAGAATAACCAGAAAACAAGAAAATAGAGGTGTGGGCCAGGTGTGGTGGCTCACGCCTGTAATCCCAGCACTTTGGGAGGCCGAGGCAGGTGGATCACAAGGTCAGGAGTTTGAGACCACCCTGGCCAACATGGCAAAACCCTGTCTCTACTAAAAATACAAAAATTAACCAGGTGTGGTGGCAGGCACCTGTAATCCCAGCCACTTGGGAGACTGAGGCAGGAGAATCGCCTGAATCTGGGAGGCAGAGGTTGCAGTGAGCCGAGATCACGCCACTGCACTCCAGCCTGGGGGATAGAGCCAGACTCTGTCTCACCCCTCACCCCACAAAAAAAGAGAAAATAGAAGTGTGTAATATCACAATAAATCAATTATATCTAACAGATATGCACACAACAATCTCTGAACAACAAAATGCACACTCCCCTTCAAGTGCATGAGATATTTTTCACAACAAATATAGTTAATTCACAAATTCAGTCTCAATAAATTTTGAAAAAACAGACAGAAAAAGAAGCCTCTTCTCTGACCACAGCAAGACAATGAATTTAGAAATCAGTAACAGAAGGAAAGCCTTGGAAAAGTCACACATTTGTGGACATGAGAAAACATAAACAACTAGTACACCAAGAGGTTATAAGGAAAATTAGAAAATATGTGGGAATGAATGAAAGTGAAAATAAAACATGTTTTCTTATGAATCTTACACCTATAAATGTAATATGAAAAAAATTTCAAATCAACCAACTGTACAAATTAAAGAATTACACAAGCAAAGTAAACACAAAGAGGAAAAGGAAGGACATAAAGAATGATATAGAGATGAATAAAACAGAAAATGAACACAAAATAACCACTTGGTTCTTCATAAACAAAAATCAAGAAAACTGACAAACCTTCAGCTAAGTGGACTAGAAAAAAAGAGGGCAGACTCAAATTGCTACCATCAGAAACATAAAGTCTACAGAACTAAGAGATTGTAAGAGTACTATAAGCAAGTGAATGTTAAAAAATTAGATAATCTAGATGAAATGTACAAATTCCTACAAACCTAGGAAACTAAAGGCCACCAAAACAAAACCACACACATGAAACTATTAACAGTACTGAATTATTAATGAAAAATCTTCCGGTCAGGCGCAGTGGCTCACGCCTGTAATCCCAGCACTTTGGGAGGCTGAGGCGGGCGAATCACAAGGCCAGGAGATCGAGACCATCCTGGCTAACACGGTGAAACCCCATCTCTACTTAATATATACAAAATTAGCCGGGTGTGGTGGCGGGCACCTGTAGTCCCAGCTACTTGGGAGGCTGAGGCAGGAGAATGGCGTGAACCCGGGAGGTGGAGCTTGCAGTGAGCCGAGATCGCGCCACTGCACTCCAGCCTGGGGCGACAGAGCGTGACTCCGTCTCAAAAAAAAAAAAAAAAATCTTCCATCAAATAAATACTTACATAACAAATAACAAGTGTTTTCAAACTTTTCTAAGAAATTCAAGGAGGAAACACTCCCCAACACATTTTAGGGGCCAGCATTACCCTCTTACCAAAGCGAGACAAAGACTAAGGAATAAAAAATTCAACATTCATCAAATTAGGAATAGATGAAATCACATCACCATAGTAAAAGCTATAAATGAAAAACTCAAAACAAACATTATTCTCAAAGGTTAAACACTAAAAGGATTTCCTCTAGTATCAGTTACAAAGCAAGGATGCCTGCTTTCGCCACTTCTTTTCAACACAGTATTACAAATCCTTGCCACAGCAATCAAGTAACAAAAAGAAAGAAATGACACCCAAGTCAGAAAAGAAGTAGAAGTATCTCTCTTGGCATCCACTAAAATTTTATAGGCTGGTCGGGCACAGTGACTCACACCTGTAATTGCAGCACTTTTGGAGGCCAAGCAAGGAGGATCACTTGAGCTCAGGAGTTCGAGACCAGCCTGGCCAACATGATGAAACCCCATCTCTACTAAAAACACAAAAATTAGCCAGGCGTGGTGGCAGACACGTGTAATCCCACCTACTCAGGAGGCTGAGGCAGGAGAATTGTTCGAGCCTGGGAGATAGTGCCATTGGGCAACAGTGAGACTATGTCTCCAAAAAAATTATTACGGGCTAAAATTTTCCTTGGGAGCATAAAAAAAAAATCTCAGAACTAATAAATTCCACAAAATACCAGGCTACAAATTCAGCATGCAAAAATAGCAATGAACAATTCACAAAGGAAGTTCAAAGAACAATTCCACTTGCAATAGCATTTTAAAAATACAATACTTAGAAAGTAACTTAACCAGTAAGATCAAAGAAAATTTTTGTACAATGAAATTTACAAACCATTTCTGAAAGAAATAAATGACATAAATAAAAAGACATCCCATGTTCATGGACTGGAAGAGTTAGTATTGTTTATGTCAATAATACTCATAGCAATGTGCAGACTCAATCCCTAGTAAACTTCCCATGACATTTTTTGCAAAAATTTAAAAAAAAATCCTAAAACTCATACAGAGTTTCAAAGGACTGAAATGAGCAAAACAAACCTGAAAAAGAACAAAGGTGGAAGAGTCACAGTTCTCAATTTCAAAATGTTAACTACAAAGCTACAATTATCAAAACAGCGTGATACTGGCATAAAGAAAAACACAAAGAACAAGGAAATAGAAAAAAGGGTTCCAAAAAACACATGCTTGCATAAATGCTTAGTTGATTTTGGACAAAAGATAAATAACTTTAAAAAAAAAAACACACGCTATTATTTCAACACCTTTTTAAGCCAACATTTCAAAATAATTAAAGAAAAATATTACTTGTTTCTAGTCTGTGCCAGAAATACTCAAAATGGTTTCAAAGAGCCAGTAAAACATTAAAAACCTCTGACAACAGAACAAGTATAAAGCTGTTTGTTTAGGAATTATTTCAGAAATTCCAAATGAAATTATAACAACTATAATTAAGGAGTACATAGTAAAATATAATTTACTTCATTCACGGGATGGAATAATGTTCAATTTTGGAATGTTAATTTTAACCTTAATAATCATAAGGACAAGTTTTTCAACTATACAAAAAGAAATTTTATTAAACCTGTCACCAAATTTGGTAAAACATCTTTCTTCTAAAAGATTACTGAAATACCAATAAGAACAAAAACAACCATGACCTAAGGGGATTGCAATTAACAGTCCAATTGCCAAGTATACTTTCTACTTCCATATATCCTAGAAGTACTTACAAACGTACTTTAATCAAGATAATTAAAATGACAAATTGTTCAAGAAAGTCATAATTTTAGAAATTCAGTAAAGATTACTAGAAAAGACATACAAAAAGTTTTCACATACCAATTAGACAAGTTGAATGACTAATCCAAATCACTAAATTAACAAATAACTAAAAAATGCCTAGTATTAAAAAATACTTTAAAAAACTGCACTAGCAATATCCCCAAATTATTATTCCATTAAAAATAGAAAGACCTACCTTGCAGTTGGACAGAAGACTCAATTTTAAAGATATCTATTCTCTCCTAATTAATCTATTAAATTTGTTGCAAATGAAATTAATACTGCATTTTTTTCCAACTTGCAAAAATAATTGTAAGCGTCAATTGATAGAAAAAAATGCAAGTATACACAGGGAATATTCTGAAAAAGAAGAGAAATGAGATAGAACTCAATGGAATAGATAAGACAGTATAAATCATTAGTAATTATTAAAGTGTCAATAAAATGGTAAGGCAAGTTAACAGAAATGTAGCCAATTTTACCTGGAAATTTTCTTTATGGTAGAACTTAACAGATAACTACACAGGTCAAAGTGAGTACTTTAAATATTTAATGCATTCATTAACACCAGAATGATGATTAATGGAAAAAGAAATGACAAACTAACTGCTGAAATAGAAGGCAATACAAATAAATGATACTAATGTAAACATGTTTTAAAAAACCACAAAACTCCAAAGTCATAAAACCGAACAAGATTATATTTCAATATACAACTTCTGTATAACCAAAAAATAAAACACCATAGTAAAATGAATGAGAAAAAACATATTTGCAATTCTAGACAAAATGTTAACACGTTTAATCATAAATGAACTCTTCAGAAATCAGTACAAAGAGACTAACATTACAAGGGAAGTGAAAATAAAAGGAACAGAGGAAAATGGAATAGCACAAATGAGTTATAAGGCTATATGAAGATGATGTAGTTAACATTAATAGCTGATAAAGCAATTTCATTATAAATTATATTATCGATCCTTACAAATATTGATTATCTGATGTTTGTACAGCTTTAGGAAATAAAGAATTCTCAAATACCGTGGGAACTTACTAGAGTCATGGGGAGTTTACTCAAAAATGTAGATTTTTGTATAAACTTGGCCCCAGCAGTTCCAAACCACAGGAATCAGTCCAACAAAGTAATTAGACACACACCCACACACATACACATACATGTTTACTACATAGAAAATGTATAAGTAATGTATCATCCCCCCAAAACTACTTATGTATCAACTGGTTTATAAAAAATTGGCTGTGGGGTAGAAATAGAGAAAAGGCACTTAAGTAAAAATACTACATTTCACAAAATTCTATGTCCTTTGAATTCTTATGAAACATTTTTAATGAATCAATTTTATATTTACCCTGTGATTAGTGAAAATTATAAATATATGCACTTCATACTTATGAAAGCACTGAGATGAAGCCCTTTAAGTTCCACTATCCTGATTTCTTTGTTCAATAATGTCTGTCATTCCAGCTCCTGAGATATGATCCAACAGCAACCATGAAAACAATCATCGTGCCTACTTAAAATTCACTTCAATGACACTCTTTAGGTCACTTTCCAAAAGTGAGTTTTCTCAGTTTTTTACATCTGCAAGCAGTGTCCACTGAAACAAACATGAAGAATGTCTCCATACGTCATAAAAAGCATTTTTAGATTTTGGTGAAAATGATGGTACAAATAGTGGCACAGTTTCTCTTTTTCAGTCATCACCTGAGAGACACAGTTGGGAAAATGGGAAAAGGTTAGAAGCAAAGTTTATATCATCAGCAAGAACTAATAAAATTTGTCTGTAAAATGACATGCAACATTCATTCTATTATGAAGAAAGAGCATGTGGATCAAAATTCCTTTTGGAGTATTCTAATAATAAAGGAGGTCAGATGTTAGCTCTTTCCTTCTTTTTTGTTGTTGTTGTTGTTTGTTTTTCTTGAGATGGAGTTTCACTCTTGTTGCCCAGGCTGGAGTGCAATGGTGTGATCTTGGCTCACTGCAATCTTCACCTCCCGGGTTCAAGCGATTCTCCTGCCTCAGCCTCCCAAGTAGCTGGGATTACACTACCACACCCAGCTAATTTTGTATTTTTAGTAGAGACGGGGTTTCACCATGTTGGTCAGGCTGTTCTTGAACTCTTGACCTCAAGTGACCGACCCACCCACCTCGGCCTCGTGCTGGGATTACAGGCAGGAGCCACCGTGCCCAGCCTCTTTCCTATGTCTTGTGAAAAACTGACCTCTCCCACATTATCCACACGTCTCTGTATTTGGATTCCTTTACCTCTAGGTCACTTGTTCACATACAGAATTATTACCTGCAGTATACATGCATTTATGCACAATATACATGACAACAATACCTAAATATTTAAATGATAATAACAAAAGGAGTTCAGCCTATTTGATGAGAAAGAAATAGTAACTATACTAAAAACACAGAAGCTACAATGAAACTTTGGAGAGGATACAATTCCTAAACTGTCCTGGGCATGGTCAGACCAACAGAATCCATGGACATAACAATATTGTTTTATGCCCCTGTTTCAGGATAATTTATTAGATAGCAATATGTAACCAATAAGATCTGAATGTCAAGTAGCTGCCAGAAAAAAACATCGAGCTTATGAAAAACAGAATGTATCAAGTCCTGTCTAACCAAACCGCCCCTCTCCCAGTCAAGTTAGCACTCAACTGCCCTTACAATCATATTGCTGAGGGAATGAAGAACACTTCAATGAAAGCACTGCAACAGGTCATTCACTGATGGTAGGTACCATTCTTGAGATTAAAAACAAAGACGATAAAATGTTCCTTCTTGGAACTATCATCTCCTGACAAGGAAAAAGAAGAAACACTGTAAGGTGAGATATATACCACTCTAATGAAACAGCTAAGGTGGCAGGTTAAGTGAATGCTCATGTTGAACTTTATTACAGGTTATGTTAACATTTAGAAACACTTCCCATTATCAATCCTATAGCAAAGTCAACTTACAACCTCAGTAATGACTTTAATAGTTTACAGTATCAGCATCTTTCTGTGGTTTCCATGAACTTCACCCTTTATCAAAGAACTGTATGTGAAAACATTTTGTGAAAACTGTACATTTATGAAAACACACATATTGTCAATTTTATAATTTCTAGTAATTAGATGCCTGGTCATTTCTTTTATTAGTTATATTGTCATGTTTGACCATAGATAAGTAAACTAATTAAAGGTACTCTCATCTGTGTGCGCGCGCACACCTGTGGCAGGCCAGGTCCCACTAATGCAGGCCTCCATAACAACTGTTTCAGTATTGACGGAGTGGTTAAGTTAAATACTAAAAGCTGAAAGAGACATTTTGTTATACAAAGGTTGGAAAGTCACAAAAGCCCACCAAGTTTTACCTAGGCCTCTCTTGAACCTTAAAGCACGATTAAACAAGTTTTATTAGGGGTCTGAAGAAACTCTCCAGGCCTCCACAAACAAGTTTATTGGGGTTCTAAAGGAACTCCCCAAACCTCCATGATTTAGTAGGAAACAAGATAATGGTAATCACCTCAGCACCCGGACCCATTTAAGTTAATGTAAATGTACTGAGGCTCCAAAGGAAGGTCTCGAAGACTCAGACCTTAGTTACAGATCACTTATGTCTTTAGATACACACTTACATGTACACATATAGCTTAGAAGGTATATAAGTTCTGAAAAACTTTGTAATTTTGTGTTGGTGTGGTGACAATTTCCAGGCCTTCTTCCTATAACTAGCTCTAACTCTTCCTCCCCTGTTCATCTGCATCTCATTATTGGGGCACGAGAAATAGCAGCCCGACCCTCAGTTTGGTCTGGGAACCAAACTATACCTTCACTTTGATAAAATATATTTTAAAGACTAACTCATTTGATAATTCCAAGGTGGCCAAGAAATACACCTGTACCAGTATTATTTTCCTGAGCTTAGGCAAAACCTCACCAATACCTCACCCCCAAATAGCACCAGAACCTTCTTACCTATGTTTGCAGTTAACTTGTAAATTAAGGGACTCCATGAGAAAGGGATGTTCCTGATGATTCCATTTGCAGGTCAGCTGCAAATAAATTTTTCACTCATCCTGATTGCCTAAGAAAAACAGTATCCAATACAGAAACATTTAGATACAAATCAGGCACCTGAACATACCCATTAGGATAATTTTAGGCTAGCCAGGCATAGTGAATAGAGAAAATCAAGTTCAACCAGCAACCATTTCACTTTCTCACCAACTTTAAACCACACCTTTTAGAAAGATGCAGAGAATATTTAAAATTTTCCTCTGCTAATTTTGAATGATCTATAAATCCCCAAAGGCCTACTTTAAACCCATCAGAGACTCAACCACTTAATTAAAAGGAAAGAAGCAATCTGTTTTCAGTTTATACCAACTTAATGAAGGATAACTTCCAACTTATCCCAAGAGACACCTCCTCTAACATCTTGATCTAGTCAGTACCCACAAATATAGCATCGCCAGTATTAAAATGTACTCTCCTTATAGAATGAATGTTTCAGTTACTATTTTCTTTCACTTATCTGTTTCTCAAACGAAATTTCACTGTTTGACACCTACCTCAAATTCCATCTTCTGCTTCTTTCCTTAGGTAATCCAATACTCTGTTTCATGGTAGTCGCTGCATTAATGTCTAAATCACATGCTCTTTGTGAGATCAATCAAAAACCATTCATAATGGCTGTTGGGAATAAGAAGTTGAATACAACAGCCCATTGTTCCTAGGATGTTGAATGTCAAGGATGAAGACAGGCACAAAGTGGTTGTCTCTAAAATTTCCTGTTGTTTAAATGTTCATTTTGAAATAGCTTTTGAAAATTTCAGATACAGAAAGCAGAAGTAGTCGTTCTATTCTCCTTTCACTATACAGGACTGTTAAAAATCTGTCATGTCCTTCCAAAGAATTTTCATGTGAATCATATTCTTCCTAGATTTTTGTCATGTAGCAATATACAAATATGTACATATCAATCTTTTGATTTTAACTCGTGTTACAGTTTCAAACAGTATATTATATCACCATTATCACCACGCTGAAGTATTAAATGTCAGAATGACAAGCCCCACGTATAATTCATATTTTTAGACTTAACTATTAATATTTTAGTTAGAAAAACTAGAGACATATGCACAGACACCTGCAAACAACTACTTGTTCACTGAAAAATGATATAAAATATCAATTTAGGACTACAAAACATATTCCATATAGAAATTTTTTACTGTTAGAATTACATTCATGTTAAAGAAGCTATAATCATTGCAATCTTTGATTTATTGACAGATACCTCAGATAGTTATGATTTTACAGCCAACCTATATTTGGTAAATTTTCGAGAATTGGAATAGATAAAAACCCCAGTAGCCAGCTATAACATTTCAAAACTTTTACATAGTATCAATTTGATTGTCATTGCCAAACTGCTGCTTAAAAAGACACACAATTTATACTTTTGATCAATACTGGATAGAATCTTTATAAACATTTTCCTAATTTACACCGTAAGTAAACTTGAAATCTATCTGATTATCACATATCTGATAGTTTTTAAAAGCTATCAAAAAGTAAAAAAAATTCATAACCACAGTTTTTCTATACTCATATAAATATGGAAAGAGGTTAGAAAAGAAAATGTTTACAGACGTGCTTATTATTTAATGAAAAATCAGCATACATTTAGATGTAACAGTAAGTGGAATTCTAGAAATATCTGCAAGCTTAGAAATAAAACACTAGTTCCACAATTTTTTTTTTATTTTTTTATTTTTTGTACAGAGTTTTGCTCTTGTTGCCTAGGGTGGAGTGCAATGGTGCAATCTCGGCTCACTGCAACCTCCACCTCCAGGGTTCAAGCAATTCTCCTGTCTCAGCCTCCCGAGTAGCTGGGATTACAGGCATCTACCACCATGCCCAGCTAATTTTTGTAGTTTTAGTAGAGACGGGGGTTCACCATGTCGGCCAGGCTGGTCTCGAACTCCTGACCCTCAGGTGATCCACCCGCCTCAGCCTCCCAAAGTGCTGGGATTACAGGCATGAGCCACCATGCCCAGCCACTGGTTCCACAATTTTTTTAATGAAAATAAAACACAAATCAGTACACGAATGAAAGATTAATACCCCTGAGATAGATCTATGCCACTAAATTAAATTTAGACATGCATGTGAATATATACTTATGATATACATGAATATGCATTTAAATAAATTTGCAAAGAATACAAATAACAAAAGAACAATTATTTAAATAATCTTCTAACACTCAATATATCTATCTAATTTACAATGACCATTCCCTTCTCCTGTCTTCCTCTATCTTTCTAAAGATAAAATATCCAGGGGGTTTTGTTTGTTTCGTATTAGTATAAGATGCACAAAAACCCCACAATGGTTATTTTTCTTATACAAGAGACCTGAATGTTTAAAAGATATGGAGGCAATCTATTGCTCTGTCTCAAAACACACAAACACCAAAACGTTACAGTCAGTCCCAAGAGGCCAATTATTGATTACCTACTGTACTACTGAACACTTGAAGGAGTCAATTTATGATATTTTACAATGAAATATTTACAAATTTATACTTTGTTGAGACTTCATGCATCTAGCAAACCTAGAGCTTTAGAAAATGTCATTTTTATCTGTTATTCAAAGTGTTTTTTGAATGTTGCCATGCAGTCCAAGTAAACACAAAACTGTGTAATTCAGAGGTAGAAGAAATATTTCCTTATAAAAGACATTTCCTACAATGACTATAAAAGTATATTTATATAATGCCCTATCAACAATGTAACTAAAAAATTAAGACTGAAGTTTTTAATATATAACAGAAGCACTGAACAATGGTTAAAATATATTTTCTTTCTGATTACAATTCAAAGTTGAAAATACATTCTTCCAACTTTTTCCTTACACTAAACAACCCAATAAAGAGATACCAAAATATGTATAGGTCAAGAAGCCCAAAATTTTATCAAGTTCTTTGCCAAGACATTTGCAAAACACAATGAAACCATGAAATTTTACAATGACTTATTTACAAAATTATACTTTGTGAGACTCTATACATCTAGAAAGACTAGATGTTAAAAATTAAAATTTTTTATCTATTATTTACAAAGTTGTCTTGAATATTGTCATGCAACCAAGGGAACACATACAGAATATTGTATAGTTCCTAGAGGTAGTAGAAAATCTCTTTAATGAAGTCATTTATATCTTGAATATTAACAGGAAATAAAAATTATGATATCAGGAAGTGTATCTGGAAAGACTAAATGCATTTACATGACATTTAATCTAAGTTTTTTAAAAAAAGCAATTCATATCTGATATAATGGTAAGCTATATAATAACAGGTAAAATGTAGAGAGTCTCTTTTAATTTCCTCCTTCTAATATCCAAATTAAAACATGATAAATTTTGTTTAGCTCCAAGAGCCTGTGTATCAATAATCAATTTCATTGCCACGTTAATTGCAAAAGACAACAGTACTAACAAATTTACAACAAGATACTTAAAAAATCTACTTCGTGAGACTCTCTATACATCTAGAAATACTAGATGTTCAAAATTAAATATTTCATTTGCTGATTATTTACTAAATTGTCTTGGTTATTGTCATGCCACAAATGAACACAGAACCATATAATTTAAAGATTCTATAGTATATGCTTAAGAATGAATTGCATCATGAACCTCAGTACATCAAAGAAAATAAGATATACCTTTTTTTTTTTTTTTGAGAGGGAGTCTCACTCTGTCGCCCAGGCTGGAGTGCAGTGGCGCGATCTTGGCTCACTGCAACTTCTGCCTCCTGGGTTCAAGCTATTCTTCTGCCTCAGACTGCCGAGTAGCTGGGATTACAGATGTGCACTACCACGCCCGGCTAGTTTTTGTATTTTTAGTAGAGACGGGGTTTCACCATATTGGCCAGGCTGGTTTCGAACTCCTGACCTCGTGATCTGCCCCCTTCGGCCTCCCAAAGTGCTGGGATTACAGGCATGAGCCTCCGCACCCGGCCAAGATATACCATTCAATATAGAGATTATTCTTACATGAAACTGACCCAAACAATTTAATAAAAATTAATTTTTACTTTTAAATCAAAATGTGGGGGAGGGAACCACTGTCCCTCTCTAACATGACAGCATATATACATTTAATATATAAGCTTAAATATGTGCAAGTAATTTGTCTTTTACAATCCCAGCAACACAATGAAGACTAAGCAAAGGGGAAAGAACAATCTATCAACAAAAGAAAAATGTCTCTATCCTCTTTATCAACAAACTACATATTTACAAAGTTGAAATGTTATAGAACAACTATGATAAACACAGATATTTAATAGTAAACCCAAGAAAGCCACCCACACAGAGCTCTTAAAATCATTTGCAGGGTTAAGCACAGTTTAACAAAGTGATGCTTGCAATATATGCACGTCCACACTGTCTATAAAACAAAAAAAAAGCTAAAGAGGATTGTACAGTTGTCTAGTGGTATCCATCGGGGATTTGTACCTGTACCGTACCCCTATACCAAAATCAGTGCATCCTCAACTCCCTTAGCTCTTCAGAACCCATGGTTATGAAAATGAGGTGTTCTTTACTCGGGTTTCAGATTCTGCCAATGCTGTACTTTCCAGCTGCATGTGCTTGCAGATGCAAAACCCGCAGATAGGAGGGTTGACATGACAACTATACATCACAGAGATGAAATGACAAAGTATTCAACATCCTTCTCCACGTGCTTCCCAACAAACAAGTGAATCAAGAAGCTAATGCCTATATTAATAAAAATACTCTGATTTTTACATACATATGTATCAGCAATGTCTACATATTAATATATAAGGAATAGGTATTTTAAAGATATAACCTGACTGTACACACAGCAATCTAAAAATCCCACTCTACCACACAGGTTTGGTATGCCATTTCACTTCAACAAACATAAAAAGCTTCTGCCCTATAGTTTTAAGTAAAATATATCCACCAAATACAACAAATTTCTGCACATCTGTAAAGGTAGATGACATATTATACATGGACACAACTAACAATCAAATAAACCTCTACATACACACCAAATTTTTTTTAAAAATAAAGGTTAACACTTCTATTGGCAAAAGATTGTTTTCACCATATTTTAACATTCATATATTCTGTATGTTCATATATGTGCATGGTGGGTGTTTCTACATACCTAGGAAATTCCGATGTTATTCAAGACGCTTATCTATGATTCATACAGCAGTTAAATGGTCTCCAGCTCTATCCAGGCACCCAACAGCCCAATAAACACAGGAAGGGACAAGCCACCAATTAGGTTGGAATAAGAAAAAATAATACAAAAATGTACATTTTTATATAAAAATTGTTTAGACAAAGACAATCTCATTTTTTAGAACTCCAGAACCCAAAACAAAACCAAGAAAACCCTCAAAATCAAACCTCACAAGCACACAAAGATGCTAACTCTATTGGCAACAATGATTCTACTTTTGAATAAAAATATATTTCCAAAAATATGACAGAAATTGCATATTAAAAAATATTGTTGTAATATTTATCTTCTAGATACAATTATATATTCTGCATCAACCAAATAAATCCCATTTAAACATGGCATAGCAATTCTACTGATCAAACTAAAGTGTTTATGCCCTTGTCTAGTGGTTTACTGGTCACAATATACGCCTATTAGTAATCTGTATGCAGATGCTAAAAAGCAAAAGGTAACATTTTTCTACTATACATTTAGCAGCCATACAGTATCTCTGGCAACTTAAGAATATTTCTATCCTATGACAATAAATGTTGTTTATACAGTGATATGTATTTATATATAAACCTGCATACACACAAATATACGTGTTGGCAATTCCTACAAATCAAAGACTAAACAATTAAAGCAAAACAATTATATATTGTGACTGTCTTATACACATGTAACAAAATTCCCCTTCAGCTGCTCATTTACACACATAAATAATCTGCCTATGTGAGGGAGGGAACAAAAGCTTTCACTACATATGTATGTATTTATCTATCTATCTATATAGATAGATATATAGATATGTGTTTACGTGTGTGTATATATATTTAGAACCATGCAGACATAATAGCTCCTATGCTTTAAAAAACATATAACCATGTATATTGTATACACGTAAGGGTTCCATTATCACCCAATGATCTAATGAACTCAGGTTTCACATCCCATTGCTAGTATCCCCATAAAAACTTATAAAATGCCTCTACAGATAGAAACATTTTAAATCAAAAACAACTCACTATTATGAAAGTCACATTTTTTTGGCAAATGAGAACTTTTCTAACCTATGCTATTTGACTCGTGGCAATTTTTCTGTTGTATAAAAAACTGCATATACACATCTGAAAACTATAAACAAAGGCAGACCGACATTTATGATGACATTTCCACCATGTTGCATCTGTCAGAAAAACAGTCACATATATATTTATAGAGATATATAGTATTATACTACAAATTGTAAGAACATTTCTATTATATCTACCACAACCTAAAAATTGAGCCCAATGATCCAGTGAGCAGTTTGCTTTTTGCAAGCAAAACTGGTTCTATCCCCTATGAATTAAAAATGACATCTATACATTTAGAAAAATAGATGTTAAAAATATTTAGCATATCCACCAGCAATCAATTAATGTTTAGGGGCAATTTAATGAATTAATGTTCTGAGAGGTGATTTAACACTCCCACTAGCAAAAGGAAAGTAGTCTACCTGTTTACAATGTAATGTTAACATATATGTAAGACCACCACCACCATCTTCACGTGGATTTAAGTCTGGAGGCCCTGCAACATATGCTCATATGCACACAGGGCTCCAACACCCCACCCTCTTATCTCCTAAATCCACATCTAATATTTGCCTAATACTAACAAAGCCATCTAAGAGTCTAGACACTCCTATCAGTAACCAATGACATCACTGTGTAACAATTTAATGTCCCCCAAAATGCAAAATGTCAGCCATTTCTATACTGGTTAAGATTCAGTAACACAATCCTGTCAGTTATATACACAAAGTAATACAAATCCCACCCAACCCTTAACATGTAAGTGTTCTAGAGGCTGGCCTTTTTGGCAATTCCATCATGAAAAGAAAATCTTACACCACGTAAATTTTAACAGAAAGACCACTGACAAAATAACATCCACATCCATGACTTTCATACATAAAGCAGCATTAATAAAACTTCTTAGTTAGAAGTTGTATACATTAAGTTCCCCCAGAAAAACATCCATAGCAATAAACCAAAATAAAAGGATTTTTAATATACATCACTCAGAGGTACTTTAACAATTATATTTCTAAAATCATTTCTTAAAATGTTTCTACATACTTCAGCAAACTAATTGTTAGCAATATCTATGTACCAAGAAAATGTCATAAAACAATTATTTAGAAACTTCAAACACTGTATCCTCAAATGCACATAAACAAAATGCCTTTTTTTCTAATTAACGCTTCCCATGTCATTTTCTATTACCCTTATGCACTCAAAAAGTGAATACAGAATTGTGTATATCTTTAAAAGGTGACCTGAGAATTCCTTTCTAACAACTGTTCCAGAATAAAATTCTAGCAAATAGAAGCTTCCCTAGGAAACCACTTATTTAGCCACAGCAACTACATTAACAAGCTTAACAGATTCATGTTCAAAATCTAAGTGTTTGCTTTTAACTAATTACATTCCAAGATTATGCAAAAAAATACAACTATTACACATTTAATTTCACTGTCTGGCTTACCTAAGGCACAATGAACAATTCATACACATTTATCATTCAATGTGTATCTCATATTCTCATTTCAATACTATTATCTAAACATAATTTTCCCACATATTTAAACAAACTCGTAAGCTAAATGTCCACGAAAAAAAGTTTATATTATTTGAATATTTGGAGCTCTTTCACAATGCTAGCAGGAGTTGGGGAATGATGTCCTTATTGCATGTGCACACAAGTATATCATGTGCAGGGCTTTTACTGGTAAATCTTCCAAAGGCGAGTGGACTCTCCACAGCAAGAAAAAAAATTATTATTGGTTGATGAAGTTCAGGCAAGTATCAATCTATCTTTCTTTCTTCCAAGGTTTTCTAGCTGATGAGGCATGTAGCTGAATTCAACAAATGTTATCCTTCCCCTTCTATCCATATATTCCTGCAGGGTTGGCTTGTCAACTTGAGTTTGTACAGACTACCCAAAATATTTCAAGTTTTATATATTTGAAATGTTTCTCAATTCAGTAGATAATTCTTTATGCACCTGCCACGCTGTGACTCAGACGGCATTTTGGGGATGAATCCGGATTGAGAGTTGCTGTTCTGATGCTGTAAGGAGCACACAAATAGAGTAGATCTGGACTATGGCTCTACAGAGGACCCTGGCCAAAGACCCTTTAAGGCAGACATCTCCAAGGGGGTTTAGACTTCCACCGCAGTCTAGAAATAAAAATGCTCCAGAAGAATCTGTAAACTACAATTTTCTCCATGCTGGGGTGGTCACTCAGACCACTCACTCCTGTTGATGTATTTCAGTGAAAAAATGGTTCATAAATCTACCCTAAATCATATGTTGCAATCAGTGTTTCTTGCTGCAAAAATTTCTGAAAATTTTTAAGGATGAGAGGATTAGAGTGAGGGAATGCCACAAAATATACAAATCCAAATGTTTGGTGTCCACAAGTGGGTGGTTTCCAGTGTTTATTGTGGCAAAAGATGTTCTAAATATTATAAACATATGCAATCGTTGTCCTCTTCCTTGATTATTGCTCATTTCTAAAACTCTTGAAACATGACAACTGCTTATTTATTAAGAAAACCTGACAAGGTTTGTCTTGTTTTCCCCAAATCAGCTCTGCCAGATAGATGAATTAAAGAACCTGAGGTTAGCAGCAAGGGGAACAGTTGAAAGTATGTGAATACAGTTAAGATGACAAAGCCCTCACATGGAAGAGTAACTTCAAATCAGTTATCTAATGGGGTGAACAGTATCTTTTGTACAGTAAGTTTCTAAAGGAAATAATCCTGGTCCATCTTTTTTAAGCTGCAATTTAGCCCATGAATGAAAGCTGTTTCCTTGCTCCTTAGCTGGCATCTCCTTTATACGTCTCTTCAGAATTGACAGTCGAATGTATCACAGTGATTTTAAAAAGATGTTTCTGAATGTAAATGAGTTTGAAATATTTCACAAATTTACTTTCTGCTTATTTTCTTGTTCAATTATCTGTTCATGATTTGTCCATTTTCAGAACAATTTTTCAAGCCTTTTTGTTCACAGAGTTGTAGATCATATTTATGTACACTACAGGAATCAACAGAGTAAATAACCAATATATTTTGCCAACCCAAATATAATAGATGCATTTACATTTATTTTTATGTTGTGAACTACTCTTAACACACCAACAAGTACACCCTCTTATCCTCTCCAACAGCAATGACCTCTTGATTTCCAACAGGTTTGCTCAAAGGACAAGTTCACGTGAACACATGCTTTTTTTTTTTAACCTGGAATATTTATTCTCCAGTGAGCTAGCCTGAAGCAGGTGGAGGCATCCAATAAAATACAACCTTAAGGAACTACCTTTTCTATTTTTAACAAACCCCGAGTCAGAAATCTGGCAATATCTTAGGAACCTCTCTACTTGATGAAACAGACAACTTTAATTTAAAGCAAGACAGTATGTCCCAATTCCCTACTCTCAGCTATGTGGTACAATGAAATGCCCTTGTTCTTGACCTAAACCCTAACAAAGAATGGAGGGAAAAAAATCAGGGTGAAACTGACAGCCATACTTTGCCTGTACTCTACTAGAGGGCAAATTTGTTATACTTTCTTCATTCATGTATTGACTCTACCAATGACTGTGGTAACAACATACCAATGAAGCAAAAATTGGCTATCCATCAAACACATACTAGATGTTAATTATTACACTAGGCCTTGAAGACAAAGCAGTAAAAAGTATAGTCAAGGCATCTGATAAACCATTAATGTTTCTTTCTCCCTATAAGGGAAAAATATCAAAAAAGTCAGTCTATTTAGCCTTTTGGAACCATATTTCCAAATTCTGCTATGTACTCATCTGGGACAAATGAAAAGCATTATTTCAGTAAGTCAAAGCTTTTAAAGAAGGTATCATCATTGTGACTTAAAACAATTTCTAAAGGATGGATTTTTTGGGTTTTGTTGCTACCTTGACATCATTGCCGAAGGCTGTAATTCACTCAGTAGATAAAACACCCAGTCTACCTAAAATGTGAAGCCACGGTATCCAGCCATGCTCACTAGAGTTACACATTATACAATTGACATTAAAACAAAAAGTACAATGTCCCAAATTTGTTGCCACCCTCCAAAATAATTTCAATAATTCCTAGGCCATATATATTTTTAAATCCTCTGTAATTTCTTCTCATTTTATTCAGTCCAACCCAAAGAAGTCTGCTTGTTTGAAGTCTGGGTTTCTTGTTCAGTTGCTGTATCACAGAGAATGACTGATTTGATCTGAATATATCCATATTCTTCACCACTTCCAAACCTGGAGGAGTCTCAACTGAAGTGGCTAATTTTACAGTTTTTAAGTAAAAGAGAACAGTCTATTCCCAAAGAGAATCATCATTGGAAAACAGTACTAAATTTCAAGAAACAACTATAGCCACTGGAATGCCAACCTGTATGTTGAAATTTCCCAAACCCAACATATGTAAATCCACCAGAAGCAGATGCTTAAAATCAAACAATAAATAAATAAAACAAGTTATAAAGAGTTCAGTAATTAACATTAAACACAAACAGGATTACCTTTCCTTCCTCCAAAAGGGTAGGTATTAGGCAGAAATTACCACACTATATTCATTGAGATCATACCTGCTCTTAAAATGTTATTTTTTAATCTACTGTTTTCAGGAATTTTGTCTTCTTTTACCCAAAGTGAATTTATATGGACTGAATTTAGAAATGGCTGAATTTACTCAAATTTAATTTAATTTAGATTTAAATGGGTATAGTTGATTCACTGCTAGGAAAATTATCAAAAATAAGCTTGTTTCCTCATATCATGTAGATAATTTAAATTTATATTAGAAATGTATTATTTTAAGTGATATATGTCTGTATTTCCAGGAAATTATGAAGTGTTTACGTCCTCCCATGCATTTGAACACACTGGCTACAAATAGTCATTCCTATTAATAATAACCTTGCAAGAAAAAAATATATGGTATTCTACAATGATTTACATTATTACATAAGACAACTTTCAAGATTCCCTGGTCATGATCACATTTTAAAATATGCGATAACATGATGTATCATTGCTTTTTCCATATCAGTGTACATTAAAAGACATATAATAGCACTCTAAGTATGGTTCCTAGATCTGTAGCATCTAGAAACTTGATAAAAATCAACTTCTCATACTTATACCTAATAAGCAAGAAACACTAAGGTCAGGACCCAGTAAACTGTGTTTAAAAAGCCCTCAGGTGATTCTTATCCACACTAAATTTAAACAAATCACTGACTAACCAAGGCTATCTAGAAATACCATCCTTTATTCATTCTAATAATTTATCAAGAAAAGACATTTAATCAGCACACTTCGCTAATTAAAACAATCTCAGTAAAAGACAATATTACCTATTTATGGTCACCTCAAGAAAAGGTATAGAAGCTAACATGGGAAAGGTAGCTGACATTCTTTATCTGAAGTAAAACAGAAACTTACATGTTAAATGATAATTCTGACTCCTAACATACACCACCTATTGTTCCACAACTCAAACCATGCAAGTTTTCCTTATTTCCAACAAATGAAACAATCATAACATTACTCTCAATTTACCTGTCTCCCTTCATACAACTCAGGAACATGTTCCAACCACATTAAAATTTGCTTATTTGTTTTCCTCCTACTACTCATTAATGCAATTTGCCATCTTCTGCTAACTCATTCCTTCCACTACTCTCAGCAAATTACTTTGATCATGAATTAGCAAGGCTGGACCTCACGCTCCCTTTGCAGGAATGGAAAGTGTCATCCAATTCAAGAAATAATGATTCTCATCATTAAGCCAACCCTCCTCCTACCACTCCACCAAAACACACACACACACACACACACACACACACACACACACGTGCACACACACACATACACGTGTCATCTCTTCCAGAGATTCTTATTTTCAGGGGATTTATTTTAAGTCATCTGTGAAGTATCACCCCACAAATGAGGTTGTTTGGATGGGCTGGGCCAGCAACTACCACTGCATTCTCTAAGTTGCACCAAACATCTGAAGGTAAAACACCCCCTGTCAACACTACACCTCAACATATCTGGCACTAATTCCCTATTTTTCTCACTTAACTGCTTATTTCTAATCTAATTCAGTTAGTAGGAAAGGAAAAACTCATTTTTCTCAATTCATCCAACATATCGCTAACTGCCTGGATCAAGAACACTAAGAGAAACAAACAAATCTGAGAGGTTATAAATACACTAACATTTCTACCAGAAGAACAGAGACTCAAAGGCAAGAACTATAAAATAACTTATCTACCTCACTTTTAGAAGAATGTTCATTTCTCTGAACCCCAACAGCTTTTCACTATAAACCAGTCATTTGTCATGTGATCACAGTATCAACACCCACATCATTAATATGTACATATGTACACGCAAACACATAACACATACAGAATTTATCAACTAAGATAACAACTAGAGAATAAGATCTTGCTATATTCAATGTTCATGGTATATTTAATACAGGCTTTTCTAAATTACCTTCTTATTCACCATTCCTCCTTCATAATAACGACTTATAGGCAAAGGAAAAGCACCTACTCATAGAATGTCAATCACAGATAATGAAAGACCCATCAATCATACAAGCAAAAAATAGAGTATAGAATAATGTGAGATTAGAGATGTGATTCAAAAATTGCATGGTGTTTAGCAAATCTTTTAATCTCCGTGGGGCTCAGCATCAAAAACTATATAATGCCAATTTCATCACCTTAACTGAATCTAACAGTCAAAATTAAATCTCCACCTACGTCTTGTAAAGATACAGCAAAGGGTTTACTTAATTAAAAGTAGAATTAAATTAATCTCTGTAAATGTAACTTAAGCATTCTGCTAAATACATAAATTACGTCTCCTCTCAAACCAATGTCTCAGCCACAAACTAGCAATTTCTCAATTATATGCCAAATGGAGAAGCTGCCTCAGTGACAGAAACATGCTCATGAAACTTTCATATAGGGTTGGAACCGGGTGATGCAAGCAACAGGGTTAAAAAAAAAAAGAGCATAGGAGCTCCTAAGTACTTATTCTCTTGAAATGATCACTTGAAATGCATAGTATAAATAAGCAAAGGTGTGGCTGGGTACGGTGGCTCACGCATGTAATCCCAGCACTTTGTGGGGCTGAGGCAGGTGGATCACTTACAGACCAACCTGGCAAACATGGCAAAGCCTGTCTCCACAAAAACATACAAAAATTAGCCGGGCATGTTGGCACATGCTTGTAATCCCAGCTACTCTGGAGGCTGAGACAAGAAGTGCTTGAATGCAAGAGGCAGAGGTTGCAGTGAGCCAAGATCATGCCAAAGATGAGACATACCAATGCAGTGAACATAGAACACACTCTACAAAACATTAACTGTACTAAAGGATCTAGAACCAACTTCCTTGTATTGCACTGGAAAAACCTACAACACGCCATTATCCTTAACCTGTACTGATAGGAAAAACCATGTGAAATTTACAGTCTAAGAATTTATGTTTTGAGTATTTGTATCCTGAGTCCTTAGACTGATAGTAAGGCTGGACTTCAGAGTAATCACGTTGAGCTTTACTTCATCATGCTCAGTAAACACAGCTCATCACAAATCCAGCCCAGGTCTTTCCCAATGTCTTTCCCATCAACTAGTAAAAATACGTAAAAAAATAAATTCCTGCAGATAGTGTATCTCTACCCATAAGGACAGTCCCTGGCCTGGAAGAATAAATGATAAGAGTTTTATGTGACAATGGATATAAAACAACAGTAACAACAACAGTGTCATTCAAAGCACACAGAATTAAGGGGAATTATGAAGAAAAAGACACACACAGCAATCTACATGAAGGAAACACACACACACACACACACACACACACACACACACACAGAGAGAGAGAGAGAGAGCAATCTGCCAGTTGGGTCTCACAGAGCTAAATACAATGACTATTTCCACTAGCAAACTGTCCAAAGAACTGAAACAGAAATACCCTAATGCCACCACAGATACTATCGACAACTTGCTATTCTCCCCAATAATTAAATGTAAACCAATTTTAGGACTAGAGTACACTGAAAACATGCATCGAAAAATTCTAGAGTTAAGTGTAAACAAATGGTATAGAAAGATAGAGGACAGACAAATAAAATCAAGGCTGGCACAACGTAAGAAACACAAAGTCCAAAGAAAGGATTCTGAAGGAGGTCTAAACTACTAACTTCTCTGACAAGAAACCAAAGTAGCACAGTAATGCAATCCAGATTTTCTCATGAGAACCCACACTATTATTCCTGATACATATCTCCGAAACATGAAATCATAGATTTCAGGAACTGTATCATTTCAACTCAATTTTTGCTACCGAAGAACAAATGATGTAACATAAAATGAAAATATCTATACAAACAAAACATCCAAAAGACAGGAAACAGTCCGAACAATTCAGATGTACAACCTAACCCTCAAGGTCACTGCATTCTCATTAGTTCAACAGAAAATGATTCACATTAACTAAACATCAAGTTCAAATGTGAGCCTCCTTCTTGATTCTTGGGCACGTAGTAGGGACCTCGCTTTTTAAGTTGAATCGGCTCAGCAAAGCAAATTAACCCAGCCAAGTTTTTCCTACTAATCATTTCTACACTGTACTAGTTCTTTAAACTCATGGGCAAGCAGGCATTGTGAAAAAGGATTCCAGTGACCCACACAGATGATACTGAAAGTGGAAGAGCTAGAAAAACTGTTTCTCCATGTCTGCAACCCCCTTCTTATTGTACAACCACCTGATCCCTTTATCAACATATACTTCTACAACATTCCCCACCTCTTTACTTTATATTGGCTTAATAAATACATCCTTTGAACTTTATATCTCATTTTTTTCTTTTTTTTTCCAGACGGAGTCTCACTCTGTCACCCAGGCTGGAGTGCAGTGGCATGGTCTCGGCTCACTGCAACCTTTGCCGCCCAGGTTCAAGTGATTCTCCTGCCTCAGCCTCCTGAGTAGCTGGGATTACAGACACACACCACCAAGCTTGGGTAATTTTTGTATCTTTGAGACAGGGTATTGCTATGTTGGCCAGGCTAGTCTCAAACTCCTGATGTCAGGTGATCCACCCAACTCAGCCTCCCAAAGTGCTGGGATTACAGGCTTGAGCCACCATACCTGGTCTCAAATATTTCTATTGAATTAAATGTTCCCCATCTCACCATGCAAGAGAGGACTTCTCACTCCTGTAAACTCAAATAGCAGTTGCTGATTTCTATTTTTTTTTTTTTTACCTTGAGATGGGAGTCTCACCTCTGTCACTCAAGCTGGATGGAGTGCCACTGGCGCGATCTCGGCTCACTGCAACCTCCGCCTCCTGGGTTCAAGCAATTCTCCTGCCTTAGCCTCCCACATAGTTGGGATTACAGGTGCCTGCCACCACGCCAGGCTAATTTTAGTATTTTTAGTAGAGGTAGGGTTTCGCCATGTTGGCCAGGCTGGGCTCGAACTCCTGACCTCAGGTGATCCACCCGCCTCAACCTCCCAAAGTGCCGGGATTACAGGCGTTTTAACAACAACCAAATAACCCCAAAACCATACCCAAAAATACACTGTAAATATCATCGCAAGGTAGTAAACAAGTGCTGGTAAACACTAAGTAACTCAAATGACCTCTATCTGGGAATGGCTGACTACACGGTATAAACGTATGGAGTCAGATATCAGATAGGCCTAGATTCTGATGAGATATTGTCATAAGGAAGTAACTATAAAATACCTAAAAACTTGTTTTCTAACATAAAAAAAATTAGTACCTGGCACAGTGGCTCACACCTACAATACCAGCTGAGGCAAGAGGATGGCATGAGGCCAGGAGTTCAAGACCAGTCTAAGCAACATAGTGAGATCCCAACTCTAAAAAAATTAGAAAACTAAAATTAGCCAGGCATGTTGACACGCGACTGTAGTCCCAGCTACTCTGGAGGATAAGGTGAAAGGATCGTTTGAGCTCAGGTGTTCAAGGCTGCAGTGAGTTATGTTAATGCCACTGAACTCCAGCCTGGACTGTGAGATACTGTCTCACTATACAAAAATTAGCAATGCTGCCTCATTCATTCACTTAATATTTCTTAAACATCTATTGTGTGATAGACTCTGTACAAGTTAATCAACTGCACACAGCTGAAGAAAAAAGAAAAAAAAGCAACTGTCCTAAAAAACCAACAGTATTCATTTAAAGGCAGGTACTATACTCACTGTGTTCCATAATATATGCTCCATAAATATTATTCCTCCTCCTTCCTGGACATCACTTAGAACCCTAGAACTCTGGCAGTTTTTTTTTTTTATCCGAGAGGTGGTCGTCTCATTTTTACACATCCTTGTTTCCATCTCACCAAATGCCTCTGCCTTCCGTGATCCAAGGATAAGTTTCCTTTTAGCTTTCGACAACGTACAACATGTAGAAAAAAAAAGGAACTCAGAATATCTATACAAATAAAAAAGGGTATCTGAGCAACTAGCAAAGTGCAATACTACACCTGCCATTTTTAAGTATTCAAAGTTTTCAAAACATTTTCTGCAGAAAATCTTGAAATCAAAAAGTCTAGTGAGGCACACTGACTGGATTTCAGAGTGTCATTTTTAAGCTCAAATTTTGAAATCATTATGATCAGACAAGGTCCTGTGTCATCATGAACCTAGCCAAGGCCTCTGCAATATATGCTTATTTCTCTTTATAAGGTTATTTTACCTGAGCAGTTTACGTTTCTGTCCTAAAAGCACTTAATATGATTTTCAGCCTCGTTGTGACACTACTGAGTAGGATCCACACTGACGACACATCAAATTTTAGCGATCTGATTCTCTCTTCCTTTCGGAGGCATCAACTAAGTGGTCAAAAAATGGTATCGTATGACACTGAAAAAGTTACAACACAAATATCCTATTTCAGGCTCAGATGTCATTCTCCCACTACAAAAATCCCATGAAAATATACCTTGCTTTATTATATACCAAGCATTATTATGTGTATGGACAAGATGAAGAGAACTGAAATGCAATTATAAGACAGAATCAAGCAATGTATTAACTACCGGAAAACATGCATTTAAAAACTTCAACCCATGGCGGGGTGCGGTGGCTCACACCTGTAATCCCAGCACTTCGGGAGGCTGAGTTGGGCGGATCACCTGAGGTCAGGAGTTTGAGACCAACCTGGCCAACATGGTGAAACCCTGTCTCTACCAAAAATACAAAAATTAGCCAGGTGTGGTGGCCCACACCTGTAATCTCAGCTACTCAGGAGGCTGAGGCAGGAGAATCGCTTCAGCCCGGAAGGCAGAGGCTAAAGTGAGCCAAGATCACACCACTGTACTCCAGCTTGTGCAACAGAGTGAGACTCTGTCTCAAATAAATAAATAAATAAATCAAAACTTCAATCCATGGATTATAACTGACTACCTGCTGAAATCAGTGAAGGTAGTATCAGAGGTAAACATACCAGGTAAAGGGTGTTTTTGCTAATCTTTGAAATGAGATCATGAAAATCCTAGTCAAGCAGCACTATTTCACATAATTATCTATGTAAATCAGTTTCTACTTGTAATATTCTATTACAAGAATCTATAAAAAGCAAAATACCGGTATGTTAATAACAAACTTCTGAAATTTGACATCATAATTAAGGAATAATGAGTTCACAAAAGCAGGGAGCTCCCTAAGCAACTTTCAAAATATTTTTAATTCCAAGCCAAGTTTACCTATCATATAAAAAGAGAATACCTCAAATACTTCATAACCTATTTTAAGGTAGCATAATTTTTATACCAAAATTCTATTTGAAATTATTCTATAAGCTACAATGAAAGCATGTCAAACATGATATGCAACATGGATATATTTAAGGAGCTGGTTAATAAAATGTGTATCAGGAAATCAGAAAGTTGTTGACCAACCATGTTTTAGATGAGACATGTATGTATTTTCTTTCTTTTTCTTTTTTTTTTTTCTTTTTTTTTGAGACAGAGTTTTACTCTGTCGCCCAGGCTGGAGTGCAGTGGCGCGATCTCGGCTCACTGCAAGCTCCACCAGGTTCACACCATTCTCCTGCCTCAGCCTCCCGAGTAGCTGGGACTACAGGTGCCTGCCACCACGCCCGGCTAATTTTTTGTATTTTTTAGTAGAGACGAGGTTTCACCGTGTTAGCCAGGATGGTCTCGATCTTCTGACCTCGGGATCTGCCTGCCTCGGCCTCCCAAAGTGCTGGGATTACAGGCATGAGCCACCGCGCCCAGCCACGTGTATGTATTTTAATGCAAGAATGTAGGATGATTTTTAAGTAACATCAAGCATTAACTACCAAGAATGTTTTAAGACTGATATGTTGATGTGTGTCCCTAGTGGAAACACGCAGAAGCTTAGACTAGCATTCCATAACAAAAGATTCACCACACTCAATTATACTATCTATATCCCAAGTTTTCTCCTATTATATCATCACAATCAGGATTCTCAAAAAGTCCAGGAAGCTCCAGACAAAAGAAAATGTATTATCACCAAGCAAAATAACTACAAGAAGCAAGCATCTTGCAGAATCTAGAGCTCTTATAACTTACCTTTAACTCATGTAACAGGCCATATTTAATTAAAAAGGTCCTGAAAACAGGTTTTCTTCAAATAGGCTGCATAATCACTCATGCCAAAATCTAAGGGCCATCCATACCAGCAAACCAATGCAAGGAGAAATGCTTCCCCTCCAAAAACAAACAAAGACAAAAGTATAATTAGAAGTAGTTCCAGAGCAGTATGGGAAGAAATCACAGGTCTCTCTACATACTACCCCACGGTTTGTAGAGGAAAAGTGTTTGTCTTATCATCAGTCAATCTGTCTGAACTGAGAAGCTCTGTCTTGAAAGATCCAGGTAAAGTACTTTGGTTGCGGCTTTGGTAAATCAAGAAGTTTGTTTTAACATTTACAAATTCTGAAAACACTGATGTCACACCTGTATTATATAATCTCCTAAAGCAACTAAGGCTTCGCCTCTTTATTTTCCTTACCTGAGAGTGGCCATTAATCTGAGAAGCTATTCTGGCAGAGACCATATCAAGTCAGTAACAGGAACTATTGTTACTCTGATAATTCCTTTTCCTTGAGTGATTACCACCTGCAAGGATGTAATTTAAAAGATGGAAAAGGTGACATTCACAACCACTCCTGGTAAATTCAAGAGAAAAAATGTAATTCCAATCAGTCTATCAGTATTATGGAGTTAACACCAATCTCTTTAGTGCTTGGTAAACCAACTGCTACAATCACTATGAATCATTCCCTCGCTGCCTACTATAAACCTTAGCTGCAAAACCTAAAAATCTCTTCCCTTTTATAAATGGCTTCTTTGTTCCATAACCAATTCAAACTGGACCTAGAGACTAGGGCATTTCTGAACTATTTAGCTCCCAGTTTGTCACTTGGTGATACCACTGGACATAACCGTAATTTGTATTTCAGTGTACCAAGTATGTTTTAGTGTGTCAGTTATCTTTATTATCAGTAGTACAACTTATTAACTCAAATATGCAACCTCCTGCCTCCCAGTACCCAGGATCTTCCACTCATTTAGTAATTTATAAATAAATACTTACTCAATGGTAGAAAATGATTATTGCAGTATCACATCCTCTATTCTGATCATAGGACACTGTAAAACCTGATCAACTGAGGTCAACATCCCAAGAAAAAGAGTAACTTCTATTTCAAATGCCTTGATATGTAATGAGCATGGACTGTGATTCACTACAACTTCCTTCAGTATATAGGTGGCCTTACAAGGCCTTTCATCCCATCCCCACTTCCCTTCAGATAATGTGACATAGCAACATGAGAAGCAGGAGGCCATGTGTGAAGCAGCACAACCACTTAAACCCCCGGGTCATGAAAACGTTATTAACCAACACCAGTCAATGCACAAAGTGAAAGTTAGAAAGCAGAAAACCTTTTTATCCTAAGAATTAAAGAGAATATGATTTGAATCAACTGCTTAATAGGCATCACCCTCATCCACAGTAACTTAAGATCTCATCAAAATCAACAGGCAAAAAAATATATACAACAGTACCTCACAGTTTAATTGCTCTATGCATTTATTATTAGCTATTATTAATGCAGAATGAGGGAACAAAAAGCTCACAAACACTCTACACAATTTCACAAGACGCATTGCAGGGGAAAAAGTGACTGAGATGGATCGACAGTATGCTAAGGTCTTGGTGGACGCATTCCTGGGGGAGGTGGACCTGGAAAGGAAATAGAAACATTGAGAAAAAGAGGATACACATATTCAGGGGCCTGGCTGAACCATCAAACCCCTATGCTCCCACTCACCTCTAATGCCTGGTGGAGGGGGTCTCATTCCCGGAGGCGGCATGCCTATTGGCGTCCCTCGAGCAGGGGGAAGCCCAATTGGTGGGCCCATGGGTGGTCTCATACCAGGTGGAGGAGCCATAATGCCTACAGTGAAAAATGGTAGAAATAAAGGCCTCATAAAATGGCTTAGAAAAGTTAGAATTTAGCCCAAATAATCCCTAAAGAAATGGGCCAGACAACAATGATAGAGTCAAATAATTTCTATATGACAATTACTCTTCTATGTCTTTCATTAAAAACCAGTATCTAGAAGAAGGAAGCATATTCCCCAAATTCTTAGGCTCTCAGGCTGTGTCTTAAATCAGTAAGCTATCTCTCATCAGAGATTCAAGTTCGTCTTCGTGTTCACCAATCCCTTACCTGGAGGTGGGGTTGCTCTGCCGACGGGTGGGGGCGGAGTGCCCCGTCCTGGTGGGTACTGTGTTGGGGCTCCAGCAATACTGGCAGTCGCAGCAACAGCAGCAGCTGCTACAGTGCCTCTTCCCTGTGGAGTCATTACCTGAGAAGGCAGGGCGGGAAACAGTCAAAGCGATGCAAACCTTCACATTATTCAAACACAGAAAATAAATGAGAAAAATGACCAATTAGATACAAACAACTGTTGCAATGTACTTCTCTCATTATTCCCATGTTTTTTTTGAGACAGTTTCACTCTTGTCACCCAGGCTGGAGTGTAATGGCGCAATCTCAGCTCACTGCAGCCTCCCACTCCTGGGTTCAAGCGATTCTCCTGTCTCCCTGCCTGGTAGCTGGGATTACAGGCACCCACCACCACACACAGCTGATTTTTGTATTTTTAGTAGAGATAGGGTTTTCACCACGTGGGCCGGGCTGGTGTCGAACTCCTGACCTCAAGTGATCTGCCCACCTCGGCCTCCCAAAGTGCTGGATTGCAGGCGTGAGCCACTGCACCCGGCCTATTCCCATATTTTAAAATCTAATCTTAGTACACTGACATCCAAAAAGCCCTTTGGTCTTTTCAACTGCGGTATATCCGTGCATTCTGTTCACTCACCACTAGTGGCAAGTTGCTCTTGCCAAGAGTAACTTGGGTAACTTTAATCGCCCAATGACCATTTTAAGCAGCTAGTTTTATTCCCTTCCTCCCATATATCTGTTTTTTGGTTCCTCCTAAACCATATGCTGTTTACATTGTATGACACATACACTTAGGTTTTTAAATCTCCTCGGCCTCCGGCTTAGTCATATTCTCCCAATAATATAAAACCCTCTGCTGGTTCCTCACCTGCTGGGATGGTCCCCCAACTCCTCGGACAGGGCCTGCCAATCCAGCAGGGGCCTGGGGAATTGGCACACCAGCTGGTACTCCTCTACCAGCTGCCCTACCAACCCCAGGGCCTCCAGCAGCTCCAGCAAGTGGTACCCGAGCAATGCCAGTCTGAAACAAGAAAATTCATAGCCTAAAATCAAACAATTTACAAGTTCTCAGTATTCTTATTCATCAGAGATCACTTCTCTCCACCATTTTCCCATGACACCTATCTCATATTAGTTCTGTGTCCAAATGAACAAACAAGCAAGTATACCATGGAGGTATCTTGTGTATAAAATGCACATTATTTGTCAAATTGTGAAAACACCTCTTTTATAAACATACCAAGCAAACATGAATCACCAACTCCTACCCTTACCTAGGTAATGCCCAGCACATAGAATAATTCACCAAAAATCCCCTAATCCCGAATAGCATAGGCAACCAACAATTGATATTAAGTGCCTGGCACATTTTATTTGACAATCCATGTTGAACTGTGTCTGCTCTACCCTGATTTCAGACATCTCACATAATATGATGTCCCTGCAAATTAAAGTTCTGTCCTGCCCTACATCTTCCTTACATCTTTGGGGGGTGGCCCCTCCACAGTCATGGATACCAAGTTCTCCCCACGCAGCAACACCAGACCCAAAACCCGCTTTTCTTCACGCTCTGGTTGCTTCGCATTCTTTGGCCTACAAATCAGAATTAAATTTTAGTGAGATAAATTTTAGTGATCACTCACTCATCAAAATATTTATACAACCTCAAGTATCAATTAAGACAACTGATGCTATTTAAACATTTACTGAGTTATCACTGAAAAACAAGCCAAAAAAAATCTGTAAACACAGTTAATATACAAGGGTAAATAGTGAAGCTATTTTCTAATCTAACTTTAGTCTTTTACAGAATGTTCCTTTGATGTTACACTACAACAAGACTAATTTCTTTTGTGAAATACCTTTTAAGAAAAACAAAATTGAAACCTGGGTTTCCACATTAAAATGGAAATTTCTTTAAAAAATTACTTAAATAATTAAATCATAATGACAAGTGACACAGAACTGAAATAATGGGAACAGTAATAGGCAAAGAGAGGATACCAAATGGCAACCATATCCCAACTCCTCAACCATGAAGAACAACTGTTCTTCTCCATTTCAACCAAGATTTGGTCTAAGACTGCTGCAGAAGCCAACCAATTAATTAACATAGCATTTTTCTCAATTTTAAAAATAAATACGAGTATTCTGACCATAGCATATACTTTTACTCCCAGTAATAAATCGATGATTGTTTTACAAACTTAAAAGAGTTCAGATGCAGACTCTGACCTAATTCAGAGATCAGGTCAAGAGGTTAAACAATAGACTGGCTCTACCATAGTTTCCCTAACTACTTCAGTTACCCTTGGAAATCCCTTACTCCAGCTCTGGCCTTCCCTTCCCATTGCCTCTGTGTCCAACCCCCATTTGCCCAAATCAGCCTTACTTGATCTTTCTGAACTCATCACAATCACAGAGGATCAAATTCATATGCTTGTCAAAAGCCTTAAAGGTGCCAATGAAGATTCGGCCATCTTGCAGGATACATCTCATTCTATAGTCAATGTGCTGCAGCATCTTGCTACTCTTGCCAACAGTCTAGAAGCAGTAAGACAAGAGTCATGTTCAGCTTGCCAACACCCTAGTCTTCTAATCTTCTCCTGTTTCTTCTCCACCCTTACATAATCTAAGCCTGGTTTCCTTAACTAAACAAATATTCTCTCCTTTTTCACCAACATTCTTCCATATTTAGTATGGCTCTTTGGAGGACCACAAAGGATTATGAAGTATTTTTTCACATCTCAAGAACCAATTTTCACCTCCTTACAGGTGATTATCCTTCTCTGTGACAATGCATGCTCTAAACTGTCCACTCCCCTAAGTAAACCAAACCACAATGATGTAGGGTGTTCTCTCTCTCCAGACTGCTTTTCTCTGTACTGTTAATGCCAAAACCCTTCCATTTTCAAAGCCCTCTTTATTTCTATTGTAATCTGACCTGAGAGTCCATCATCTGCAGGACAGTCCTTCACCACTGGTGGAATCATGACCAAAAACTCCTGTATTTTCTCACATCATGAAACATTTCTCATGGCCAGGCACAGTGGCTCATCTCATGCCTGTAATCCCAGCACTTTGGGAGGCCGAGGTGGGTGGATCACCAGAGGTCAGGAGCCTGAGACCAGCCTGGCCAACACAGTGAAACCCTGTCTCTAATAAAGAGGCTGAGGCACGAGAATCTCTGGAACCCAGGGTTGCAGTGAGCCAAGACCGCACCACTGCACTCCAGCCTGGGAGACAGAGCAAGACCCCGTCTGAAAAAAATAAAAATAAAAAAATCAGCTCATCTTCAGCTGATACTCAATGCAATGAGAATCCATATCCATGGATGTATCCTTATTTCTAACATTCAGAACCCAAGATCACTGCACATGCTGGCAAACTATTTCTTTCGGCCCTTACAGCACATTTCAACCCTCAGCCTTATCATACAGCTTACCATGATTGCTGTTCCACCAAATCCAATGTCCACAGTTAAAACTTGATGCTTCTGAAGACCTAGGGGAAGGCTATAGATAAAGGTATGACGCGGGTTCTCCTAGAAACAATGCAAGCTGGGCAGAAGCTTCAAAGAGTAGATGGAGCCTGCAGAGGAAAGCATGTTAAAGCTGCACTGCAATCTACCATGTTTTAAAACAGGCAGACAATTTTGCATGAAAATCACTATGACAGACACGTTCAAAAACATCCTTCCTCTCATACTAGCTTCCTCACCAAGGGACTGCCAAATTTCCCTAGTCCCTCATTCTTAACTCTCACATTTGACACACTTAGGACTGATGAAAGTCATTGAATTTTATTTTACCTAGTAATTCCTAAATGTTTCAAAAACTAAGCGTCATTTTCCAAAATTTAGTATTTTTCTTTCCATCCTTATTTAAGGTAGTGTCTCTCTCTCTAGTTCAGAATTAATATGAAGTCATCTCTATATCAACATCTCAATTACTCTTTCATTCAGATTTTTCCTTTTTTCTGAAATACCTATGTTGTCATTTGCAATATTCTTTCTTCCCCTAAATTCGCTTCAAGATGATGGCAGGTAATCTTTCCCCACTAAGAGCCAAGTGTGTTATAAACCTGCCTAAGACTTCCCATGTCAAAAGAGGACACATGACTATGGAATATATACATATAGACTCACATAAACAACTTTCATAGATCAAGTAATGAAGGACAAAGTTATAAATCACGTTAACGGCCGGGTGAGGTGGCTCACGCCTGTAATCCCAGCACTAGGGGAGGCCAAGGCAGGTGGATCACCTGAGGTCAAGAGTTCGAGACCAGCCTGGCCAACATGGTGAAATCCCGTCTCTGCTAAAAATACAAAAAATTAGCCAGGCATGGTGGTGGGTGCCTGTAATCCCAGCTACTTGAGAGGCTGAGGTAGGAGAATCGCTTGAACCTGGGAGGCAGAGGTTGCAGTGAGCTGAGATCGCGCCACTGCACTCCAGCCTGGGCAACGAGGAGGGACAAGAGCAAAACTTCATCTCAAAATAAATAAATAAGTCACGTAATGGGGACACATTAGGAGAAATGCATTTGGTGATTTCATCATAGTATGAACAGTGTACTTACACAAACCTAGAGGATACACAGAGTCTACTATACTCTTAGGCAATATGGTAGATCCTAGGCGACAAACCTGTATATCATGTTACTATCCTGAATACTATGAACACTCACAATACAGTGTTAAACAGAGAAGAGGCTGGGTGTGGTGGCTCACGCCCATAATCCCAACACTTTGGGAAACCGAGGTGGGCGGATCACCTGAGGTCAAGAATTCAAGACCAGCCTGGCCAACATGGTGAAAACCCTATCTCTACTAAAAATACAAACATTAGCTGGGTGTGGTGGCAGGCGCCTGTAATCCCAGCTACTCAGGAGGCTGAGGCAGGAGAATCGCTTGAAACCAGGAGGCAGAGTTTGCAGTGAGCTGAGACGGTGCCACTGCACTCCAGCCTGGGCAACAGAGCAAGACTCCATCTCGGGGTTGGGGGCGGTGGGGAAGAGAGAGAAGGCACAATGAAAACATGGTTTTGTAATCTTAAGGGACTGCTCTGACATATGCAGTCTGTTGTTGAACGGAATTGTTATGCAGCTCATGACCATAATCAAGCATGCATAATGTTTCCCTTTTCTCCATTATTTAAAAAATGCTATTAAATATGGCAACCAAATCTAGCCAGAATTGTAAAGGGTCTTGAAGTGCTTATCATACTAATTAAAAAATGAAACACAAATTACTTTTGAAAAGGATTCAAAAGTATCCTTTTGAACGGAGATCGCACCATTGCACTCCAGCCTGGGCAGCAAGAGTGAAACTCCATCTCGAAGAAAAAAAAAAAAAAAAAGAATACTCTAATGCCTGGCTGTCATTCAGTGGCCATGAATCTGATGTCTGTACATTAAAAAATGTATTAAATAGAACTTATAAAGATCTCAAAAGAAGTTTTCAAATAAGCAAACAAAGACCTCCACAAAAATTAAATGTAGTTTCTGACCTAAATATGAGTAAGAGTTTAAGGACTATAACTTAGAAGTTTTGAATATTATGATTCTTTATAAAGCAGTCTAAATCCAAGAAAACATGATATATGAGACTCATTAGCAATATCCTTTTTTTTTTTTTTTTTTGAGACAGTCTCACTCTGTTGCCCAGGCTGGAGTGCAATGGAGTGATCTCGGCTCACTGCAGCCCCCACTTCCCGGGTTCAAGTGGTTCTCCTGCCTCAGCCTCCTGAGTAGCTAGGATTACAGGCGCCCGCCACCACACCCGGCTAATTTTTATATTTTTAGCAGAGACGGGATTTCGCTATGTTGGCCAGGCTAGTCTCGAACTCCTGACCTTAGGTGATCTGCCGGCCTCGGCCTCCCCAAGTGCTAGGATTACAGGCGTGAGCCACTGCGCCCAGCCAGCAATATCCATTTTTATAGCACTGCAACACTTGGGACCTTCAGCCATCCAAAGAGACAACAAGGATCATGACTGTGAATGAGCAAGACAGATCTTACTGTGGTGATGAAAATGTTTCCAGAGTAGTTCATGGCAATGATTGCACAGTTCTGTAAATTTACTTAAATCATTGCTTCATGCACTTAAATCGGGTGAATTTTATGTTTATCAGCACTACATCACTAAAGCCGTTTTTAACCCATTTATGCCAGAGGTTGGAATTTTTTTGTGAAAAATCAGACCTTGGCGATGACCTTGAGCAATAGGATATAAATAACTCCCACAAGCTTAGTGGTCCAGATGTATGAAACACATCTAGGGATGTGAGTTATGGCCCAAAGAACTGAAGACCTAGAGAATTAGGGACAGATTATTATTTTATATTTATATATATATCATAAACAATATAATAAAATAATAACCTGTATAGCTAGAAGAGATTTATGTTTTACTCACAATAGGAGTTGACCTCCTACAGCAGTTAAAAGGATTCCCTTAAGAGACAGATTTGGAATTTAGAAACAGTTCTCTCTCATCCCTAAATGTAATACAATGTAGTCATGACCTTGTAAGTGAAAGAAGAAAATAAATCACTGCAGAGTGGTCAAATTTATCTTTACAGCACAAGAAAACAAAACTTCATGAGAAAGGCGACAAGAGTAGCAACATCACACTGCAAGGATGGATGAGCAGTCATAGTGTATCTTCTGAGATCAAAGGGCACATAAGCAAATAAACGAACTGGTATCCCTCACAGAAGCACAAGTTTTCAAACTTTAGGAAACGGTAGACTTTCAAATGATTAAACTGCATAAAAATGTAAATCTACTTTAATTCAAAAGTAAAATAAGATGACTAGGGTTGGCCGAAGCACACATAGCAAATAGTAAAATAAGATGACTAGCGTTGGCCAAGGCACACATAGCATGGACACACCATGGAATATCAGTATTGATCTGTTAAAATTTAAAATTATAGAGGGTCTCCATAGAGATCCTCCATCGAAGAGTATGCAAAAACAAGTGACAAAAGAAAACTAAATGCAAAATATTAATACACAATAATTCCAATTAAAAACACAAGAAAACAAATTTCCTTTATTGGAAAGGTTTATTTAACAAAAACAAAAAAACACCAGAATACAAAGGGTGGTACTGAGAAACTAATGGTCTACTAATTTTTAGTGGCCATCAGCACTTCTCATGATGTGTTTAGAAAACAATGTAACAAAAATGTTTAAAAGTCATACTAATATTACACCCTGCATCCCAACTACTAGGTAAGTATCCAATTGGATATGTACCCTGGTAAATATTTAGGTACCAAAGAAAAACAGAATATTCATAACACAATTTTTTTTTGAGATAGAAGTCTTGCTCTGTCACGCAGGCTGAAGCGCAGTGGCATAATCTCTGCTCAATGCAACCTCTGCCCCCAGGGTTCAAGAAATTCTCCTGCCTCAGCCTCCCGAGTAGCTGGGATTACAGGTGTCCCCCACTACACCCGGCTAATATTTGTATTTTTAGAACAGACGGGGTTTCGCCATGTGGCCAGGTTGGTCTCGAACTTCTGACCTCAGGTGATCCACCTGCCTCAGCCTCCCCAAGTGCTAGGATGACAGGCGTGAGCCACCACACCCGGCCACATTAATAGTTTATTTTCTTATTTTTCCTGGCCATCGTGTGCCTTACATTTTTAATGAAAACGGGTACCAAGTGTTTAAATGTTGTTAAAGACTACCCATCTTCCTCCACAGCAGACTTTAACATGATTCTTAGACTGATCCCTTCCCCAAGAAATTCATCTGATTGTCTACGCTGTAATGTATACTTCGTATATACTTCTATAATCTATTCTTTATCACCTTCTATGACATTATGACTATATTGACTGGCCCCCACTTTGGTGTTTTCTTCTTTCAATCTGCTCCTCTAAAATAAAACTCAGCCAATTATTTTCTTTTAAATAGCAAGATACTAAGTATTTTAGGCTTTGCCTGTCATTCAATCTGTCACAACTACTCAAAGCTGCACCACCGTAGCACCAATGTGGCCAAAGATAACATAATAAATGAACTGAGTTGTGTTCCAATAAAATTTCATTTATAGACACAGGTAGTGGTCCAGATATATTACCAACCCTTGTTCTACAGGAATACTAGTAATGGGTACTATTTAGGTAGAACTAGCAGTTGAGACTAGAATAAGATATAATTAAGTATCATAAAATTAGATGGTCCTACTTGCAGACTATAATGTATGACTTAAATGTTGTATTTAAAAATTTACAAAAATCTGTGAACTGAACCGAGAAGCTAAAAAATTCCTAAAAAGTAAAAAATCAGTTGTGCACACCTATTCAATGAAAAATTCCCTTACTCAAGGGAAAAGCTTTGGACAATGATTAGATTCCAATTTGCTTATGCAATTACTAGAAAATGTTGTGTGTAAAGGATTCAAGAAAGGAGGATTTCTCAGAAAATTTCTGTCTCCTTTGATTTAAACTCAAAATGGGCCGGGCGTGGTAGGTCACGCCTGTAATCCCAGCACTCTGAGAGGCCAAGGCAGGTGGATCACCTGAGTTCAGGAGTTGGAGACCAGCCTGGAGAACATGGTGAAACCCCGTCTCTACCAAAAATACAAAAATTAGCCAGGTGTGGTGGTGGGTGCCTATAATCCCAAATACTTGGGAGGCTGAGGCAGGAAAATCAGTTGAACCTGGGAGGCAGAGGTTGCAGTGAGCCGAAACCACACCACTGCACTCCAGCCTGGGCAACAGAGTGAAACTTCGTCTCTAAATAAATACATTAATTAATAACTCAAAATGGTGGCCATAAACAAGCCTAACTGATTCAAGTTGAAGGATAATACTTCAAAAACAGACGTAAAAAAAGGCTAGAAGGAATTTATCAGTAAACCCAATTCCTCTCTGCTCTTACTTTGTAAAAAGTAAACAGTAAACTCTCAGAAATGAGGGCATTCTAAAACTTAAAGTAGAAAAAAAGAAAAATCACAGAGGAAAAACAAGAAAACAAATCAAAATCGACTTTGTAATAACTTTTTCCTAAAAAATGAAAGCAACATAAAAAGAACTAAATAAATCTACATCACGTTGAAAAATTATGAATAATATTTTTATTACATTGTCTGCTGATTCAAAGAGGAAATACATTGGTTAAAACAGAAAAGTGAGAAAAAGACAAAACAAAAAGGAATTAGTAAATAAGCATGAGAAAGTATTTAGATTCTCTAATACTCATTGTTAATTATGTGCTGTGTATTTATAATTCACTGACATAAACCATATTTGAATTAAAATAATGCTGTGAACGTATGTTGTAACTGGCCCTTTATTTTTTGAAAGCAATGAATACTAATTTAATACTTTGCAATACAATTTAGAAAAATGTACCTTAAGTTCATATTCCTTGATTCAATTTATTTTCACATCTGCATATTTGAAAAAATTATTCTAAGTTTTATACAAAGCTATCTACTAAAGCTTTGTTCAAACTACTGGCAGAAAAAAATGACACCTCCCACAAAAGGAAATTATAAACATTCAGTAACAGGGTATTCAAGAGCCATTTATAGTGAAATATTTTTATATAATTTAAAAAAACGCAAAAGAAAACTACCTGAAAAGCATGCGCTACAATAACTGGAATACAGAAACATGACGAAAGTGTCAGGGCAGAAAATTTAAGGTCCTGCAAAACTTTCTAAAACTTTCTGCAATGTGTTTATTGTATGAAGCTCTAAGGAAAAAAATTAATGTGTCACTGATAATTAAGAGAACCCCCAACACCCCATTCTTTAATGATTCTTTATTCTTGATCATTGCTGCATTAGCTCTAACCTGGTTTTTGCTTGGAATCAGATTCCTCGCTACTCCAATATGGCTTTAACCACCTCTTGGTGTCTCAGCTAAGAATGCCTGCCTCAGTTCAGCCTGGAAATCCACCACAGGTACTTGCTGCTGCTGAGAACGCCTCGGGTACAACTGACACCTACAACAAGAGCACAATATATATAAATGATAAAAATACATTTGTCTTTATAGGAAACCATATGAAAGAAAACTAGGTACCCTTACATTTAAGAAGATATTCCTTTTTTTTTTTTTTTTTCCAGAGAGGGTCTCATTCTGTTGCCCAGGCTGGAGTGCAATGAAGCAATTTCTGCTCACCACAAACTCTGCCTTCTGGGTTCAAGTGATTCTCCTGCCTCAGCCTCCCAAGTAGCTAGGATTACAGGCACCTACCACCACACCCAGCTAATTTTTTTTTTTTTTTTTAAGACAGAGTCTCACTCTGTCGCCCAGGCTGGAGTGCAGTGGCACGATCTGGGCTCACTGCAAGCTCTGCCTCCCGGGTTCACGCCATTCTCCAGTGTCAGCCTCCCGAGTAGCTGAGACTACAGGTGCCTGCCACCACTCTCGGCTAATTTTTTTGTATTTTTAGTAGAGATGGGGTTTCACCATGTTGGCCAGGCTGATCTGGAACTCATGACCTCAGGTGATCCACCCACCTCGGCCTCCCAAAGTGCTGGGATTACAAGCGTGAGCCACCACGCCCAGGGAAGAAGATCTTTCTTTAGGGTCAGAGGATGACACTATCTTATGAGAAATTATAACATAAAACAGGAATCTCTACACAGAGATTGTACAAGTGACTAGTGGATACTTAAGATACTTACCAAGTCTAGAAATATTTCCAAAAGAACTAAAAACACAAGAGCTGGCAGCCTTGAAGAAACACCATCAGTACCATATATAGTCACTCACTTTCAAATTATCCTATGTGAACAATCCTTTCTCCCCAGGGGTGAGGGGAGGGATATGCTGCTAAAGCATTTGCAGGGAGATGTTTAGGCCGTCCTTCATACTGATCCTCCTGACAAGTCACTACCTGAAATATAGAACTTCCAGGGCTATTTAAGGGCTCTTAAAATATGTAAACCAATCATCTACTGGTAAGCAGGGAATTCCAGACAAAAGCCCTCGACATACCCCTATGAATCAGTAACCTGGCTGTGAAATCTGATCATGAGAAGAAGACATACAGGAAATGACAGCTTGCCTTGAGGTGAGGAGGTGGGGGATCACCAACAATGCTGCCCTTGTTGGTATGTAAGGATTTGGAAATTGGACTTTTTTCTACGGTTTTTCAGTAACATTTTAAAATTGCTTCTGAATAATAAAGAATTTAACTGGCCTTTGCTCCTGGTTCCTGGGAAGTAACCTATACATCCTATACATCCTTGGAATTTACCAAGTGAAAGAAATGTGTTTGTTACTCAAGGTGGGTCCCTAGGATCACACCTGAGTTCTTGGTAATGAGATGTCTCAAGATGGTGACTAACCAGGCCACAAAAGATCAAACAAAGACTAAAGGGTTGGGGTTTTGAGCAAGCCCTCCTGGGAGGGCAGGAGAGTTGCTGACTGAATTCAGTGACATGTCCAATGATTCAATCTTGTCAACATAATGAATCCCCAACAAAAATCATCAACATCTGGAGTTCTGGTGAGCTTCCTGATTGGTGATATACGCTAATGTGCAGGTAATGCATCCTGAGGACAGGGAAGATTTGTGTGGGACCTGCCCAGATTTTGCTCTATGCATCTGTTCATTTGTATCCTTTATAATAAAACTAATAAGTATAGCACTTTCTTGAGATCTACTAGTCATTTATAAAACCTTAGTCAATTATAAAGTCTGAGAAAATAGTAGGACCTCAGAATCTATAGACAGTTGGTCGGAAGTGTGGGTGCCCTGCCAACCCTGGAGCTTGGAGTTGGTGTCTGCATTGAGGGGAATGTTCTGGAGGGCATCTAGACAACTGTGAAATTTGCACTAACTCCAAGTAGTCAGAATTGCACTGCACATACCTTTAAATCTTCACACTCTAATTCATAGTCTACTTTATACTCTAATTCATAGTCTAATCACTGAATAAATAAATCTTAATTTGGGCATTCTCCACTCTAACCTCTTTGTTTACAAATGACAACTAAGTTTCTGATTATTATTCATAAAGGTCTAAAAAGTGTTTCAGCAAAAAAATATATATATATAATGTTATCTTGAAACTAAGATAATTCTCTATTGCAATGTCCCCCTCAGATCTAACCTGTAACCCAATAGAAGATTAAAGACTGAGAAAATGAGGCAGCCTACACAGTATTTAATTGAGTGCAGAATATTAATTTGAAAAGACATGTGAAGCTTTGCATAAAATAGATTAAGACAACTCTCCAGCTCCAATTTCCAATTTCCCTTCGAACTCACGATACATCATCCAGCCCCAAAGAATAAGAGCTAATTTAGTGACAAATACACTGAAAGACAGAATAAAAAATTTAAAATAAATCAGTGAACTTTTTATTTTTACTTTATTTTGAGATGGAGTCTTGCTATGTCACCCAGGCACAGCCAATGGCACGATCTCGGCTCACTGCAACCTTTGCCTCCCAGGTTCAAGCGATTCTTCCACCTCAGCCTCCTGAGTAGCTGGGATTACAGGTGCACACTACCACACCCGGCTGATTTTTTTATTTTTCTAGAGATGAGGTTTCACCATGTTGGCCAGGCTGGTCTTGAACTCCTGACCTCAGGTGATCTGCCCACCTTGGCCTCCCAAAGTGCTGGGATTACAGGCGTGAGCCACCGCACCCAGCCTCCTTCATTGATCTTTAGGGCTAATAACCACACAACTCCTCCAGGAAGACTGCCTCCCAATACTACTTATGATTTGGTAGGAAGTAGGAGATGAATGGGTAAATATTGAACGCTTCTAGTATAACATTCTAAGTATACCAATCCTGAGAATCCTAAACACATGGACAATGAGGCAGTGCTAATCAATCCTGCTTACCCATTCCATAATCCAATTACTCTCAAAATGAAAAGGCACAAGGGGGAAAAATTATACTATTTCCCTAACTCTACACTTTACTCAGATCATTCCCCCAACTCAAGACCCTGCAGTATTTGTACATATATATGCAGTGCAGATCAGAAAAACTCAAGTTATTTCTTCTTCAAAACCATCAAAATGTTTCCATAAATATGGACAAGATGCCTAGAAGGCTAACCTCATCCCACAACAAGATGAGGATGAGACTACCTGTTATTTAGTCCACACTGAGGTTACATAGGAAAAAAACTGTAACAAAAATATAGCAAGATAGAACCTTCACCCACTTAACAGTCCTAAACCTAAGAGTCCTAAACCTCAGCCCTACCTCCACCACCATCTCTGAACTACCTCTAGAAACTCAGGGAATAGTAATGGCACTTTAAAAAAACGTCAGAGCTGCAAAAGAATGAAGGGAGAGGCTGGGCGCAGTGGCTCACGCCTGTAATCCTAGCACTTTGGGAAAGAAACCAAGGCGGGCGGATCATCTCAGGTGGGGAGTTCGAGCCCAGCCTGACCAACATGGAGAAACCCTGTCTCTACTAAAAACATACAAAATTAGCCAGGCATGGTGGCACACACCTATAATCCCAGTTACTTGGGAGACTGAGGCAGGAGAATCACTTGAACTTGGTAGGCGGAGGTTGCACTCCATCCTGGGCAACAAGAGCAAAACTCTGTCTCAAAAAGAATGAAGAGATGAAAAAAGAGATTTCATATCAAATAAAATGAATGATCAAATAACCTATTATATATAAAGGACAAATTATATTACACAAAATACTTTCAAAATATTTACCAATATACAAACAAAACGTACATAAAATACGTCTTCCAAAGCAATTTTAAAAAATGAAAATGTAGTTAAATATACTCACTATAGTAAAAATCAGCAAAATAAATAGGAAAAAATAAAAAAAAAATCTTTACCCTCACCATAATTTAAAACTTGCTAACAGATGTTTTACAACTTTTTTTTTCTTTTTGAGACAAGATCTCATTCTGTCACCTAGACTGGAGTACAGTGGCACAAACATGGCTCACTGCAGCCTCAACCTCCTGGGATCAAGTGACCCTTCCACTTCAGCCTCCCAGGTAGCTGAGACTACAGGTAGACAACACCACGCCTGGCTAATTTATTTTTCTGTAGAGAGGAGGTCTCCCTATGTTGCCCAGGCTGGTCTCCACCTCCTGGGCTCAAGTGATCCACCTCAGCCTCCCAACATGCTGGGATTAGAGGCATGAGCCACCACATCCAGCTCAACTTTTCACATATAAAATGAGGAAATAACAAAAGACACACAAACTACTACTCAGTTTTTACTATGAGGAAAAACCTTTAATTTGAAAAAAATAAAATAAATTAGTATTCATACACTGCATTTTCTTTTTTTTTTTTTTTTTCCTGAGATGGAGTCTTGCTCTGTCACCCAGGCTAGAGTGCAGTGGTGCCATCTTAGCTCATTGCAACCTCCGTCTCCTGGGCTCAAACAATTCTCCTGCCTCAGCCTCCCAAGTAGCTGGGATTACAGGCACATGCCACCACACTCGGTTAATTTTTGTATTTTTAGGAGAGACGGGGTTTCACCATGTTGGCCAGGCTGGTCTCAAACTCCTGACCTTGTGATCCGCCTGGCTTAGCCTCCCAAAGTGCTGGGATTACAGGCATGGGCCACCATGCCTGGCCTACACTGCGTTTTCAAAGTGACTGTTCTTTTCATTGTTAATAGCCAAACAATGCAAACAAACTAAATATCCAGCAGCAAGCTAACGATTACAATAATAATGTTATCACACCACCCACACTTTGTAAAATAAGGTAGATTTATGTGTACTGATATGAAAAGATCACCAAGACATATTGTCAAAATACAGACAGCATGGTGTCGTATGCACACAAACTTCAAATGTGTCCCATGTCCTCCCTTCCTCTCTCCCCACTACACACACAATGCATAGGACAAGGTCTGATGGCTATTTACTTAATGATTATCTCTGGGGAGGAAAAGGCCAGTAAGTTGGTAGTTGCTTTAAAATGAGACTTACTTTTTATGCAAAACTGTTTTACAAAAAGAATCATCTTCATGAATTTTTAATACTTATAATTAAAAAAAACAATTGTAGCTAAGAAAAAAATGCTACCTACTGACTGTCAAAATTTTAATGGCAATGACAAAATGCCAAAGTTTCAATGTGGACTAAATATGTATTAGGTCATTTAAAATGTTCACCTATTTTTAATTAAAATTTCCCTTCTAGAAATCTAAATTAAAATATGTGTCTGAGTGTGTCTGTGTATACATCCTATATATACATTCCACATATATATACTTAAAACAGGATAAAAAACCCAAATGTATTTTAAATTTTAACAGAATAAATGCACTAACCAAAAACAAACACCTAAATATCACAGAGCAAGAATGAATACGTAAATTAATCACTTCAGCGCACTGTACATTTTGCAAGCATGCAAAGTGATTTAATAATGCAGAAAAATTTAAATATGCTTATGTTGAAGGGTAATTACAAAATTTTATGAAGATAAAATGCACTTACACACGTATAGGAAAAAAGAAAATTATACTAAAATCTTTAAGAGGGTGAATTATTTTAGGATAATATGGTTAAGAATTTCATTGCTTTTTTACTACATCTTCTGTATTAGATGTGTCTGCTTCTTCAATTATGTTCATTTTAATCCCCTCATTGCATGATATTTTGTTCTAATCTGAAATGAGATTCTGACTTGCATTTGTTCCCAACACAGTCTGTACTCACTCTTGGTTGCTCAGTGAGGCAGTCCTTCTGCGTTTGACTTGGACTTCCACCTCTGGTACGTGCTGTTCTGTAGTTCGTCTCAGGTGTAAGCGATCCCTGAAACAGAAAAGAGAGGCATTTGTTTGGTAGACTGCATCAATCTATGAAATAACTATTTGTCAAGGTTATATTTAGAACTACATTTAATATAATGGATTTTTAAATCTAATTAAAACAAGGTAAAATTATTACAAGATCTTTAACCTTCAAACAGTCAGAATCTATGCTATAACCACCTTTTTCTCCTTTTAGAAGCCCATGACATCAGAAAATCTGGTTTTAAAAAAAATCAGAAAATGAAATTAAAATAATATATCTACCTCTATTTGTAGTCACGTACATATAAAATTCCCACTTATGCAGATGTAGATACACACATACCACCACTACCCTACTCACCTTCCCCCCAAAAACAGTAAACCTGATTTCAAAAATGGTTTCAAAAAATATTTTTAGGATACAGTAGACATACTTATATAGTGGAATAGAACATAGTTTAAATTATAAAATATCTACTTTAAAAAAACATGCAAATGGTGCTTTCTTTAGGATTTGCAAAGCAATAGAAGAGCTGCTCAAGCTAAAAACTATCCACATAGCAAAAACAAACAAACAAAAAAACCGCCATGTTACGTCTGCAGAACCCCTCATAAAATGGCTGCTCAAGGGAACAGAACATGAAATCCCACACCAGACTAGCCATATTAGGGACTGCAGAAACCACCTATGAACCTTTAAAGATGATAAATCAGAAAGGTCAGCAGGACCTTTCACTAAAGTAACACAAGTAATATCTCAAAAGCAAAATTCAAAGATACATGCCAAAAGCTATTAATAATTCTCTGAACCCTAGATGTTTTAAAGTCATGTTAGACTTTTAGATTGGTAAAATAGCTTACCAATAACGCACAGCTGTTTTATTCTTTCAAGAGTTTAAATGTTCTAATCAAGCCATACACACATATTCGATTTCTAAATGGTAAAATTTTATACACTGATAATGTTTATTACTTTTGATTACACAACGGTCTATTAAATATAACACCTGAATTACAAGCAGTATAAGAAATAAAGTGGACCTCATCAAAAAATAAAGTTCCGAAAACACTAAAGAAAGTGAAAGGATAACCAGAATAGGAAAAAATATTTGCTTAACATACAGCTAAGTTTCTAGCATCCAAAACAAACAAAAAGAAAATCCAAACAATGAAAAAAAAAGAAGGTAGGGAGAGGCAAAGAAACTTTTTCAGGTGATAGACACATTTATGCCACTAATTTTGATAAGAATGATTTCAAAGGCATGTACTTATCTCTTAGCATATCAACTTTTAACATTAACTATCTACAGCTTTTGTATGTCACTCACACCTCAAAAAAGTATTTTTTCAAGTTTGGTATCCAGAATATGTAAGGAACTCTCACAACTCAACAATAAAAGGGCAAATTCTATTGCTACGATGGGTAAAACACTTGAATAGACAGTCCTCCAAACATATACAAGTGGCTAATCTATATGAAATGATGCTGAACATTAGTCATTAAAAAATGCAAATCAAAATCCCAATGAGGCAGGGCGCAATGGTTCATGGAAGGCTGAGGCCAGCGATCACTTGAGCTCAGGAGACCAGCTTGGGCAACATCTATACAAAAAAATACAAAAATTAGCTGGGTGTGGTGGTGCATGCCTGTGGTACCAGCTACTCAGGAGGCTAAGGTGAGAGGGCGCTTGAGCCTAGGAGGCAGAGGTTGCAGTGACCTGAGATCATGCCACTGGCACACCAGCCTGGGTGACAGAGCCAGACCCTGCCTCAAAATGAAAAAACCCCCACTGAAATGCCACCATCTGACACCACAATATTTGTAAAGGATGTGGGGAAACTGCTGGGGGAAACATAAAGTGTTATATATAGACTTTGCCAACTTCCTAAAAATGTTAATCATGAAAGTAACATATGACACTAACTCTACTGCTAGATGAAGTAATATTACAAGACCCAAACTCAGCCTCCAAAGTAGCTGGGATTACAGGCATGCACCACCACACCCAGCTAATTTTTGTATTTATAGTAGAGACAGGGTTTCACCATGTTGGCCAGGCTGATGTCGAGCTCCTGCCCTCAGGTGATCTACCCACCTCGGCCTCCCAAAGTTCTGGGATTACAGGCATGAGCCACCATGCCCAGACAGTTCATGTTCTTTCTATTATACCTGCAGCCTTCCCAGCTACCACTACTCTCATACTTCCAAAAAGGCAAAATTTCAAGAACCTGGCATATACGAGGGCTAAGTAAAACCTTGTGAAACTAATTCTTTGTATTAAACGTACTATACGTGTTCCTAGTAGCATTATTCATAATAGCCGAAGAGTGGAAACAACTCAAATGTCCATCAACTTACGAATGAAGAAAATATGATATATCCAAACGAATGTCTTTCAGCCATAAAAAGGAATTTAGTACTGATCAGTGCTACATTATGGTGGGCACACAAATACAGCTAATAATGTAGTACATTAATATAATACAATTAAAGAAACTATCAACTAAACCATGATTAATCTAATAGTGTACAACTGCAAACACTGTCTTACCAAAAAACAAACAAAAAGAACTCATTCGGCAGTTGCTCAATATGAAAGGTCTGAGGTCAACTGAGGAAACAGCCATCAAACCAAAATATTCTATTATTTCAACTTTCTGAATTTACCTTTTTTTAAATGTAGAGACGGGGTCTCAATACCCAAGCTTGAACTGCCAGGCTCCAATGATCCTTCTGCCTTGGCCTCCAAAAGTGCTGGGATTACAGACATGAGCCACCGCACCTGGCTTAAATCTACTTATTTTTAATCTACATATAAAATGTCATCTATAAGATTTTGAAAACACTACTTTATTGAATGTTCTAGATACACACACACATGCATTTATCTAACTGCATCCCCAACACAGAAACCAACATTTTATGAAACTGAGGACATCATGAAAAAATCATCATATAGAAAGGGTGTTAAATGTTTGCCCTCAAATCACTTACACTGAAAGTAATAATCTGGAAATATATTGAAAAGCAAAAAGCAATGGAATCCCAATTTTATTACGGCCTAAATTTTCCATAAAATTTAACTAAGATCTCAAGAATAAAAATAAACAAAGTTGGCCAGGTATAGCGGCTCATGGCTGCAATGCCAGCACTTTGGGAGGCCTAGGCAGGAGCACTGCTTGAGTCCAGGAGTTCGAGACCAGTCTGGGCAACATAAGGAGACCCCTCTCTACAAAAAAATAAAAAGTTAGCTGGGCACAGTACCTCAAGCCTGTACTAACAGGCACTTGGGAGGCTGAGGCAGGAGTCTAGATTGATCCAGGAGTTTGAGGTTACAGGGAGCTATAACTGTATCACTGCACTCCAACCTGGGCAACATAGCCAGACCCTGTCTCCTAAAAACAAAAAAATAAGGTTAATGATAGGCTGCTAATCTGTACCCCATGAATATAAGAAACCTCATTGCCTCCAAAACAAATCTGAGGAGAATTAACAAAAAGAGAATTTGGGCCAGCCACAGTGGCCAGAGAGAGACTGAGGAGGGAGAGGATATAGCTTGAGTCTAGCAGTTCGAGTTCAGCCTGGACAACATAGGGAGACCCTGGTCTATTAAAAAAAAAAAAAAAAAAAAACTTTGAGCCAGCTAGCATCCAGAAATGGAGAGAGGCTACCTTAAGTAGTAACAATTCTCACTCAAGCTTTCTGGCCCTGGGCCACAAAAAAAAAAAAAAAAAAGGAGACAGGACCAGTGACAGGTCTAAATAAGATTTTTAAAACTTCATTGTCCAAGTCATTGAGGGCAGTACTCACAACCTGCTTAAATGATTCTTCCTAAAAAACAGCTAAACAGAGGGCGCTGATAAACAAAGGAGGTTATCTTGGCATCCTTGACACCTTATAAACAAATTTTTTTGTAAAACAAAGATGTTTATTAGGAAAAGGAACAGGGTAAGGGAAACATAAAGATACAGAGTAACTATAAATGTGGAAAACATTTCGGCAATGACACACTGGTCAGATAGAATAGTGAAATCAAGATAAGGCAAGGTCTGTGAATAAATCCAAACCAGTTAGTACCCTGCCTTAGACAACAACATAAGGGTCTCTCAACCAAGCTTCCTTCCTCTGCATCACAGGAAGGGCTGCCACTCCCTGCCTCCAAAAAGCCCTAGCACAGAGCCAATTCACTGAGTAGGACACAGACCTTGAAACTTCAAGAGGCCTTTCCAAAGGGATCTGCCATATTAGGATCCCGGGCCTGAATGCAAGACTACAAAATGGCGGATCAGACTAAATACTCAGCTTGCAAATAGCCAAGTGACCAGAAGTTAAACCAAGAAATATATGTATGTGAACTGCTATCTTCATGCAAGCAGAAAAAAAAGGGTAAATTATAAATATCATATAAAATCCCAGACTCCTGCTATTTTTAAAACTACCCAAAAATAGATTATTCCAGAACAAGGCTTTTCGGGCTTCGTAGATTTAACTTTTCTGTTAATTACAACTCAGTGCAACCAGACATACCAGTTATGATAGAGGGAAAATGTAAATACAGAAAAGGCAAGCACTGAAAATCCTGCAAAGGAAGACAAAATCCTTAGAATAAAATGATTTTTTAAAAAAGTACTGGAATATAAAAATGCAGTTATTCATTAACCTTTCTCACCAAATTTTTGTAGTAGCTCCAACTTCAAAAATGATCATTAATTTAAAAATCCAAAAAAAGACAGTAACTGATCCAAAGCACAACCCCACCCCAATAAGATTGTCTCCACTTTTCTCCTTTATTCTCTTTGAGCACACAACTTGCAGCTTTCAACTCCCAGAAGATGAAGAGGTCCAGTGTTTGAAACACCTTTCAACCTTAGTCGGGAAGAGCCATCACGGTGCCCTCTCCCCCAACCCATTTAAGGAAGGTATGCAGTGCATCAGAATGGACTATCCAGAGATTAAGAAGGATAACTGAATCTTAAATGGTGACATTTATTAAATGTGTCGAATGGAAATCAAAGACTACAGGGAGTTAAAAAAAGGGGTTAACAAGTCCAGTTTGAAAATAGAGAATTAGCGCACAATACAACCAAGAGAGGAACTACAAAAATGAAAAGGTACGATTTTCCAGGAAGTCAGAAAACCAATTTAAAATCTCTATCATTAATGGAGGCTTGCTGAAACAGCACAGCAGGTCTTGGGGTGGCTGCACCTTTGATGGCCTCCAGGCCCCCACCACTCCAGTTTACTGCAGAGCTGAAAAGCAGTAGCCCAGTGCAGCTGCCATCCCACACAGGCGGAGGTGGTACAAATGCCTGGCCTCTAGCCACATTCCCCTCCAGTCCTCTACTGCTGCACCGTGGGTAAGGGGTGGCTGCCAAGCTTGCTAGGCGGAGCCTGCGCCAACCCATCTCCCTCCTCCCCCCTCTACTGCGCCACAACCGGAAAGGAACAGCTGCTGTATCAGCCAGGTGAAGGGGAGGGCTGCCATTCCTGCCAGGCAAAAGCTGCGTAAGCCCTCGCTCCCCTGCCCCCCGTCTCGCCCCACTGCAAGCGGAGGCGACTGTCACCTCTGCTGCGTCTGCGCAACCTGCATCCTTTCCCAAGCAGCACTTTGGGGAGGGGGCAGCCGCCCACCTTGGCCGGCTTCCTCTCCTTACCACTGCACCCTAAAGAGGGTACGGCTGAAACTCCGAAACAGCAGAAGCTGAACACACACCACCTGCCCCCTCCCCACTGGCGGCTCTACAGGGAGGAAGCGGCCACCCCCACCCTGAAGCGCTTGCGCAGATCTAAGCCGCTGCAGCGGCGGCCATCTTGAAGGAGCTGCACAATGGCAGTGACGCAACACAGACCCCCAGGTTATTTCGACATAGCCTTCCAAGACCTGGTTCCCAACAGAGAGAAACAATGAAAAAAAAGTAACCCCCAGGCATCACCCGGCCTATCAGTCAAAAGATCTGTAAATGCAAGTTCTGCACATCATTCCTGTCTTCTTATGCCATAGCCTCTAAAGCGAGGGTTCCTAAAGGGTACGCAAGGATTCCACGCATTTCTGCAGCCCCTGCGGCAGTGTAGGCGTTGCGCAGTTTTAATAAAAAAGCACCACCACCACAGTAGGCAAACCAGATGACCATCGCAGGTCGCAGGAAAATTAAAGGCTGCGGACTGTGCTACTGCCCCTTCTGATGCCCCCTCCTCGCCACAGCGATCATTCAGCGTCCCTTAGTCACTCCAGACAGCGACAGGCCCCGCGGCCGCCATGCCCACCGCCTCCATGCCATGCCCACCGCCTCCATGCCATGCCCACCGCCTCCATGCCATGCCCACCGCCGCCATGCCTACCGCCGCCAAAGCCCACCACCGCCATGCCTACCCGCTGCCAATGCCCACCGCCGCCAATACCCACTGCCGCCGCCTTCCCCCTACCTCCCAGCCACTTCCTACGGACTCTCCCCGCGCCGCGACCACCAACACAACCCCCACCACTGTCACACCGACTCATCCCCCTGGTCCACTGCCATAGCCTCCTCGCCTCGGTCACTGCGACGAATTCCCCCCCCCAGTCGCCCCACGTACCCTGCTCCACCACGCAGTGGTCACTATTATACACCTACCTGCGCTCAACACCCCCTAAATACCGATCACTTCACGTACCTTCGCCCCGCCACAGTCACTCCAATATACCTACCTCCGCCTAAAATCCCTATGCACTGGTCCCCCCACGTACCCTCGCCACACGGAACTGCAATCACCCTGATGTACCCACCTCCACCCATGTCCCTTGTCCACTGCGGTTACCCCGCATGCTCCCAGTCACCACCGCCCTTCCCACCGCAGACACCCGCAATAGGACCTGTCGCGACACCACAGTTGGGGGCGGATGGGTGACGCGCCCCAATGCAAGCGGACAGGATACCATCGGGGCAGAACGGCACAACAGCAAGCCTCTGAACATTCCGGATCTGGTTCTCCAGAACAAAGGACTTTAGGGCCCAAATTCCGCTTATTTAGTACTCCAAGTCCTGAAAACTTGGAATATCTGATGAATAAAAGTGGCCGCTCCCCAGGCTGTCTCTTGAGAGAAGCCACCGGCACAGCTGACCTTGCCCGCTCCATCGCGTCACTGACCGCTCCTCAGACAGATGCGTCAGGCATCTCCGGCGGCCGCTCCACTCTGCGCCAGACTCGCTGCAGCAGCGGCAGGCTTCGCACACATCCCCGCCTGAGCATGCGCGCCAGCCTGCCTCTGCGGCCGCGCAGGCGTGCTTGTTTGCCGCAGTGCAGGGGTCCCAGCTCCCTCCCTCACCGGAATGACCTGGGGGGAGGGGGCTACTGGACCCCCAGGGCCCCACAGCACTGTTGCATTGAGAGGGGGCCTCTAGAAACCATAAGCAACCTGGGATCAATGGACATGTCTACCTGTTTTTTAAAATGTGTAAAATACTAAAGAAATAATTCTTGGTTCTACAATAAATTTTTGCACACACCACTGGCCAAACAATCCTAATTTACACTCACTCTCAGGTCTTCCTACGTGCGGTACAAAAAAGCTGGTTTGGAAAAGTTAAATGCGCCATAACCACAATCAATGCAAATATGCCAGACTTGAAATCCTTCCAGAAGAAAATATCCCTAACTCTAAGAGCATGTTACATTGTTCAAATTTGGTGCGATTTTTCTACCCTTTTTCTACTTTCTACATTTTGAGGGGGTAAATTGTGAAAATTATCTCCCCCAAAATCACAATATAATTAAACTCTCCTATACGGAATGGATAGATCATTCAACTCAAAAACACTGGCTATTCAATTTTTGTAAAACAAAAATATGAACTTAGACCCCCACCTAAGATCTAAGTAGGAGAGCCTTTCTTTGCCTATTAGAATTGGATACATTAAAATTTTTACCAATAATCAATGATAGCTGGAGTGGGGAGAAACAGGCACTTTTATATAATACTAATGGACAAGTAAACATTATTTACGACATAATATTCTATCTGCAGAAATAACGGAAGCATCAGTAACTCCAAAATTTAGACGCTGATGTAGCTTGGGAAAAGACACTGCAGAAAAGAAGAAAATAATCCTGAAACTGCATCTGCATAGTTTTTACACACATTTGCCCTTTCTCAATTGCCCATTATCGAAGAAGGGAGGGTGATGTGAGTGGAGGTTGACTAAATGGTTAAATCCCCTCCCAAGCCCTGTAAGCTACTGCTCAGTTCCCAATGATCCTACATTAAAACAGGTGCGCAGAGGCTTATCAATGCTGACTTCTATCGTAACAAAATCTCAGAAACTGTGTAATGTTCCTCACAGAGAACAGATAGGCTAAATAAATAAACGTATATATAAACAATAACATGCAATATGGCTGATGGAAAAAATGATGTATTAGGCTGAATCATATAAAATTGTCAATATTGAATTGTTTTGACCTACAAAAACATTGCAATTTCTAATAGTTCATTGATACATATTCACATAAAATAACATGGGAAGTTGACTCTGATCACGGGAGTCAATCGAAAAATAAAATGTAGGCTGGGCACAGTGGCTTACGCCTGTAATCCCAGCACTTTGGGAGGCCGAGGTGGGCAGATCACGAGGTCAGGAGATCGAGACCATCCTGGCCAACATGATGAAACCCATCTCTACAAAAAACAGAAAAATTAGCTGGGCGTGATGGCACATGCCTGTAGTCTGAGCTACTCGGGAGGCTGAGGCAGAATTGCTTGAATCTGGGAGGCGGAGGTTGCAGTGAGCTGAGATCACACCACTGCACTCCAGCCTGGTGACAGAGCAAGACTCCATCTCAAAAACATAAATAAAATAAAAGCATACTGTATGTTCAGTTTTACACTGAAAAAATTATGAAAGAATACACACCATTATAGTCCAGTGATGAAAACCATGCCTTTGGACTCAGGCTCTTTTGATTCAAATTCTAGCTTTGACTCTTGACAACAATGTTACTTTGAGCAAGTTATCTAACCCTCTGTGCATTAAATTCCTAATCTGTAACAAAAGAAGGGATTCTGTTTACTTTATACAATGGCTTAACAATTAAATGAGCTAAAATACTATTTAGAACAGGTCCTAGTATAAGCTGGGTAAAAATGTTGGCTCTCAGAACTTCACCAAATGTTAAGAGTACTACTTCTTCTAGGAGTAGGAATTGGGTGTTCATTTTTTATTCTCATTGTTTTAACTAATTTCTTTATCTTATATTTCTTTTTTTTCCTAATATCCTTTTTCCATTGTGGACACCAAACTTACATGCCACAAACATTATAATCATGTTTCTTTAGGTTTCTCTTGGCTGTCACAATTTGAGATTGTTTTGTATTTTTAATTTTTACAGTGCTTGGTACTTTTTGCAGTGATTATGAATTACTTTTACAATTAAAGTATTATTAAAATTAAATAAAATTATATTCAATTCTCAACTCACACTTATCTAGTTTCTTGGACCTATCTTCCATTGTTTCTGGTGTGTTCTCTTTTCAAACTCTGACTGCCTTTCCTCATAATTTCCTGTTTGTTCTACTCCATTAGGAAATTCGCTTTGGAGTCTGAGAGGTCACAATGGGTGTCCTGGGCTTTACAGAAAATCTAAAGAGAACTGCCATTAGGCTCACTTATATTTTATGTTAGTTAATAATAGGTCTGATTCAACATATCCTACAACTGGGGAGTGAAGATACAGAGAAGGAGACATTGCCACTAAACTCCACTATGACATGCTAGTAGACCCTGATAGGTCTCCCAACAATTCAATTTTCCCAAAGTCTACATTTATCCCCAAGCCAAACACTTAAGGTTATGTACTTAAAGGACACTAAAACTGCAATAAAACTATTCTGTACAGAATAGACAAAGGAGACTAGAAAAACTAATCAGAACCCTTGCATCATACCATGTACAAAAATTAACTCAAAATAGATCAATAAAATATAAGTCACTTGTTATAGAACATATATATACATGTTATATATGTATACAGGTACACATATATACCTACGTATAAATGTGATATATAACATTTGTGTATGTGTATATTTTACATATATATTCCATGTATACTTATGTATACATGTATAAATATATGTGTGTATATATATAAATCCGTGTAACCTTGAATTAGGCAACAGTTTCTTAGATATGACACCTAAAACAAAAGCAACCAAAAATAATAAATAAACTGAACTTCATCACAGTTACATAAAAATTTTCGATTCAAGGGACATGAAGAAAGTGAAAAGACAGCCAAGAGAATGGGAGAAAATATTTGCTAAACATAAAGCTACTAGGAGTGTAGTATCCAGAATGTATAAAGAAGTGTTACTACTTGGCTGGGCGCAGTGACTCATAAGTGTAATCCCAGCACTTTGGGAGACTGAGGCAGGCAGATCACTTGAGGCCAGCAGTTCGAGACTATTCTGGCCAACGTGGTGAAACCCCGTCTTTATTAGAAGTATGCAAATTAGCCGGGCATGGTGGCACATGTCTGTAATCCCAGCTACTCGGGAGGTTGAGGCAGGAGAATCCCTTGAACCCAGGAGGCAGAGATTGCAGTGAGCCCAGATCACGCCACTGCACTCTAGCCTGGGTAATAGAGTGAGACTGTCTCAAAAAAAAAAAAGTGTTACTATTCAACAATAAAAGGACAAAAACATTTTTTTTTAAATGGGCAAAGGATTAAAATAGTTCTTAAATACCAATGGCCAATAAGCACATGAAAAGACACAATCGTTAAGTCATTAGAGAAGTACAAATGAAAACCACAATGAGATGCCACTTGGGGCTAGAATTAAAAAGACAATGACAAGGGTTGTGGAGGAGGTGGAGAAATTGGAACCCTCTAACACTGCTGATTGGGATGTAAAACAGCACAGCCACAGTGGAAGAGTTTGGCAACGCTTACAAATGTTAACCCTGAAGTTACCATATGACCTACAATTCTACTCCTAAGCAGATCACAAAGAAATGAAAACAGCCAGGCACGGTGGTTCACACGCCTGTAATATCAGCACTTTGGGAGGCCGAGACAGGTGGATCACCTGAGATCAGGAGGTTCGTGATCAGCCTGACCAACATGGTAAAACTCTGTCTCTACTAAAAAATACAAAAATTAGCCAGGCATGGTGGCGGGCGCCTGTAGTCCCAGCTGCTTGGGACTGAGACTAAAGACTCCCTTGAGCCCGGGAGGCAGAGGTTGCGGTGAGGGAGATTGCACCACTGCACTCCAGCCTGGGCGACAGAGCAGGACTCCGTTTCAAATTTAAAAAAAAAAAAAAAAGGAAAACATAGGGGCCGGGCACAGGGGCTCAAGCCTGTAATCCCAATCCTTTGGGAGGCCGAGGCAGGCAGATCGCTTGAATCCAGGAGTTCGAGGCCAGCCTGGGCAACATAGCAAGACTCGTCTCTACAAAATAAAAAATAAAAAAGCCAAATGTGGTGTTGCACACCTCTGGTCCCAGCTACTCGGGAGGCTGAGGTAGGAGAATCACTTGTGCCTGAGAGGTGGAGACTGCAGTAAGCTGTGATGGCACCACTGCACTCCGCCTGGGTGACGGAGCAAAACCTGTCACCAAAAAAAAGAAAGAAAGAAAGAAATGAGAACATATCTTAATGCAAAAACATGTATATGCATTTTCATAGCAGCCTTATTTATAATAGCTAAAAAACTGGGGTCGGGCGTGGTGGCTCATGACTGTAATCCCAGCACTTTAGGAGGCTGAGGCTGGCTGATCACGAGGTCAGGAGTTCGAGACCAGCCTGGCCAACACAGTGAAACCCCATCTCTACTAAAAATACAAAAATTAGCCGGGTGTGAGGGCACGCACCTGTAGTCCCAGCTACTTGGGAGGCTGAGGTGGGAGAATCGCTTGAACCCAGGAGGTTGCAGTGAGCCAAGACCCTGCCATTGCACTCCAGCCTGGGTGACAGAGTGAGACTCCGTCTCAAAAAAAAAAAAGTTAAAAACTGGAAACAACTCAAATGCTCATCAACTGATGAATGAATAAACAAAATGTAAGGCCAGGTGCAATGGCTCATGCCTGCAGTCCCAACACTTTTGGAAGCCAAGGCGAGAGGATTGCTTGAACTCAGGAGTCCAAGATCTCCCTGATAGCAAGACTCCATTTCTACTAAACATTTTTTTAAATTAGTTAGGCATAGTGGTGTGCACCTCTAGTCCCAGCTACCCAAACTGAGGTGGGAGGATTGCTTGAGCCAGGGAGGTTGAGGCTGCAGTGAACTATGATTACACCATTGCACTTTAGCCTGGGCAACAGAGTGAGACCCGTTCTCCAAAAAAAAAAAAAGAAAGAAAGAAAAGAAAAAGGAAACAACTATGGCATGGTACAATGGAATATCATTCTGCTATAAAAAGGAATGGAGTGTTGATTCATGAAACAACATGGAAGAACCCTGACAACATTATGCTGAGTGAAAGCAGCTAGACAGAAAAAGGCCACATATTATGGGGTTTTTTGTTTGTTTGTTTTGAGATAGAGTGTCACTCTGTCACCCAGGCTGGAGTGCATTGGCACAATCATGGCTTACTGCAGCCTCCATCTCCTGGGCTCAAGTAATCCTCTCACCTCAGCTTCCTTAGTAGCTGGGACTACAGGCATGCACCACCATGCCCAGGTCATTTTTTTATTTTTTGTAGAGACCTGGTCTAACTATGTTGCCCAGAGAGGTCTCCAACTCCTACACTCAAAAAATCATCCCACTTTGGCCTCCCAAAGTACTGGGATTGCAGACATGAGGCAACATGTCAGGCGTTTTTATGGTTCTTTTTATATGATCTGTTAAGAATTGGCAAATCCAGGCCAAGTGTGGTGGCTCATGCCTGTAATCCCAGCACTTTGGGAGGCCGAGGCAGGTGGATCACCTAAGGTCAGGAGTTCAAGACCAGCCTGGCCGACATGGCAAAACCTTGTCTCTACTAAAAATACAAAAAATAGCCGGGTGTGGTGGCACGTGCCTGTAATCCCAGCTACTCAGGAGGCTGAGGCAGGAGGATCACTTGAACCCAGGAGACGGAAGTTGCAATGAGCCGAGATTGCGCCACTGCACTCCAGCCTAGGTGAGAGAGTGAGACTCTATCTCAAAAAAAAAAAAAAAAAAAAAAAAAAGAATAGGCAAATCCATATAGACAGAAAGCAGATTAGTGATTTTCAGGGGATGGGAGAGGAGTGAAAGGAGAGTAATTGCTGTTGGTTATGAGGTTTCTTTCTGGGATGATCAAAATATTCTGGATTTTGTGGAATTAGTAGGTTATCTAATTTTCCAACCATAGGATGGTTGGGAAACATTGTGAATATACTCAAAAGCACTGAATTATATATTTTTAAAGGGTAAATTTTATACTATGTGAATTATAAATCAGTTTTTAAAAACCCTAATTGAGGGACATTCTACAAACATTCGACCAGTAATCCCCAAAACTGTCAAGGTCATCAAAACAAAGTGAGAAAATGTCACAACCAAGAACAACCTTGAGACACATGAGTACTAGCTGTACTGTGATTTCCTGGGTGAGATCCTGGAACAGAAAAAGGGTATTTTAGAAAAACCAAAGACATCTGGATAAAGTATAAATTTCAGTTAATAAAAATGTACCAATATTGGTACATCAATGAAACAAGTGTAACATGTTAATAGGGGAAACATGAGACACATGGGAACTCTCTCCTATCTTTGAAATAATTTTTAAATATAAACTGTTCTGAGGCCAGGTGCGGTGGCTCACACCTGTAATCCCAGCACTTTGGGAAGCTGAGGCGGGCAGATCACGAGGTCAGGAGATTCAGACCATCCTGGCCAACATGATGAAACCCCGTCTATACTAAAAATACAAAAATTAACTGGGCATGGTGGCCTGCATCTGTAGTCCCAGCTACTCAGGAGGCTGAGGCAGGAGAATCACTCGAACCTGGGAGCTGGAGGTTGCAGTGAGCCAAGATCATGCCACTGCACTGTCCAGCCTGAGCGACAGAGTGAGACTCCATCTCAAAACATAAATAAAATAAAATAAAATAAAAAAGGAAGATTGCTATTTTGAGCTTTCGATTACATTGTGAAACACTGATGCAACATTAAGAAATTCTACAGCATGGCACATGTATACCCATGTAACTAATCTGCACATTGTGCACATGTACCCTAAAACTTAAAGTATAATAATAATAAATAAAATAAAATAAAAAAAGAATGGGAGGTATCAATATAAAAAAAAATTCTAGCAGAAAAGTCAGTGGTAGATTGAGACCCATTCCTCCACCCCCCAACTTATTGAGAAGTAGAGGTCTTTTAACTGATATAAATTACTTTCTTTTTCCTTAGTTTCAGACAAGTATAAATAAAGTCCAACCCAGACATGGAAATAAGATGTGCTGCTACTTGGATAAAATACTTTTGGAGGGGGTGGAAAGATATTTTAAAACAAATACAACTGTATGACAAAACAAAATATAAAATTAGGTTATGTTTTTCTGTTTTGGTTTTTTTCTTTTTGAGACAGAGTCTCACTCTGTTGCCCAGGCTGGAGTGCAATAGCACGATCTTGGCTCACTGCAACCTCCGCCTCCCGGGTTCAGGCAATTCTCTACCTCAGCCTCCCAAGCAGCTGGGACTACAGGTGCATGTCACCATGCCCAGCTAATTTTTGTATTTTTAGTAGAGACGGGGATTCACCATAGTGGGCAGGCTGGTCTTGAACTCCTGACCTCGTGATCCACCTGCCTCAGCCTCCCAAAGTGCTGGGATTACAGGCGTGAGCCACCGCACCCGGCCTCAGGTTATGTTTTAAATACAAAATAATGTGAAGTTTTCCCTGTATAACTGCCACATCATCCCCAGTCCATCTTCCCTGCCATGAGGAGTACTTTTATGGCAGGGTCTCTTAAATATAATATTTGTCTTTTAAAAAAGCACTTCTACTAATAGTAATCTGAAATAATTATACACACTAAAATATTTTTGAAAGTTGCATTTTGATATAACTAAAACAAATATAAAAGGCGTATACATTATAAAATAATTTGAAGTAAAATAACCTTAAAATTTATGGAACATAAACAAAATATTGGAAATGATACTTTAGAGGGACTAACATCCTTCTTATAACAAAATTAAAAATTCAGAAGCAGAAATTCAATGTAATAAAACGAGAAAGACTAGATGGTTTGAAATCTGCACTCTATGTGAGCAGCTCTCTTTATTTTTATTTATTGTACAACCACATATCCTTACTATGCAGCAGATACTTTTCTAAGTACTTTAACATTAGTTCATTTAAAAATCATGTTCTGGATTCAGGTCTAGAGCTATAAAAAATTAAAAATAAATAAAAAACAAAAAATAAAAACCATGTGATGGCCACTGCAGGCTCATGCCTATAATCCCAATATTTTGGGAGGCTGAGCAGAGGGATCACCTGAGCCTTGGAGTTAGAGACTAGCCTGCATAACATAGGGAGACCCCATCTCTACTAAAAATACAAAAATTAGCTGGGCATGGTAGCGCATGCCTGTAGCTCCAGCCACTCAGGAAGTTGGGACAGGAAAATTGCTTGAGCACAGGAAGTCAAGGCTACAACGAGCCATGATTACATCACTGCACTCTAGTCTGGGTGATAGAGTGAGATTCCAAGACTTCGTCTCAAAAAAACAAAACAAAACAAAAAACCCATGTGAGTTACTATTTCATTTCCATCTTTTCTTTTTATTTTTTTTAGAGACAGGGTCTCACTTTGTTACCCAGGCTAGAGTGCAGTGGCACAATCATGGGTCACTGCAGCCTCGACCTCCTAGGCTGAAGCTATCCTCCCACCTCAGCCTTCTGAGTACCTGGGATTACAGGCATAAGGAACCATGCCTGGCCCTATTTCCATCCCTTTTACAGATTAGGAAACTGATGCCCAGAAAAGAAAAGAACCATACTCAAAGTCACACAGCTCTCAAGCATTTGAGCCCAGATTCAAGCCAAGCATTCTGATTCCAGTACTGCCAGCTCTCAACCACAACTCTTTGCTGCTCCTCTTCATTATAATTCTATTCCATAAGAAGTTTTTATAAATGCAAACATATAAACCTAAAGCCAAGGCAGAAAGATGGGTAAAAACACAAAACAGGACACACACACATTGAGCACTGGAGCCCAGGCACTAACCCAACAGGCCTTTCTGCTCAAAGCACCAAGTAACAGGAGCAGCTGACATGTTCCAGCCTTTTGCCTACATGCACCATCTGTCCCACAGGAAAGCAGGCAAGGGACAGCCTTGATGAGGAGAGAGAAATCTTTGCTGAATTTCTCCTCTCCCGCCTCAATCTAGCGAGCAGCTGGAAAAAGACTAGACTAACAGCAACCTTCTTAGAAAATCCCAAGATAGGCTCAGGAAGAGAATGAACAAGAAAAGAAAGTACCTACTCTTGAGAATGCACCAACTGGAACACAAGCAACAAAATAAAAAGCTCTTCACCCATGGCCTTTGCACATATTCTTACCATGCCTATGTTTTAGAAAAGAGAGCCCTTGACGGTCAGCAAACTATGCCAAATCCTGCCTGCTGCCTGTATATTTTTTTTTTAAAGAGATGGGGCCTTTCTATATTGCACAGGCTGGAGTGCAGTGGCACGATCACAGGTTTAATTATAGCACAATATAACCTTGCAGTCCTGGGCTCAAGTGATCCTCCTGCCTCAGCCTCTCAAGTAGATGGGATTACAGACATGGTGATATGCACAGGTACCTACCATTGCAACTGGCTGTGGTACTTTTTTTTTTTTTTTTTTTTTTTACATGGTGGGTGGGGGAAAGGAGGAAAGGAGGAAAGGACCCAAGGAAAAGTTTATTTTATGATGTGAACATTATATGAAGTTCAAATTTTAGTATCTATAAATAAAGTGTTCTTGGAACACAGCCACGGCCATTTGTTTATGTATTGTCTATGACTACAACCACACAGTTGAGTAGTTGTAACATAAACCATATGACCCACAAAGCTAAACATTTGTTATCTGACTGTGATAGTGATCTTATGTGTCAATGGGGCTAGGCCATGGTACCCAGATATTTGGTCAAACATTAACCTGGATGGTGCCACGATGGCGTGTTTTGAGATGGGATTAACATTTAAATCAGTAGACTTTGAGTAAAGCAGATACCTTCTTTAATATGGGTGGACCTCATCCATTCAATTGAAACCCATAAGAGAAAACAAACCAAAGAAAAAGAAGATGAAATTCTCTCCAGACTGCCCTTGGTCTAGAGCTACAACATCAACTCTTCCCTGAATCCATAGCCTGCTCTGAAGATTTTGGACTAGCCAGCCTCCATAACCACATGACCAATTCTGAGAAAGAGAAACAGAGACTGAGACTATACACATCCTGTTAGTTCATTTTGTTTTTCTGGAGAACCCTAACACACACAGATTTTGGTAGCAAGAATAGCTCTACCTGAACCAGATCTTAAGAATAAATTTTCTGAATTAGTTCTGGGGTTGGTTTCTGAAATTGGTACTCTAAACTAACTAGATTTAAAGGCATTAATTACGAGTAATCAAAAGAACACTAGCTAATTGCTTTTTGTATTTTTAGTACAGATGGGATTTCACCATGTTGGCCAGGCCACTCTCGAACTCCTGACCTCAGGTGATCCACCCACCTTGGCCTCCCAAAGTGCTGGGATCCCACAATGCCCAGCCCAGATACTTTAAATTAAATAAGTATAAAAGGCAAGGTTCTGGGTTAACATGTATGATACCTTCAAACATTTTGTCAAACTAACAAGTATAATGAGACTGTCTAGTTGCACCTAATTTCACTGAACAAAGTAGGGGGAAAATTAGCGCAGGGATTCAAACACCCAGCTCATGTGCTACATTAATGACCTGAAAAGCTGTAGTTTTGAGTGGATCCCAAAACAACAGAAGCTTCTGCAACAGGTCCAGGCTGCAACATAAATTTCTCTGCCTCTATGGTCACATGATTCTGCAAGAACCAATGATGCAGCCAGGTGTGGTGGCTCATGCCTGTAATCCCAGCACTCTGGGAGGCTGAGGCAGGTAGATCACTTGAGGTCAGGAGTTCAAGACCAGCCTAGTCAACATGGTGAAACCCTGTCTCTACTAAAAATACAAAAATTAGCTGAGTATGGTAGTGCACCCCTGTAATCCCAGCTACTCAGGAGGCTGAGGCATGTGAATTGCTTGAACCTGGGAGACAGCGGCTGCAGTGAGCCAGGATCATGCCACTGCACTCCAGCCTTGGAAACAGGGCGAGACCCTGTCTCGAAAAATAAAAAAAATTAAAAAAAAGAACCAATAATGCTTGAAGTGTCAGTAGCAGACAGTAATGTTTTTTGGAGCTTTTTGCAGGCCCCCATTGGTAAGTTGCAGCATAGGCCTTTAGGATATTGGAGCAAAGCCCTGCTATCCTCTGTAGTTAACTACCCTCCTTTTGAGAAACAGCTGTTGGCCTGCTACTGGGCATTAGTGGAGACTAAAGGCTTAACCATAGGACACCAAGTTACCATGTAACCTAAGCTGCCCTTCATGAACTGGGTGTTATCTTACCAGCCCAGCTGTAAAGTTAAGCCTACACAGCCAGAACATGATCTGAAGACACAACTAAGTCACATGAAGAAGTGGCTCAAATGTCCACGGCCCCCACTCCTGCTACACTGCTTTCTCTATCCCAGCTGCACCTATGGCTCATGGGGGGTTCCCTTCAATCAGATGATGGAAAAAGAGAAGACTCAGGCCTGGTTTACAGATGGTTCTACAAAACATGCACATACCACCCAGAAGTGGACAACTGCTGCACTACAGAGCCTTTCTGAAGACCTCCCTGAAGAAGAGTGGTGAAGACAAATCCTCCCAGTGGGTAAAGCTTGGGACAGTGTTCCTGGTTGTTTATTTTGTTTGGAAGGACATATGGCCAGATATACAATTATATACCAATTTATAGGCCGTGGTCAATGGTTTGGCTGGTCAGTAATGTGGAAGGAGCATGATTGGAAAATTGGTGACAAGGAAGCCTTGGGAAGAGATAGATGGACCTATAGATAGACCTCTCTAAATCAGCCCAAAAAAAAAAAAAAAAAGGTAAAGACATTTGTGGCCATGTGAATGCCCACTCAGCAGAGGAGGATTTTTATGACAAAGTGGATAGGATGACCTGTTTCATATGTACAGTCAGGCTCATTTTTCTGTCATTGCCCAATGGGATTATAAACAAAGTGGCCATGATGGCAGGGATGAAGGTTACGCATGGGTTTGGCCACATGAACTCCCATTCACCAAGACCAACCTAACTATGGCCACCACTGAGTGCCCAATCTACCCTCAGCAGAGACCAACACTGAGTCTCCACTATGGTACCATTCCCCACGGTGATCAGGTAGCTACCTGGTGGCAGGTTGATTACACTGAATCCCCTCCATCATGGAAGGGCCAGTGTTCTGTCCTGACTAGAACAGACGCTTACTCTGGATACAGATTTGCTTACACTGCATGCAATGCTTCTGTCAAAAGTTCCCTCTGTAAAATCACAAAATGCCTTAACCACTATCATACTATTCCAAACAACATTGCTTCTGACCAAGGAACTCACTTCATAGCAAAGGAAATGCAGCAATGGGCCCATGCTCATGGAATTTGGTGGTCTTACCATGTTCCCCGCCATCCTAAGGCAGATGATTTCATAGAATGGTGGAAAGGCATTTTGAAGATTCAGTTACAGTACCAGCTATTTGGTAATACTTTACAGGACTGGGGTAAGGCTTTTCAGGAGGCTGTATACTGCATGAGTCAGTGTCCAATATATTGCTGTCTCTCCCATAGTCGGGGTTGACAAGTCTAGAAACCAAAAGATAGAAATGGGAGTGGCAGCCCTCTACAAATATCCCTAGTTGACCAACTAGCAAAATTTGTGTTTCCTGTCCCCATGATCTCATACTCTTCTGGTCTGGCAGTCTTAGTTCCAACAGCAGGAATATTTCCATCAGTAGATATAGCAGTAATTGGACTGAAGTAGAAGTTAAGACTGCCATCTAGGCCGGGCACGGTGGCTCATGCCTGTAATCCCAGCACTTTGGGAGGCCAAGGTGGGTGGATCACAAGGTCAGGAGTTCAAGACCAGCCTGGCCAAGATGGTGAAACCCCATCTCTACTGAAAATACAAAAATTAGCTGGGCACAGTGGCAGGCACCTGTAATCCCAACTACTGGGGAGGCTGAGGCAGAAGAATTGTTTGAACCCCGGGCAGCAGAGGTTGCAGTGAGCTGAGATTGCGCCACTGCACTGCAGCCTGGGTGACAGAGTGAGACTCTGTCTAAAAAATAAATAAATAAATAAATAAAAACAAAAAACTGCCATCTAACCCTTTTAGGCTCCTCATGCCTTTGAATCAACAAAGAAGGGAATTGTTGTGCTGGCTAGTGCCACTCATCCTGATTACCAAGGAGAAACTGGACTTCTGCTTCACAAAGGAAGTAAGGAAGAATACATATGAAGTACAAGGGATCCCTTAGGGTATTTCAGGATTAACCAAGCTCTGTGACCAAAGCCCATGGAAAACTCTAACAACGAAATTCAGGCAGGACTATGACTGGCCTAGACCCTTCAGAAATCAAAGGTTTGGGTCACCCCACCAGATAAATAATCACAACCAGCCGTGGTGCTTGCTGAGGACAATGGAAATACATAATGAGTAGTAGACAAAGGTAATTACAAATATGAGCTGTGACCACCTGACCAGTTACAGAAATCAGAACTGTAATTGTCTTGAGTATTTCATCTTTTATAAATAGGTTTGTGTATGTGCCTGTGTGTATATAAAATGTCATTGTTAGGCCGGGTGCAGTGGCTCACGCCTGTAATCCCAGCACTTTGGGAGGCCAAGGCAGATGGATCGCCTGAGCTCAGGAGTTCAAGACCAGCCTGGCCAACATGGTAAAACCCCGTATCTACTAAAAATACAAAAATTAGCCAGGCATGGTAGTGTGCACCTGTGGTCTCAGCTACTCAGGAGGCTGAGGTAGGAGAGTCGCTTGAACCTGGGAGGCGAAGGTTGCAGCGAGCCAAGATTGTGCCACTGCACTCCAGCCTGGGCTGTGAGACTCTGTCTCAAAACAAAAACAAAAACAAAAGAAAACAGATTAAGATCTCTTGAGGAAGAGAGGGAATTCTGCCTTCAGACTAGTTTCAGACTTAACACTTAACACCGCAACTCTTCCCTGGGTCTCCAGACTGCCAGCCTAGTCTGCAGATTTTTGACTTGCAAGACTGTACCATCATGTAAGCCAATTTCTTAAAATAAATTTAAAATAAATCTCACCTCTTTTTCACTCACACACACAAACACACACACACACACAGCTCCTTTAGAGGAAAATTTGCTGACACCTGCCTTAGACACCGCCTACAGCACCAAAGTTGTCAGAACTCCGGGTCAGAATAGGATGATTAACAATCTTCCTCACTGCACGTAGTCCTACAAGTCACATTTGAAATACTGATTCTGAAATGTAAAGACTAAAAATATTTTTTAAAAAGAATGCAAAACATAGACAACTGGAATAGAATAGAGATCCAGAAATAAACTCTTCCATATGGTCAAATGATTTTCAACAATTGTGCCAAGACCTTCAATGGGGAAAGGACAGCCTTTTCAACACGTGGTACTGGGAAAACTGGATATCCACATGCAAAAGAATGAAGTTGGACCCTTTCCTTACATCATATACAAAAATGAACTTGAAATGGATCAGAGACCTAAATATAAGACCTAAAGCTATAAAACTGTCAGAAAAAAACGCTTCATAACATTGCATTTGGCAATGATTTCTTGACTACAACACCAAAAGCTAAGGAAACACAAAAATAGATAAACTGGAGTATATCAAAATCAAAACCTTCTGTGCATCAAAGGACACAATCAACAGAGTGAAAAGGCAACACACAGAATGGGAGAAAATATTTGCAAATCATGTATTTGATAAGATGTTAATAGTCCGAATAGATATAAGACTCCTCAGCCAGGCACAGTGGCTCATGCCTGTAAGCCTAGCATTTGGGGAGGCCAAGGTGGGTGAATCACAGGAGGCCAACAGTTTGAGACCAGCCTGGCCAACATGGTGAAATCACATCTCTAATAAAAATACAAAAATTAGCTGGGCATGGTGGTACACGTCTGTAATCCCAGTTACTTGTGAGGCTGAAGAAAGAGAATTGCTTGAACCCGGAAGGTGGAGGTTGCAGTGAGCCAAGATCACACCATTGTACTCCAGCCTGAGCGATAGAGTGAGACTCTGTATCAAAAAGAAAAAAAAAAAAGAAGAAGAATTCTATAATCAACTTTAAAAAAAAAAAAAAACTGATTTTAAAATGGGCCAAGCCAGGTGCAGCGGCTCAGGCCTGTAATCCCAGCACTTTGGGAGGCCAAGGTGGGTGGATCATTCGAAGTCAGGAGTTCGAGACCAGCGTGGTTAACATGGTGAAATCCCGTCTCTACTAAAGATACAAAAATTGACCAGGCATGGTGGTGCACATCTGTAATCTCAGCTACTCATGAGGTTGAGGCAGGAGAATTGCTTGATCCCAGGAGACGGAGGTTGCAGTGAGCCGAGATTGGGCCATTGCACACCAGCCTGGGCAACAGAAAGAGACTCCATCTCAATAAATACATACATACATACATACATACATACATACATACATACATACATACATACATAAAAATGGGCAAACGTCTTAATAAGAATTCTCCAAAGACATACGAATGGCCAAGAAGCACATCCAAAGATGCTCGGCATCACTAATCATCAGGGAAATCAAAATCAAAATCACAGTGAGATACCACTTCACACCCATTTGGATGGCTACTATAAAACAAAGAAGAAACAGAACGTAAGTCATGGTGAAGACCAGAGGAATTGAAAACCTTGTATAATGTTGGTAGGAATGGAAAATTTTTATAGCCACTATGCAAAACACTATGTGGTTTCCTAAAAAAATGCAAAAGAAGAATTACCATGTGTTCTGGGTTTTCTTAGCTTCTGTGTTTGACTATTTGGGATCCGTTCATCACCAAGCCAATTATATTAACTATATCTTCTTATTTTCTGTATTTATGTTGCTCTGGCTTTTGAGGGCCTTGCAAATCATGGGAGAGAATGTCCCTCCCAAAGCTAGCTAATTCTCGAATATAATAACAATTTGTCTATAAGCATGTCTTTCATATGCCAAACAACCAATCCCAGTGTGTAGCCCAGCCAACTCCTTAGCTAACTCTCGCTGGCCACTATTTCCCATACTCTATATACCCAGGGCACAAACCAAGTCACTAGAGACCATCCCTGTAGCCCAAAGCCAACCAGAATTATTTAAACTAACCCATCCTATGCTCAAACCTGCCCTGTGTTTCCCTTGGAGTCCCCAGTAAAGGCTTTGCCCTAGATTTTTCCCTTCACTCCTATCTTCTGCCTCCTGACCAAAACCTAGTGCTCCTCACGTGATGTGGTGTAGTGTGGCATGCCCCCTTTCTGGGAAAATGTAAGTAATAAAAATCTTCAATTGGCCAGGCATGGTGGCTCACACATGTAATCCCAGCACTTTCGGAGGCCAAGGCAGGCAGATCACTTGAGGTCAGGAGTTCAAGACCAGACAGTGCTAGATTTAGCACTGTCACTTCAAGGTTATATCTAAAAGAATTAGAAGCAGAAGGCCAGGCATGGTGGCTCACACCTGTAATACCAGCACTTTGGGAGGCCAAGGTGGGTGGATCACTTGAGTTCAAGAGTTTGAGACCTGCCTGGCCAACATGGTGAAACCCCCAATCTACCAAAAATATAAAAAGTTCGCCTGGTGTGTTGGTTTGAGCCTGTAGTTCCAGCTACTTGAGAGGCTGAGGCAGGAGAATCAAGCGAAAATCGCTTGAACCTGGGAGGTGGAGGTTGCAGTGAGCCGAGATCATGGCGTGGCACTGGACTCCAGCCTGGGCGAAAGAGCAAGGCTCCAGCTCAAAAAAAAAAAAAAAAAAAAAAAAAGAATTAGAAGCAGAAACTCAAAGAGGTATCTGCACACCCATGTTCATAGCAGCATTATTTGCATTACCCAAAAGGCAGAAGCAACCTAAACATCCACTGATGGATTAATAAAATGTAATGCATACATGCAATGGAGTATCATTCAACCTCAAAAAGGAAGTACATTCTGATGCATGCTACAACATGGATGAATTTTGGAAACACTACACAGAATGAAATAAGCCTGTCACAAAAGGACAAATACTGTATGATTCCAATTATACGAGATATCCAGACTAATCAAATGTCATGGAGACAGGAAGTAGAATGGTGGTTGCCAGGGGATGGGGTGTGGGGAGGAGGAAACGGAGTTATTATTTAATGGGCAATTTTCAGTTTTGTAAAACAAAAAGTTCTAGAGCTAGACAGTGGTGATGGTTGCACATCAATGTGAATGCACTTAGTGCCCCTGAAACGGGTAAGATGAAAATTTTATGTAATGTTTTTACAATTTAAAAAGTGCAAAGCATTATCAAAAAGTAGCAAATACACTAGATTCACATGAAGAGCAAGTCAAGATGAAATTTTTTTTTAATTAAAAAAATTTTTAGAGACAGTCTTGCTCTGTCATCCAGGCTAGAGTACAGTGGTGAGATCATGGCTTGAACTCTTAGGCTCAAGCAGTCCTCCCACCTCAGCCTCCTGAGTAGCTGGGACTACAGGTGCACATCACCATGCCTGTTTTGTTTTTGTCTTGCTTTTTCGTTTTTTTTGTTTTGTTTTGTTTTGTTTTGTAAATACAGGGTATCACTGAAAATTTTTTAAATACTAAAAAGTGTCAATAATTATACATTTCTAGGGAAATTTTTTTGATTTTTTTGTTTGTTTGTTTTAGACGGAGTCTCGCTCTGTCGCCAGGCTGGAGTGGTGTGGCATGATCTCGTCCTGCTGCAATCTCCGGCTCCCTGGTTCAAGTGATTCTCCTGCCTCAGCCTCCCAAGTAGCTGGAATTAGAGGCACGCACCACCATGCGCAGCTAATTTTTGTATGTTTAGTAGAGAGAGTTTCACCACGTTGGCCAGGATTGTCTCGATCTCCTGACCTCATGATCCACCTACCTCAGCCTCCCAAAGTGCTGGGATTACACGCGTGAGCCATCGCACCTGGCCGGTTTTATTACTTTATAAGTTACTGGCAAGATACATTTATTTCTCATCAGCAGTAAATTCCATTGATAACTGAAAATAAGTAAAATATTTCTTTGGTCCCTGATGTGGTTTGAGTCTGTGTCCCCATCCAAATTTCATGTCAAATTGTAATCCCCAATGTTGGACGTGGGGCCTGGTGGGATGTGACTAGATCACAGGGGTGGATTTCCCCTTTGGTGCTGTTCTTGTGATATATCACAAGATCTGGTTGTCTGAAAGTGTGTGGAACCTCCTCCCCTTGCTCTCTCTCTCCTGCTCCTGCCATGTAAAGATGTGCCTGATTCCCCTCTGCCTTCTGCCATGATGCAAGTTTCTTAGGGACTCCCCAGCCATGATTCCTTTAGAGCCTTCAGAACCATTAGCCAATTAAACCTCTTTTCTTTATAAATTACCCAGGCTCGGGTAGTTCTTTATAGCAGTGCAGGAATGGACCAATACAGTCCCCAATTTCCTGACCTAACTATCACTAGTCCCTTGGTCCAAATTTGTACCATGTTCAAATCTGACTCCATTTCTGCCAAAATTCTGGTTTCCAACACCTTCACAGTTCAGCACCACCATCCCTACCAGATATCAGGAACATGGGCTTTCTGAAAATTAACATGGGAGCCTAACTTGGCCTCCTAATTCTGGATGCCAAGCAGCAAATTAAGCTTTCTCCAATTCTCACCACAAAGTTTTACACAAAATCATGGAATATAAAGAAGTATCTTTTGGCAGCAGGTTCAGAATTCACAGGAAAGTTGCAGTCATCTTCAGTGGGAGATTAGGTGCAAAAGGGAGAAATAACACAATTTTTTTTTTTTTTTGAGACAGAGTCTTGCTCTGTTGCCCAGGCGGGAGTGCAGTGGCATGATCTCGGCTTACCACAACCTCCGCCTCCTGGGTTCAAGTGATTCTCCTGCCTCAGCCTCTCAAGTAGCTGGGACTACAGGCATGCGCCACCATGCCCAGCTAATTTTTGTATTTTTAGTAGAGACGTGGTTTTCACTATGTTGGCCAGGCTGGTCTTGAACTGACCTCGTGATCCACCCACCTTGGCCTCCCAAAGTGCTGGGATTACAGGCATGAGCCACCGCACCCAGCCCACAATTTTTAATTCTTCTCTGTCTGGCCCCAAAGAGTGAGCACCCATAGTCCACTTTTTCCAGAAGCAGGAAGGACTTTCTTATGCTCAACCTTATTTTAGGGCAACTTTTCAGACTCCACTGCTCTGAAAACTCTCCTGTTTAAAACTTCCCTTGATTATATTTGCTCCAAATAGATCACACATGCTTGAGATGACATGTTTAAAGCAAATGACCTCCAGTCCAGACTTCTTGGCGTGGGCAGGACTCCTTAAAAACACTGCAGCCTCCTCTCTCTTCCTTACCTTGTTCCCAAAATGCTTCCCACTTCCCACTCAAGAAACAAAACATTCCCTATCCACTCATGGTCCTGTCACATCCAAATCTTAGCTCAGATTCTTGCCTCCTAACTTACAGAATCTCTTTCTCCATCCTTCTGTTCTCAGCTTGAACCCTTCAGAAAGCTTCTCAGGAATGTTTTGCAGGCAGAGACCCATTCACAAAGCACAATCCCTACATCAGTACTTATATTTATGTTTCATATGATCTCACCTATTAAACAAAAATCGAACTTTTTTTTTTTTTTGGAGACAAAGTCTCGCTCTGTTGCCCATGCTGGAGTGTAGCGGCATGATCTCGGCTCACTGCAACCTCTACCTCCCGGGTTCAGGCAATTCTCCTGCCTCAGCCTCACGAGTAGCTGGGACTATAGGGGCATGCTGCCATGCCCAGCTAGATTTTTGTGTTTTAGTAGAGATGGGGTTTGACTGTGTTGCCCAGGCTGGTCTCGAACTCCTGAGGTCAGGCAATCGGCCTGCAACGGCCTCCCAAAGTGCTGTGATTACAGGTGTGAGCCACTGAACCCGGCACAAAAATTTAACTTCTACTAGACTGAAACCTCTGTGATGAAAGCGCTTTTATCTTGCTAACTTGTGATCTCTCAACAAAATATGCACAAGCAACTGAGTACCTGCCCAAATCAGAGGTCAGCCAAGCATGGTGGCTCATGCCTATAATCCCAGCACTTTGGGAGGCTGAGGCAGGCAGATCACTTGAGCTCAGGAGTTTAAGACCAGCCTGGGAAATATGGTGAAACCCCGTCTCTACCAAAAATACAAAAGATTAGCTGGGAGCGGAGGCACACGCCTCTGCTTCCAGCTACTCAGAAGGCTGAGATAGGATTGCTTGAGCCCGGCAGGTGGAGGTTGCAGTGAGCTGAGATGACGCCACTGCTTTATAGCCTGGATGACAGAGTGAAACCCCATTTCAAATAATAATCAATCAATGAATCAGGCAGAGATCAGCAGCCTTTTTCTGTAGAGAGGAGACCCAGAGAGTAAATATTTTAGGCTTTGAGGACGATCACTCACAACTACTCAACCTTTGTAGTGTGAAGTGTGAAAGCAGTCACAGACAATATGTAAACAAGTGGGCATGAGTGTATTCCAATAAAACTTCACTTATGGACTGTGAAATTTGAATCTTATATAATTTTTATTAAATGCTATTCTTTTGCTTTTTTCAAGTATTTATTTTATTTTATTTTTTGAGACAGAGTCTCGCTCTGTTGCCTAGGCTAGAGTGCAATGGCATGATCTCGGCTCACTGCAACCTCCGCCTCCCAGGTTCAAATGATTCTCCTGCCTCAGCCTCCTGAGTAGCTGGGATTACAGGCATGCACCACCACACCCAGCTAATTTTTGTATTTTTAATAGAGACGGGGTTTCACCATGTTGGCCAGGCTGGTCTCGAACTCCCAAACTCAGGTGATTCGCCCGCCTCAGCCTCCCAAAGTGATGGGATTACAGGTGTGAGCCACCGCACCCGGGTCAAGTATTTAAAACCATAAAAAACTTTGTTAGCTCACAAGCCATACATGTATGCATAGCAGTCCAAATTTAGCCACGGGTTGCACTTGGCTGACCCCTGGTATAAATTAATACAGACTGAGTCAGTCCCTAAATTTGTCTCCATGATCTCATTCTTTCTGTTTTCCAATTAGCCTGTGGACTTCCCCGTATCTTACCAGAAGACTGCCTTGATGAAAATCCTTCAATGAATGCCATGTGCCCTCTACTCAATGGGCCTGCCCACCTGGTAGACCCCACACCTTGTCTCCTCTTCTGTTTCTCCTTATACCTGTAAGTCAGGACTTCTGCCCTTCTGGCAATCCCTTTGATGTGTTCAGTTCCCTTGACTGTGAATGGCCATCAAATGCTCCTCTATTTTTAGTAGAAACAGGGTTTCATCATGATGTCCAGCCTGGTCTCGAACTCCTGACCTCAGGTGATCCGCCCACCTCAGCATCCTGAAGTGCTGGGATTACAGGCATGAGCCACCGTGCCCAGCCTAAGACCTAGGGGCTTGCCTCTGAACCCCAACTCAACCACCGTTTTCCCCAAGAATCCCCTCCCAGCCACTCTCCTCTAGGCTCCTACACACACCATACTACACTCATTTTCCTCTTGTAGATATCAGGTATGTCTGATTGTTTTTTTTTTTTCTTTAAACCAGCCGCCCTCCAGAGCCACAGATGTTTTCCTAACAGCTGGCAAAAAGTAAACTTTTCTTTTCTTTTCTTTTTGTTTTTTTGAGACAGGGTCTCATTCTGTCGCCCAGGCTGGAGCACAGTGGCACGGATCTTGGCTAACTGCAGCCTCAACTTCCAGGCTCAAGTGATCCTCACACTTCAGTCTGTCAAGTAGCTAGGACTATAAGCACACACCTCCAAGCCCGGCTAATTTTATTTTTGTAGAGAAGAGGTCTGCCTGTGTTGCCCAGGCTGGTCTCAAACTCCTGGACTCAAGTAATCCTCCTGCCCCAGCCTCCCAAAGTGCTGGGATTACATGCATGAGCTCCACGCCCAGTCAAAAGTAAACTTTCAATCAAGATTACAGACTTGGCCAGGCATGGGGGCTCACGCCTGTAATCCCAGCACTTTGGGAGGCTGCGGCAGGTGGGTCACCTGAGGTCAGGAGTTCGAGACCAGCCTAACCAACATCGTGAAACCCCATCTCTACTAAAAATACAAAATTAGCTGGGTGTGGTGGCGCATGCCTGTAATCCCAGCTACTTTGGAGGCTGAGGCAAGAGAACCACTTGAACCTGAGAGGCCAAGGTTGTAGTGAGCTGAGATTGTGTCATTGCACTCCAGCCTGGGCAACAAGAGTGAAACTCTGTCTCAAAGAAAAAAAAAAAAAACATTTACAGACTCAATGACTCTTATTGGGGGAATACACATTATAATTGACAGAGATAGTCTTCTTGACCAAACTCTAGCCAGGTTCCTCTGAGCTGCCTTCTCAACTAGGTCTTAGGCTGGGCACAGTGGCTCATGCCTGGAATCCCAGCACTTCAGGAGGCTGAGGCGGGCGGATCACCTGAGGTCAGGAGTTTGAGACCAGCCTGGACATCATGGTGAAACCCTGCTTCTACTAAAAATACAAAAATTGGCCAGTCGTGGTGGCGAGCACCTGTAATGCCAGCTACTCAGGAGGCTGAGGCAGGAGAATCACTTGAACCCGGGAGGCGGAGGTTGCAGTGAGCCAAGATCGTGCCGTTGCACTTCAACCTGGGTGACAAAAGCAAAACTCCATCTCAAAAAACACAAAGTCGGTCTTAACCTTGGCCTATAAATATTTGAACAAAATACTAACATAGATTATAGCAGGTCAAGGCCATATCCCCTGGTTGACTGTATCCCCCTTAAATAGCCTGCCTGAAAAAAGTGAAGCCTCCCAAATGAATTTACTGTTTGTTCCAGCCAACACTAGAAGACACAGCCCCTGTCTCCTGGCCTCTGTGCGAGGATCATAGTCTAACTTCAAACAGCACCAGTTAGCAATCCCAGGTAGGTTTTACATGGACCCGCCACTTTTGGTAAATTTTTACTTCTCTGACTCAACTGAGCATACCCTACGCCCCAACTCAACTCCCTCCTATTCCCTGATTTTCCCTTTGTGGGTGAGGTAAAGTCTTTTTTTTTTTTTTTTTTTTTTGAGACAGCTTCTCACTCTGTTGCCCAGGCTACAGTGAAGTGGTGAGAGCTTGGCTCACTGCAACCTCTGTCTCCTCAAGTTCAAGGGATTCTCCCACCTCAGCCCCCTGAGTAGCTGGGACTACAGCCATGTGCCACCATTCCCTGCTAATTTTTGTATTTTTGTAGAGACAGTGTTTCACGATGTTGCCCAGGCTGGTCTCGAACTCCAGAACTCAAGCCATTCACCCCCCGCCCCTCCACCTCCCAAAGTGTAGGATTACAAGCGTGTGGCACCCCGCCCAGCCTAGGTCTTGATGTATTGCCCAGGCTGGTCTCAAACCCCTGGCTCAAGCAATCCTTCTGCCTCAGCCTCTGCAGTAGCTTCATTCCAGTGTCCAGTAGACACCCAGCTTCATTCTTCCTTTAAAATACCCAGTCACCTCTGTACACACCAAAGTTGAGTTCAGTTCATGCTGGACTTTCTTCACGATTACAATAGTTATTAGTGACTAAAATGTGTCCTTACCACTATAACTAATACCCAGCTTTTGTTTTTCTTTAACATAATTAAGGTAGAAAAAACTGGAATAAAATCATTCAGTATATCCTGGCAGCATTATTAATACAGACAGGGGCCAAGGAAGGAAATGTTGTGCCAGGCAAAAATAAAAACCAGAAGAAGCAAAACTAATTGCAAAGTTCCTAGTAATCAAATAATATGACTTTTTTAAAAGTTAGCTTGTAGTAACGTACTCTCAACTAGAAAAACGTTTTATAGAATTTATTAAAGCTCACTTTTTTGTTTTTTGAGACAGAGTCTCACTCTGTCGCCCAGGCTGGAGTGCAGTGGTGTGATCTTGGCTCACTGCACCCACTACAGCTCCCCACCTCAGCCTCTTGAGTAGCTGGGACTACAGGTGTGCACCACCATGCCTGGCTAATTTTTTTTTTTTTTTTTTCTGAGACAGACTCTTGCTCTGTCGCCCAAGCTGGAGTACAGTGGCACAATCTTGGCTCGCTGCAACCTCCACCTCCCAGGTTCAAGCAATTCTCCTGCCTCAGCCTCCCGAGTAGCTGGGATTACAGATGCTCACCACCATGCCCTGCTAATTTTTGTATTTTTAGTAGAGACGGGGTTTCACCATGTTGGCCAGTCTGGTCTTGAACTCCTGACCTCGTGATCCACCCAGCCCGGCCTCCCAAAGTACTGGGATTTACTGGGATTACAGGCGTGAGCCACTGCACCCAGACTTTTTTTTTTTTTTTTTTGTATTTTTGTAGAGACAGGGTTTCCCTATGTTTCCCAGGCCGGTCTCAAATTCCCGAGCTCAGGTGATCCTCCCTTCTCAGTCTCTCAAAGTGCTGGGATTACAGGTGTGTGTACCACAGCCAGCAAAGCTGAGTTCTAATAAGGTATAGGTGAACCTAGACAGATTTCTGAAGGCAATAATCTATATTCTGAGAATTTAAGGACATAGGCAAAATAAAAAATATCTATGCATAAAATATTTTTTGCCCTCTTATGTAAAATAATATATTTCTCCATCTCATCATTGAAATAAAAAGAAACCCAATAAATCATCTATTTAACATTTACTCATAGACCCAATCACTATGAAAGATCAGTCTTGAACAGTTTTTTTTTTTTTTTTGGACTGTGGTGTAATTTTTATATTTTTTATCTAGAAAAAAATTTATTATTTTTATTTATTTATTTTTGAGATGGAGTCTCGCTCTGTCACCCAGGCTGGAGTGCAGTGGCACAATCTCGGCTCACTGCAAGCTCGCCCTGTCACTACAGGCGCCTGCCACCACGCCCAGAGAATTTTTTGTATTTTTGGTGGAGACAGGGTTTCACCGTGTTAGCCAGGAGGGTCTTGATCTCCTGACCTCGTGATCCGCCCGCCTCGGCCTCCCAAAGTGCTGGGATTATAGGTGTGAGCCACCGTGCCTGGCCATTTTTTTACTGATACATAATAGATGTACATGTGTTCAGGTTGATTCTTTGAGCAAATTTGTTACTGTCTCAATTGATTTTATTCGAAAAATAAAAATATGTAATTTTTGCTCTTGCAGAAACTGGTACTGACAGAAAAATCATCACATGGACCCTGCTCTCATGCCGTCTACCATTCAACAGGAAAATAAAATATGCTGGACTCCACTTGGAAGAAAATGTGTTTATGCCTTTTTAGGAAGTCGTGTGGCAGCCCCATAGAGAGTTGGCTGGGTCTCAGCCCAGGGTCCTGGGCCATTTCTGCCACCCAGAACTCAGGGAGACAGTCTGCCACCCTCATGAGGGGACACCCAACTGACAGGGTACCTGCAGGTTCCCTGAGCTTCCCAGGTGCCTGCAAGTATTCCCCATCTTCCTAGACCTAGCCCCTTTCACTGCAGAAGCCTGCTTACATTTATCTGAAAATTTTAAAAGTTTAATATTAAATCTATGATGTGTGTATGACGGTGCTCCTCTTGTCTGGCAACTGATGAGAGGAAAGGGGACCCTAGGAGGCAAGGGGGAGAGTAGGGAAAGAGATGAAACAGAAATGGGGTGACACTCACTGGGAGAGAGGGTTCTTAATGTGGAAGGAAGCTCTACAAATAGGAAGGCAAGGAAAAACCCTACGGTGTAGATTGGGATGGAAAATATCACTATAAATACATGACGATATATATACACATACACACATATAGCTACATACATATATACACAATACACATAGTCACATACATATAGCTATATCTTTATATCCTGTATATCTGGAAGGGCCTAAAGGCAATAACATACCAGTAGCACCAAGACCTTGGTCTCTAAGTACCTTTCTCCACAATAGAAATCAGGATTCCTTGGAAAAAACACAGCTGATTTAATAGTGGGGACAAGAGAGATACAACATGAGCTTGGAATGTGTTCTGAGGTCATGTATCTAAATGGGGTCAGTATCTAAAAATTGGAGCTGGGAGTGATGGCTCACACCTGTAATCCTAGCACTTTGGGAGACCACGGCAGGAAGATTGTTTTAGGCCAGGAGTTTGAGACTAGCCTGGGCAACATGGCAAGACCCCACCTTTATAGAAAATTAAAAAAAAAATAGCTAGGCATGATGGCATGTGCCTGTAGCTACTCCAGAAGCTGAGGCAGGAGGATTGTTTGAGCTGCAGTGAGCTGTGCTTATGCCATGCCTGGGTGACAGGGCGAGACCCTGTTTCAAAAAAAATAAAAGAGGGAAAATTACAGCTAGATAGGGAAAACAAGTTCTAATGTTCTGCAGCACTGTAGAATGACAATTTTTTTGATACTGACCATTATTTATAATTGTGATTATTAATCACAATTCTACTCTCTACTTCTATGAGGTCAACTTTTTAAGCTATTTATCTTTCTGTGCCTGGCTTATTTCATTTAACATAATGTCCTCCAGTTCCATCCATGCTGCTGTGAATGACCAGATCTCATTCTTTTTTTATGGCTAAATAGTATTCCATTGTGTATATGCACCACATTTTTTTAATCCATTTGTCTGTTGATGAACACTTCGGTGGATTCCATATCTTGGCTATCGTGAATAATGCTGCAATGAACACGAGTGCAGCTCTCTCTTCAATACACTGATTTAACTTTGGATAAATACTCGGTAGTGGAATTGCTGGTTCACAGGGTAGTTCCATTTGTAGTTTTTTGAGGACTCGGCATACTGTTTTCCATAATGACTATACTAATTCACATTCCCACCAAAAGTATAGGAGAGTTCCCTGTCATCTGCATCCTCATCAGCATTTATTTTTATGTCTTTGTGATAACAGCAAATCCTAACTGGGATGAGATGATATCTCATTGTGGTTTTGATTTACATTTCCTTGATGATTAAATGTTGAAAGAATGGTTTAGCCATAAAACATCATTTTGACGACCACAATGGTAAATACCGTGTTGTGCTAACCAAAACAGCATCAGTAGAATCCAGTCTTAAGAACACTTCAGATGGACTCAAGCTGAGGACATTCCGTAACATACCTAGCATGCATGCTTCAAAAGTCACAAACACATGAAAGGCAAAGGCAGGCAGAGGAACCATTTCAGAGGAAAGATATTAAACATTATGGCAGACTGATAAGATACTTAGTGCCAAACAAGATATTTAACATGAAAAAGCTATAAACAACATTATTGGGGCAAATGAAGAAACTGGGTTATGGCCTGTAGATTAGATAAAATAATTGTATAAATGTTATATTTCCTGAATTAATATCTTTACTATGATTATCCAAACGTATATCCCGGTTCTCAGGAAATGCATTAGGGACATGATGTCTGCAACCTTCTCTCAAAGTGGTCAAAAGTAAAAAAAAAAAAAAAAAAAAAAAAAAAAAAAAAAAAAATTAAAAACTTTATAAGCAGTGGGAAACAGAGGGAGAAGAAAAAGAGGGAAAGGAGGCCAGGCTTGGTGGCTCATGCCTGTAATCAAAACACTTTGGGATGTCAAGGTGGGAGGATCACTTGAGCCCAGGAGTTTGAGACCAGCCTAGGCAACATGGCAAGATCCTGTCTCTATAAAAAATTTTAAAAATTAGCCAGGTACAGTAGCATATGACTGTAGTCCCAGCTATTCTGGAGGCTCAGGCAGGAGGTTTCTTTGAACCCAGGAGTTTGAAATGCCATTGAGCTATGATTATGCCATTGCACCCCAGCCTGGGTGACAAATCAAGATTATGTCTCCAAAAAAAAAGAAAAGGGGGAGAAATGAAAGAGGGAGGGAAGGAGAAAAATTGATTAAATAATGTGAAAAAATATTAGTATTTGTGAATCTGGGTAAAGGGTCGGTTTTTTAAAAAATATTCTTTTAAGCAACAGGGTCTCACTCTGTCACCCAGGCTGGAGTGCAGTGGTGTGATCATGGTTTAGTGCAGCCTCTAACTCCTGGACCCAAGCAATCCTCCTGCCTCAGCCTCCTGAGTGGCTGGGACGATAGGCATGCAACACCACACCCAACTAACTTTTACATTTTTTTTTTCTGTAGAGAGGAGGTCTCATTATGCTACCCAGGCTGGTCTCAAACTCCTGGCCTCAAGCAATCCACCCATCTCAGCCTCCCACGGTGCTGGGATTATACCCGTGAGCCAGCACACCTGCTACTAATATTCTTTTAACTTCTGTAAGTTTAAGGTTGTTTCAAAGTAAAAATTTAAATTAAAATAGCATGGATACATCTATTTGTTTAAAAGTGCAAAAAAAAAAAAACCAGAATCCATGTATGTACTTACAAAATATAAATAAAATTCCTCTGGAAGACACATAGGCAATGATATCACATTTGCCTCTGAATTGGAAGGAATATAACAGCATGGTGAAGAAGCAGGGATACAAGCAGAATGTCTGCATAATTTATCATTCAAACTAGCACACTTCTGAGAGAAAGCAGGATTATTCATAATCATGTCAGGACAATAATTTATGTGTGCATCTGTGCCAGGCAAAAGGGGATATATTGTCATTACAGGTGGAAAGAGATGACTTCTCACTGTATGCCTTTCGTATATTTTGATTTTTAACTATGTAAACATATTATTCAAATATATAAATAAAAATTTACATATATAATTTAAAAAGGAATCACCTACTCAATATAATAAAAGTTGGAAAATTATTAAAATATCCTTACAATAGAATCTAAAGTAGCTATTTAAAGAATGAGGGGCCTGGCACAGTGGCTCATGCCTGCAATCTCAGCACTTTGGACAGAAGGACTGCTTGATGCCAGGAGTTTGAAACTAGATTGGTTAACATAGTTAGATCCCATCTCTACAAAAAGATTTAAAAATTAGTGGGCCGGGCACGGTGGCTCAGGCCTGTAATCCCAGCACTTTGGGAGGCCGAGGCGGGCGGATCACAAGGTCAGGAGATCGAGACCATCCTGCCTAACACAGTGAAACTCCATTTCTACTAAAAATTCAAAAAATCAGCTGGGTGTGGTTGCGGGTGCTACCGCTACTCGGGAGGCTGAGGCCAGAGAATGGCGTGAACCTGGGAGGCAGAGCTTGCAGTGAGCCGAGATCACGCCACTGCACTCCAGCCTGGGGAAGAGTGCGAGACTCTGTCTCAAAAAAAACAAAAATTACCTGGGCATGGTGGTATGCACCTATGGTCCCAGCCACTGGGGAGGCTGAGATGGGAGGATTGCTTGGAGATTGAGGCTGTAGTGATCGCACAACTGCACAACAGAGTGAGACCCTGTCTTTTAATTAAAGAACAACAATAATAAATTTATAAAAAAGAAAAGGAGGACTCCATAAAGGCAGTTTTGAAAGCTTCATGGAGTAAGACACAGCAGAAATGAGAGCAGAGGAACTGGGGTGTGGAGCCAGGGAAGTGTTGGGGAGTGGTAGGGGGAAGCAATCATACATTTTTCTTTTTGTAGAGATGGGGTCTTGCTTTGTTACCCAGGCTGGTCTCGAACTCCTGGCCTTGAGCGATCTTCCCATCTCAGCCTCCCAAAGTGCTGTACAAGTGTGAGCCACCATGCCTGGCCACAATCCTACTTTTGAGAATCAAAGAATTAAAAAAAAGCTTATAGCTTATTTTCCTATGATTGACATAAAACACCGGAAATGTCCTTTCTTCCAGGGGCCCTTTATAAGCTAGTAAGCAACATATATACTATGGATATGGAGGCATCAATATTTTTCTTAAAAGAGGTTGAAATTTAGCTTTTCCTGACTCAACCCTGAATAACTTCAGTACAGCCTTCATACACAATTCTATTTAAGTCAATAGATAAAATAATCATATGATTGTGTACTTACTGTGTTCATAGTCCAATAGAGAGTTTAAACTAGCTAATAGAATTTGGAGTTAAGTAGATGGAAAAATCACCACAGCTGAATCAGAGGCCAAACCTTCTGTCAGACATGCAGACATTTATCATCCCAGTTTTCACGTGGCTGGGTGTAAGGTTCTATTCCGCCAAGCATAAGCTCAACAAGACCTGGCTGTGGACAAGGGTATTCTTTTCTTTCTTCCTGCCTGCACATTTCCCAAGAGGGCTGAAGGAGTTCAGGAAATGCCACCCCTAGCCTGGGCATGGTAACTCATGCCTGTAATCCCAGCTGTTTGGGAGACAGAGATAGGAGGATCACTTGAGGTCAGGAATTGGAGACCAGCCTAGGCAACATGGTGAGACTCTGTCTCTGCAAAAAATAAAAAAAATAGTAGCCGGGCATGATGGTGCATGCCTCTGGTCCTAGCTACTTGAGAGACTGAGGCAGGAGGATCTCCACCCCAAAATATGATGCTTTGGTGTGCTGATTACTTTCAACTGAGGGTATGTGGGGAGCAGCTCATACAGGCAGAGGTTTTCTCTGAGCTTCCTTATCTAAAGACAGATTATCCAAAAGGAACTTAATTGTCATGAATCCCCTCCCCAGGAAACTCACTAACCAGGGAAGATTGGCTCCTATCACAGGAGAGGAGAGTAGACCTTGATAACACACGCAGACTTTGTCACCGGCTGTTACCTGTTCTTCTGACAGTCCGTTTATCTTTCCCCCAAACTGTTTACTCTCCCCTAAGTTACCTAATCACCTATACCCTCTGTCCTAAGAAGAGGGTACATAAGCTTCTGAATCTCACTGGGTTCTGGGATATTCGCTTTTCTTTCATGTGATGTCCCTGTGTCCATATCTAATTTGTATACCTTTTCTCCCATTAATCTGACTACTGTCAATTTCTTTCAAGGACTCAATTATTGAATTCTCAGAAAGTAGAGGAAAGGTCTTCCCTCCTGTACAGGAGGAAAGACTCCTGAATTCAGGAGTTTGAGATCAGCCAGGGCTACATGCTGAAACCTCATTTCTACTAAACTACAAAAATCCGGGCATCCAGCCTGGGTGACAGAAGTGAGCCCTTCCCAAAACAGCCTCTCTCCTGTCACAGGTAACCACCATCCTGACTTGTCATACTGACTTCTGAATGTTACAGAGATGGACGCAGACCAGTATGTTTTTGCCTAGACTATTTTGCTCAACTTTGTGTTTATAAAATTCATCAAGGTTTTTACATGTAGATACAGTTCATTATTTTTTATTTATAGTTGAATTCCATTGAATTCCTATACCACCATTTACTTACCCACTCTGCTTTGCCAGTTTTTGGCTATTACAAATAATGCTGCTATAAACATTTAAATACATGTCTTTTCATCAACTGTGCATGTACTTTTCCGTGGCCTACTCCACACAGTAGAATGGATGGTGCGTGTGTAAGGTACACATGGTTTTGTAGGTAATAGCAGGTAGTTTACCAAAGTGGTTGTTATAATTAACACCGCCATGAGCAACATTTGAATTGAAGATCCATGAATTCCACTTCCAGTTACAGATCCTTGAGAGATGTGTACCTATATAAATCAGGATACACATACTTCAGTGATTACGATTGCAGTGTTGGTGATAACTGCAGACTAGACACAACCCAAACAATCATCAGGTATAGAAGGGATCTGCAGCCGAGCATGGTGTCTCACACCTGTAATCCCAGCACTTTGGGAGGCTGAGGCAGGCAGATCACCCGAGGTCAGGAGTTCGAGACCAGCCTGGATAACATGGTAAAACCCCATCTCTGCTAAAAATACAAAAATTAGCTGGGTGTGGTGGCAGGTGCCTGTAGTCCCAGTTACGTGGGGGTCTGAGGCAGGAGAATCGCTTCAACCCAGAAGGCGGAGGTTGCAGTGAGCTGAGATTGCGCCACTGCACTCCATCCAGCTTGAGCAATAGTGCAAGACTCTGTCTTACCAAAAAAAAAAAAAAAAAAAAAAAAAGGTGATCTGCCTACTGTGGCATAGATATGGAAATACTAGGATAATGATATGTCTGTATACCTATAGTGATATGCATACACTCTGTATACATACACAGTGAGAAAGATACATGCTACATGCTGTATATATTATATATAATGAGAGAACACCATCAATAAAAATCAAGAAGCTGGAATTACACACAACATGGATAAATACAGAAAATGCAATATCAAGTGGAAAAGACAAAAAAATACATACAGTTAAGAATAAACAAAACTACGTAAGATGTATTCCTGTAGCTTAAATATGTAATCACGAGGAATAAAATTACAAAGAGCAGCATGGAGGATTCATCTCAGTCAGAATAAAAGGTCAAGATTCAGAAGGGATACCCACGAGTTTTGAGGGAGCTCAGGATCATGTCTTTCTTGACTTGGGTATTAGATGATATATTTGTAAAGCAGTACTGTATTGTATGCAATTTTTTTCCTATATATGGCTCACAAGAAAACAAGTTTGAGAAAAATAGTTCTGGGTTCAAGGTAGTAGACCTGAAATTTCTGGGTTTCATGTCAGTGAAATGTGTAAAGGGTCTGGATTGTGAATGCCTGAATTAATACCCCAGCCCTGCCACTTTCCTGTGTGAGGTTGAACAAGGCTCTTAGCCTTTTTGTATGGCTTTTTCTTTTCTCTTTTTTGAGACGGAGTTTTGCTTTTGTCACCCATGCTAGAGTGCAATGGCACGATCTTGGCTCACTGCAACCTCCGCCTCCCAGGTTCAAGCGATTCTCCTGCCTTAGTCTCCCTAGTAGCTGGGATTACAGGAGCCCGCCACCATGCCCAGCTAATTTTTTTTTTTTTTTTTTTTTTTTTTTTTTAGTAGAGACGGAGGTTTCACCATGTTGGCCAGGCTGGTCTCAAACTCCTGACCTCAGGTGGTCCACTTGCCTTGGCCTCCCAAAGTGCTGGGATTACAGGCGTGAGCCACTGCACCCGGTCTGTATGGCATTTTTATCGTCGCTAACATATAACAGGTGGAAATGGAAAGCAAGAGGAACAGTGGCTGATACAGAATAAGTACTCAATTGATAGTGACTAATATTGGTAACTTACATCCTCTACTGTATTTAATCCGCAACAATACTAGACTGTGCTCAGAAAAGCCAATGTTTCAATAGGCCAAGTGAGTTGGCCTGAAGGACTGTGCTCTCTTCCCTTTCTGCAATGGCCATCTGACTAGCAAATTCAAACCAAGAACCCAGTCCTGTGCCTCAGTTACGACATGTTAACAGGCCAAGGGCTGATCATAAGGTCATTTACCAAGCCCTGGGTGGCTCACTTTCCTAGGGTGGAGCCCTTTAACCACAGGAGGACTTGGAGAACCTGACCCTACATGTTGCCTGGATTACAACTAACCCCCATGCCTTAGGATTCCGTATCACAGTTGCTTCCACTCCCTTACCTGGGAAATAAGTTTGGCTTCCTTTATATGAACAGAAGGAAGATCTTTCTTGAATGCAGACAAACATGTTTCCAGGGCTACTCTGCAGGAACAGTTTCTGAGAGGGACTGTAACTCCTCAAAAACCGTGCTTTTCAAGCCATAAAAAAATGCACCTGCATCCTCACGAGTTCCCTGGGTGAACCTCAAGCAAACTCTGCTCACCTGCTTAATGTCAATCTTCTTTAACCATGGCTACATCTGAAGCCTTCACAAAGCTGAATTTGCAGCTTCAGTTCTGTTGATTCTGGGTCAGATCTGATCCTGCATGAACATGAGCCTGTCAGAAGAGCCTTGGCCAAGTGGAATATTATGGCTGTCCTTGGATATATGCCACTTCCAGAATTTGTATTACACCAGACAAATCATGGACTGTCACTGACCCATCAGAAAAATGGGCTGAAGTGGATGGAAAATATCATACACCTCCAGCACATACTCTTTCAATCATTATCTACTTGGAAGGGTACTACACCTGGGTAACTCTCCGAAACAAACCTTTAACAACAGCTGACCTAAACACAGACACAAAGCAATAGCTATGCAAATGATGTCTGAGCTTTGCTTCACTGCTGGGACTTAAGATTTTGGAGGCAATTTTGTCCAGTCATTCTCAAACTATAATAAACATACAAAACACTGGAAGAATTATTAACATGTGATTCTGAATCCATAGGTCTGAGATTGAGTTTATGCCTCTATACACGCCCGCTGCCCGCCCACGTTCTCCCTTACTCCCCAGCCCTTGAGGGGGTTTGAGTGTATAAAGCACTCATTCACATATTGAAACTGGGCTTCAGCTCTGCTCCCTCCTCAGATTTGGCACATTACTGTAATTTTCTCTAACCCAGGTTAGTGAACCCGAATCCCACCTCTCTCAACGTGTGTTCCTCAGACCAGTCCTGGCACTTGTTCGAAATGCAAATTCTTCTGCCGCAAACCAAACCCTGAGAATTAGAAACCCCGGGATGGAGCTTGCACGCTGTGTTTAACAAGCCCCCAGGTGATACTAATGCACACTCCAGTGGGGAAATGACTGCTCTTGCCAGAGGGATATACTAGAACAAAGTAACTGGAGAAAAGCAAACACTGTATCCAAAAAATGGGGAAATAATTAAATTATGCAGTTAAATCGTAATTAAAATGAACATGGCTTGAGCAACACAACACGTTTCTGATTCAGAAAAAAAGGTTTATAAGCATTTATAACAGAGGAGGTCATAGACTAGACAGGGTGGGCATGCAAGTGGAAGGTAAGGAGGAAGAGGCTGGAGATATATAACATTTCTACTTACATAAGAGAAAGTAGATTCAGCCACTGGTAAAAGGGGCAGCAAAAATCTGTAGAGGAGATTCTGGTGGAAGAGTATGTTCAGGGAATGTTGCCTTCTGAGTTCCACTTACATATGCTGAGGTTGAGAATTGTAAAGAAAAAAGATATATCAGGTCATTCAAAATAGAAGTACATGTATCTAGAAGTTATGCAAAATGTGCTTTGTGTTCCATGAAAAGGGGAGATACAAATGGGGCAGAGGAACATTTTATAAAAACATAGTTTTCTGTACACTGACAAAGATTCTTTGCTTGATCAAACTTTAGTCAGGCACCTGAACCTTCTCCGGTCTGTGCACTTCCTTGTCAAATCCAGCTTTAGCAAGAACCTCCTTACCTTTGATATCTGATCACCCTTAATATCTTACCAGGTTCATCATCCTGCACCATCCCCCAAGTGACGTTTGATCACCCTGGCCTGTCTTCAGCAAAAATCCTGTTAGGCTGGTTTAGCCAGAATCCCCCTAACCTTTGAGGTTTCTCATTGGTAATTTTCCATTCACAGACCTCCCAGCCTGCTCTTTGGTTATGAATTCCCGCTTGCCCACGCTGTTTGGAGTTAGCCCAATCTCTATCTGCAGAGGTCCCTGTACCTATCACCATGGTGACCCTTACCTTGCTTTAACAAGCATAATTGAATAATTTTTTTTTTTTTTCTTTGAGACAGAGTCTCGCTCTGTCGCCCAGGCTGGAGTGCAGTGGCGCTATCTCGGCTCCCTCCAAGCTCCGCCTCCCGGGTTCGCGCCATTCTCCTGCCTCAGCCTCCCGAGTAGCTGGGACTACAGGCGCCCGCCACCACGCCCGGCTAATTTTTTGTGTATTTTTAGTAGAGACGGGGTTTCACCGTGTTAGCCAGGATGGTCTCAATCTCCTGACCTCGTGATCCGCCCGCCTCGGCCTCCCAAAGTGCTGGGATTACAGGTGTGAGCCACCACGCCCAGCAATTGAATAACTTTTTAACGCACACACATAAAATAAACCAAACGGCTATGTTATATATATATAAATACACATATATATTATGTTATATATATACACACACATATATTGTTATATATATATACACATATGTTATATATACACATATATAATGTTATATATATATGTTTGCATATATGTTATGCAAAATCCATACCATCCTTTAAGATAAAATGTATATATATTATGTTTTATATATATACACATATATATAATGTTATATATGTTTGCATATATATGATGTTATATATATGTTTGCATATATATGTTATGCAAAATCCATACCATCCTTTAAGATAAAATGCACATACAGATATGTACTTTTTATGAGTCTCATTAAAATAAATTCTACCCTCAAACTTACTGAAAAATATTTAAAGTATTTTGAAAATTAAACACAACACGATATTTTAAAAGTAAGGCATGGGAACAAATTTGCCCATAAATGATTTTTCTAACCATAAGATTAATGTAAAACTATTCTTGTATTGTTCTACATAAAATCAAGAGCTCTCTTTCGGTCACATTTGTTAAAGCCAGAACGAAAAGAAAAAAGTATAAGATTAATAGGGAAGTTGGCTCTTTTAAAATCTTATTTTACAGGGTACATTGTTAAGACTGTAGAGGAACATTTACGGTTGTTAAAAAACTAAATCCACATCATAAAAACGAGAGAACATGAAAAACAAATATGGAACACGGGCTTCCCGCGGCTGCGGAAAGAAAACCCTGAAGAGCAGCACCAACATCCTCACTGTGCACTGCAGCGCAGACCAGGGCGGGTTTGGCCCCTGCTAGCGGTCACTGCGTCCCCACACGTCACCTTCCCAGAATACCCCGGGCTGCGCTGAAATGATGGCGTTATTACCTGCAGGCAGGTATAATGGTGGCAGGTAGGAGGAAAGCTCCCTCATTTTCACCAGGTGGCAGGCATGGAACATCCCCCGAAACCTTATGCAGTAATCTTGGTTTTTCTTCCCTAGCCTCAAAAAATACTTCGAAATTACTAAATTCTCCTCTTCGGGAGAGTCCAGGAATTGGAGTTTTAAAATAATTAAGACAACATAACATCTACTATAAAACATACATCCATTTAAAAAGTATTTGATCCAGAAGGAACTAAATCACTGATGGAGAAAAAAATGTGACATCATAGATCTCAAAGGAAACATTCATTTCTTCTATTCCTACTTACCTGGAAATTTATGGCCTTTAAAAGCTGATTCTGAGAGATGAAGCCACCTGGACTTCGTAGGTCAGGTGGGGCCTTGGAGAACTTTTCTGTCTTACAACAGGTTTGTAAAATGCACCAATCAGTGCTCTGTAAAAATGCACCAACCGATGCTCTGTAGCTAGAGGTTTGTAAAATGGACCAATCAGCACCCTGTAAAATGGACCAATCAGCACTCTGTAAAATAGACCAATCAGCAGGATATGGGTGGGGACAAATAAGGAATAAAAGCTGGCCACTCCGCCCCAGCCACCAGTGGCAACCTGCTCGGTCTGCTTCTATGCTGTGGAAATTTATTCTTTCGATCTTCACAATAAATCTTGCTGCGGCTCACTCCTTGGGTCTGTGCCACCTTTAAGAGTTGTAACACTCACCACGAAGGTTCAGAAGGTTTGTGGCTTCATTCTTGAAGTTAGTGAGACCACAAACCCACAAACCCACCGGAAGGAACCAACTCCGTACACAATTCTTAATTAAAATTTCAAACACGAGCGTACTACTTCCTCAACAAATGCTGACACCTAATTTAATACTGTTACCATTATATGATCTACCTATAATCCATGTACACATATACTATGAAGCATATGTAGAAACAAACACCAATGTATGTATGTATATGTATTTTTTTTCTTCTTTTTTTTTCTTCTAGAGATGATCTGGTTCTATCACATGGGCTGGAGTGCAGTGTTGCAGATCACCACTCACTGAAAACTTGAGTTTCTGGGCTCAAGCAATCCTCCTGCCTTAGCCTCCTAAGTAACTGGGACTACAGGCTGAGTCACTAAGCTTATGTACCTATCTGATCTCTCTCCATCTCTCACTCTCTCTCTCTTTCTGTCTCTGTCTTTGTCTCTCTCTCCCCCCACTTTCCCCTAAGTTTTTAAATTTTTTCACTTTGAAACATTAACCCACACTGCTCCTTAAAAGAATAAGTCAACCAAGGCTGGGCGCGGTGGCTCACGCCTGTAATCCCAGCACTTTGGGAGGCCGAGGTGGGTGGATCACGAGGTCAGGAGTTCAAGACCAGCCTGGCCCACGTAGTGAAACCCCATTATCTACTAAAAATACAAAAATTAGCCAGGCTTGGTGGCGGGTGCCTGTA